>NC_085140.1:89623896-90223896 GCF_024139115.2 Armigeres subalbatus | reverse complement strand
AGGATCTTCCGGAGGAATTCCTAATTGAACCTCCTTAGGAATTCTTAATCGAACTTCCGGAGGAATTTACAAACGAGGAATTCGTAAAGGAACTTTCGGAGGAATTCCTAATTAAACTTTCGGAGGAATTCTTAATTGAACTTCCGGAGGAATTCCTAAAGAACCTCTGGAGGAATTCCTAAAGGAACTTCTGGAGGAATTCCTATTTGAACTTTCGGAGGAATTCTTAATTGAACTTCCGGAGGAATTCCTAAATGAACTTCCGGAGGAATTCCTAAAGGAACTTCCGGAGGAATTCCTAAAGGAACTTCCGGAGGAATTCCTATAGGACCTTCCGGAGGAATTCCTAAAGGAACTTCCGGAGGAATTCCTAAAGGAACTCCCGGAGGAATTCTTAATTGAACTTCCGGAGGAATTCTTAAAGGAACTTCCGCAGGAATTCATAAAGGAACTTCCGGAGCAATTCTTAAAGGAACTTCCGGAGGAATTCCTAAAGGAGGAGGAGGAGGAATTCCTAAAGGAGGAGGAGGAGGAATTTGGAATGCCTAGAGGAACTTCCGGAGGAATTCCAGAAGGAACTTTCGGTGGAATTCCTGAAGGAACTTTTGGAAGAATTCCTAGAGAAACTTCTGGTGGAAGTCCTAGAAGAAATTCCGGAGGAAGTCCTAGAAGTATTTCCGGAGCAATTCCTAAAAAAACGTTTGGAAAAATTCCTAGAGGAACTTCCGGAGGAATTTCTAGAGGCTATTCCCGAGGAACTGCTAAAAGATCTTCTGCATGTATCACAAGAGGAATTCCAGAAGGATTTTCCGGTGGAATCCCTGAAGGAACTTCCGGAACAATTCCTAGAGGAACTTCCGGAGTAACTCCTAGAGGATATTCCGGAGCAATTCCAGAGGAACTTTTGGAGAAATTTCTAGAGGATCTTCCGGAGGAATTCCTAGAGGATATTCTGGAGGAACTTCCGGAGGACCTCCTGGAAGAACTTACGGTGGGCGTTTGACGTTTGCTCACTACCGTCATCTGGTTCGTGATTTACCCAACTCAGTGAAAACAACAGATGTCGTTAGTGTTTGTGCGACGATGAATTTGATGAGTGAATGTTCAATGTGCTATGTCTGTTTGTCTGTGGAGTAACTTGCGGAGGAATTGCTTATAGAACTTCCGGAGGAATGGATGAACTTCAAGAGAAATTTCAGAAGGAACTTTCCGAGGAATTCCGGACGGATCTTCTCGAGAAATTGCTGGAACTTCCAGAGCAACTTTTGTGAGAACTTTCAGAAGGAATTTCTTGAATTGCTGAAGGAACTTCAGAATGAATTCTTGACAGAACTTCCGGAGTAATAGCTGGAGAAATTTCAAGAGGATTTCCTAGATGTATTTTTGAAGAAACTTCCGGAGAAATTTCGGAGAATTTTCAAGGCATGAAATAAGTTCACACTGACTCACGCTGCCGCACCACCGGCGTGACGCCTTCGCCGCTCAATGAAACTGATCATTTTATTTTCAATCGACGTACAGGTCTAATCCTGGGGACCCTCAGAGAAACTACCAGAGGGACCTCTGGCGGTATTCCTGAGGAAATTTCTAAGACATTTATTGGTAGAATCTGGAGGAACTATTGAGGCAACTTCCAGAGGAACTCTTGGGGAAATTTCAAGAGGAACTCGTAGGAGAATCTTTGGAGGCATTCTTGAGGGAATTGCCGTAGAATACCGCGCTCAGAAATCCGGATGATTTTGAGGTGGTTTCTGAAGGAATTTTGTAAGCAATTCTCGGAGGAATTCCCGATGGAGTTAACAGAGGAAATTTTGTGAGAATCTAACATGGAGAAATTTTCTGAGAAAATTTGAGAGTTTCCAAAGGATTTCATTAGGGAATCTTCGGGGGAATTTCGGGTGAAAGTTTTGGAGTAATCTTAGGACCATCGGTACTCCGGAACCAAATTTCCAAGGAAGTCTAATGGAGAATTTCCAAAGGAATTCCTGGGTGGAACCTCTGGGGTAGTTCTCGGAGGTTTGTCAGGATGCGTTTCCTGGGGGAGTTCCTAAAGGAATTTCTGGTTGGTTTCCGAAAGAACTCTGTAGGAAATTTCCTGAGAAACTTCTTGTGTACCTCCAGGGGAATTCCTGGGCGATTTCTCAGGAGATTTTCTGCGTAAATTCACCATAGCACTCCTGGGAAATCCCTCGAAGAAACTCCCTGGCGTACCTCTAAAGAATCACTTGGGAATACTGGGAAGTAATTCTTGTGGAATTTTCGAATGAATTTCCGGGAGAATTTTATTTTAAAATGCTGGGGGAGCTTTCAAAAGATTTCCTAGAATTTCCTGGGATTATTCCGGGGGAATCCATGGATAAGATTCCAGAGCCATTTCTAGAAGAGAGATCTAATATCCGGAAAAATTTCTTTGTAAATTTCTTGAGGATTTACTAGAAAGTTTTCCAAAGGTTTTTTTTATTCAATAACTTCAAGTAAAATTCCTAAAAGAATTCCCAGGGGACTCCTGACAGTATATTTTTGTGAATTCTGGAGAAATCTGATCAGGATTTCCTAGAGGTTTTTTTTTTTAATTTCTGGAGGAATTCCCTTCTTGGAGTGAAGTCCGGTGGAATTCCTGGATGAATTTGAAAGAGAATATTCGGAGGACTTCCGTTAAACTAACTGTAAACTTGTGCATTTTGCTGTTTCATCAATTTTTAAATTTGTTGTCTTGTGTGGTTGCAATAATACCTCCATTATTGATACTATTACTCAAAACGGTTAGAGACATTTGTTCACAAAACATTAATTTGGAAACCCCCCATTCTCTATGAGTAATAGGTCATATATAGACAAATAAATAATATATAAGTTTACGCTGACCCACGATGCCGCACTGCCACCGCCGATGTTCCCGACTGAAAATGATCTATCCGTTACCGATATTTTAATTAGCGCATAGATCAACTCTATATTCAATTTCTGTCAGTAGAAAAGCTTGTATATCTAATTATATATTTGCTGAGTCTTCAGGAAGTTTGATCATGAGAACAATTTATTAATAAGAATTAAAGCTTGCATCTGTTACACCAGAATACTGCCTGGCCTGCAAAAAGGTCGATGATGAACGGATGTTTTGTTGCGATTACTGTGGCTCCTGGTGGCATTTCGATTGTGTCGGTGATCAAAGCTTATCCAATTCGGACATTTACTTGTCCAAACTATAAATAAGGCAAAGCAGATGATTTAAAATAAAGGACCAGTTATTAGACCAATCACTTACCTGATTGATGATATTTACCAAATTGATTGACGGATGAACACTAAACATATTTCTTCGCCTACTTTTTCGACTGCATTGAATAGCCAAAATTACTTTGGTAATTAGATCATATTTTCCTTGAGCATTTTCCTTGAGAACTGCATACTAAGCTTTATTGGGAACTTCTTCTGCTAGTTATCTACGATTAAAAGGAAGTTGACCTATTTTTGACCCCATTTGACCCAAGGAACCCCTTGATAAAATCGTCCCCATGGACCCACTAACCAGATCAATATATCTACACTAAAATATAGGGTATAATGCATTTTTCCTCCGAATTTCATGGAAATCAGTTGAAAAACAAGGGAACAGCGAATTTTATAATTTGAAATCGTAGTCCGGGCCGAAACGGGCTTAAAACTGCTAATTTATTTCTGTTTTGTGGAAAATTCTCAATTGTTTATGAAAATTTTGCTCTATTTGTAAGCATATGCGATATTTCGAAAAATTTCGTTTCAGGTGGTTCGAAACGAAATTCCGCGGAATTTCGCGGAATTTCGAAACAAATTTGAACTTGAACCATGTTTTATATTATTAAAAAATTTGGCTACGCCGCTGAACAAAATCATAAAAACTGCTTTTTGATTTTACATTTTTATATTATACAGCTTTTTCTATTAACGCTTATGTAGTAATCCCATTATGAGTCGACAAATACGTGTTTAGTTTTCTTCTATGAAACGTCTTCAGTGTTTTGTTAGAAATATCTAAAAGAAAACGAAAAGTATCTTCAACTATTCTAACCTATGTTTTACAAAAGTAATCCGACTCAATATTTAAAACGTCAGGCTTAGAGTGTAAATTTAATTGGATATAAATCAGATCAGTATAACTTTGTTGAAGCGTCAAAGTCGTGGCGTGGATTCCTAGGGTCCTTGTGAAGTTTTTTCAGCGCCTCTTTCTTATTAAAGGCCAATTTCTTCAATTCCGCTTAGGCCTCAACCCAGGTTTAATGAGTAAGCACCGCTTAAGAGTTAGTGTGGCCCTAATGAAAACATAATGCAACCTTACGTTCAAGCAACAATTAGAATCTTACCTACAAGTAAGAATAAAAACTTCAGAGGATTGAAGGTACTTCACACAACAGTCAATATTTGGCGAATCTTCAAAATGTACATAGCCTCCAAGATTTAAATTTGAACTCTGTGATATTATTTGACTATTTGCACAGTATGAGTGCAGAATCGATCGTGTACTGCTGTGCTGCTGGTCACGGGACGGCAGCTAGTCTAGGAAACGCAAAATGAACAAAATCTGCCTCGCGAGCAGAATCGATCGTGTTGTAGAGGCTTATTAAACGAAGCACATTGATTATGCGTCGGATTGATTTGAAACACGGTTTTCGTCTTCGGGTTTTCAAAATAACTTCGTTTAGTCGTTTATCAAGGTGGCTTCACATGAATTATCTTTTCAATTAACCAACGATTCCCGATTTGGTAATGCAGCAAATGTGATCAAATTCGGTTGTATATAAGTCCGAGTATAAGACACATAAGTTGTTGCGCCTCATGTGCTCGGGAAACTAAACTTCCTCTCCTAATCGTAAAATGACTGTAAGGACGTGACGAGCATCGTTATTGGTCATGAATTGGAAACTCCGAAGCAAGTACATTTTTTTATCCCAAGCAGATTATTCAATTGGTAAGCTATGCAAATTCGCTGTTTCTCGGCCAATCATGATTAGCAACTACGATGTGTACAATTAATCAAGCTAAGCTACGCTATTTTTTACTATTTGTACAATATGTAAGGAACATTGCGGAGTCGTGAGCTTTATGAATGCCTCATATGCACACACACATACAAGGACAAACATACAACAATTTCTATATTTTTACATACTTACTGATATAAAACTGAATTGATAAAAAAAAATTGATCCAATTCAAGACCACTCGCTCCACGATGAATTCATTTGAAAGCGACACATATGCTGGGATATCGCCTTATCGCCAATAGTATATAAACGGGGACGCGGTAATTTATCATAGACTGCTTCTTCTGTAGTTATAGCTCTATTGGTTGCAAAACAGATATTTTACTACAAAAAATTAAATTAGAATTGCGTATATAATGTAAAATCAAATAAAAAAAAAATCCGCGGAAAAAAAAATTAAAATTTCGTTTTGTTTCGCAAAATTTCGAATTCAATGGACCTTGATTTCGTATCGTTTGGAAATCTCGAAAGTAAATCTATATTTCGTTTCGAATCAACAATAACATTTTAAATTTCGTTTCGTTTCGTTTCGTTAGGAAAAAGTGTGTTATCGCATACCCTTATCTATTTGTGAAAATTTTATATTTATTCATTGCTCATACCCTCATTTCTTTATAGGCAATTTCCTAATTTTTTATGGAAATTTTCTAATTCTTCATGGAAATTTTATTTTGGTTTTAGTGAGTTGGGTTGAATAATGATTTTCCAACCCCATACTGTCTGATTTGTCATCTCAGGTGTCTGTTTGCAGATTTCCGTGAAAAAAGCAGACAGCAAACAAGCATTTTCTCTCCATGAATATTCTGATAAAAGATCGACACAGCTTTGTAACCATATCAATTGGTTGGAGGGTTATCAACAGGAATTGCTAGAATTCACCCTCTTCCCTGCTTGTTACCGCACATTCTTCAACCCTGCTCATTCACAACTCGTCCGTCTGCAGCGATAGAAAACAAAACTGCCCTTGCATCAAGTGCGACGATGCAGAATAGGGCGGTAGGGCCAAATTGGCTGACAATTTGCATCCCTCGGAGCTATTGGTAAACAAACAACACCCATTGTCGCACTAGGTCATGCTCTCTCGTTCGACACACATCCGCTTGTTCTCTCTTCAAGCTTTCAAGCGCATTTTCCAGTGAGTTCCATTAGAGCAGCTTATGGTTGCTCACCGTTAACCATGGTGCAGATCTCAGAGGATGCTGCGAGTTTTTCACCAGCAGAGATTTTCCTTTTTCCGCTCTCGGCGGAGCTCGAAAGCCGCCGCAGCAGAAACAGCAGCATCAGACAGCATGTACTTTCCCAACCGATTCTCGCGTAACCGTGTTGTGCCTCGAACTGGCGAGGGACGGGGGCTGGGCATTTCCAACCTGCCGCATTTCGCCCGCAAAGAGATCCTGGATGCTGTGACTAGCTTTGGCAATTGGAAAAGCGCCATTTGGCAGTCAGTATCGGATGTACTGTTGGTCGTTTCGTACGCGAAGTAGGTGCTTTACGCCTGGCTGGCTGCCGTGACCATTGCTTGAGAACTGGATTTCGAAGCCGAGTGTGTGCGCTGCCACGCCACTAGGAGTGATGATAGAGAATAAAAAATGAGACCCCGGAAAAGGTCGGGTGAATTTGATTGAAGTTTTTATGGGTAGATCAGATCCACCAAAAGCAGCGTATCCGTATAAGGCCGGGATGCCTGCAGAAGCGGCCTCACGTTGAGGTTGGCCATTCAGTGTTCTGTGCAGTGGAAATTATCGCCGCTCGGTCTTCTTGCGGGAAGTTTGTTTGTTTTTTGCTCCTCGTTCCTGGTGGAATCGAAATCTGCGATTGAGTGTGTGTGAACGAGGGTGGACGTGATTCAGTGCTCGAACCCTTTGCCATGGTACTGTTGTCGGTGGAGCTTGCCTAGTTCCGAATGGGGATGTTTTCATTGATGGGAGGTTGAGGAGCAGGAAAAGTGATGCACAGCGCATATCGAATGTGAATTTTGGATAGTCGGCAGAGTGCAGGGGCAACGTATAACACTCTTCATAGGATATTGGACTATAGTGGGAAGTGTTCCTACTGTTGTAGCAATCCAGACCCCATCCTGCCTTCGCTTTGATGTGTGTGATGGATTGAAGTGTCGGCTGTTCACCGATGATGGTGTGAAATATTAAACGCAATGTCCAAATTTCCACTGCAGTCACTCTAATCGCAAATAAGGGGTACGCTACTGAAGTGGTGAAAATTTCTACTGACAAGAAAAAAACAAAACCCTTGAAGCATTTCCAGACAGCTACCGGAAAGTGATATGCTACCCTACAAGTCTGTTCTTCGAGAAGAGCACCTGGCGCCGTGATTGTGCGAAATTCGATCGTGAAATCAAATTAAGTGGAAAATTGATCGAAATTCGCTTGCCACATTACCTACCAGCCCCATTTCGGTTGTGTCTGGTGGGAAAAGTCTGAAAACAGAGTAGAGCGAGTGAAGTCATAAAAAGCCGAAAACAACATAACCGTAGGCGCCAACCAGGGTCCGTGTCTTTCCCGTTCCACCCGAATAAAACGCACTCGTAGTGTGTGGGAGTGAGTTGAAGGTGTTTCGGAGTGCGGGGCCGTAATCCGGAATATCCAGTTCGGATAAGATAACAGTGTGTCAGTGTGTCGAAGCCGGCGGCTGGAATCCATAAGCCACTTAGGAGACAAGGATAAGTGCCGATGATGTGCCAACCAGTGAACCGGCCTAGAGCCATCGAGACCATCCGGGGAAGGGGTAGTCTCGCCAAGCTGCTTATATAAAAGTGCGCGTGTATTCGGAATGTATGTGCCCCCAATGTACGTGATGTTAATGTGTAATTAAAATTCACACCGGATACTTGTGTTGTGGTCTCCGAAGCGCACGGGCTTGATTACAGAACCCAACCAGCTTTAAACTTGGGTGTATTTTTTGTGGTATAAGAATTTTGACTCATCTGGAACTGCATGAAGAGGAAAGCCCATCAACGTGGAGCCGTTAGCAGGGTAAGCGAGCAGATGGTTATATGGTGGAGGGTAAATCCTTCAGGAAGTACGGGAGAAAATTAGGTAATCCCGAAGAAAACGAGGTCGAGCTTTAGTTTAATTAAAATTTTATTCAAGTAAAACAACTTCAGGTCGGGCCGTACAATGAGAAAGTTTTTGCGGTATTTGCCGGTACAAGGTGCGTTGCATGCCGTACCGGTGAAAATTCTGAGAACAATAGCTTGCGATGGTACTTCAGGCGAGATAGAAGAGGGCACTCCAACACGATAGAATGAGGCTTTATCTTCTGATTTGTTTGACAAGGATAATGAGATTTTAATCAATTTCATAGTATTGTGCAAATTAGCCATGTTGCGGATGATGTGAATTAGTCAACAAGTTTGCCATAGCATGTTTTATGTAACATTTATAGATATTTATTCAGTTATGCGGTTTTGAATCCGTTTGGTTGTTTTGTTTGATCATTCAAATAAATATAAGGCAAATGGACTGCCCTTTGAAGAAGTGTTGAGCAATATTATTCCGAATTGATAAGACTTTTAACATTTTGTAAACATTTTCAATACGGGGTTTTCGATGAATTGTTCAGATTTTTGTTTACCAAATCATTGTTCTAAATACAAAATGAGTGACATGAGAGAAATATGACGAAAATGTCGCAAAATGTTATTGCACGTCATTCGAGTCATATGATCATTGATCATTCGAGCGCATAGACAAAAAAGTATGAAAAACTAAGACTTTCCACATTTAAGCTTCCCCTGAACATACGTGATGCGGTTGTGCCATTGCGTGAAGAGTTTAATTGGAGATTGTATACTTTTACTAATACAACAGTCATAGGTTTTGGAGAACACATCTAATAATATTAGAAGGCAAACAGCCTTTATTGCTCAAGTTCATAATGCACCATGCTTCTCCACTTGTCTGCATACTCTGTTTTCATAACGGACGGGTTGTTCGCTAAGAACTGTCTGCTTACCACTTTTTTTCGGCCGAATATGAACTGTGAAAACTTTCTGTACTATCTGTAGGCAGTGTATGCAGATTACCATCAGCAGAGCTTTAAGGTCACTCCTGACAGAATCCATGTTTCAAAGTGCTCGCGTTTTCGAGGGCACATAACTCGATACGGAAGCAACGCACAACTGTCATTTTTATTTTTTCACGCATGCTGCGACGCAGCAAAGCTGAATCAATAAAAATGACAGTTGTCCGCCGCCTCCGTATCGAGTGGTGTGCCCCCGAAAACGCACTTTGAAACTTGGATTCTGTCAGGAGTGACCTTAATTTCCTAAAAATATTAGAACATATGTAGTAAAACTAAACTAAAAATAAAAAGCGATTATGACGTTTCGACTACCCAAAACCGGGTATTTAATGTGTCACGATCTACTTGGTCTAGTACTCGGCGATAGTTCTAACCTACTCCGACTAGAAGCTTTTCGGCGGAGGAAGCTCCCCCGAAACTAATCTTCCCTGACCATTGAGCTAGTTCCCACCTTAATTCTCATGTCATTCTCAACCACTTGATTGTTGAACAGTTTAGCTCCCAGCTTAGTCACAGACTAAGCAAATGATTCCCGGCGGCAGATTTATTCTAGTCCAAAAGGAAGTTCTCTGACGTTCAAATTACGCTCGTAACAGACGACCGCGCTTTCATACCATGGTTATTGAATAATCTTCACTACTCTTAACATCAACATCAACACAGATCTGGAATACTTTCACACTTCAATGGGCTGACCGGTCGAGTGCCGAAATCGGTCCAGATATTCCCGGTGCTGCATAGCATCCGATTCAATGTTAAGAAAATTATTTTGAGCTTTTTAGTGGAATGTCTTCACTTGTCATAAGACGAGTTTGTACAATCCCAATGAATTCCACTACTTAATTGTATCTTGACAGATACGTATTTCGACCTCAACAGTAAGGCCGTCTTCAGTGTCTCGTACTTGACTCAACCGATTCAATGACGGCCCAAAACCGATACTACTACGCGTCACGATCGTGGATCTAATCAACTCCAACTAGAAGCTCTCCGATAACGGAAACTCCTCCGAAACAAATCACCTGGAACCCTGAGCCAACAAGCTCCCAGCTCAGCCTACTCACATAGCGAACAACACCCAAATTTTGTCTCACAATCGTAGGCAGCTGAAGCCAAAAAACATTTGTTAGCCGTCAAACGAAAAATCTCAGTCAAAAACTCTGTATTGAAAATTAAATAAATAAAACATTATTTAGGCTGTCTCATATTTGGAAATTATCTTGGATTCCGCATATGTAATAAAACTAGGATTGATTCATACTGAACGGATTTAAGAGCTTCCTAATACTCCCTCTAATAAAACAAACATAACAATATCTGATTTCTTATTAAGATCCGCTGATATGATATTTTATATTCAACCGGTTATAAACCGGGGGAATCTGAAAATCGATTTTGAATAGACATCCTGACAATCCAACTGGAACATGGACTGATTGTTTAACTATTTGCAATTCCTTAGTTATTAATTGAAAGGTTTTCTGTGCCCGGCATTGCATGAGGGTGTATCTTGTATCAAACTGCAAAATAAATTTTGTGTTACCAAACTCCGATAGGTCGTTGAAATGTTAAACTGTCAATTTTATTTACGTTTATTTATGTTTAATCATTATTTGTTGCAGCTTCTGAACATTGCACAGAAGAGTAACTAGAACAAATTCGTGGACAAAACCCAAAATTTTTTTTTCAACATTTACACATTCTTATATTTTCTTTAGATACTTAAAAACATTCTGCATACTATGGCTGTTTCAGAAGTGATTCAAAACTTTCTAAAAAAATATAATTAGGGCTCAAAAATGAGGTATTGAATTGGATTTTATCTACTTTATTTGTGGAGTATTTGGAAAATCTGATTTTTACACAACATAAATGTTATCAACAAGCTATTATTAGTACACAATGAGTAGATTATAGTTGTATGCCTCCATTTTGTTTATGTTTATGGTCAAATTATAAATTTTATGTTTCAGGTGATGACCACTTGAAAATCACTATTTACTCTATTTTTTATGTTTTTCTTCAGAGTAAAAGTTAATCTATACGGCAAGATCCGGCAAAGATAAATCACTTGGGTGTAACTTCAAGATATGGACTAAGCATTCCACGTGAAAACCCGTCCGCAAACGTCCGCAAATTAGATTCTGAGCTATTAGATTAAAATGCGATTTTTCATCATTTTAAAACAAAATTTTAACATTTGTTCATAAATTACCACATATAACGAATCCAGGAAAAAAAAGTAAAAAGCATGCTATTTAGCATGCATTTTGTCAAGACAGATAGAATAATGGGTCTCCCATGAGTTGCGTTGATATCTTTTTTCTATTGAAATCGCTTATCTATAAATTCTGCATTGTATACACTTAATCATTTAACAGATTTCGGTGAATTTTGCTTCAATTCACCGAAATCTAAACAGCAGATTTGTTCGGTAAATATTTCACAAAATTTTCGGCGATTTTTTCTTTGTTCAACTGTCAAAGCCACCGCACATCTGTCAAATTATTCACCGAACGGTGCTGCTGTTGAGATTTCGGTGAAATTTCACAGAAATCTGCGATTTATTTTAAGTGTGTAGAGAAATCTGTTACAATCTAGATTTAGTATGAACCCGAAAATTGAAGTGATCATAATTTATGAACGGTGCCTTATTATGATAGTTTCGTCATGGCTAGCTATGATATTTTGGGGGCTTCGACTCGGACATGGTAATCGTTTTTGTTTCAAGCCATGGTATATAGAATACAGGTGATTTATATTTTTTACTACAGGCTTCACCTTTTCAGGCCCGAATTTTTAACGTTAAGGTTTAAGTTAAGGAGAAAAGAGGGTTCAAGCAAAAAACAGTGTTTACTTTTGTGCATGCGAATTTATACAACCATTTTTCGTCTGGGGTATTGTGCATGGGTTAAAATAGGTTAAATGGTTTTTTTTCCTATGTAAATGTTAGAAAATCCCTTTAAGGATAGAGCTTTAACTACGGGTTTCTTGCTACTTTGTGAAAATATAGCCATTTTAGAATCGTTCATGTAGCGGAAGCAAAAGATTTTACATAAAACGCGAGGTTTTGTTTGAAAACATATGTATTTTAACATTTTTATTTTGTTTTACACTGTTAGGTGGATAGATTTAGCCAAAAAATTGCATTTTCCTGCATAATTGGCAATTATAACTTCGTCCTAGGAATATCAGGCCCAAATAACCGCAAAAAATAGTTTTGGCCAAGAATTGGCTTATTTACTCCTATGTGCATTGTTTATTAAAAGATCAACAATTGTTCATTGAATTATCTTCCATCCAGAAACCAGATGGTTATTTATTTGCGGATTTTTGACCTCCCTCCTGCATGTGATTTATCGTATTCCTTTGCTGAACCCCCTTCCCTTATGACCATGTGGTTTTTTCTCGAACAAATAAATCTTTTCGAAAACCAATCAAACATAATTCATATTACATATATGTATGTACAATTGTAGCGATATTTCTAGTTTTACATATTTTGGGGCCGTTTGGGGCCTCTTGCCCTACAAAAATTTCGTCTGTTGCGATCCTGCGTGATGCAGTGGCGATGTTGAAAATTTATTAAAAACGGTGGCGTCTTACCGAAAAGTCATCGAGTTTGATCGCAGTTATTGGAAAAGCGCATTAGTGGGAGAAAATAGGATCTTCTCAGGACCACCAGAAAGGGTTGATTGCAAAAATTGCCTGTTTCGGTAGCATTGCCGTGGAGCTTGGTTGCTGTTAGTGATTTCATCCATTCGAAAAATTTTATTGTGCATCTCGCTCCGACGCGCGCTTGTGATTCTTCTAACGAAGAGCAACTTTCTTCGTCGTCAAACGATTAAGTTTTGTACTTTGAAGAACATTCATATCGGATCAACTTTCTTTAGTATAAAATATATATGCTAATATATGCTTTTCAATGCACAAACAGAAACAAAATCAAATTAGCAAAGTCGAAGTAAATTCTGCTCTTCCCTCCTATGGGAAACCCCATTGCTATCTGTCAGAGTTTGAGTGAAACATGGCCGCCATCACCTCCTCTCTGTTGCTCTACTGTAAAAACCCATAAAGAACTGTCATTGTTTGTGTGAAGAATTTTGCTTCGACTTCCCGAATACTAATAGAAACAAAACCAAAGAATCTCGTCGAAAAGTTGACTTTCTGCCGACGACAGCTCAATCGATAAAGACGCTACTTTAGATGAAAATTCCTACAGCAACGACAGACGCCAAACGAATATGTTTGTACGATAAAGAAATCTCGTCTTTTCAACAAAACGTATTTTGATTCATTAACAGCTCATTAGAAAATTCAGCATCTTGCGAGAAAATTTCACAGGATGCTTTGAATTTCCAGTCTCCCATGCTTTCCGATCAAAATGGCTCGCGCGCGCTGGAATGAATTCGTTAATCGTTATGAGTGCACATCATATTTACACCCATATAAGATCACAAAGGGGCGGGGTTTACTTTACTGAATACAAGAAAACTGCTTTCAGATGCGCGCGATCCATTTTGATCGGGATTATTTCGAATAAGAGAAGTGCAATTTCAAAGTAAGGTTCCGACAAGAGTTCCGTCGAGCGCTTGTGATTCGGCTATCGAAGGGTAACTTTCTGTTTTTCACTTTGAAGAAAACTTATCTCGGGTTGACCTTTATTTGTTTAAAATGGTGGCCGGGAAAAAAAAAGAAAATAAAACCAAATAACCCTGCATTTTCCACCGACGACAGCCAAATCGATGAAGACGCCATCTCAGTGGAAAAGCTGCTTTAGTGTTTGAAATGGCGCATTACAAAAATAAAGGATCTTTTCAGAATCGTTATTGTCGCTTAAACGGATAAATTCGAAATCGAAATTCGAAAATAAATATATTTGCGTTTGGTTTCGCACCACTTCCGATTCGGACATTTTGAGGATGGTGTCTTCTAGTCGTGTTAATCCCTTTTCCACGGTTGCAGAGCCAAAGTCCATCCAAATGGGAGCTACTTTTTGGCTTCTTGATTCCCTTGACCTCTGAGCAGTTTGCTCAATGTTAATAAAGAGACACAAATTATGATCATCCATTTCGTATAGCTACGTAGTCCTACGTCATCTTTGCGTACAACCCGATTGGGCTGCACCTTTAAGTTTTTTTTATTTTTCATTCCAAGAAATATAAATTACCGGTTCAGTTATTTTGTTTTCCATATTACCAAACTGTTCAATAATTTTTGACATTGCAAAATAAAACTACCAAACGATCTGCAATTGTTTCGTTTACTGAACTGATTGCCGAACGTTCAGCAGTTAAAAGTTCGGTAAAAAATTACCGTATATTGTATGTAAAATATTTTAAGTGTGTATGCTTCTGTTCGCAAGGCTTACTAAAGATTTTATTTCACCCCTCCCTTTTTTGTCTGCAACTTAATAAATGATTCACAAATTATATCCAACTGAATAAAGTTCCTTTAAAAAGTATTAAAACCAACATTTTTTTATGTGTTTTTAATTATTCGCGCAATACAGGTCGGACTCGATTATCCGGAGTTTCGATTTCGTTTCACTCCGGATATTCGAATCACCAAAAGAATAAAATCAGCAACCAAAAAAAAAAAATGTTTAATTTTATTTGCAGTTGTGTAGAAATTATTCAGGAAAAACGCTATGTATTATGAGAACACAGTATGTTGGCCATTACTTTTGAGTCCACAGACCAATCCGATAAATTTTCAATAGAAAATTATAAGACAGGATTCCCATTCGGAACGGTTGAGAATAGGTGCCAAACAACAAGGGGCCATCCACAAAGTACGTCACGCTTCTAGGGGAGGGGGAGTTTGGATCAGCGTGACGAGTCATGCAAAAATGTTGGAGCTTTAATACAAAAAGTGTGACAGAGGGGAAAGGGGGGGGGGTGTGGTAGGAAATTTATGGATCTTCCATAAGCTAGATTATCTACGCGCTTTTTGAATAAAAATAGAATTTTGACCATAAATCATGAGTCCATAATCCGACTTAGCAACTGTTCAAAAGAAAGCAATAAAACAGGATTCCGCGTCGAATGCAACTTCTTGCGAAAAAATTGGTAAAATATGCTCAACATTCTCAAATGATATTTTTCAAAAAAAATGTATTTTGGCTATAAATTCTTAGTTTATCTTGTGAATTAGTCAATTTCAAATTGGCAATCATTTATCAACATTACCTGTTAAATGCAACCTTTTGAGAGCAAATCGGCTAAGGATAAATGCTAAATATGTTTGTAATTGGAGGGAACCCTTCCGGTATACGAATAAAACAACAGAAAGAGGTCTGGAGAAACAAAAATGTAGATAATAACCCATATGAAAAATATAACCATTTACATGTAGGCAGGTCCTTGCAATCTCTAATTGATGACAGTGTCGTGTTTCCATTTGTATTTGTCGTGGAAATTCATAAGAAGTTTCCAAAAAATGCAAGAAGGGATCGCCGTGTTCACATCCAACAGTTTGAATTTGTTGATGTTATTGACTGAATCTAAACTCTGCTGAAGAGAATCATCACCGGATTGGCAATCCTACGCCTTAGCTCGCAAGGCTGCTGGAGACCCCATGAACCCCATTAACTTAAACACATCAAGAGGGGTCCCGTAGCGTAGTTGGCTACACGTTCGCCTCATAAGCGAATGGTCATGGGTTCGATTCCCAGCCCCTCCACCAAACCCTTGTCAGTCGCCAGAAGCGCAGTCCGTATGGTGGAGTTTTGGGAAACGCGCCTCACCGACACGGCTGGCCTGATGACGACTGACAAATCTGTGCTGCTCAGTGGCCTTCCTCCAACGTTCTTCGATTAATGGCAACCGATCAACACTGGTGGAGACAGAGGTGGGGCACCACACGATGCAATCACACCATTGTTCTCATAGGCTATTGTTCTTGCGCCAAGTGGTGCCCCATCAAATAACATTATAGCTGGCGACGTCAGTGCCGATCAAAGCAACGATCACTGGATTCACCACATGGACAAATTAATACAATGGACTCAAGATGATATGGACTGGCAACGACAACAATACCGAATTATGGACATCTAAAAATAGATTCGGTGTGGACTCTGTAAAGCAGAGTACCACAGTAGATCACGGCACAGTAGCAGTTAAGAACACAGAGTGCCTACCAAATAAATATACGAATAAAAACCCAGATTAATCCACCTAGCGGTGATGGTGCCTTTCTCAACCATTATAAAAATAGTATTTTGGCCATTACTCGTGAGGCCATAGTCCGATCTGGCCAATTTTCAATAGGAAACAATGGGAGAGTATTGTGCGTCGAATGCAACTTGTTGTGAGAAAATCGGTTAAGGATAGGTGCCTGAAAAATGAGTGACATTTTTTCTCAATTTTTCTATAAAAAAGTGGTATTTTGGCCATAACTTCTGAGCCCATAGTCCGATCTGACCAATTTTCAATGGGAAACAATGGTAGAGTATCCTGCGTCGAATGCAACTTGTTGCGAGTAAATCGGTTAAGGATAAGTACCTGAAAATGAGTGACATTTTTTTTGGGTGGGTGCGCACAGACACACACACATACACACAGACATCACCTCAATTCGTCGAGCTGAGTCGATCGGTATATAACACTATGGGTCTCCGGGCCTTCTATAAAAAAATTGTTTTTGGAGCGATTATATAGCCTTTACGTATACTTAGTATACGAGAAAGGCAAAAAAACTCAAATACATCGTTCTATGGTGGCTTTAATACGTTTGCAATTGTAGAGCGAGCGAATACTTCATCAGTATTGGAGCCTTCTTCAGAGCCCTAGGCTGACTCGTCTCCGGAAAGATCACATCAGATTAATATAAATGACGAATCAGAAAAATTTGTCGCAAATGCAACAGCTTAGAAAAAATGGGAATTGATCAAGTAATTGCTTTGGCAGATGAAAACGGACATCTATGGAAAACTGCTTGAAGTGAGAAGTTCGTGGAAATGTTGTAGAGAAAATAATTGATTCATGGAATTAAGATTAAATATATATAACCTTCCCTCCCGTTCCAGCTTCGTTCATGTTTCTTCAAATAGTAATATTATGTGTGAATATAACATTAATATATTTATTTGAATTCAAGTATTAGATATAAAGTACACTGAGGGAAATGAAAAAAGGGGGTAAGTGTAAAAATCGACTCGAAAAATTGGAATTGTTCATATTTTACAGTTTTTACCACACCATAACATTGTGCAAGAATATACTTTGATGCCCACACTAATACTATATTAAAATTTGTATAATACAAACCCCAACACGGTTAACGCTTGAACTGTCATTTGAGGTTTCGCGAGAAGTTGATTTTGCATTCATAAAATCAATTCTTATTTGCACATATTGTCCCTTTTCCCAGTGAATTTGATTCACAGGTAATCATTACAATACAATTGAACTAATCACATCCAATTTGAAGTGGTTTGTACCATGAAAGCAAATAATTTAAAGATTTTACACTTACCCCTGGGTTTATTTTCACTCTGTTAATCTCAATATGTTCCTTCTTTGTTATCATTGTGATTTCAGTGGTAACTGGACTAATGTACATAAGAAAACGCCATAAGAGAATACCTATCGGTATTATTGCCTTTCACATGTTTTACATATGAAAAAAATGTATGAGAAAGAAAAAAATAGCACCGGTAGGTATTCCATAATTCACATTCATTTATATTTATAGCAAGTTTCGGTATGCAATGTTGAATGCAATTTTGGGTGCGAACAAATTGGTTAAGGACAAGTGCTTCAAAATAGGAGATAATTTTGTACGTGTTTTACGCACACACAGACATCACCTTAATTCGTTAAACTCAGTTGATTAATTCATAACCCGGGGGGGGGGGCGAACCTATAGATTTTACGTACACTTAATGTTCAAGAAGGCAAAATCAGCCCTTCACTAGCTATTACGAGAATTCCTTGGAGACCTATTCCGTTAACCTTTTGTCTGTGCTCTGGGGTCAATATGACCCCAGGCCACTTTGAGTGGCTGCCATTTTTTTTAGTTTTCAACCGACTCTCCTAATTTTTGGTAGTTTGGTAAAACTCGCCGAGACCTGTCTCCTAGGTGCAAATTCACTTCAAAAATCTTTAAAATATGCGCTACAGTGTACTTTTTTCAAAAAACTTACGTTGTCTGTGCTCTGGGGTCAAATTAGCATTAGCATTAGCATTGAGCAATTCGCACAAATTCGTAGGTGGTACAAGCCAAGACTCTCTTAGGGCCCTCCTTAGCCGTGCGGTAAGACGCGCGGCTACAAAGCAAGACCATGCTGAGGGTGGCTGGGTTCGATTCCCGGTGCCGGTCTAGACAATTTTCGGATTGGAAATTGTCTCGACTCCCAGGGCATAAAAGTATCATCGTGCTAGCCTCATGATATACGAATGCAAAAATGGTAACCTGGCTTAGAAACCTCGCAGTTAATAACTGTGGAAGTGCTTAATGAACACTAAGCTGCGAGGCGGCTCTGTCCCAGTGTGGGGATGTAATGCCAATAAGAAGAAGAAGAAGACAAGCCAAGACTATTGTATGAGAATAGCAACACTTTCATCCGTTACCACAGATATTGATTTGGGACTAATCGCTATCTCTTAGATGGAAGCAATGCACTCTCCAATAGTCGAGATCTGTCCTGGCCACGTCCTTGCGAATGCTGAGGAAGGGGAAGGATGGTTAGTTGGACACCTACTTAAGAAAGATGCAGAGAACTCTACGACCTCTCATAGGTACCACGAGAGGTTTTTGGATTGTTAGTGTTGAAGGTTTAACAGTAGGAATCGTTTTGGTAGAAACCGAGAAACACAGAATGAACTAAGATAGAAATACAAAGTAAACTGTAAACTAAACAAAGAAGCGGTAGCCACTAGACCACCGAGCTCATCGTCTGTGCTCTGGGGTCAAATTGACCCCAAATTGAAATTGCTATAACTTTTTTAATGTTTGGCCAATTTTCGATTTTTGGGGCTGTTTCGAAAGATAATTTAATCAATTTAATCGTTACCAAAGATTGACTATAGGTGGGCAGGTACATCGCGGGGAGGAGTTTTCGTAAAAAAGGGTACAAAAACAGTGATTTTTCATGCTTATTTTACTTATATCTGAAAATCCGGGGCCCTCCTGAGCCATGTGGAAAGACGCGCTGCTACAAAGCAAGACCATGCTGAGGGTGGCTGGGTTCGATTCCCAGTGCCGGTCTAGACAATTTTCGGATTGGAAATTGTCTCGACTCCCAGGGCATAAAAGTATCATCGTGCTAGTCTCATGATATACGAATGCAAAAATGGTAACCTGGCTTAGAAACCTCGCGGTTAATAACTGTGGAAGTACTTAATGAACACTGAAACGATTTGACCCCGGGAGAAATTGCTCGGTCCCAGAAGGGGACCCGCCTAAGCCCCAAGCAGCTGGTCTTGAGCCAACGGCCGCTTCCGGGGTGGGCACCAAAGGCCTTCTTTTTTCTCCCGGGTCCCAGGGCGGTATGAGTAGGGGAGAGTTTCGGATGTGGGAGTCCTAGTAATAAAATAGTATTTCAACTTACGGTGATTTATTGACTGAGGTGGGCGGCGGCGGGGTGTATCTTCAAGGGACGTCAAGCAATAGCCGCATAAATCGATAGCGTCGTCGTCGAGTACATTAGCGGGTGCCTCGACGGGGCGTGGTAGGGTTAGCAGGTGCACGCCGGGCACCACGAGGCTCAGGACGGACCGAACGAATCGGTGCCCGGGAAGTGACGTCGTTTGTCGGCGAAGCACAGGATCCGGTGAAATCCGTTCTGGTGGTTAGGTGTTTCGTAAGCGATGGAACAACAATAGCCGAGGGCCGATGATCCTTCCCTGAGGGAGTCGCGACGGGCTCCACGAGGCTCCGAACAGACCGAACGAATCGGTCGATAGTAATGGATGTAGATGCTTTGGCTGGCGGTTGACGGTGATGCTTGGTGTAGCGGGTGATCTGACTGTGCAAAGGCTTCAACGGATGTGTGAAGGAAAGAGCGTGATCCACCTCCGTCTGGCCGGTTGCCGACCGAAAACCTGGTGCCCGAAAAAGGGCGCGAACGCGAATAACTGGAGCTTGCGGCCGATGGTAAGTTTGTCCACGAGATGCCGGGTAAAGGGCTTGTTGGTAACTACTCCTCAACTGGACGGAATTTAGTGGTCAACTTCACTAGGTGGTCGTAGAACCAATCCGGACTTCACACACGTGTCGGAAAAACGGAAGATTAAAGCTCGCCAACAATCAACCCACAATACTTGAAAGCGAAATAGATCTTTTCACAGTGATCGTCGTAACCATACTACCCTCGTTCGTTTTGGGCGAGCTCCAACCACCCAAAAAATTCGGGCACTCATTATTTTCGTCCCCTTCGCCGTTTCAGTATATCCGCCCCCACGAGCCATCCACATTCACACTGGCTCCCACGATCTGCGTTGCGTTTGAAGCGTTAGTTGTGCAGCCGCCCACCGCATTTGAATCGGACGTTATCTAGCTGAACAATAAATACTCCTACCATCCCACATCGTAATAGTAATCAATGTTACCGTACGGTAACAGTCCCCCTCTGGTCAGAAAGAAAAAAAGGATAATACAATTGTTCTTTTTTCTAGCCCTAGTAAACTATTATAAATTGTAATTAACATTGCAAACGAAAAAAACAAACCAGATACGGAAAAAGGATTAATAATATTAATGATAAAAATAACAGTGTACACTTGTAATCGAACGTTGTAAGAAAATCATCGCGAATAATGGCATATGAGTCCAAAATTTGCAGCTTTGTGATACAATGAAAACCTTTCACAACCTTCCTGGACTCTCGAGGATGGTGTCGACAAAACAACAGAAAAAAAACTTCCACAATGCGTCGAAATTCCCTTAACTAGTGATCTGAAAAGATAACACGACACCGACTGTCTCGCGGGACAGGACCGACTCGGACTAACACTGGACGATACTAATTTTCGGCGATCACTACCTGGTCGCCGTCAACTGCGCTTTGCACTCTCTCACTAGGTGATCGTGCACGTGAGAGGTAACCTACACGCTCGCGCTAGGCGTAACGTGCTATAAAATTCATGCATAGTTGGTAATAACATATTTATTCAAATAAATTATACGATCGTAGAACAGTTCCCTCCGTTGAGAAAACTGCTGAGATCGACCTCTTATGAGTCGATTATCTCATATCCGGATTTTAGTGTTCGAACGACTCTCGTCCGCTTTGGAACGAAGCCCGCGCGCGTACGTAATGAAATGCTTGCCTATGAGAACGTCTCCTCCGGCAAGCGTGTTAGCGTGTTAATTCAAAATGTCACCTACAAAATTCATATCTACCGTTAACATCTAAGGGATTCGCTCCGCGGAAAGCGATTACCCCAGAAAAAACTGCCAAGGACAGAGGGTAGGATCCAAAAATTGAAAAAGTACTAGTGAAGGGCAGGAATCCATTTTGTTTAATTTATTATTCTAGGTGCTAGTCGCGCTCAGTGACCAGGGACGCCTATTGTTCGCAATAGTTAGATGACCGCATGGGAAGAGACCGATGGTCATTGTTAAGCGGCTTTCAGCAGCTTAGCTGGCCACACACCGAGATTACGACCTTGAGCATCAATTAGTTCGTAAGACGAAGAGCCATGTCTAGCTACAACAGTACAAGGTACATATTGGGTTCCTAATTTCGAATTATAGTATTCGAGGGCATTTGAAAGTTTTGTATTTTTTTTATACACCGTATCACCTACTTTCAACGGGTTAGCAGGTTTTCGCGTACGCAAGTTGTATGTATTGGATGTGGCATGAGCTTTTTGAAGATTTTTTTTGAATTAAAGAGAACAACTGCGAGGCGGCTCTGTCCCAGTGTGGGGATGTAATGCCAATAAGAAGAAGGAAGTAGAAGATCTGAAAATCCTACCCATTTTGAACTGCATCTTTTCAAAAAGGTTATGCAGGAAGGCATGTGCTTTTACATGAGGCATTGATTATTATTATTCTTTATTATTTTTATTATTTTGGACTACTCAAGTAACTCCGATATATGGAATTTTCTTCATTGTAAATATTCTTATCGCACAAATTCGAAATTTGTAAAGATGGCGTCTGTAACAAAGTTCGTCTGGTGGGAATAGACTGTCATGTGACGGAATAAATAATAAGGAAATTTACAAATAGGCGGCGCTAGTGTACTTCCAATATTCTTGCATATATGAAATATTGCTTTAACTTGAGATCCCTCATACCTACACCCAATTTGTATTCGGCAACATTGTTCAGGATGTCTAGCACTACAAAGCGGTGCTCAATATAATGAGCACTACTCCCAATTTTTAAATTTGTGCGATAAATATTTACACTGAGGAGAATTCTATATATCGGAATATCTTGAGTAGTCTAAAATAATGAATTCAAATATACCACCACCTGGCGCCGAATTTTAAACTTATCAACGCCTCATGCCAAAGCACATGCCTTCCTGCATAACCTTTTTAAAACAGGTGCAGTTCAAAATGGGTAGGATTTTCGGATATAAGTAAAATAATCATGAAAAATCACTGTTTGTGTACCCTTGTTCACTAAAACCCCTCCCTGCGATGTACCCGTCAACCAATAGTCAATCTTTGGCAACGACCTGAAAGATGATTAAATTATCTTTCGAAACAGCCCCAAAATCCCAAAATTGGCCAAACATTAAAAAAGTTATAGCAATTTCAATTTGGGGTCAATTTGACCCCAGAGCACAGACAACGTAAGTTTTTTTTGAGCACAGACAGAAGGTTAAACCAATGAAATTATTCAACAAAAGATACTCAGAGCAATTACCATTTTGCTTTAGTTATACATATGTAACTACTCATCATAACTGAAGGTCAAGGTAACATGGGTTTTCCAATTACCCCATTACACTGGGTTAAATAGAAAACATAACTCCTAATTTTTAAATCTTTTTCCATCAATTTCAAGCGACCAAAATGGTATGAATTACCGCACAGTTGATGCAAAAGTGACTGTTTTTGAAAGCCCATTTTGATTGAATGCATTTAGATCATTTAAATTTGTTTTAGACTAGTTCAAACAAGAACTATCGATTTTTCCTTTTCACTTCCCTCTTACCTTACAAATGTAGAATCAAATTGCAATAAAACAACCCCTCTTTAAACCTCTTTGTTAAAATAATCATATAGTATATTACAATTTAAATGGAAAATTAAATAAAATCAAAATCGTGAAAAAATAATACGGCTAATCGTCCTGTCCGACCTATAGTTATGTATTAAAATAAGAGCGGAAGTAATAATTCAAGATGTAACCTGCACATTGGATTCATCGGATCAAGTCGGGTAGCTGTAAAAATGAAGTCTTATCATTGCGTAGGATGACCTCCCTGCAGACATAATTTCCATCTTATTCGGTCTATAATACTCTTTGGTTGGAAAAAAAGCTTGACTTTCTTGACGTCAATGAACTACATTGTGCTTGCTTCACAGTAGGTACAGAAGATACAGTTCGGATTGTTCGAAGCAATTATGACATAATGAGAAAATTACGCTTGCAAAAGTTATTTTTGCAGTCGAAGTTGTTTCGAAAGAAAACTTTGAATTCTTCATGCGATGAAACGTAGTCGCAGCCGGATTTATTTTAATGATAAACGCAAGACATGTTTTTCCTTCTGATGTCACGAAAACGGCAATGCCGTGACAATATTCTGTTTTCTTGTAAACTCAAACCACTGGAAATGAGTTCTACCATGTAGAGAGAAGTGGCTATACTGAACCGGTTGAGGACAACGGGTTTTACAATCATTTGCAGAAGGCCTTCCATTTTTCATACTCATTATAATGTTAGTGTTGTTAAAATGTTAGTCGATCTTCAATGGTTCAGTATCTAGTTGAGTGAAGTTAATGACATTTTATTGCATTAGAATTTCATTCTTCATTTCAAAGACTTTTCTTCCTTGTTATAGACCCGTCTAAATTTTCCTATTTTAAACTCTGCCGTCTTTGCAAACAATGCAAGACACAATAAAGGAGGGATAAAAGCCAGTTTCTTCCGAATGAGTTTCAAAAAAATGTCTATCAAAGGGAGAGGGTCCACTATAGTGTAATTCATTCCACTGTGCAATAAAAAGCATAAATTGAGAAATGTGTTCATTTTTCATCATTTGCCCCAGCCAAGCATACGAAGCTTCCCAGAACCGTTTTGTGGCAATTCATGTTTTGCTCACAAAGCGTGGAAGCTTGGAAAAACAGGAACACAAACACAGACGGTGCAAGCTCATTACATTTCAATTCCACAGTGAAAAACATACGCCGTCGGTCGGTAGCCGAGCCGGTCCCTCCCGTCAGCCCCAGTCATCGTCGACTGAAGGACAGTGTACAATGTACATACGCAGATACCTACGGTTAGTCAAACGTTTCTCGAGCGTACTGTGTTCAGTATCGAGTACAAAAAGAATCCGAAATCAGAACACCTCACAAAAGAAAAACCTCTCACCCACCGCTGTAGCAGAGTAGTGCAAACACACAATAAACGGTATGAAACCGGAGGAGTGCTTCTTGTTCTGAATGAGAAGAAAATTCAAGATTAATTCACCGAGCGGTAGGTGATGATTTTTAAAAACGACGAAGTAAGTTCAAAATCATTACTTATGGACCGTGTACACCCCAAGGAGTGGTGCAAAGGGTCGGCTTGAAAAATCTCCATCCTGGGCGATTTCCAGCAACCGTCTTAACCTGTTGCCAAGTTAGATTTTTGTCGACGTTTTAATTTATTTATTGAGACTGCGCCGCCATGAGTCTGGAGTTCAAAATAGATCTGGATTTTTTTTCTTATCTTCCAGAAATAGGTAAAGCGGGTTTAAAAACCATTGGTAACTATCTATGGTCATAATCATGGCTGCCAGTTTAATAGAGTAAATATAGTTAAAGACAGTTGATATCAGAAACACTCATTGTTCTGAACGTTCATATGTTTGAAAACATATATTTGTAACCTTCCTTCGTATCTAGTGAAACAAACTAAACTTTTGAAATAAAAACATTGGAAACTGAAAATTAATTTTCTACTGTTATGGTTTTCAAATTTTATTTAAATTTATTTTACAATATTCCAATTTTAAACGCCGGATCGAGCATCGGAATTGCTGGTCTTTCAAAATATTGTCGTGACTCAAGAAACACAGATCCAAACGAAAAATAGCCAGGCATTTGCGGAAAACTCCTTTCCACCTTTAATGCGTTGTAGCACACACTAACAATTGAGTGCATTTTCTACAAAAAAAAAACTCAGATCTGTACAGGATGGTACAGATTCTGCAAGATTTTATGCTGATGATGTATTAAATCAATACAGTATTGTACAATTTTATTACAATGATTCTATTGAAATATTTCAAATTTGTATGCGCCAAAATTTCATACAGATTTCGCAAGGTTTTAATACAGAACTGAATTAAACTTTTCCATCGGCTGGTTTAGTGTATTCCCCATTCCATAATTATGATCTCGAGTACAATTGAGAGTTCCCAATAACAGTAAACTTTATTCTATAACGTGAGTTTCGGTAGACCAGTCCACAATACGCTTTCAAAAATGAAGTGTACTCAAAGTATCGTTGTTCGTTTTTCCGGGTGAACATTCAACTTTTCACCCCGATGTACGAAATAGACAAAGAGACCTGATCGAGCGCCCGTTTCGGCGGGACGAAACGGAACAGTGCGACCGTGTTCGTGGAAATAAACAAAACACGGAAAGCAGGGTAAGCAAACACGGAACTCCTGCCGCAGAGTGATGAGTCGGGTGGTGTGGTGGCTCTCCCCCGGTCCGTGTTCCAACGGCAGCACATCGCATCGGTGGCGTTTTTCTTGAATGAAGCCACTTTTCGACCACCCACCGAAGCAGTTGTAAACGGAGGAATTGGTATGTTCACCGCTACCACGATGCGTCGTTGGTTGTCGGTTCCGTGCTGGTGGAAATTTCTTGTTTAGATAGAGATGGATCGGGCGGATTGGGATGACAAGTGGTGGGAAGAAAAACACAACAGGGATACAGCCGCCCGTCGTCGTACGGTTCCGGGGAGTTTTGCCACATTGGAGCAATGTTGCCATGTGGAAGCTATCAGACGAATGGTAGAATGCCATCGCTTGTCTTACGGCTGACTGTAAGAGTCTTAGAGCCTGCAAAATACGATACAGCTGATGGTGATATGACATCGAGAGTAAGTAAGGTTTAAGTGAATGGGTATGCAAAGTGGAAATACTGTCGTTGAAAGTTTTATGAGTATCGATGGTGCGAGGAAAGGGAAGTCATCGATATTAATCAATTTGTCGTTAGTACGGGATGTTCTTTTTGGAATATATTAATTTGAAATACGGACTGATTGCTTCGGGATTAGGGACAGGTACCACGAACCAACATACTTTGATATAATTACGGTTATTTTAATCGCTTCAATTGATTTAAGTATAAATATCTGCTGTTGAAAGGAAAATAGCCCGAGTGAAGCAGTTTCTGAGGATGGCGTTACTGTACGAGTTATAATTGAATTAGAAAATTAAATAAATGAAACTCAGTGAAATTCAGTAAAGCAAAACTAGGGTAATTTAAGATAATGATCCTGGACAGATCCTTGGAGAAGTAAAATGCCGTGCGAGGCAAAGTTGTTTCATGTCGTTTTTACCAATGTCATTTTTTTACTGGGCTGGGTGGTGGTCAGAATCCGTGACTTGATGAACTTAATTGCTTACTGCCTTTAATCTAATCTGAGTGGTGTCTTCAGAGAAAGCAAATCACAAGTATATTGCCCATATTTTGGTGTATTGAAGAAGAAGAATATGCGTTCAAATATTTCTATTGCGTGTAATATTCGAAATTTTTACCTGCGTAAAAGTTTAAAACCTTTTTTTCACAAACCTTTTAGAACAAAGGTAGTAGTAGATTCTTCAGCAAAGATGAAAAGTTGTAGATGGTAAAAATAGAATTTAGTCACGATAACAGATTTCGGGGAAGGGCCGTTTGGCCGAACAGACAATTAGTTCAAATGACATTTAGCCTAAAGGTCATGAAGCCAAATAGGTTATTTGGCCGAATAGGTCATTTGACCGAACATTACATTGGACCGAACAGGTCATTTGGCCGAACAGGTCATTTAGCTGAACAGGTCATTTGACTGAACATGATATTTGGCCGAACAGGTCTTTTTGCCGCACAAGTCATTTTCCCGAATAGGTTATTTGACGTCTCATTTCTCACTTCTCAATCATCATTTCTCACTTCTTACTGCGAAAAGCGAGAAATGAGAAGAGAGGCGTCTCACTTCTCATTTCGCACTATTAACTTTTCACAGTGATAAGAAAGAAATGAGAAATGAGGAGTGAGAAGTGAGACGTCTCTTTCCTCATGTTGCACTTCTCATTTCTCACTTTTCACAGTGAAGAGTGAGAAATGTGAAGTGAGAAAGTAGACATCCCTTCGCTGAAAAATGAGAAGTGCGAAGCGAGTAGTGAGACGTATTACATCACCCCACTCATTTTTCACAGTGTGAAGTAAGAATGAGAAATAATTATTAAGAAGTGAGAAGTAAGACGTCTCACTTCTCACTTCTCACGTATAATTTCTTACTTCTAACTTCCCACTGTGAAAAGCGAGTATTGCGAAGTGAGAAGTGAGACGCCTCCCTTCTCACTTCTAACTTCTCACTATTATATGTAAGAAGTAAAAAATGAGTAGGCAAAGTTAGAATTACGACGTCTCACTTCTCACGAATGATTTCTCATTTCTTACTGTAAAAGGTGAGTAGTGTGAAGTAAGAAATGAGACGCCTCCCTTCTCACTCATCATTTCCAATTTCTCATTTCTCAATTTTCGCAGTGAGAAATGAGAAATGATGATTGAGAAGAGAGACGTCAAATGACCTGCTTGGCCAAATGAGATATTCAGCCGAACAATCTATACGGCCAAATGACCTGTTCGGCCTAGAGCTGTGTTCCGCCATGCAGCGCCGCGGTCGCCGACGGTTTTTATGCTCCACCGCCGCCACGATCTTTGACCGGCACGCCGCTGTAATTTTTTGACCGCGCACTGGTGAATTTTGGGCGCACCGTTGAAATAATTTCAGTGCAGTAGCCTGGTGGTGATTTTGGGAGTTCATCCTCCTACCTCAATTTGTTAGAAGAAATATTCCGTTGACATCCTTACATTTAAAAAAATCCGACTGCGCTACTAAAAAGAATAAATACATTCAAACCTCATTTAATGTGACTTGTTGGGAGGTTGCAAAAAGATTTTTTGTTCAGATTACTTATTTTTCTCTCAATTGCTCCTCGATTTTTTTAAAATCTTCTTCTTCTTCTTCTTATTGGCTTTACATCCCCACACTGGGACAGAGCCGCCTCGCAGCTTAGTGTTCATTAAGCACTTCCACAGTTATTAACTGCGAGGTTTCTAAGCCAGGTTACCATTTTTGCATTCGTATATCATGAGGCTAACACGATGATACTTTTATGCCCACGGAAGTCGAGACAATTTCCAATCCGAAAATTGCCTAGACCGGCACCGGGAATCGAACCCAGCCACCCTCAGCATGGTCTTGCTTTGTAGCCGCGCGTCTTACCGCACGGCTAAGGAGGGCGATTTTTTTTAAATATTATACATAATTATAGCAATTCAAGAACCCAAATTAATTTATTTAATTAGGCATGTTATTGCCATATGTTTCAGGTCTTTCAAGAATTTCTTGGAACTTAGGATTTCAGATCCCCAAGTAAACTAATATACGGGCAGCAGGGACTATGTCCAAGGGCTTGACGATCCCTCCCCAGGCCATCTGCGAGTTGTGGGGCTTGCCTAGGATGTGGTGGGGTTTGACAGTGGGCCCTGTTAAACCTCTATAAAAAGCTGCATGTATCCGCAAGTAGGCCCCACAAAAGCGACCGTGTGCCGCTCAAAGCGCACAAGCCCAAGTCCTGGTGTTAGGTGGGACGCTAAACAGCCCTGACACGACGGCCCTCCGACGAGACAGGAGGTTTGCGCTGGCCCAATAAGCCGCCTAGAAAACCAATCATTACGAACAATATAAGAGATAATGCGACTCGATATAATCGGCAAAGACCTAGGCGACGAATAAAGGATCACGATTGGAAGCTTGGAACATGGAATTGCAAGTCGCTAGGTTTCGCAGGTTGCGACAGGATGATCTACGATGAATTACATCCCCGCAACTTCGACGTCGTGGCGCTGCAGGAGATTTGCTGGACCGGACAGAAAGTGTGGAAAAGCGGGCATCGGGCGGCTACCTTCTACCAAAGCTGTGGCACCACCAACGAGCTGGGAACCGGCTTCATAGTGCTGGGTAAGATGCGCCAACGCGTGATTGGGTGGCAGCCAATCAACGCAAGGATGTGCAAGCTGAGGATTAAAGGCCGTTTCTTCAACTATAGCATCATCAACGTGCACTGCCCACACGAAGGGAGACCCGACGACGAGAAAGAAGCGTTCTACGCACAGCTGGAGCAGACATACGATGGATGCCCACTGCGGGACGTTAAAATCGTCATCGGCGACATGAACGCACAGGTAGGAAGGAGGAAATGTATAGACCGGTCATCGGACCGGATAGTCTGCACACCGTATCGAATGACAACGGCCAACGATGCATAAACTTCGCAGCCTCCCGCGGAATGGTAGTCCGAAGCACCTTCTTTCCCGCAAAAATATCCACAAGGCCACATGGAGATCACCTAACCAAGAAACGGAAAACCAAATCGACCACGTTCTAATCGACGGTAAATTCTTCTCCGACATCACGAACGTCCGCACTTACCGCAGTGCGAATATTGAATCCGACCACTACCTCGTTGCAGTATGCCTGCGCTCAAAACTCTCGACGGTGTACAACACGCGTTGAAGTCGGACGCCACGGCTTAACATTGTGCGGCTACAAGACAGTAGACTAGTCCAAGAATACGCGCAGCAGCTGAAAGTGGCACTTCCAACGGAAGAGCAGCTAGGCGCAGCATCTCTTGAAGATGGCTGGAGAGATATTCGATCCGCCATTGGTAGCACCGCAACCGCTGCACTTGGCACGGTGCCCCCGGATCAGAGAAACGACTGGTATGACGGCGAATGTGAGCAGTTAGTGGAAGAGAAGAATGCAGCATGGGCGAGATTGCTGCAACACCGCACGAGGGCGAACGAGGCACGATATAAACAGGCGCGGAACAGACAAAACTCGATTTTCCGGAGGAAAAAGCGCCAGCAGGAAGATCGAGACCGTGAAGAAACGGAGCAACTGTACCGCGCTAATAACACACGAAAGTTCTATGAGAAGTTAAACCGTTCACGTAAGGGCCACGTGCCACAGCCCGATATGTAAGGACATAAACGGAACCTTCTTACGAACGAGCGTGAGGTGATCCAAAGGTGGCGGCAGCACTACGAAGAACACCTGAATGGCGATGTGGCAGACGAAGATGGCGGTATGGTGATGGACCTGGGAGAACGCGCGCAGGACATAATTCTACCGGCTCCGGATCTCCAGGAAATCCAGGAGGAGATTGGCCGGCTCAAGAACAACAAAGCCCCTGGGGTTGACCAACTACCAGGAGAGCTATTTAAACACGGTGGTGAGGCACTGGCTAGAGCGCTGCACTGGGTCATTACCAAGATTTGGGAGGAGGAAGTTTTGCCGCAGGAGTGGATGGAAGGTGTCGTGTGTCCCGTCTACAAAAAGGGCGATAAGCTGGATTGTAGCAACTACCGCGCAATCACATTGCTGAACGCCGCCTACGAGGTACTCTCCCAAATTTTATGCCGTCGATTAGCACCAACTGCAAGGGAGTTCGTGGGGCAGTACCAGGCGGGTTTTATGGGCGAACGCTCCACCACGGACCAGGTGTTTGCCATTCGCCAAGTACTGCAGAAATGCCGCGAATACAACGTGCCCACACATCATCTATTCATCGACATCAAAGCCGCATATGATACAATCGATCGGGACCAGCTATGGCAGCTAATGCACGAACACGGTTTTCCGGATAAACTGACACGGTTGATCAAAGCGACGATGGATCGGGTGATGTGCGTAGTTCGAGTTTCAGGGGCATTCTCGAGTCCCTTCGAAATCCGCAGAGGGTTACTGCAAGGTGATGGTCTTTCGTGTTTGCTATTCAACATCGCCTTGGAAGGTGTAATACGAAGAGCAGGGATTAACACGAGTGGTACAATTTTCAATAAGTCCGTCCAGCTATTTGGTTTCGCCGACGACATAGATATTATGGCACGTAACTTTGAGAAGATGGAGGAAGCCTACATCAGACTGAAGAGGGAAGCTAAGCGGATCGGACTAGTCATCAACACGTCGAAGACGAAGTACATGATAGGAAGAGGTTCAAGAGAAGACAATGTGAGCCACCCACCGCGAGTTTGCATCGGTGGTGACGAAATCGAGGTGGTAGAAGAATTTGTGTACTTGGGCTCACTAGTGACTGCCGAAAATGACAGCAGCAGAGAAATTCGGAGACGCATAGTGGCTGGAAATCGTACGTAGTATTGACTCCGCAAGACGCTCCGATCGAATAGAGTTCGCCGCCGTACCAAACTGACAATCTACAAAACGCTAATTAGACCGGTAGTCCTCTACGGACACGAGACCTGGACGATGCTCGTGGAGGACCAACGCGCACTTGGAGTTTTCGAAAGGAAAGTGCTGCGTACCATCTATGGTGGGGTGCAGATGGCGGACGGTACGTGGAGGAGGCGAATGAACCACGAATTGCATCAGCTGTTGGGAGAACCATCCATCGTTCACACCGCGAAAATCGGACGACTGCGATGGGCCGGGCACGTAGCCAGAATATCGGACAGTAACCCGGTGAAAATGGTTCTCGACAACGATCCGACGGGCACAAGAAGGCGAGGTGCGCAGCGGGCAAGGTGGATCGATCAGGTGGAAGATGACTTGCGGACCCTCCGTAGACTGCGTGGTTGGCGACGTGTAGCCATGGACCGAGCCGAATGGAGAAGACTCTTATATACCGCACAGGCCACTTCGGCCTTAGTCTGAATAAATAAATAAATAATAAGTAAACTAATATCTTCCGGTCTACACACGGGATTCTGTTTCACACGATTTTGTGTTTTTGATCGTGTGACTTCAATTTTCACCCAAAATCTTTGCAACATGTTTCAAAAAATCCTAAATATATCGAAGATATATCTCATGGTGATTAATATGCGTTAAACATTTAGGATGGGTGCAAAATTGAAAAAGTGTAATTCATGGGTCTCCAGTAGCCTTGCGAGCAAAGGCGTAGGATTGCCAATCCGGAGATGGCGAGTTCGATTCTCGGTCCGTTCAAGGATATTTTCGGGTTGTAAACTTTCTCGACTCCCTGGGCATAGTGTATCCATTGTACTTGCCACACAAGATACATACTCATTACTCATGTAATGACGAGCATAGAATAGCTTTCAATTAATAACTGAGGAAATGCTAGTAGAATACTAAGTTGAAAAGCAGGCCAGTTGGAATGTAGAGCCATCAAAGAAGAAGAAGAAATCGTGTAAAAACCGAATCCAGTGTATATCTCCTAGCGAATCATTAATCAAATTGGACATACTTTCAACATGTATTCCATTACAGGTAACCCAAGAATCCCGTGAAGTATAGACCTTAAGGTCTATACGGGTAACAACGGATTTATAAGCTTCTTTTTTAAATGAAACATGCACTATTTGCTTTTTCTTGAAATGAACATGCTGTTAGTGATCATGTGGATCAAATATCATTTGACTTCTTGGCTTATCCAATTTGATTATATGGATTACATATAGAGCATAAACCATAACCCAAGATTTACCAGTTCTTTTTTTCAAAACAAAATTCTCGGAAGACCTGTAATCAAATAATTTTTGAGGACATATTCAATTTCGGGTCAAGCTCCATTTTGTTGGATGAATTGTAATGGAATAAATATTGAACGCTCATTCAACTTAATTCTATGGACCACAATCGGCATAAATAAACAAAAAAGCAGTCAGCTTGCAAGGAACTCAAGGCCTATACTGCGCTTTATATTTTAGTTGCTCGAGAGAAGCTTAGAAAATGAAAAGATTCTGGATCATTGTATTTGAACAATGTGCTTAGCTTAGCTTAGACAGACTGTACATATCAATGGTTGCTACTCCGTGAATGATCAAAACTAGTGTAAATTGCACTTCGATCAAAGTTAATAGTGGTTGGGATTTTCCATCTATTCTCGAAGTGCACGTTTCAGCAGCTCGCAAATATTGACCAATAACGACGCCGACCAAGTCCTTACAGTCAGTTGGGGATAGAAAGGAATGTTGGTGTGTGGTTATTGTTGCTTCTAGAGACCTAGAATACCTCTGCATCTCCACAATAACCATGGGAAGAAGATTGTGTTACTTGGTTGGGATAATCAGAAACATAGATCGGGATTCACCATGGAAAGTGATGTGACCTATGTTACTTCTACTCTACTAATAAGAACGGATTTCTCAAAATACAACATACAACATTATTGACATTCTGACTTATCGACCGCACAAAGCAGAACAGAACATTTTTTGAGCGCGTGATCGTTCTGCGTACTAAATAAAACACGATGTGACGCGCACCGGTTCTTAGCTATTTTATTGTTTATCCATCCATCGCACAAAGTGTGTGATTGTTTCTTTGAACACGAGGAAAGTAGAAAAAGGGAGGGTGTCAATAGTAAAGTTGTTGCGTTGTTACGTTACAATATCCTCTGGAACCGATTACTTGCACAGTGAGCAAAACGATTCCTCCGGGATAGACCGCATCGTGCTTTCGTGTTGTGCGGTTCTTTCTCTCTTTGCGGAAGGAAGTTTTTAATACTACCCGAAGCTATTTTAATTTCAACAGTGCTTCTCAGCGCTATTTGTACCCACTGATCCCATTACGATCTTTGCAAGGACCCGTGCCTTCGTTTTACGTTGGACCCGTTTGCGGAAGTAAAATTCCGACAAGCGGTGGTAATCCTGCAGGGACACCGTTCTGGGAAAAAAAACCTCTTAGAAGGTCACGTCTCCACGCTCAGCAATGAGCAATAATAAAAACAAGAGGAAGGGGGAGTCTCTGAATTCTCCACTTCCTTCAAAGAAACAAGGTTCAAGACCGTCCTGCCCAAGCGCGGAAAAATAGAAGGAAGCTGGAGACTTCAGATATTCCTTCTAAATCTAATGTTGACATTATTTCTTCTCCTATCGAACTGAGCAATCAGTTCGATTTGATTAATGATGAAATTGAGCAAATCGAATCTACCTTTAGCCCAGGTGATTCGATTCATGCGAAGAAACAAAGGATTCCGCCAATTGTGGTATCTGTTGCCGAGTTTTCTGGCTTTCGGAATGAAATCTTGAGTAACCTTCAGGGGATCAAGGTTTCATTTCAGATTGCTAGGAAGGGTGACTGCCGCGTTTTGCCGGGATCCTTTGACGATCGCAAACGTCTTCTTCAGTATTTAACTGAGAAGCGCCATAAATTCTTCACATACGACGACAAAACTGAGCGATTGTTCAAAGTCGTCTTGAAAGGTCTCCCCAGTGATGACAAATCACTGGATGAGATTAAAATTTAAATTTCTCAATTACTTGGATTTTCACCAGTCCAAGTAATTAAGATGAAAAAGAAATCCCACTCTGGTACTTCCCAGAGGGGCATTTCTCAAGAATTTTATTTAGTTCATTTTAACAAAAGTGAACTAAATAATATGAAAAGTTTGGAAAAGGCCTGTATTATGTCCCATGTCCGTGTTACATGGGAACATTTCCGCAGGCCTGGGGGAAATTTCCAAAACCCCACCCAGTGCCGTAAGTGCCAAAAGTGGGGTCATGGAACCAAACATTGTCACATGGATGCTAAATGCATGATTTGTGGTGGAACCTCTCACGCCAAGGACGCATGTCCTGTGAGAGAAGATTCCAATAAATTTAAATGTGCAAATTGTGGAGGCAATCATAAATCCAATTTCTGGGAATGCCCTTCACGCAAAAAAGTTTTGAATTCCCGTGCAAAATTGATGACGGGAAATTCCAATCGGATCCCAGATTCGACGGGTAGAAATTTTTCAAACACTCAAATTTCGAAACCAGTTACCGGTCGAGCAATTCATACCCACCATAATTCACAAACAAATTTTGCAGCTCGTCAACGGGTAGCAAGTACTTCAGTAAATTCCAATTTTTCAATGTACCTACGTATGCAAACATCGCTGCTGGTAGACAAAATTTCTCTTCTCAAAATGAGGTTTATACCCATGTCCCAACGGAAAAAACGGTCATGTTGCCGATTCAGGTAGCATGACTGCTTCCGAATTCGATTTTTTAACTGAACAATTGCATCACATGATTGATGCAATGTTCAAAGCAAATACCATTCCTGAAGCTGTTCAGGTTGGTATAAAGTACACACAAAAAATTGTTATCGGACTCCGTTTCAATGGATCCAAATAATTGTGTGAAAGTTCTAAATTGGAATGCCCGCTCTCTAAAGGGTAAGGAAGATGAATTATTCAACTTCCTAACAGTTCATAATGTGCATATTGCCATTGAAACAGAAACTTATTTAAAACCAGGACTCTCCATTAAAAGAGATTCAAATTATTGTATTTAAAGAAATGATCGTCTTGACAGCGCCTGTGGTGGGGTCGCCATTGTCATCAATAGACGTATCAAACATAAATTATTTTCTTCGTTCGAAACCAAAGTTTTTGAAACCTTGGGAGTCTCTGTTGAAACAAATTTTGGACCATTTTCCTTCATTGCAGCCTACTTGCCTTTTCAATGCAATGGGCAGCAAAAGAATTTGTTGAAAGCTGATCTTCAAATTCTGACTCGCAACAAATCAAAATTCTTCGTAATTGGTGACTTCAATGCCAAACACCGTTCATGGAATAATGCTCAAAGCAATTCCAATGGTAAAATTTTATTTGAAGATGGTTCTGCGGGATATTATACTATTCAATATCCCAATGACCCAACTTGTTTTTCTTCCAGTCGAAATCCTTTTACAATTGATTTAGTTTTAACGGATTCAAGTCAGCTGTGTGGCCAATTGGTAACTCATGCTGACTTTGACTCTGATGACCTACCTGTGACATTTGAAATCTCACAAGAAGCCATTTATAATCCAATCAGTTCTACTTTTAATTATCATAGAGCTGATTGGGATTCATATACAACTTATATCGATAGGAATTTTGATGTTGATATTCCTCTCGATACCAGCGCTGTTGAATAAGGATCAGGGAAATGGCAGCTTTTGGCTCTTCAAGTTTCTACCTAAGCAATAAAGTAATTTACTGCATAGGTAAATAAAGTAGGCAAATAAGATTAGATTAGGTACCTAGCGTAGTATAAATAGTGTAAGTTCCGATTGTTTTCTTCACACACCACACAGTTGTGGTCGAAATACGTATCTGCAAAGATAACGAAAATTAACTGGTGGAATTAAATGGACAGTACTTAATTCGTCTTAGACGGTTCAAATTTAATTGTCGAAGCCGGAGGCATTGCAGTTCCTAAATGTGAAATTAAATTCAACTCCATCATTATTGACGACGATCTTCAGCTACTGATCCGTCTTAAAAATGTGAGGCGAAGGCAATACCAAAGAACTCGCGATCCCGCGTTGAAAGTTATTTGGCGAGATTTGCAAAATGAAATTAAAAAACGTTTCGCTATTCTGAGAAATACCAACTTTGAGAATAATGTCTCGAAGTTGGATCCCAGTTCGAAACCCTTTTGGAAATTAACAAAAATTCTTAAAAAACCTCAAAAGCCAATTCCAGCGCTTAAAGAGGGAAATAAAATTTTATTAACAAATGCCGAGAAGGCTCAAAAACTTGCTCAGCAGTTCGAGAGTGCCCATAATTTTAGTCTAGGTCTCACTAGTCCAATTGAGGATCAGGTTACACGGAGCTTCGAAGACATTCTCAATCAAGAGAATGTTTTTGACCCTTCGTTGGGAACTAATTTGGATGAAGTGAGATCTATTACTAGAAAATTTAAAAATATGAAAGCCCCGGGTGATGATGGTATTTTCTACATACTTATCAAAAACTTCCTGAGAGCTCTTTATCCTTTTTGGTTAATTTATTTAACAAATGTTTTCAATTGGCATACTTCCCTGATAAATGGAAAAACGCCAAAGTTGTTCCAATTTTGAAGCCGGACAAAAATCCAGCTGAGGCTTCTAGTTATCGCCCAATCAGTTTGCCCGCACTGTTTGAAAAGATTATTTTAAATAGAATGATGGTTCATATTAATGACAATTCTATTTTTGCTGATGAGCAATTTGGTTTTCGCCATGGGCATTCAACCACCCATCAGTTATTAAGAGTTACGAACTTAATTCGGCTCAACAAATCTGAAGGATATTCGACTGGAGTTGCTCTTCTTGATATAGAGAAAGCATTTGACAGTGTTTGGCATGAAGGTTTGATTGTAAAATTGATGAATTTTAATTTTCCTCTGTACATTATTAAACTTATCCAAAATTATTTATCAGATCGCTCACTGCAGGTAAACTATCAGAATTCTAAATCTGATAGATTACCTGTGAGAGCTGGTGTTCCCCAAGGCAGCATACTGGGGCCCATATTGTATAACATTTTTACATCTGATTTACCTGATTTACCACCAGGGTGTCAAAAATCTTTGTTTGCAGATGACACGGGTCTCTCAGCCAAAGGGCGTAGCTTTCGTGTCGTTTGTAGTAGATTGCAAAAAAGTTTGGATATTTTCTCTACTTACTTGCAAAAATGGAAAATTTCCCCGAATGCTTCCAAAACTCAGCTTATAATTTTCCCACATAAGCCGAGAGCTTCTTATTTGAAACCTTCTAGCAGATATATTGTCACTATGAATGGGGTTCCAATTAATTGATCTAGCGAAGCTAAATATTTAGGACTTCTGCTAGATCAAAAATTAACTTTAAAAAATCACATTGAAGGCCTTCAAGCCAAATGTAACAAATATATTAAGTGTCTATATCCACTTATAAACAGAAAATCAAAACTTTGTCTTAAGAACAAATTTTTGATTTACAAACAAATTTTCAGACCTGCCATGTTGTATGCTGTGCCAATATGGACTAGTTGCTGCAATACCAGAAAGAAGGCACTTCAGAGAATTCAAAATAAAATTTTGAAAATGATTATAAAGTTGCCTCCGTTTGTATAGTACCAATGAACTTCATAGAATTTCTAATATTGAGACATTGCAACAAATGTCCAACAAAATAATTTCCAATTTTAGACAAAAATCGTTGCAATCTTCTATTGCAACGATTAACTCCTTGTACCCTTAGTATGAAATAGGTTAAGTTTAGTTTAAGTTGAAAACATTGTAATTCCTACATGGTTCAATTCAACCAGAGGAAAAAAATTCTAACTGCCAGAGGCAATTGAGATGTATTAATAATAACTAAAAATATGACATAGCAAATAAGGATGATAGTGTTAAGAAAACACGGAACACCTAGTCTAAGAGATGAATGCATGTAGCAAATAAAATTAGTTAAAAAAAAGCGACGAGATCGGTGCCGGTGCGATGAGATGAATATATGTTCAGTGAGATAGAAAACGGAGCAGTTCCTCTATTTTAATTTAATTTTGCAAAGATTTTACTCATTTTTTCCATTGCACCTTAATAATATATAACGAATAACGAGACGAGCCAGCCTTGGGCTGAAGCGATTTTATGAGTGAGGCACGTTATGCACTGTTCTCCTTTGTTATTAGTTAAACGCGCTAAAAAGACGATTTCAGCCACTGTGTGATGTATCCATTCTGGTATGTAAAATGTGTGGAAACGCATTGTACATTGTAAGTTAGCCCCACTTGAGCGTTAGCCTTGCCGAAGAGTTAGAAGTTTTATAAAAATGTGTAAAATTTTCGTTTTTCCTACCTATCTTTAGGGAAAGTGTACCGGTTTTGGACACCTTAGTGCCAAATTTTGGCCAACCTGAAAAATTTTTATTTTCCAAAAAACAAAAAATCGCTCAGTTTCAACAGCGAAAAATGGATATATCTCCTGTAAGAGTTAATAAAACCTATTTTTTTTTTGGAAAAGATGTTTAATTTTTAAACACATAGTTAAGTTTGCCATTTTAGGGTGTTTTTATGAGATATTGCGAAAAAGGATTCGGCTGCCGGTGGGAATTGAACCCACACTATTCCATTTAGTACACGACTGACTTCCCTCACAAGTCATCAATCAAGAAAAAGACTAACTATTATTTTGATACTTTTTTCACATAACCTACATAATGTTAGGTCTATTTTTATCGTACTTGTATACAAGTTTGATAAATTTGTTATCATGGCTTGTTATGATTCGGAACAATTTTTGCCTTTCTTTTATCGTTGTTCGTTATCTATTCAGAGCGATTTCTGCAAACCCTGCTTATAAATATAGAACCGGCACCTGAATCTAATTATTTCGTTCTGTTTTCGACCTTACCCAAATGCGAAATCCTATAGCTTCATAATCTATGAACGTGATGTACTCATAACTCAAAGCATGTGAAAGATTACTCCGGATAATCATCTTACACACACCCACGATTCAATAATACCGAATGGAACTAATACTCCACCTCTTCGATTTTCTGCATTAGCTCCACATGACTTCCATTAGGACTCATCCTGCTAGCTCTGCTTCGGTATCTTACCGGTAAGCCCACACCCATCAAAGTGTAATCCCCGACACGCGCTCCCGGAAACGAGCTTTGAAAGTCAACAAGCCAGAAAAAAGAATAACGAATCTTCCGTGAATCGTATAACGTTCTTTCTCTCACGCAATAAATCTCCAGTGAAAGGAAATTCCTCTGTGCGAAATATGAGCCGCCGCTCTGTTCGGTTATTTCCCAGATTAAGGGCTATTTTCGTCCTGGTGTCGCTGTTCATTGGAGCCCGAGGACGAACGACGATGTAGCTATTAACTTCGTAAGATTTGCAGCCAAATTAACACAACTGTCCCGGTCCTGGTCATTACACCGCACCGAGCGAGCATTTCGAGAATATTGCGGCACGTATTGAACATTCGCGACCTCGGCTCCGTCGATTAATGGACTTTCATTAATTATCCGCGCGTCGGTTCACTTCCATCTATCAGCGTTGTTGGATACCAATCTGTGGGCAATTCCAAGCCCATGGCGGTGGGATGCGGTCACGGTTGCCATCAACACGGGATCATATGGTTGCCCAGAGGTCAATGAGCGTTACCACCTTGTCGCTCCGTTGAGCTGCCCATTTGGCTCTTATCGTGGAATTAGATCCATGCAGAAGTGCCCCCCTGTCGGAATGTGCGAAGGAGGGGGGTGTTACAGACGGCCTCACGGAGCTGCGGGAACATGTGGAAGAATGAGTGGAATTGGGTTTGTTCGAAGCATGGGAGAGTGTACGGAATTTAATTTCCTGTTTCGCCTTGGGGATGGTCGATACGATGCTGGATTATCGCGAGACAAGTCACTGGATCTAGATGGTGGATAAGCGCTTGAATTATTCGAGCAACCGGGTCATGGTAGGAAGCGTACTCTGATTAATATGGTTCCGTATTGGAATGGTGTTGCTGGTAATGGGCAATAAATTTGATTTGATGAATATTTCATGGAATATTTCGGTAATAGATAGCAGCTCTTGTATTGCTGAGGATCTGTGTCTTTTATGGATTTCCAATAGGGGATAGTTAACAATGTTACTAATCAAGTTATGAAAATGAATATAGAAGTCAAAGGACTGCAACTGGTTAACTGGTATACATAACCAATAGGTTTAAGAATTCAGAGACTAAATCGAAGTTGATATTTTCAGGACTGTTGCTGAACATGCAGAACATACATTTTACTGTTTCACTTTTGCGTTTATTTTAGTCAAGGTAAGTTCTCTGGGGGCCCTCTTTAGCCGTGCGGTAAGATGCGCGACTACAAAGCAAGACCATACTGAGGGTGGCTGGGTTTGATTCCCGCTGCCGGTCTAGGAAATTTACGGTTGGGGAATTTCCTCGACTTCCCTGGGCATAAAAGTATCATTATGTTAGCCTCATGCTATACGAATGCAGAAATGGCAACTTGGCTTAGAAACCTCGCAGTTAATAACTGTGGAAGTGCTTAATGAACACTAAGCTGGGAGGTGGCAATGTCCCAGTGGAGGATGTAATGCCAATGAAGAAGAAGAAGAAGTTCTCTGCTACATAGAAAACCAAACATAAATATTAATATAAAAAAGTCTGCTTGTAAAGCATGTAAGCTCAGTTTATTTAGTTTTCAAATTAAACTTCTCGTAGATAGTATATGTATTTCCTTTAATTTTTTTTCGTGACTCTAGTGATTCAGTTCTAATAGTTACGCGTTAATGTAAGGATAAAGAAAAACTCACAGACGACGTCAAATCAACTTTCAAAGCAAACATAAAGTATTTGATATAAAGCCTCCCATGGTCGAAGAACATCCAAAAGCAAATTTCTATATTCAGAGCGTAACCGAATTTCGCCAGAAAATGGCAAAGTTTTGCATTCATTCTGCGGTGTCGTTTGTTATTATGTTTGCAGGAGTTTCGGCGCGCAACAGACCATCAGCAGCAGCTCTACACAATCTGGCTTCCTGCCTGGCTGGCTGTTTGCCGTCGCATTATTCATTCATTCCGCGATTAATAATTCATCAGAAACCGAGAGTTCCGCGCTTCACGATTAGTTAGTGGAGTGGTCTTCTTCGGTGAACAGTGGATATTTGCTCGCTCAACGTGGCCCGGCGCTGATTGGTAGGCAGCGCGCCGAAAATCAAGTCGCCGGATCACATTCCCGGTGCCGACAGACACGGGGAAGATGAGCAGGAAAACTTGGCAAATTGATATTCTCAATCAATTATACAAACGAACAAGCAACGACTGGCGCGTGTTGAATTAAATAATTTTCCATGTCTTTTCGGACTTATGTCTAGAGTGGAGGATGATGGGATAAAGAAGATTTGTTAGATCAGTTGACCAGTAGAATTCTGTTGTCAACAGCTTGTATCGGATTACAAGACCATCTTGCTGTTTGTTGTCTGTGACATATGAAACCAAATGTTTTCAATATGCAATCAATATTTCTTTTGTTTTAGGCCATTTAATCTTATTTGAAATTACGAGATGTGAGCAAAATGGTTTTATTCAACCAGAACTTGAATATTCGCAATTTACCTTCAGTATCCACGGGAATTATTGTACATAAGACTCATGCTTTATGCCTACTTCTTCTTCTTCTTCAATGGTATCTTGTGTGGCAAGTACAATGGATACACTATGCCCAGGGAGTCGAGAATGTTTCGAGCGTCGAGAAAAATCGAGCTCGCCATCTCCGGATTGGTAATCTTACGCCTTTGCTCGCAAGGCTACTGGAGACCCTTCATGCCTACTCAAGAAATCCAAATATTTCTCGTGGAAATTCAGAAGAATTTGTTTGGATGTCAAAAATAATTTTCCGTTTTATTTCCTTGGGAATTACGGAAAAAAAATTACTATGGAACTTTTCGCGCCGAAATTCTTAAGAATTTTTTTGTTAATTACCGAAGCATTTCCCGTGGAAACTTCGAAAATATGCTTGTGAAGACCCACGTTTGAACGAAACACGCCCACAACCTTTCCAGAGTTCACCCAAACCGTCCTGGATGCCGCCGTTGTTTACATCCCGCAAACCAGCAGTCAGCCTGGACGAAAGGCGCTCCGCTGGTGGTCGGATGAAACGCGTCGGGTGGTTGAAGCGAGAAGAAAGGCCCTCCCGCTGGTCATCCTGATAAGGAAAATGTCCTTCAGGCCTACAAAGAAAAGCACTATGAATGCAGGTCAGTAATATTTAAAGCCAAGCGGAAACAGTGGGAGGACTTCCTCGATTCAGTCAACCCGGCTCAATCCGCTGCCGAACTCTGGAGAAAAGTCAATGCGCTTAGTAGCCCCATCTGGGCTAGCAACGATGAACGGCTACTCCACCGAATTTAAGCGGACAATCACTGGTAGCACTGGTAGCACTCAATAATCTTATCACATGTCGAGAAACAAATTAGTAAACATTGTGCCATGTTACTAAGTTAACTTAACTACATTTTCTATAGAAAAACACACATTTTAATCAGTTCAATTGAAGTTAATTGGACCACCCGACTGGGACATTAATTTATTTTGTTCTGAAAACTCAGATGTAAATATGTACATTATGTGGAACATTTTGATTTGAAAAATGTATTGGAGGTAACCACTTTCCTTCGATGGGAATCGAAACCACTACCCTCAGTACACATTTCAATAAAAACTTTGCATGCTGGATAAAACGCGCTTATTAGATATGTTTGACTAAGGATGTCATAGTTTGATAAGGGCGTGTGCTACTAATAATTTATTTTTTAATAACTAATTATTGAATTATTGAAAAGTAAACAAGTAAGAATTTGAAAGTGAGAAAATGAAAGTGAAAAGTGATTAGTGAGAAGTTATGAGTGATGAGATGTGAGAAGTGACAAGTGAGAAATAGGAATCGAAAAATCCACTAAAAAGCACTCAGTAATTATATAATCAATCGAGAATGGTAAACTAGGATTTGAGATATGGGAAATGAGAAATGAGATGGGAGAAGCGAGAGGGAAAAATGAAAATTGAGAAATGAGAAGCGATTAGCAAGCTGTAAGAAATGCAAAATAAGTTGTGATCAGTCAAAAGTTGGAGGCCAGTAGTAACATGTGAGACGTAAGAAAAGATACTTTGTGTGAGAAATGAGAAGTGAAAAGTAGAGATGTGCACCGCCATGCTGCCGCCACCGACATTTTTGATTTGATTTCAATGAAAATTCCATACAATTTCATGTTGAAATTTGGAAAGCTCTCCGTAAAAACTAAGCAAAATTTCGTGTGAAAATTGCAAAAGATTTCCCATTGAAATGAAAAAAAAATCTAATTGAAATTGAATTTTTGAACGGAAAAGGTCGTTCGACAGAAAGCCACTTGGCTGATGACCATAAAGGCTGAAAGTTGTTTGGTCGATAATGTCGTTTAATCGAAAAGACTATTTGGTAAAAGCCTACCCGAGCAAAGCTTGAGAGCTTAATTTGGTATCTTTTTGGATTTTTCAACGGTTAAAATAACAAACCATATAACAGAAAAATCTTACTGTTACATCAAATCAAAAACTATGAGAACCAATCGAAAATTAATTTTGATATTGATTTCTGATAACAAAATAAGTACACATTTTAATGTCATATCATTCAATTTAGTAATATACGGCTCTGTAAGCTCTGTTTTGTTCTCTGCGAGGCAGCTAAGTTAGTTGCGACGAGACGAACGCATGGAGAAAACAGAACTGTGTAATAAAAGTCCTATTCGACTGATGTCATATTAGAAATTTAGAGACAGTACTCGTCGATAGAAAATCCTACCGCACGCGATGACATATGAGCAAAGACGTTTAGCCAAAAAGACGTTTAGCCATATTGATCATTTTAGAGAAAATGCCGTTTGGCCGAAAGGGTTGTTTTGCAGAAGGACATTTTCGGGCCAAATGACCATTCCTACCAAAAAGCATTTTCGGCAAAATTCGGTTAATCGATTTTCTCGGCCAAATTAACAATTCGGTTGGATGTCCATTTCGGCTGTATGTCTCTTACGGTAAAATTACATTTTTTCAAACCATTTCCGACCTGATAACAGTTTCGGATATCGACTTAAAAAGTAGAGAGGTTACAAAATTTCGAAATTTCTAAATTACCCGTTCAGTTATTGACATTTGGACGTATGATCTATTGGCCCAAACGATATTCTCGGCTAACTGACCCATTCTGTCAAACGACCATTTCAGCCTGATAGCAGCCTGATAGCAACAGCCCCTATTCGACCTAACGACCTGTTAGGGCAAACGATATTTTGGCTACATTACCAGTTTGACCGTATGTCGCTTTAGGCCAATGAAATTTCCCAAAAAGATATGGGCAGTTCTTTATAATCGGTTCCGATCGATAGTTTTCAAAGGGATCAGGCCACAAATTCATTTGAATCTCGTTTTTTAACAGATCGTTCACTATGATTCTATTCCAGAAGACTTCTAATGCGTCAAGAAAAAAAAAACAATTAAATAGACTGATCCTTGAGTCGCTGGGGTGCACCAGGGGAACCTACAGAAAGGGCCTTTCACGCCAAACGTAAACCACCTTTTGGTCACATTGGAATCCCGACATAGCCCATAGTGCGATGTGAAATCTACCATTATTACATCTCAGGATGAGGCATCTAATCCATATGACACCGACCACAACGAGACGATACACAACACAACATGCACAACAAACATATGGATCTATGGGGCAGAATGGTTAGATGTCTACTTTTGACCGATCGTCTGCAGAGACATTGTGTCCCTCTCCCCATCGACCTAGTACCTTTAACCCATGGATTGGTATGGGTAAAGGTGCAGAATTGTATACATTTATAAATATCGTCAGATGTGTAAATAAATTGTAAATGTGTATGTAGAATTCAAGAACTATTTCTTTAAATTTTGCTTATATCTGGCCATGAGCTCGACCACATCATTTCGGGATCAACAGGGACATTTCAGTTTTAGTACCAAAACCAGTCATTCGACGGTTCTTTTTCCATGGTTTCCGATCAGGAAGCAAAGTATGAATATAAAATAGACCATTGACGGCTCTGACCGTTTCCAAAACCTACGGATTCCCTACCTACGGATCCCGGGAAACATGTGGAAATGGACATTTCAGTTCTAGCACTAAGCATATGCGGTATTTCGAAAAATTCCTTTTTGGGGCATTCGAAACGAAATTTCGCGGAATTTCGCGGAATTTGAGTATGGCGAAATCTGATTTTCTGATTTCGTTTCGTATCGTTGAATTTTAAAAATTTCGACAGATAAATCATACTTTTAACGAAAGTTCGAAATGATTTCTTAATAATTCCAATTTTCATTTCATATGAAAATTCGGGTGCGCCGCTCAATTAAGTCTTTCAAACTCTATTCAATATAAACAATAAATTCCTTTACTAAATCTCCCTACGTTATTCAATTCTGTATCTTCAACAGAAACGCATTTAGCTTTCCACTAAAAATTTATTCTATGTTTTTTTTTAATTATTCAAGTATAAAACGTAATTCATATATCTTTTCTCACCGAAGAATAGACTACCATGCTCACACGTCCAATTGGGTCCTAAAATGAAGATCTTTGCAGATTTAACCTTCCGCAGCTCGCTTCACTTTTCATAACACGAGAACTCGCGTGTTGTATTGGTTAAAATTTGCCTGGAGACTTCATCCAAGATGTTAATTAATATAGAGGTGTGGCACTTTAAATCTGTAATAGGGGAGCTGTACCGGTTTTGGCCATGTTCCTAATTTGGCCAATTTTGCGAATAACTCCAAAAATAAATAAAATCGGGAGAGTTTTATCAGTTCTAACAAGAGATATATCCCTCACGATCCAACGCTGCATTTAACTGATCGATTATTTTGGAAAAATATGTATTTTTCAGGGTTGGCCAAACTAGGCACTAAGTTGGCCAAAACCGGTGCACTTCCCCTACTTTTCAAAATGGTGAACAGATCTAATCAATATCAAATCTGTTAATTGCAGTTAAAAAATCAGCTTTTTTAATTTTTACTGAGGTTTGTTGGAAATATTAAGCGATGAATAGTTGTAGGGTATGACGGTATAATATGCCCCCCTAAGGCAACGCCTTGATAACTTTTTACTTTTCAATGCAATTTATGCAAACTTTGTGTTATTTGGTAGGCCAGGAAGTCGCAAATGCATTGACCGTGAGTAGTGAGTAGTCATATAAAAATATTATAGATAACACATAATAAAGCTTTTTTGAAAAGTCGCGAAAAAATGGATTTCAACAAGTGCCTGGGCAATACGCCCCACCTTAGCCAAAGACGTTTCATAGCCGTTCATTAGTATTTTATCAATCCCTTAATAAAAAGGTTACAAATCCTTATGCGCTTGATATTAAAAAACCAACATAGGTCCATTTAAGCAGGTGTGAATTACATTTCAATATTTTCCATACAATTAGGAAGCAACTGCTGCAGGCTCGCTGCGCTTGTGTCCAGTTGGTAAGGGCATATCGTCCTGCCTACACTGGGGCGTTTTGGCCAGTGAAACATGTTTTCGAAAATCGTTACATTTTTAAAGATGGAAGCAATTTTATATCATATTAACCACTGAGAAAAGTTATTTTGTTGCCCAACTGAGTGTTCCAGTGCAAGTTTTGTGGACAGTATGCCAGAGTCGCTCCAGAATGTTGAGGTAACAAACATAAAAAGTTACATCAAAACTGTAACTTTTTGTATTTTGCTATTATTTTCATTGTGTAATACAAAAATACTTCCACATTCACATGGTATGATGGGTTTACAAATACTTAGAGGTACCAACTGATTTTGACCCTTAATTAGTTATAGTTTTCTAGAAATCTATATGGCCAGGTGGGGCGCATTATACCGTCTTACCCTACGTTGCTAATGGTAAGGGGCATACTTTTGAAAATGGTGAACAGGTCCAAAACTGATCTGTTACTTATGTTTTTTTTGTAAAATTAAGCTAGATTCTCCCTATGGCATTTGGGTATCAATATTTGACTCTAAAAAAAAATAAAAAATAAATTTTTTTTCGCGGGTTTTTTATTCGTTTTTGCATTATGTAGGTATATAAGGCCGATACAAATATTTAAAATCTATTTTGTCTCCCCTCTCGGATTTTTTTTCTGCCAAAAAATAATATTTTGAGGGGGCAACAAAATAAAATTCGGATAATTTTGAGAATTTTCAAAACATTATTTAACAAATCCGAGAAGCTTTTGTTTTTTTTTTTTTTCATTTTAATAGGTATTTATTTTTTATTATCCCCCTTCCCCTTGACCTTTCGGAGACCAGTAGGACAAAAAGTTAATTAAATATTTGTAACGGCCTAATGAAAAAAAAACTTTTTTATCTTAATGGTATTACATCTTCACACTGGGACAGAGCCGCCTCGCAGCTTAGTGTTCATTTAGCACTTCCACAGTTATTAACTGCGAGGTTTCTAAGCCAGGTTACCATTTTTGCATTCGTATATCATGAGGCTAGCACGATGATACTTTTATGCCCAGGGAAGTCGAGACAATTTCCAATCCGAAAATAGCCTAGACAGGCGCCGGGAATCGAACCCAGCCATCCTTTGCATGGTCTTGCTTTGCAGCCGCGCATCTTACCGCACGGCTGAGGAGGGCCCACAAAAAAAAAGTATTCAATAAAAATTCCGCGGAAAAAAATAAATTTCGTTTCGTTTCGTAAAATTTCGAATCAAATGGTCCTCGATTTCGTTTCGTTTCGAAGTCTCAGAAGAAAATCTGAATTTCGTTTCGTTTCGTTCGAACCAACGAGAGCATTTCTAATTTCATTTCGTTTCGTTTCGTCAGGAAAAAATGTGTCAGCGCCAGGCTTCGGAATTCTCACTCATATGAATAAAAACCCAGGATTGATCCAAACAGCGGAGTGCATTTTTTCCATATTCTCCTTTGAGCAAGTGTTCTCACACAATATTTTATCCGGATAGAAAGGCGGGCGATAAACTCGCGAGCGCCGGCTTGCCGGATAATTTAATTTTGGGCATCCAAATTCTCCACCTCGCCACTTCTCCAGATAAGTTTTAAAAGCATACTCACAAAAATGAAGGTCCGCGACGGGATTCGAACCTAAAACAATTTCAAAATGTATAGAACGCCCACTATAACCACGCTACCACACGAACCGATTGAAAGTAAATAGAAAAACTGCTGTATTGAACCTACTTCTTATCGTGGCGCATCGTCGTATGCAATCAGTTCGGAGAAGCAAAGTAAGCAGCATTTGATTTTCGCGAAACATGGGAAGAGGGATAACAATTTTTCGCACCATCGCTTGTGCCGGAGTTTATCGCACTGTAATTTATCCGGATAAAATGGATGGTGGAGCGATCTGTTGTCGCGTGAGTGAGTGAGAAATCCGAAGCCTGGTCAGCGCATACTCTTACTAGCACCAAAAACAGTCATACTACGGCTCTTTTTCATGGTTTTGGATCAGGAAGCGAAGTATGAATATAGAATAGACCTTTGACGGCTTTGAACGCTTGTAGGACCTTCGGATTGCCTCAGGCTAACCTGTTGAAAGAAACATTCCAGTTTAACGGCCAAACCCGGCACTCGACGGCTCTTCATTCGTGGTTTCCATCATGAGGCGAATCATGATAAAATAGACCATTGATGACTCGAATTGCTTCCAGGTTGAAGGTCTTAGTAACATCTGGCAAAAAGAAAAAAGAAAAAGAAAAAAGATTCGGGTATCATTTTTAAAATGATCCTGGTATGCTCAATTTCGTTCGTAGCCATTTTCTGCGGTTTTTCTTTCTACAGTTTCCATTTAAAACAATCAAACTTCCACGAGCCGATGTTTTATGATGACTACTGTTACTGTGATGGTCACTTCATACAGCTTTCCAAGGATTTCTATTCCATATCACTATAATTCCATGAGGCGACAGTCCTTTCAATATCGACTTTTGAAGATTTAACTGTATTTATAATTTGCTTCCTGATTGAAAAACTATGAAAAAATCAGTCGAATGACTGATTTTGGTGCTAAACCTGAAATTTCCTCTTCTACTGGCTCCTCTGGGGCAATCCGGAGATCATGGAATCTGTTAGAGTCATCATTGTTCTATTTTAATCCTATAAATAACCGGACTTCCTGATCGAAAAACATGAAAAAAGAGTAGCCGAATGACTGGTTTTGGTGCTAAAACTGAAATGTTCCCTTCCGCAGATTCTGCGGGTGCACCCCAGCGACTACAGGATCCGTCTATTCAATTGGTTTTTCATCCTTGACACATTAGGGGCCGTACACTAATTACGTAAGCCAATTTTCTAGGGTTTTCAACACTCCTCCCCCATATAAGATCTTTCCCATGCAATTTTTTTATTTATATAGAGCGTAAGAGTAAAATTGCAGACCCCCTCCCCCTGAGTGCTTACGTAATTAGTGTACGACCCCTTAGAAGCCTTCTGGAATAAAGTCATTGTGGACGATCTGTCAAAAAACGAGATTCAAATGAATTTGTGGCCTGACCCCTTTGAAAACTATCGATCGGAACCGATTATAAAGAAATGGCCATATCTCACTCGATTCTGGTCCCATTCCAAATCCCAATATATGGTTCAGATCGGCAAGAGCCCCACTTCATTTGTCGCTATCAATATTAAAATTAAAATTTTAACCACAACTTATCCTAATATCCACCTCAAACTTACGGTTTTGAACCTACCTCCAAAAAACCCGGAATATCTCCGGAATATGATGGCCATAGTCGGTTTACCGTGGACATACCGTGAAACAGCATTAATTTCCCAGTTCAGGGATCCCTGAATTGTCACAATCAGATGAAAACTGTCAAAGTTACAACACATCTAATTTTACCCAAATGTTGCCTGTCGTACGTATTTTGTCCATCCCCTGTGCACTTAAAAGCTTTATTCCAAGGATTTTTTGTATGACCAAAAACTTTTGCTTTGATTACATTTTATTTTAAGCATCACAAATGGCATGTACTATATTTGAAACATTCCAATTGATACATGTGTACCGTGAATAGAAAATAGTGATTTGGCTCCGTAAAATGTGCATGCGCCACATTAGTTGATACTTGATTCGTATGTCAGTTTCACAGCTGTTTACATTTTAAGGCTAGCGTATTTTGGCCTCTGGGTGGAGCGTTCCAACGTGCATGGTTTGCATTGGCATTTTAAAATAAACTCGTTTTCTCGGAATATAATTGCTTTTTCGTCTAAGCTTTTATACCGTATTATATGTAGATGGTAAGTTAAATTGTGGTTAATACATTAGAAGTACATTTAATTCGAAGATTTGCTTAGAAGGCACATATTGAACGTTCTACCCCTACTCAAGCACATTATTCACTTCGGAGGTCTCAATGGAATATTTATAAATATATATTAATAAATCAATTGTTTCCATCCGGTAGCGAAGGAATAGAACTCTCACATGAGTCCTTTTATTATCATGTTTTACGCCGAACATGCATAGTAAAACATGCTAATTATCAATTAGATAACGAATTGTTGAACAATTAAAATGTCCTTGATGGTTAACATGGTCACCGCATTCTTCTCTCCTTGTAAATTTTCTTGCTCAGCTGCTTAATGGTATTCGGCTTTTTTTGGGGGAGGCGCTCGGAGACGACAGAAATTTTCTGTACATGTTCCTCGATGGTTCCATGCTTTGCACAGGATCATGCCTACTTTCGATTCCATAGGATCCTTGAAACTTTGCAACTTCCATTTTTTCTCGACGGTTTTGCTTCCTTCAGCCATGATGTGGTCTCCTAAGTTTCTCGATCTCTTAATCCTTGCTAGTGGAAACTGCCTGCAATCACCGGGCCGTAACTCAATTTCACGCCGAGCTTGAGCATATGGAAAGCCCTCGTCGACTCAGATGCGTTAGATTTCCGTCTTCTTCACATAAGTTGGGCCCTTTCTGCTGTATGTTAGGTGGGCATTGCTCTTACAGAATTTACAGTACGCTTCGCCTAGATGTTGGGGATGGATGGCTGAGGCATTCAACGTCTCGTCAACATTCATAGCGTTATCGGGCATGGTTCTTAGCGTAATTACCACACAGCTGTTTGTAATTGGAGCACCTCTGATGTGCCCAAACTCCCAACAGCGATTGAACCTCATCGGGCTGGGGTAATAACTCCTCGTACGTAACCACTTCCAACCGAAGTCGATGTGTCCTGGGACCACGGTACCATCCAGGGTCAGGATGATGGGGGTGTTCACTTACCTTTTTTTTCTTTATTTGGTAGGCACTTTGTGTTACTTAACCGCTACTGTGCCGAGATCTACTGTGATATTTTGCTGCCAGAATCCGCACAGAATCTATTTTTAGATTTTCCATTATTCATTGTTGTTGTTGTTGCTGGTCCATCTCACCGCGAGTCAATTGTGTCCATTTGTCCGTGTCGTAAATCCAATGATCGTTGCATTGTTCGGTTGCCATTTTAATCCGGGTAACGTTGGAGGAATGCCTCCGAGAAGAACAAGTTGCCAGTCGTCATCAGGCAGTCGTGACGGTAAGATGCGTACCCCAAACGCCACCGTATGGGCTGTGGATCCAGCGATTGACGAGGGTTTTTGTGGAGGGGCTGAGAATCATGACCATCCGCTCGTAAGGCGAACGTGTAGCTAACTATGCTACGGGACCCCTCTGTTCACTTACTTACCATCCGGGTTTGTCCTTTAGATGCGGTGCTGCTTCAGCTGAAAATCTCTAAAATAAAGTAATTAATGAAAATGCTCCAGGAGATTGCAACGATATAGCGTCCGAGTTTGAGACAACACACTTGTCGAATTCTGGACGGGGTGTTCGATAGTTGCAACTAGCGTACCGAGGCTGAGACTGTCAACTTGTAGCAGCCGCAGTAAGGTTGAAAGCCCAATCGATAAGGCTACCAAGGTAGCTTTACACGGAGAGACGTAATAATAAGGGATTCTATGGAAGCGGGACGTCTTTACCTTGCTGTGCGTCGGTCTGCTCCATCGCCTATCGCACGTGTTGCCAATTATCTTTTTTCGAAGTTTCGTAATAGAAACGGACCAAACGGGACGAAATACTTACTACAAAACTCCGTCAACCGACACAGACAGGTTCACGCGAACCGACGAAGGGATTCGTTATCCAACTTGCGCACCGGTATATAAAGCACGCAAAGCGTGGGCCTTTACAGCAGAAAAATTGTCCCTCACTACAACACCACACACAATCGATGAAATCGAAAAGTATCGTGCGCCTCCTTTACACTTACACGCAGTACACTGTTCAGTATAGGGGAAGAGGCCCCAAAACGCGTGGTGCTTTGTTCCCTAGGAGCTGCCAGCTAAAAGGCGTTTTGCCTCATGAGTTTTCCGGCAACAGAATATCACCAAAAAAATGTAAATAAGGGAAAAATAAAAAAATCAGAAAAAATGCTTTGATATACAAAAAATCGCATTTGTGTGTATACTTTTTCATCATCAATCTTAAAACTGGATAAAATCGGCTCCTAAACAAATCTTTTGGTTCCATGCAGACACAATTTTTACTTCGTCAACAGTCGTTTACTGGTGCTAACAGTCAACACCTCCGTTTAGTAGTATTCAAATTATCATAAATCGTATACATTGGGTTAATGACAGTGTCTGATTTCTGTTGAATCTAATAAGCAAAACAGGAACGTGAAAAGGGTTGAATGGTTTACTTCATCTTCGTATTGTCGCTATAGATCATTGTCAACGGGGGCTAAGTGTAGGAAGTCAAACTCAGGAGCATGAATTATTCAGAATGCTTTCTATTAGCATACACATTAACATATTCGCATCGTTGATCAAATCTGAAAAAAGGTCACGGTATATTAGCTCCAATTGTACTATAATTCCATAACCCACTCAACCATTCGTAACTACCTGACCGGCGGGTGTTACATCAAGAATAAATTTCTCTCCATTAGGGGCCACCCCTTCCCGTCCCGTGCAGCCGGAGTGGAAAAGTGCTCCCATAATTTGCTTGTGATTTTTTTTCGATTAAATAAATTACTTTTGAACGGTCGCATCCAACAAAGGAAACCTTCCGACCTTTGCTGCCGACACAGCACGGGACCCCACTCACTCATCCAGGGATCCGGGAAACCCCAACCATGGACACAACCTCTCGGAATCGTCCTTTGGAATAACTCACCGGAACAATTCCCATTCCCCGGAGGCAGGGACACGGTCCCCGGCTGGACGGGCTGAAGCCCACTTGAAAATGGAAAAATTTAAGATTTTTATCCTCGTGCCCATTCGGTAGCGGCCTATAACCCACTGTGAAACCTCACACTGCGGAGAGCAAACACGGTCAACCGGAGTACGGTACCGGACTAAGCTGCCAAGGAATTTTTATTGCCCTCATTATTCTCGGACTATGATGGCGATTATGCTTTTTTCTTCATATTTTTTAGTATTTCTGCTGCATTCATGCCCCTGATGCTCATACACGCTCAGTATCCCTCACATAATGTAGAATCGGAACGTTTTGTGGTGGTGCGATGCGGTGGTGTTATCATCAGCATCATTGCCGTCATCGTGATTATAATCGGCATCAGTGACCCTCCTCTGTTCGTCTTCTCGATGGCAACGTTGACTGCGGAACCAACAACACCAGCCACACACTTTGGAATTCGTGCAGGATATGTGTCCCGGTTTTGTTGGTGTCCCACAGTCGACACGAAACCATCCGGCATCATCAGGGCCACAGACAGGAAGACGCGCACCGCGTCGACCGTCGGCCTCCAGCGCAGCACATTGCGGCGTGGTCCAAGTGCATTATCGGCATCGGGAAAGTCTTTGTTGGCAAAAGTTATTTTCAGTTCCGTTGCGGAGCCGTTGTTCGGTTTGGGCAGTAAGCTGTTACCATCATCAGTGTGGAACAAGTCGGATCGATGGCACTCCCGGGGAAAGTCGGATTTATTTATATTGATGGGAGAAAAATCTGGGCCGCCTGCTCCTACTACACGAATGTGCACTTGACAATGAAAAAGTTATCGATTATTTAGAGAAAGAGTTTCCAATAAGTACTGTGTAGCACTCGATAAGTAAGAGGAGCATTGGTACGATGCCATATTTTCATCAGCACAATTGAAAGGATAGCTTTCGAGCTGTTCAGAAAACTTTGCACTTACGCTATAGGAAGACCATTACAATCTATCCTAATGACTATGTTTTATCCTCTACTAGTAATACTGATAATATCGAACTATTCCAATTCATCTTCCTGAAACAGAGGAATTATCTCAACCCCCAACTATTGCAATAGTTCGATATTATCAAGACAAATGCTTTCTTTAATGTTAGAAATATTGACTGCTTGGACAAATAGTATTCCAGTATTATTTTTATATAATTTATTGTACACGTCGTGTTCGCACTAAAAAACATTGAGCGAGTTGCCAGTTACTTAAGAAATAATCTCTTAACTTTTGCAGGAATCCGAAGGAGCTACTGGAGGAATTTCTGGAGGAACTTCCGGAGGAACACCTGGAAGAACTTCTGAAGAAAATTCCGGAGAAATTCCTGTAGGAACTTCCAGAAGAACTTCCGGAAGAACTCTTGAAGGAACTTCCGAAGAAACTTCCGGAGGAATTCCTGGAGGAACTTCCGGAGGAATTCCTGGAGGAAGTTCCGGAGGATTTCCTGGAGGAATTCCTGGAGGAACTTTCGGAGGAACACATAGAAGAACTTCTGAAGAAAATTCCGCAGAAATTCCTGGAGGAACTTCCAGAGGAACTTCCGGAGGAATTTCCGAAGAGACTTTCGGAGGAATTCCTGGAGGAACTTCTGGAGGAATTTCTGGAGAAACTTCCGGAGGAATTTCTGGAGAAACTTCCGGAGGAATTCCTTGAGGAACTTCCGAATAAACTTCTGGAGAAATTCCTGGCGGAATTTCCGGAGAAATCCTAGAGGAACTCCCGGAGGAATTCCTGGAGGAACATCCGGAGGAATTTCTGGAGAAACTTCCGGAGGAATTCCTTGAGGAATTTCTGGAGGAACTTCCGGAGGAATTCCTGGAGGAACTTCCGGAGGAGTTCCTGGAGGAACTTCCGGAGGAGTTCCTGGAGGAACTTCCGGAGGAGTTCCTGGAGGAACTTCCGGAGGAGTTCCTGGAGGAACTTCCGGAGGAGTTCCTGGAGGAACTTCCGGAGGAGTTCCTGGAGGAACTTCCGGAGGAGTTCCTGGAGGAACTTCCGGAGGAGTTCCTGGAGGAACTTCGGAGGAGTTCCTGGAGGAACTTCCGGAGGAGTTCCTGGAGGAACTTCCGGAGGAGTTCCTGGAGGAACTTCCGGAGGAGTTCCTGGAGGAACTTCCGGAGGAGTTCCTGGAGGAACTTCCGGAGGAGTTCCTGGAGGAACTTCCGGAGGAGTTCCTGGAGGAACTTCCGGAGGAGTTCCTGGAGGAACTTCCGGAGGAGTTCCTGGAGGAACTTCCGGAGGAGTTCCTGGAGGAACTTCCGGAGGAGTTCCTGGAGGAACTTCGGGAGGGGTTCCTGGAGGAACTTCCGGAGGAGTTCCTGGAGGAACTTCCGGAGGAGTTCCTGGAGGAACTTCCGGAGGAGTTCCTGGAGGAACTTCCGGAGGAGTTCCTGGAGGAACTTCCGGAGGAGTTCCTGGAGGAACTTCCGGAGGAGTTCCTGGAGGAACTTCCGGAGGAGTTCCTGGAGGAACTTCTGGAGGAGTTCCTGGAGGAACTTCCGGAGGAATTCCTGGAGGGCTTCGGAGGAATTCCTGGAGGGCTTCGGAGGAATTCCTGGAGGAACTTCCGAGGAATTCCTGCAGGAACTTCCGGAGGAATTCCTGGAGGACCTTCCGGAGGAATTCCAGGAGGAACCTCCGGAGGAATTGCTGGAGGAACTTCCGGAGGAATTCCTGGAGGAACTTCGGAGGAATTCCTGGAGGAACTTCCGGAGGAATTCCTGGAGGAACTTCCGGAGGAATTCCTGGAGGAACTTCCGGAGGAATTCCTGGAGGAACTTCCGGAGGAATTCCTGGAGGAACTTCCGGAGGAATTCCTGGAGGAACTTCCGGAGGAATTCCTGGAGGAACTTCCGGAGGAATTCCTGGAGGAACTTCCGGAGGAATTCCTGGAGGAACTTCCGGAGGAATTCCTGGAGGAACTTCCGGAGGAATTCCTGGAGGAACTTCCGGAGGAATTCCTGGAGGAACTTCCGGAGGAATTCCTGGAGGAACTTCCGGAGGAATTCCTGGAGGAACTTCCGGAGGAATTCCTGGATGAACCTCCGGAGGAATTCCTGGAGGAACTTCCGGAGGAATTCCTGGAGGAACTTCCGGAGGAATTCCTGGAGGAACTTCCGGAGGAATTCCTGGAGGATCTTCCGAAGGAATTTCTGGAGGAACTTCCGGAGGAATTCCTGGAGGAACTTCCGGAGGAATTCCTGGAGGAACTTCCGGAGGAATTCCTGGAGGAACTTCCGGGGGAATTCCTGGAGGAACTTCCGGAGGAATTCCTAGAGTAACTTCCGGAGGAATTCCTAGAGGAACTTCTGGAGGAATTCTGGAGGAATTCCTGGAGGAACTTCCGGAGGAATTCCTGGAGGAACTTCCGGAGGAATTCCTGGAGGAACTTCCGGAGGAATTCCTGGAGGAACTTCCGGAGGAATTCCTGGAGGAACTTCCGGAGGAATTCCTGGAGGAACTTCCGGAGGAATTCCTGGAGGAACTTCCGGAGGAATTCCAGGAATTCCAGGAGGAACTTCCGGAGGAATTCCAGGAGGAACTTCGGAGGAATTCCAGGAGGAACTTCGGAGGAATTCCAGGAGGAACTTCGGAGGAATTCCAGGAGGAACTTCGGAGGAATTCCAGGAGGAACTTCCGGAGGAATTCCAGGAGGAACTTCGGAGGAATTCAGGAGGAACTTCCGGAGGAATTCCAGGAGGAACTTCGGAGGAATTCAGGAGGAACTTCCGGAGGAATTCCAGGAGGAACTTCCGGAGGAATTCAGGAGGAACTTCGGAGGAATTCCAGGAGGAACTTCGGAGGAATTCCAGGAGGAACTTCGGAGGAATTCCAGGAGGAACTTCGGAGGAATTCCAGGAGGAACTTCCGGAGGAATTCAGGAGGAACTTCGGAGGAATTCCAGGAGGAACTTCCGGAGGAATTCCAGGAGGAACTTCGGAGGAATTCCAGGAGGAACTTCCGGAGGAATTCCAGGAGGAACTTCCGGAGGAATTCAGGAGGAACTTCCGGAGGAATTCCAGGAGGAACTTCGGAGGAATTCCAGGAGGAACTTCGGAGGAATTCCTGGAGGAACTTCCGGAGGAATTCCTGGAGGAACTTCCGGAGGAATTCCTGGAGGAACTTCGGAGGAATTCCTGGAGGAACTTCCGGAGGAATTCCTGGAGGAACTTCCGAGGAATTCCTGGAGGAACTTCCGGAGGAATTCCTGGAGGAACTTCCGGAGGAATTCCTGGAGGAACTTCCGGAGGAATTCCTGGAGGAACTTCCGGAGGAATTCCTGGAGAAACTTCCGGAGGAATTCCTGGAGGAACTGGAGGAGGAATTCCTGGAGGAACTTCCGGAGGAATTTTTGGAGGAACTTCCGGAGGAATTCCTGGAGGAAGTTTTGGAGGAATTCCTGGATAAACTTCCGGAGGAATTCCTGGAGAAACTTCCGGAGGAATTCCGACCTTGATGGGATCGACACCCGTTGCACACGTGTCCGCGGTCACTTTTCCCAGTCAACATGATGAAGCCGAACGACGAGGTACACCGAAGAACTGCACTAACCGCTGCTTGGATTCGGATACGCGTTCGCGCCGGAGTGTCTCCGACGACGACTAGCAAGATGTCGCTCAAGTAGACAAAAATGTTGTTGTCCTTAGGTGGGTCATTGAAGACCTCTTCCATGGCAACCAGAAACAGGGTCATCGCCATAATAGATCCCGTAGATCGGGTTGGTCCTGGAGACGTAGTTGTCGATAAGAACCGTTGGGAGAAAATGTTGTGAACAAAAGCTAAAATGTTACCAGTCCACCAGTTGCTGCAGCACTAGTACGGGTGAACGCTTACGATATAACAAGAGAAAAATATCGGCGTGTTTCACTTGGTCGCAGCCGCTTTTGATTACGTCTCCTAATCCGGTGATGTACGAACTGGCCCCATACCCCGAGTGGAAAGCGTGATGGCGGAAACCAAATCTTCCGTCAGCCGCAAGCTTTTCACGTAGCTTACCTCTCGGCGATCTGTGATACACAGGAAAGGTTTTTCGGAAATAAATAATCTTTTTGGGGATTGGAATGACGTGCTGATTCGCCACTCGTCGGGAAACGTTTGACTGGTCCAGGCTAGATTTACTAGATCACGGAATGCTTTCAATGCGAGTAATGCAAAATATTCCCCGAGTGCATAGGCCTCCTACGATGGGTCAGAGATAGTACGGTCTTGTGAATCGGTCTTGTGAATGGTTTGGCGGCGGATTGGGCCGGATTGATGAAGTCATGGAAGTCCTCCACTGCTTCCTTTTGGCATCTTGGATGATCGTACGACATTCGTAATGTTATTGCTTGTAGTTCTCCAATGCGCTTACCTTTTTTCGGGTGTCCAGGGAAAGCATCCTGAACGCTCGGAGATCCTTTCTTCTTCTTTTGACAGTTCAACGCGTCTCATCCGTCCACCAACGGAGAGCTCTTTTTTGAGATCGAGTACTAGTTTGTGGGATGGAAGAACCAGCGGCGTCAAAGACGACCTTGTAGAAGTCAGAGAGCGTGCTTGGGAGTGCTTCTCTCTAATTCGCGTCGAATGGTTTCATCGAATGATTTTCAGTCAGCAGCGGCATCAGACAGGCGATCGGTAGTGGTTGCTTCCGTAGAGGTTAGGAACAACCTCTTATTTTAGCGGAAAAAAAGACCGGCTACCAATGGCGGTGGCCGAGTGGCTGTCGAAAAGGGTAGGTGTACCATCATTAAGGGGAACGAGATCGGGTTCCTCGAAAGTCTCAAGTAAGGCGACTCCACGGGAATAAGACCTACTACCACCCCATGTCGGATGGTGAGCTTTCATATCTCACACCACCACAGTAGAAGGGGAGACGAGAAAAAGAGAAAGAAGGTGGGAGTACTGCATGATTCCGAATCCGGTTATGTTGCGCTGATCGATGGAGAAGAGAGCGCTTTGCTGCCGTAATCTGAAAAAGTGACGTATGCACCATTTTACAACATACATGTTTTCCATTTTTCTGTTGAAGAGTTCGACGAGTACTACTCGTTAACACCATTTTTGGAAAATGGCGTATACGTCACTTTTCCAGATTATGGCAGTTTGGGAGTTTATTTGAGTGTCGTCATAAGTGCCCAACAGAGCGTTGTGATGGATAGAAGAGTCGTGATTGGACGGGCAAAGATCGCGCTTGGGTCCGTAGGTAGGCCTATTATGGACAGCTAGACAAGGAGGAGAGTGCTGGCTGTGGTAAGTCTAACTAAAGTTCTGTAATTATAACGCATGTCCTGAGTTTCATACAATATGGTCATGTTTAAGGATCAAAATCACGGTTTCTAGCAATTTGGTGGAGTACATATTTACCTTCCAGCTCAAAATTATCTGAAATTAAGTTCAATGAATGTTAATATTGGGCGGAAAGGCGCGTTTCAATTGAAAATATTTATAAAGCCACTTTATTTGTATAAAACCTCATTTGAAAGTGATGGAATATTGCATTTTGAGGTTTCACCAATAGCTCCGCTATTGGTAAACAACAGTTTTGCCTTTCTAGTGCAACAAAGTTGTACCGAAAGGCTATCATTTCACTCCGAAAATGAACTTTTTATAGAAGGCTCGAAGACCCATAGTGTCGTATACCACAGAAGCTAAGGAAAACATTAAGCAACGCCGCCACTCCATTCGCTGCCGACAATATTTCAATCGGCGCACAGACCAACTTTTTTAAACTCTCGAGGTATGGAATCTAAATAACAACAGTTTTACACGGTATAGTTTGAGTAATTGCCACATTCCACATTTCTATATGAGCGTTGTATACTCTTCTGAAGAGAACAAGTTCTAACATGGAAACTGCTTCTGTTGCTCTATTTCAGAACTCTCTTGCATGTATCTATATTTTCAGCACTAACATACGGTTAAATAAATATCATAAATCAATCTCCCTTCCTAGAACAATACCTGGCGCTGGTTGGTGTGATGTAAGCAAGGAATGTTTCATCCTGTGGAATTTCACTATGTTCCTACTTCTTTCAAACCCTCGTCCCTTTCCGCAGAGTTGAACAATTTCGAGAACTTTTGAACCATTCTTCTTCGGAAGAAGAGCAACCTCACACCGCACGCTTCATGAGTTCACATCTGTTGGAACCGCAAACACACAGCCGCAGTCGAACGAATGCGAATTTCTCATTCGTGCTTGTGCGTGGAGCGCTTCCACTAGCGGGAGTTCCGGTGCCCAGACTGTAGACAGGTATATTACCGTCAGATGGGAATAGATTTATCTAATAGGTTGGATGTTTCCCAAATGCATGTTTGGGAACACATAAATTAAATCTAGTCCAGTGTGACTTCTCAAGTCGGGTTCTACTTGGAGTTTCTAAATGAATTTCAGGTTCAAACATAACACTACGAGACAATAGAACGCAATCCATTACCTGCTAGGTACGTCCTGAGCTTTCTGAATTTCAATAAGTTAATTTTTGTCGAATAAAATTTAAAATTCGAAAAAAAAAATTGATCTTTTATTGACGACATCCAAGCCTCAGACAATTTACCTTCACAAGTACAAATGTTAACAACGAAGAAATAGGAAATTGTGATAATCGGCGATGGCGGCGTGATGGTCACTTTTGCCCCGGCGGCGTCACGGCGGCGCGCCGTTGGCTTTTATCGGCGGCGTGAACCGGCGAGGATGAAAAAATCAATTTGAACGCGGCTTTTTTGATTCACATGGTACGAATCACCAGTATAAAAATCGACTTCAGATACAATTGCAATATTATACAATATTATTGCAATATTATACGTTACGAGAGAATTGCTGAAGTAATGTACGAACGAGTTTTTGAAGGCAACTTTTTAAAGGAATTTCCGGAAGCACTTATTTATGGAAACGAAGGAATTCCCGAAGAAAAATTAGAAGGAACCCTATAAGGAAATTTCTAAGAAATCCCTACAGACATTTTCAAAATAATTCCTTGCAGAATTTAAGAATGCATCCTTAAGGCAATTTTCGGAGGAATCCAAAAAAAGGAGTTTTGAATGAATTTCTGAAGAGATCCCCGAATAAAACTAAAAGAAATGGAGAACCATGTATCATTAATTAACGGCTACGCAGTCTCATACAATTAAAACGAGCTTGTTTGTTAGTCGTCTCCAAAAATTGGTAAATGAAGAATGTTGTAAAGGAATTCTTGAGGGAAATAACCAAAAATTTCTTCCTCAAGTTACCAAACATACTAGAGGAATTTTCGAAAGATTTCCCTAAGTATTTCCCAAGAAATTGCTTAAGGTAGTTCTGAAAGAATTCCTATAGAAATTTCAGGAAAAAAGTCAAGGAGCTTGTATGGAACCCCTAGAGGAATTTCCAAAGTAATTCCTAAAAAAAATCCGAAGGAATGCTTAAAAGAATCTTCCGAAGGAATTTTGAAATTAATTTCCGATGAAGCTTTTGAGAAAATTTCCAAGCCTAAAGAAATTTCCAAAGGAATCCGTAAATAAATTTCAGAAGGAATTCTTGAAGAATTATTGGATAAATAATGAAACAATTTTCGAAAGAACTTCTTGGAGGAAGTTTATAAAGAATACCTGAGGGAATTTCTGAAATACCTAGTTCTTAGAAATCCTTCTTTGAATTTAATTTTTGGAGGAATAAATTCTTGAGAAATTTCAACAATTGTTTAATTTCTGGATTCATTTCCTTAAAAAAAATTCGGTAGATTTTCCGAAGAAACCCCTAGAACAGCGGTTCTCAACCTTTTTCTTGGGAGGTACCCCTTCAATCTTTTGCGTTCATTGAGGTACCCCCTATTTTTATCGCCCTAATGAAAATAAGCGCTTTTTCCAACAATTCATTGAAGATCCGAGCCTTTGAAAGGAGACTTCCGAGCTTCTTGAAAGGAGGCTTCCGAGCCTCTTGGAAGGAGGCTTCCGAGCCTCTTGAAAGAAGGCTTCCGAACCTCTTGGAAGGAGGCTTCCGAGCCTCTTGGAAGAGTCTTCCGAGCCTCTTGGAAGGGTGCTTCCCAGCCCCTTGGAAGCGGGCTTCCACGCCTCTTGGAAGGAGGCTTCCGAGCCTCTTGGAAGGAGGCTTCCAAGCCTCTTGGAAGGAGGCTTCCGAGCCTCTTGGAAGGAGGCTTATAAGCCTCTTGAAAGAAGGCATCCAAGCCTCTTGAACGGAGGCTTCCAAGTCTCTTGGAAGGGAGGCTTCCAGGCCTCTTGGAAGGAGGCTTCCAGGCCTCTTGGAAGGAGGCTTCCGAGGCCTCTTGGAAGGAGGCTTCCGAGCCTCTTGGAAGGAGGCTTCCGAGCCTCTTGGAAGGAGGCTTCGAGCCTCTTGGAAGGAGGCTTCTGGGCCTCTTGGAAGGAGGCTTCCGAGCCTCTTGGAAGGAGGCTTCCAGGCCTCTTGGAAGGAGGCTTCCGAGCCTCTTGGAGGAGGCTTCCAGGCCTCTTGGAAGGAGGCTTCCGAGCCTCTTGGAAGGAGGCTTCCAGGCCTCTTGGAAGGAGGCTTCCAGAGCCTCTTGGAAGGAGGCTTCCAGGCCTCTTGGAAGGAGGCCTGAGCCTCTTGGAAGGAGGCTTCCGAGCCTCTTGGAAGGAGGCTTCCTGAGCCTCTTGGAAGGAGGCTTCTGAGCCTCTTGGAAGGAGGCTTCCGAGCCTCTTGGAAGGAGGCTTCCAGGCCTCTTGGAAGGAGGCTTCCGAGCCTCTTGGAAGGAGGCTTCCAGGCCTCTTGGAAGGAGGCTTCCGAGCCTCTTGGAAGGAGGCTTCCAGGCCTCTTGGAAGGAGGCTTCCGAGCCTCTTGGAAGGAGGCTTCCGAGCCTCTTGGAAGGAGGCTTCCAGGCCTCTTGGGGAGGCTTCTGAGCCTCTTGAAGGAGGCTTCCAGGCCTCTTGGAAGGAGGCTTCCGAGAGCCTCTTGGAAGGAGGCTTCCAGGCCTCTTGGAGGAGGCTTCCGAGCCTCTTGGAAGGAGGCTTCCAGCCTCTTGGAAGGAGGCTTCCGAGCCTCTTGGAAGGAGGCTTCCGAGCCTCTTGGAAGGAGGCTTCCGAGCCTCTTGGAAGGAGGCTTCCGAGCCTCTTGGAAGGAGGCTTCCGAGCCTCTTGGAAGGATGCTTCCGAGCCTCTTGGAAGGAGGCTTCCAAGCCTGTTTGAAGACGGCTTCCAAGCCTGTTGGAAGGAGGCTTCCAAGCCTGTTGGAAGGAGGCTTCCAAGCCTCCTGGAAGGAGATTTACGAGCCTCTTGAAAGGAGGCTTCCGAGCCTCTTGGAAGGAGGCTGCCGAGCCTCTTGGAAGGAGGCTTCCGAGCCTCTTGGAAGGAGGCTTCCGAGCCTCTTGGAAGGAGGCTTCCGAGCCTCTTGGAAGGAGGCTTCCGGGCCTCTTGGAAGGAGGCTTCCGAGCCTCTTGGAAGGAGGCTTCCGAGCCTCTTGGAAGGAGGCTTCCGAGCCTCTTGGAAGGAGGCTTCCGAGCCTCTTGGAGGAGGCTTCCGAGCCTCTTGGAAGGAGGCTTCCGAGCCTCTTGGAAGGAGGCTTCCGGGCCTCTTGGAAGGAGGCTTCCGAGCCTCTTGGAAGGAGGCTTCCGAGTCTCTTGGAAGGAGGCTTCCGAGCCTCTTGGAAGGAGGCTTCCGAGCCTCTTGGAAGGAGGCTTCCGAGCCTCTTGGAAGGAGGCTTCCGAGCCTCTTGGAAGGAGGCTTCCGGGCCTCTTGGACGGCGGCATCCGAGCCTCTTGGAAGGCGGCCTCCGGGCCTCTTGGAAGGTGGCTTCCGGGCCTCTTGGGAGGAGGCTTCCGAGCCTCTTGGAAGGAGGCTTCCGAGCCTCTTGGAAGGAGGCTTCCGAGCCTCTTGGAAGGAGGCTTCCGAGCCTCTTGGGAGGAGGCGTCCGGGCCTCTTGGGAGGAGGCGTCCGGGCCTCTTGGAAGGAGGCGTCCGGGCCTCTTGGAAGGAGGCGTCCGAGCCTCTTGGAAGGAGGCTTACGAGCCTCTTGGAAAGAGGCTTCCTAGCCTCTTGAAAGGAGGCTTCCGAGCCTCTTGGGAGGAGGCTTCCGAGCCTCTTGGAAGGAGGCTTCCGAGCCTCTTGGAAGGAGGCTTACGAGCCTCTTGGAAGGAGGCTTACGAGCCTCTTGGAAGGAGGCTTCAGAGTCTTTTGAGAGGAGGCTTCCGAGCCTCTTGAAAGGAGGCTTCCGAGCCTCTTGAAAGGAGGCTTCCTGAGCTCTTGAAGAAGGCTTCCGAGCCTCTTGAAAGGAGGCTTCAGAGGCTCTTGAAAGGAGGCTGCAGAGGCTCTTGAAAGGAGGCTTCCGAGCCTCTTGAAAGGAGGCTTCCGAGCCTCTTGAAAGGAGGCTTCCGAGCCTCTTGAAAGGAGGCTTCCGAACCATTTCAAAGCAGATCAAGCCTCTTAAAAGGAGAGTTCCAAGTCTCTTGAAAGAAGGGCTTCCGTGCCTTTTGAAAGGGGTTTACCGAGGCTCTTAAAAGGAGGCCTCCAAGTCTCTTGAAAAGCCGGAAAATAGTCTTTCAAGCCTCTCAAATAGGGATGGATTTTAGTTTAGAAGCATATTCTCAACATATCACTATTTTTCTAACATATGCTTATTTTTTGTTTCGATCAGATTTTCAAAATTTGTTCCTTCTTCGTTTGGTCTTTACCATTTTTGTGCTACAGCCCTTCATGTACTGTGCTGGGTGGTAGGCAAGATTAACCAGGATTTAATTTGCTGATTGAATTCGCGTGCATTGCATTTTATGAACAATGCAAAGTTTTAAAATAATTATCAAAACTTTATCAATCAAGAAATTTTATTACATCCGCCATTGCACATTTTTCCGAGGTACCCCCTGAGGCCAGCGAAGGTACCCCCAGGGGTACATGTACCCCAGGTTGAGAACCGCTGCCCTAGAAGAATTTCTGAACGAAGTCTCGACATGACATCCAGAGGAATTCTTGAAGACATCTAAGATTGTCGGAAGTTTCTTCAGGAGTTATTTTTTTTAATTCAAATACTCTTTCAAGAACTTGTTCAGGAATTCTTAACGAATTTCATAGAATTTTGTCCAAGAGCCTTACAAGAAATTCCGAAAGAGTTCTTAGAAAAATTTCCGAGGGTATTTTTTTAGGAATAACTTAACATATTTCCCAATGTTTTCCTCTACAAATTTCTGAAAGAATACGTGGAGGAAATTCCAAACTAATTCCTAAGGGAAATTGCAAGTAATTTCGAAAGATTTCTGGAATTCGTTTCCGGAGTCGTTTTTGTAGAACTCCTTGAGGCAATTCCCGAGGGAATTACCGGACGAATCTCCAAAGGAATTTCTGGAGGAAATTGTGAATAGATTATTGGAAAAAAAATCCAAAGAAATTCCTGGAGAAATCTGCGAATTACGTCAGAAATTCCTCTGAAATTGTATTAGGAATTTCTTCTCAAATGCCTGTGGGTCTTACTCCAAAAAATCCTTCAGAATTTGTTTCATGGATTCCTCTGGAAATTCCTTCAAAATACCTTCAAAAACTCTTTAGGCAGTTCTTTCCGGAATCATTTTCGAAAATCCTTTCAGATTCTCTTTTGGAAATGCCTTCAAAAATTCGATTGGAAATTTCTGCTCAAAACCCTTAATGCATTTCTTCAAAAACTCCTTCAAAAATTCTTTTGAGAACTCCTCCAGAACTTTTATCCTCAAATAATCTAGAAATTATTTCCGGTACTAATTACATTTTTGATAGAATTCGTAAAAAAAACTTTTAGAAAAAAAATGTTGAAAAAAAAATCCGAATGTATTACTGAAAGATTTTCCGAAAAAAAACTCATAAAGGCATTTTCAAAGAATTTGAGAAATTGAAAAAGAAGTCCCGGAGAACGTTTCAAGGGAATTGCTGGAAGAAGTTCTGAAGATTTTTTTATGGGAAATTTGAAAGGAATTCATTATTCTCAAGAAATTCCTTAAGGAGTCTCCTAAGGAATTCCCACAAATTTTTTTAGGACCTGCTGCTACCATTTTCGAATGAAGATCGTAAAGGTTTTTCTAAAGATAATGGAAATTCTGAAGGAATCTTCATAGAAATTTCGTAAGGAATTTCCGAAGAAATTCATAAACAAAATTACGAAGGAATTGATGAAGTAATTTTTGAAGGTTTTCTAAAGGAAACTTTTTTAAGGAATTTCTGGAGGAGTTTCCAAAGAAATTTTTGGATTTATTTTTGAAGAAATTTCTGGAATATTTTCCGAAGGGAACCCTGGAGGAAATTCCGAAGGAAATCTAAAATGAATGTCGAAACTATTCATTTCATTTATTTATTTAGTTTACATCTAAACAGATAACACTGAATCAATAATTTGACACCACAATACACGGTTCGAGGCCGCATCTCTCCATCCTTGGATACGCCCCACGCTCGCCAAGTCGTTTTGCACCTGGTCTGCCCATCTCGCTCGCTGCGCTCCACGCCGTCTCGTACCTGCCGGATCGGAAGCGAACACCATCTTTGCAGGGTTGCTGTCTGGCATTCTTACAACATGTCCTGCCCATCGTACCCTTCCGGCTTTAGCTACCTTCTGGGTACTGGGTTCGCCGTAGAGTTGGGCGAGCTCATGATTCATTCTTCGCCGCCACACACCGTCTTCTTGCACACCGCCAAAGATGGTCCTAAGCACCCGGCTCTCGAATACTCCGAGTGCTTGCAAGTCCTCCTCGAGCATTGTCCATGTTTCATGTCCGTAGAGGACAACCGGTCTTATAAGCGTCTTGTACATGACACATTTGGTGCGGTGGCGAATCTTTTTCGACCGCAGTTTCTTCCGGAGCCCGTAGTAGGCCCGACTTCCACAGATGATGCGCCTTCGTATTTCACGACTAACGTTGTTGTCAGACTAAATGAATGAAATGAAATGAATGTTGTTGTCAGCCGTTAGCAAGGATCCGAGGTAGACGAATTCCTCGACCACCTCGAAGGTATCCCCGTCTATCGTAGCACCCCAAGTAACATTTTAAGTTTTATTCCGCTCTAAGAATGGTTTTCAAGATCAATTTATAAGATCTAACAATAAAACCGAGTAATACACGGCAACCTTTTGATGACCACTATAAGAGTAAGATATTGCCAAGTGGCCCTCTCCAGATAACCACTATAAACCTATTATAAGAGCATTTAGAAACCCTTTTTAAACCACCCGCAAAAAAAGGAATTTGGCTGCGGCAGCTGTCAAAATGTTGCATTAAAAAAAGAGAAACAAATCTTTGCAGAAAAATAATAACAAAATGGATTGTTGATGAAAATTATGATGATGACAACAAAATAATATTTTATTTCAGGTTGTATTTTCGATTCAGTACCATTGAAAAGAAGTGCGCTTCCGATTTTATGGTCAAATGTTGTGAAAAAATAAGGTTGAACACCACGCGCCGGCCATATAACGTAGTTCAGGAAAATAAATCGAAAATATTGATTACCACAACATCTAGGATGTCCACTAAATCGATTAGTATTTTTGCCCAAACTATTAATTAATAAAATTATTTATCGGAAAAAGTATTATAAGCGGTGAAAATTTCGTTAAATCATGCATTTTAGTGATATATTTCACTGACTGCGAAATGCTTTTCCGTTTTCAATATGGCCATCATGGAATTTGATCAGAAAAATTTTGCTTTTAAAAAACACCGTCATAAACTCTTCGCAATACAAACATTCTTATGGGGGTAATTCATTTGACCACATTATGACCAAAAATTGTAGCTTTATTCGAGCATTAAAAATTGGATTTATAACGCTCTTCATCACTGCCATAGATTTGTTCATATGGATAATAGGCATTTGACGTTTGAAGCATTTTTCAGCAGATTTATGGGAGGTTTATTGATAGCAATAAGAGCGCCAATAAAACTGAGCAATCAGCTTCGTGATTGCTGTCATAAGTCCGCAATAAGAATTATATAAATCCAAGAAGCATGGAAATTGTTACTTGGGACTGCTTCCCAGGCGGGCCCTGTCGCGCTCGGTTCCGCCCACAAGCATGTACTTTGTCTTTGACGCATTCACCACCAGTCCAACTTTTGTTGATTCACGTTTCAGGCGGGTGTACAGTTCTGCCACCTTTGCAAATGTTCGGTTGACAATGTCCATGTCATCCGCGAAGCAAATAAATTGACTGGATCTGTTGAAAATCGTACCCCGGCTGTTACACCCGGCTCTCCGCATGACACCTTCTAGTGCAATGTTGAACAACAGGCACGAAAGTCACCTTGTCTTAGTCCCCGGCGTGATTCGAACGAACTGGAGTGTTCGCCCGAAATCTTCACACAGTTTTGCACACCATCCACCGTTGCTTTGATCAGTCTGGTAAGCTTCCCAGGGAAGCTGTTCTCGTCCATAATTTTCTATAGCTCTACGCGATCTATACTGTCGTATGCCGCCTTGAAATCAACGAACAGATGATGCGTTGGGACCTGGTATTCACGGCATTTTTGAAGGATTTGCCGTACAGTAAATATGTGGTCTAGTGTCGAGCGGCCGTCTACGAAGACGGCTTGATAACTTCCCACGAACTCATTCACTAATGGTGACAGACGACGGAAGATGAGCTGGGATTACACTTCGTAGGCGGCATTAAGGATGGTGATCGCTCGAAAGTTCTCACACTCCAGTTTGTCGCCTTTCTTGTAGATGGGGCATATAACCCCTTCCTTCCACTCCTCCGGTAGCTGTTCGGTTTCCCAGATTCTGACTATCAATTTGTGCAGGCAAGTGGCCAGCTTTTCCGGGACCATCTTGATGAGCTCAGCTCCGATACCATCCTTACCAGCTGCTTCATTGGTCTTTAGCTGTTTAATGGCATCCTTAACTTCCCTCAAGGTGGGGGCTGGTTGGCTTCCATCGTCCGCTGAACTGAAGTAGTCATCTCCTCCGATGCCTTGACTTTCACTGCTTGTACTCTCAGCGCCATTCAGATGTTCCTCGTAGTGCTGCTTCCACCTTTCGATCACCACACGTTCGTCCGTCAAGATGCTCCCATCCTTATCCCGGCACATTTCGGCTCGCGGCACGAAGCCTTTGCGGGATGCGTTGAGCTTCTGATAGAACTTGCGTGTTTCTTGAGAACAACACAGCTGTTCCATCTCCTCGCACTCCGCTTCTTCCATGCGGCGTTTCTTCTCCTGAAAAAGGCGGGTCTGCTGTCTCCGCTTCCGTCTATAACGTTCCACGTTTTGCCGGATACCTTGCTGCAGCGCGACCGCCCGCGCTGCGTCCTTCTCCTCCAGAATCTGTCTGCACTCTTCGTCGAACCAATCGTTCCGTCGACTTCGACCCATATACCCGACGTTGTTCTCCGCTGCGTCGTTAATGGCTGCTTTGACTGTATTCCAGCAGTCCTCAAGAGGGGCCCTATCGAGCTCACCCTCTTCCGGCAACGCTGCCTCGAGATGCTGCGCGTATGCAGTGGCGTCATCAGGTTGCTCCAGTCGCTCTAGGTCGTACCGCGGCGCTCGTCGGTACCGAACATTGTTGATGACGGATAGTTTTGGGCGCAGTTTAACCATCACCAGATAGTGGTCAGAGTCGATGTTAGCGCCACGATATGTCCTGACGTCGATAATGTCGGAGAAGTGCCGTCCATCAATCAGAACGTGGTCGATTTGTGATTCTGTCTGCAGTGGTGATCTCCAGGTGTACCGATACGGGAGGCTGTGTTGGAAGTAGGTGCTGCGAATGGCCATATTCGTGGAGGCGGCGAAATCAATTAGTCGTAGGCCGTTTTCGTTCGTCAGCCGGTGAGCGCTGAACTTTCCAATAGTCGGTCTAGACTCCTCCTCTTGGTAAACCTGAGCGTTCAAATCTCCTATGATGATTTTGACGTCGTGGCTTGGGCAGCTGTCGTACTCACGTTCCAGCTGCGCGTAGAATGCGTCCTTATCATCATCAGTGCTTCCGGAGTGTGGGTTATGGACGTTGATTATGCTGAAGTTGAAGAACCGGCCTTTGATCCTCAACCTGCACATTCTTTCATTGATCGGCCACCACCCGATCACGCGCCTTTGCATATCGCCCATCACTATGAAAGCTGTTCCCAGCTCGTGTGTGTTGCCGCAGCTCTGGTAGATGGTATGATTACCTCTAAACGTTCGCACCATTGATCCCTTCCAACAAACCTCCTGCAGCGCTAGGATGCCGAACCCACGGTCCTTGAGCACATCGGCGACTATGCGTGTGCTCCCGATGAAGTTGAGAGATTTGCGAGTTTCCAATCGGTAGTCCGAGTTTCCGAACCGAGTTTCCAATCGGTAGTCCCTTTTCGTCGCAGTGGTCTTCGCCGATGGTTCCGGTTCGTACTCTCTTGATGATTGTTCGTTGCTTATGATTTTTTAAAGGCTGGCTTGCAGGGCCTGACACCAAACCCCCTAAATTTCCGGAGGACCATTCCTCCTTATTTCCGGTGGACCATGGTGCACAGTTTCACTTAGAGTCCCTCGCTGGCACTCGGACGATGATCAGCCGCCCCTAACATGGAGAACAGACGCTGTTGTGAGCCGATCCTGACATGGAGAACAGACGCTCAATAAGATTTGCACCTCCGGAGAGGAGCAAACCCCCCTTCCCTGTCAGCATACGACCATAGTTCCCACCGGGGTTGGTTACCCGATCTTCCCTAAGGTTGCTCGTATCCCGGCCAGCACCGCGGGGAGGTAGGGATAGGAGTTGCTGGGTAAGAGGCTAAGGACCGCGAGATGGGGTCTATTTTTGTCTGCGGAGTACAAAACTCAGTGGAACATGTGATCTGCCGATCTGGGATGGACCTATGGTACGCTTTACCCAGCATTTGCCGTGCCAATTTAAAGCGAGAATTTAAATTGCTTATATTTTTGCGCTGATCGTATGAGAAATTGTAACGATCAAATAAGTTTTACTTGTTGTGCAATATTTGTTGGGAAAACTTAAACAGCTTTATTAAATATTTTTTCGATAAAAGAAAGGTTATGTGGGTTGGTTGCTTGGAGCCATTTTAAATTTTCTCTGGGCAAATGTGAAATTTCGTCGGGAAAAAGTGCAACATTATATGATTAATAAGAAATGAAGCTTGTCTGCTTTTAATTACGGATACCTATCTTCCAACGCGACTTTTTTTTTGTTTTTACAAACCACTGAGACGATCCGTTTACATCTCTTCGATATCTGCATTCAGCATGTTTGAGCTCTCGCCCAAATTGATGAAATGGCGAAAAGTCAAGCATTTATAATTTGATTCGCAATCAAAAATATTTTATTGGGTCAAACAGATTCCATTGAAGCATACACGAATTGAATTATTTTTTGAAAATTTCTATTTCTTGGTTTGTACTGCGTCATTTAAAAAGTAGGTACATGGAGAAACCGTCATTTTTATTAGTTGCATCAAAACTATGAATTCATAAGAAACTCAAAATAAAAGAGATAACAATGTTAAATTTATCGAAAATATGAAAAAGGCATAATTTTAAAGTTTCCGTGACGTTTGTTTATTCACGTAGAAAATATTCATTATATCAAGGCATACATCGGAAAGGTAAATTATCGACAAATAAAGTAATATTATCTGACAATATGACATCTGAATAGAGTCCCGAGTCTGATTAACTGCAGTACAACCTTCTGTCAATTCACGGTACGAATGTACTCATTTTCCAATTCACCTACGCTTCAATCGTAGGAAAAATCATCAGATTCCGGCACCCCGGATTATGAGATTGCCAACTGCAGCACCACGCCATCTACATAGACGCACACATGTATGCATCATGCGCAAGGTACTGCCACTGCTAGTAAATATTTATGAGGCATCGCGAACATTGTGCATCAACCGCCAGACAACTCGCCATGCAAATCCTGCGGGCAAACGGCCCAGCCGGACAGACCTGAACACGATTTCCCCGAGCGGCGGCTGGCGGCGGCTAAACATCGCGGTTTTCCGTAACACAAATATGCTGCACTATGTTTTTGCAGCATCGAAGCAACATCATTGCATTGAAATGGCGCGACACAAAGTGGCACATTTTCGGACAAAAACCGGAAAGTGAGAAAGCTGTTGGAATGTGTTAAGAACTGCAAATAAGAATGAATTTACCTTCCAACTACCTTCTTGAGATTCATACAGTATTATAATCCCATTAAAGGATAAAATTATAACCTATGGCCCTAATTCAATGTTATTTGAGCGTCGGCCACTGTGCATTGCGCCGGTTGCTCGTTGGTGGTGACTGACTGCCACTGATTATCCTCCAGTGGTTGACTTCCACTCAACAACATGTATTGGAGCATGAAGATGGCGTCGTCGGTGTCTGGTTGGGGCCGGCTGCGGCGGGTTGAACAAGATTCCTCGCTTTGTTCGCCGCACGAGGCGGATGAAGTGTAGGTATCGCGCCAGATCAGCGGTATTTTAGCTGAGCCCTCACACGGATTTCCTCACACGTGCTTTGTGATGCAGAGATTCGTCCTCGTAGGCCCCTTTTCCTCGTACCTACATGTGAGCGAGCATCCCGCCCACTCGCTTTGGTTTGCAGCAGGACAAAGCCTCATACGACTGCATGGACGTGTGGCTGGCTTCGTCTTCGTACGGTAACTTAGTCAGCGCAACAAATTAGTGGGATTGCCGTATTATTTTTAAACAAAAGATTCATCGTGCTGAGATTTGCACCGTCATTAGAGTCGTTCCCGTTCGTGGTGGAGATAAATTAGATCCCGCAGATGGGGAGGCACCAGCGAGGCGATAGAGTTAAGTGATTAGGTGGATGGTTTCAGGATTATTAGGTTGTAGCTAAGAGGGCCAACGTGGGGTGTGAAAAGTGGCACCGAAACAAGCGGTGCTGTTAATTGAATGTTGGATTAAGAGATTAATTATGATTTTACTGGTCTTGTAAGAGCCCGAATCTTCTGTAGCGCGTTTTTGACCAACTTTGGTTTCAACTCTTTATTATTAACAACGAAAACAATCAAACTGACTTTGGAATTCTGGATGTTTTCGAAGTGATATGGGTTCTTCAAAAGTGATTAAATAATCTTTGAATAACACAACATCGACTTGAGGGGATTGAACTTTGAACAACTCTTGCCAAGAGAACATTTAGATATTATTAGCTTTGCCTTACCTGTATAAATGTTTATTGTTGTCTGACTAATGGAACAATGGAAAGTGAATCATGGATTTAAAACAACCCAAATCCATACAAAATATCTATTTACCCAGAGCCAGATTTACTGTAATTTTTTTATCAATCATGATCTAGAACCAAACTATGTTCATTTAAGTGTTCATCTTTGTAATCTTTTCAGCTAGTGAAAGTGCGATATCCTTAAAATAGAGACATTTTTAACCAGGACGAACGTCACACATTGAAGTTATGTTTAAGCTGTATTTTGTAGAGATTATTATGTCGAGCGACTATTTTGTGTATACCAAATAACTGCAAGACGAATTGCAAAACTAACGGAGCAAAAAATTAATTCCTTCTACCAGCTACGATTTTAATTAGTATTTTATATTTGCTGTAGAGAATCCTCCACAAAACTTGACAAAACAAAACTGTACATTTGCTAGAAAATCGCTTGATTCATCGGAACGAAAGTCGGAGCCCCGATATAGATGGAATATGTGATCAAGATATAATTAATTGGCTTCTTCAGAAACAGACATTCATTTCTAGGATTTCCAGAGGTGGGATCCGCTTTCGAAATAATTCAATTCCACGTGGGGAAGGAAATAAAGGTCAGAGGGAAATTTAATTTTTAATTAGGTTCTGAGACACCTACAAATGCAAACCGTGAAGCGTTGTTCATTGTTTCGGAATCGAAATTCACTGATTGTACGCGTACTGAAGGAGCCTTTTGTTTGAGAAACTACATTGAAACTTTGTTGATGTCTCGGCATTGTGTAAAATAGATATATGCAGTTTCTCAAACAAATATTTCACAAGTTGGTATTTGAAACACAATAAAAAGATTAGACCTCGGGGTCCCTCAATTTCAAGGAAAAATTAATTATTTAAAATGATGTTTCTCCGCAGCTATGCATCGGAATTTGGTTCTGTTTTCTGCATTCGTCTCACCCAAAATCAATTAGTTAGAACAAACATTTATTTTGCGCTAGCAGCACAAATGGCACTGGTAGCAATTTCAACGGAAAACCATTGCATTGATGGTGGTCGTCGGCGTTGGTGATCATCATTCAACCTCCACGAGCCAGCATTTTATGTGAAGACAGGGTTAGTAACATCGTCTGTTGCGATTCCGCGTGATGCAGTGGCGATGCTGAAAATGTATTCCAAATCGTGGCGTCTTACCGAAAGGTCATCGAGCTTGGTTGCAGTTAGTTATAGAGAAAGCGCATTGGGGAAAGAAATAGGTTCTTCTCAGGACCAGCATTTTCTGTACAGAAAAGGTTGATTGCAAAAATGGCCTGTTTCGGTGGCATCGCCGTGGTAGCTTGGTTGTTAGTGATTTCATCTATATGAACAAATTTATAGCCTCATCTCCCTCCGAAGCGTGCTTGTGATTCTGCTACCGAAGGGCAACTGTTTGTCGTAGCCAAACGATTAGGTTTTACACTTTGAAGAAAATTAATCTCGGATCAACCTTCTCTTGTATTAAATGGCGGACCGGAAAAATCGATTTCATTTCCAATGACTAACAGAAACAAAATTAAATACTAACAAAAACAAAGCCAAAAAGTTCACTTCTGCCGACGACAGCTAAATCGATAAAGAGTAAAGACACTACTTTAAAGGAAAATGTCTACAGCATTCACCCACCGGCGACTTTTGCTCAGACCGACAGACGTCAAGCGATTATATTTTGTAATATGAAGAAAATTGCGTCTTGGTCAAATATATTTTGTTACTTTTCAACAAAACGTATTTTGAATCATTAACAGTTCATAACCAAATTCAGCATCTGCGAGAAAAATGCACAGGATGCTTTGAATTTCCAGTCTTCCATGCTTCTTGATCGCTCTATGTAGAATCCCAATCAAAATGGCTTGCACTCGTCAGAAAGCAGCTTTCTTGTGTCTTTTTAGCTCCGCCCCTTCGTTAATCGTTATGAGTGCACATCTTGGTGCACATCATATTTACACGCATATCGGATCACAAAGGGGCGAATCAAACGAAGGTCAAACGGTCGAGGCTTCGAGCCTCCTAGTATCAGCAAAGAAATTTTAGAACTTGCTCCTGCGTTCCGATCCACAATCAGATCCGCCTGCACACGGGCAAACTATCATTTCTTGGCCTGTTGGCTATTAGGTAGTAATAAACTCAGACGATTGCATATTAAAGTTTATTTTTAAATCGCGTATCGGTCGGTCGGCCAGTAAATGCCGCAACGTCGCAAGAAGAATGATAGTCCGTCTGCCAATATAACGGCCAGCACTCCTGATCTGGACAACGCTAAGAAAAAACTACACCTAGAAGAAACACCGGTCATGACACGAACCCATCCCAGCGATGCTGGCGATAACGCTACTACTTACACAGCAGACAGCGTCAGCAACAATGGCTTCGGAGAGATCGAGGGTGAGTTCAACCAGCCACATCTGCCGATTTCAAACAAAATTCCACCATTGATGGTAAGATATATGGGCTTGGACAAGCTGAAACGAAACCTGAAGACCATCGGAATAAACACGGTTTTCAAAATCTGCCGTATCGGAATCAAGGTAGTGCTCTCATCCAAAGAGGACTACCAGAAAACCAAAAAGCATCTGGACAATAGCAAAGCCGAATATTTCACCTATGACATTCCGTCGGAGAAACCATTCAAGGCAGTAATCCGAGGACTGCCTATCATGGACATTGAGGATATCAAATCGGATCTTGAACTTCGATACAAGCTGAAGCTTTTAGCGATTTTCCCCATGACTCGACACAACAGAGTTATGGAATATCGCGACTGCCTGTACCTGGTACACTTTCGCAAGGGATCCGTATCGCTGGGTGCACTGAAGGCAGCGAGAGTAATCCAGGATGTTATCGTCTCATGGGAAGGCTACCGTGGAACGAACAAAGATGTTACGCAGTGCATGCGCTGCCTGAACTTCGGACACGGAACTCGGAACTGTCGTCTATGGACAAGGTGCAACATATGTTCCCAGGGTCACCCCTCCGACTCTTGTCCCATCGAAGGTGCTGCGGAGTACAAGTGCGCGAATTGCGGTGGTGTCCATCCGAAAGCAATCGTCCACTTTTATTCAACCTGGAAGAAAAAGAAATCATGACCCCATGCTTGATCTGGAAGAATTTCCGGTTCTCACCCAAGAAGTCAAAAATATTTCGCAGCCAGTACAACCGACAGCTTGGAGAGTTCCAGCCGCTGGTAGAGCGGAACATCGTACAAGGGCTCCGAGGTCCACTTCACCTGGGCCTCCTCCTGGCTTCCAACAAACACACATGCCTCGTTGCACACCCAACGTATGAGAATTACTCAGCTGACGCACCCCCGATTTTGTACACGGCAGCTGACCTCCAACGCATCCTCAACGAGATTGTGACAAACCCCAGCAGTGTTCCACCCGTCTGGAACAAGTTCGGCTGATAGGTAATCTCGTCCTGACCTATGGATACTAATGTCGAATTCGTTTTTAAAAAGTACCAGTTCCAACCTAAGTGCTGTCAAAGTGTTTTTTTATTCGCTCAGGTTGGAACTAGGTTCGCACTAGTTCCAACCCCAAAGCTGTCGGGTTCGCACTGTGTTGTTTTACGGTTTCGCACCAGGTTCACCAATACAACAGCACTTCAACTGTCAAAACCATATGGGTGGAATAAACAAGCCGAAGGGAAATACAAACCAGAGTAAAAACGAAACTGTTTGTGCATTTAATAAAGAATGCGCATTGAAAGCCGTTTTACGGAAATTTTTTATTCCCTATGATATTTGTCAACATTTGCATTATAGTTAAATTCCCTTAGGATTTTTTTCAGTAACCCCTGGATAATTTGTTTTAAGCGGAAATATTATATCGCAATTTGTTCTAAAATTCCCCCATTATTTATTTATTTAAGTAGTTCTTCAAAAATTCATACGGAAATTCTTCAAAGAATTCTTATAATTCGTTCCGATATTCCCCCTTGAAATCTTGTATGCATTCCATTGCGAATTCTTTCCAGAATGCATTAGAGCAATATTTCAGGTATTCCTTCATAATATTTTTCCAGAAGTTCATCTGGAAATTCCTCCAAAAGAAATTTATTCCAAGAATTTCTCTGGAAGTTCCTCCAAGAATTCCTCCGGGAGTTCCTCCAGGAATTCCTCCAAAAGTTCCTCCAGGAATTCCTTCAAAAGTTCCTCCAGGAATTCCTCCAGAACATCCTTCAGAAGTACCTCCGGAAGTCCTTCCAGAAATTTCTCCGGAGTTTCCTTCGGAAGTTCTTTCAGAAATTTTCTCCGGAAATTTTTCCCGAAATTCCATCAGGAATTCCTTCGGATGTTCCTCCAATAATTTCTCCGGAGGTATTTCTGGAGGGACTTCCTGAGAAATTTCGGGAGGGACTTCCGAAGGTATTTTTGAAGAGACTTCTGGAGGTATTCCTGGAGGAACTTTCGGAGGAACTTCTAGAGAAACTTTCGGAATGAATTTCTGGAGGAACCACCGGAGGAATTCTTGGAGGAACAGCTGGAGCATTTCCTGGAGGACCTTCCGGAAGAATTCCTGGTGGAACTATCGGAGGAATTCATGGTGGAACTTCCAGATGGTTTTCTGGAAGAGCTTCCGGAGGAATTTCTGAGGAACTTCCGTAGGAGTTTCTGGAGGAACTTCCGAAGGAATTCCTGGAGGAACAGCTGGTGGGATTCCTGGATGAACTTCCGGAGGAATTCCTGGAGGAACTTCCTAAGAAATTCCTGAAGGAAGTTCTAGAGGAATTCCTGGAGGAATCTCTGAAGGAACTTCCGGAAGATTTCCTGGAGGAATTTCTGGAGGAACTTCCGGAGGAATTTCTGTAGGAACTTTCGGACGAATTCTTGGAGGAACTTCCGGAGAAACTCCTGGAGGAACCACCGGAGGAATACCTGGAGGAAATTCTGGAGGAACTTCCGGAGGAATTCCTGACGGTACTTCTGGAGGAACTCCTAAATGAATTTGAGTAGGATCTCATGAATGAATTTCCAAATGATTTACTGAAGGAACTTCCGGAAGAAGTTTTGAAGTATTTTTGGGAGGAATTCCTGAAGGAATGTTCCAAAGATTTTCTGAAGGAACTTCCGGAGGAAATTTTTAAGGAACTTCGGAACTTTCCTAACGAACTCCCGAGCTCCGAACGTAACTTCAGGAAGAAGAGGAACTTCTGAATAGATTCCTGAAGAAATTTCCGAAGGAATACTTGAAGAAACATCCGGAGGAATTCCGGAAAGAAACTCCGAGTAAATGCCTGCAAGAACTTGCGGAGGAATTCCTGAAGAAGCGAAAAGGAATAGAGAATCTGGGGTAGATATATCCACCCAAAAGTAAATTTCGTAATTCGCGAAAATGAGAGCGCGCTTGATCATTTTTATCATGATCTGATTCGTTGTGGCCCACAAACTGCCAGTGCACTGGTAAAGTCCGGTATGGTGTCGATCATATGTTTCGAATCAAAACAAACACGATGCCACGCACACCACCATATCCAATGACAGATGGAACTGAAAACGTTTTTGCCTTTCTCGTATACTAAGTATACGGTAAAGGCTATATGATCGCTTCAAAAACAAACTTTTTATAGAAGGCCCGGAGACCCATAGTGTTATATACCAATCGACTCAGTTCGACGAATTGAGGTGATGTCTGTGTGTGTGTGTGTGTGTGTGTGTGTGTGTGTGTGTGTGTGCAAAACTACTCAAAAAATGTCACTCATTTTTCGGGCACTTATCCTCAACCGATTTGCTCGCAACAAGTTGCATTCGACGCAGAATCCTGTCCCATTGTTTCCTATTTGAAATTGGCCAGATCGAACTATGGGATCAAAAGTTATGGCCAAAATACAAAATCATACGAAAAAATCGCGTAAAAATGTCACTCATTTTTTGAGCACTTATCCTCAACCGATTTGCTTGCAACAAGTTGCATTCGACGCAGAATCCTGTCCCATTGTTTCCTATTTGAAATTGGCCAAATCGGACTATGGGATCAAATGTTATGGCCAAAATACAAAATCATACGAAAAAATCGTGTAAAAAATGTCACTTATTTTTCGAGCATTTATTCTCAACCGATTTGCTCGCAACAAGTTGCATTCGACGCAGAATCCTGTCCCATTGTTTCCTATTTGAAATTGGCCGATTCGGACTATGGGATCAAAAGTTATGGCCAAAATACAAAATCATACGAAAAAATCGCGTAAAAAATGTCACTCATTTTTCGAGCACTTATCCTCAACCGATTTACTCGCAACAAGTTGCATTCGACGCAGAATCCTGTCCCATTGTTTCCTATTTGAAATTGGCCTGATCGAACTATGGGACCAAAAGTTATGGCCAAAATACAAAGTCTTACGAAAAAATCGTGTAAAAAATGTCACTCATTTTTTGGGCACTTATCCTCAACCGATTTGCTCGCAACAAATTGCATTCGACGCAGAATCCTTTCCCATTGTTTCCTATTGAAAATTGGCCAGGTCGGACTATGGGATCGGAAATTATAGCCAAAATGCCTTTTTTTAATAGAAAAATCACAAAACAATGTCACCTATTTTTCGGACACCTAAAACCTTGATCGATTTACACGCAACAAGTTGCATTCGACGCAGATTCCTGTCCCATTGTTTCCTATTGAAAACTGGCCAGTTATGGCTAAAATGAAAACTTTTACGAAAAAATCGCGTAAAGAATGTCACTCATTTTTAGGCATTTATCTTCAGATTATTTGCTCGCAACAAGTTGCATTCGACGCATAATCCTGTCCCAATGTCCTATTGAACATTGGCCAGATCGAAATATGGGATCGGAAGTTATGGCCGAAACACCATTTTGCCTTTTGTCTACAAAGTATACGAAAAGGCTATATGTTCGCTCCAAAACCAAACTTTTACAGAAGACCTGGAGACCCATAGTGTTATATACCAATCGACTCAGCTCGATGAACTGAGATGATGTCTCTGTGTGTGTATGCATGTGTGCGGTGCGCGCACCAAAAGTGCGAAAAGTTTAGCTCACTTTTTTGTACTTATCCTCAACCGATTTACTTGCAACAAATTCCTTTCAACGCGGGATCCTGTCGTATTGTTTTCTATTGAAAATTTGGAAGATCGGACTATGGGCACAAAATTATGGCCAAAATGCTTTATGTTATAAAAAAGCGCGTAAAAAAGTCTAGATCATGTTTAATGCACTTACTCTCAATCGATTGATGGACGCGGAATCCTATTCTATTATTTTCTATTGAAAATTGGCCAGCTTGGACTATTACGTTAGAAATTATGGCCTAAATACTTTTTGCCTTTCTTGTGCTACAAGGTTGTACCGAAAGGCTATAATTTCTCTCCGAAAACGAACTATCGGATGCTTCCACACTGATACACTTCCCTCCCTCTTCATACGGGAGTTTGGCAGAAGGACGGTCATGAGATTTATATCATAACAAATATTGCCTTCCGCTCGCTTGATGGGAATGACATTTTCGTTTTCTTTTGTATAGTCAGAGCTTCAGTTTAACAAACATCCAAACATCCTTAAAATATATAACTGGGTAACATAAAACAGGGGTATGTACATCAAAAAGATTGGAAAAGGAAAAAATGTAGAAATTCTTATTAGCATATTGTAGATCAAGTTGAAAATCGAACCGAGATCTCGCGTTTTCAACTGGATCTACAATATCTTTGCTTGAAATAATCCGATTTTCATAAAACGGACAAAAAAGTTTTTCTTTTTTACTCCTAGCTACTAGCTCATCTACTTTCAAGCAAACACATTTTACGAAGGTCGAGAAAGGCACCATCACCGCTAGGGGGATTAATCTGGGTTTTTTATTCAGGGTTCGGGTTGGCACTAACCCAGGTTTAAAAACAAATTCGACATAACAACATCAAACTACTACTATGGAATGCCCGTTCAATATCACGGAAAAGCTCCGAACTACTGGTCCTGCTGTTACGTCGAAACATCCACATACTAGCAGTCACCGAAACCCACCTGAAGCCTGGTATTAGCTTCAATCTACCAGGCTACATCGTCATCAGATTAGATCGCACGCACTCTAAGGGGGGAGGTGTGCTGATCGCGATAAAGAACACAATGAAGTTTTCCACTCAACCTCATTATCAGACTAAAATCATCGAAGCACTCGGTGTCGAGGTGGCAACTAACTCCGGTGAGTTCCAGTTCATAGCAGCATATTGTCCGAAGCAGTGCCACAACAGCAACGGAACCAGCAGACAGTTCAAGAACGATCTAGCAAAACTAACAAGAACCAGGAAGAAGTTTATAATCGCTTGCGATCTAAATTCCCGCCACGAAGCATGGGGAAATCATCGACGGAGCAAAAACGGTGAGTTACTATTCCAAGACGCACAACTTGGATACTACACGACCAACGCTCCTCTCGACCCAATGTTTGTATCGCCAGCCGGCGTATCATCGACAGTAGACATTAGATCTGTTCACCATTTTCGAAAGTATTCCAGATTCAAAGTGCCACCTCTCTATTTCAATGAGTATCTTAAATAGAGTCTCCTGACCAATTTTCAGCCAAATCCATGGAGATTTAGAGGTGCATCAAACGAGATTTGTGATTTTTTAGACTTTTTCATAGAAATGTCGTCTGAATGCATCAATTTAACTCCACATAGTAGAAGCATTAATCGTGAATAGCTTCTTTAGACTATTACCTACCACTTTGTCATTGATACTAGGATGTTTAGAGGGCTTATTCCATGACTTTTTAGTATATTTTGCTGAAAAAAATGACTAAAAACCAGAAAAATAATTTTAGGAGCTTCTGGGGGTAGTATAAATTTTTAATATGTGCCCAATTCAATTATTCCGTTTATTTCCTTCAAGTGTTGCGGAAGTTTCGTCCATACATCACTTTATTCTGAAAAATAAGCTTCGGCATGTAATAATGCAGTTTTCATGAAATATTCAACATTTGAATAGGGTAGTCAAGCAAGACCATTCCCCCCATGCTAAAACAAAGTTGACCATGATTTATGAGCAATGTCATCCAGTATGCTCGACCCACTGATATGGATCTAGATTGGGCTATGTGGTAGTGTCAGGGCCTGCAGATCAAGAGGTCCACGGTTCGAGGCGCCAAGCAGTTAAAGATATTTTATTTATCAAGCCAGGTGGCTAATTCCATGTTGTCGATAATCTGTCGCGGTCGGAAACTTATTTTAAATTGAGCGTGATAAAAAAATCTAGTTTAAAGTTTAAAAAAACATTTTGATTTATTGGTTATCCGCTCTTTAGGTATTGTACCACACTCATGGCACAAACAAAACCGGATCGATCCTTACTTCACAATGAATTATTGGTAGTGGCTGGTTTTCTACCGGCCGCTCTGCCACCATCCAGGCGCTATCGTATATGCGCAAATAGCCAGCATGATGAGCATTGGCGTAAATAAGGGGGGGCCGGGGGGGGCCTGGCCCCCTCCAGACCTACTTGTGGCCCCCCCAGAAAATTTTGAAAAGTAATTCCAACTTAGTCAGTTTTTTTTTCATTTACATATTTCCTACATATTTCTTAATTTTGATTATGAATTCTATAAACATATTTTTTGTTGTGTTATCACATCTATGACCATTTGTTCAGCAAAGCATCGAAATATTTAAGTTGGACCCCCGGGAACATTTTCTCGATTTTTAAGCTAAAATCAATGCCGCTTCTAATTCAGTTGCTAGCTTAAAATCATAAATTTGTTCTGCATTTGTTTGACTAGTCCTGGTCGCAGAAACATTAAAACATGATTGTATTAAGATATAAATATTTCTGTTCTATTAAACTACCATCCGCTTCAAAAAAGACTGAAGCAACTACATCAAAATGAGCACATGTACACAAATCCGGTCAATGAAATTTCGAATGACCATTCTTTCGAAAATCTTCGAGTTATTCGCAAGGTATGCCGCAAAACAGTTGATCAAATTCCTATGGAGCCTTTTTGCTCTCGCTATATAATTCTGGCACAGAAAGATATAAAATTATAAAACTTAAGAATCTTTGTTACAATGACAGAAAAATCAACAACGCATTCCATTGAAAGTATTAGGACAAAACTTAGGCAACCTTCGCACTCAAAAGAGATTGCATTAAAGAAATATTTTTATAATCCTCAAAAGATCTTGTTCCATTTAATTTTTTGGCGATTTCATAAGGATCATCGGAAAACTCTTTTGTGCCTTCTTTAGTTAGAATTTGTTTTTTAGGATAAAAAAAAATAGATTTAGAAACCAGTTCGTATCAGAAAACATTTCTTTTGCAGCACAATTCAGATCGATTTGGTTGCTTCTCAAGTCTCTTTAATTTTTGCAGAGAAATCTCTCACCTATTCAGAAAACCATAATAAAGCCTCTTCCTAACGTCAGTAACTACAAAAACCCTATGTTATTCTGGAATTTGATTTATGACTCATAATTTTATGACTCATGGGATTTATGACTCATAAAAACACTTTAGGATTCCAAATTTGTGTTCATCGGTACTTAACTATTTCAGCACATAGCATACATTTTGGAATTGCATGAATACTTATATTGATTATGACAAAATTTCGTGGAATTTATTCCACATCTAAAGAATTTCAAAAATTTCAAGTTTCAAAAAAATCGAGATCTTTATGCATTAAGTAATCATGGAAATGCTTGAAATCTTTCTGAAATATACTCATATCGAATTTCATTTATAGATAATTCGAAGAAGATTCTTGAATCTTAGATTACACACTTATCCACATTTAGTAACATGGAGAAGACAAGTTGACACAGACACAGCGTTTTGAAGCAATCACAGCATCATTGGAAATCAATTGTATTATTCGCGATTTTTTTATGTTACTTCTAGGACGAATGAGCGATAAACTTAGTCAAACAATTTCTATTGCAATCCATGCGCACAATGCTTTAAATCGCCTTTGAAAATTACATCCTACCAGCTGGTGCCATGGCCCCCCCTAGACCAAGACTCTAGTTACGCCTATGATGATGAGTTAACCGCCAGAACTCTGTATGGCGAAACACATCTAAATTACGTGGGTTTTCTCAAAAAGGGTAACTTTATCGGGAAAAAAATTTGGTACCGGTTATTCAGGAAGGAATCCGCTACTACGCTTACCAAATACTTTTTCGATTAGGGTTTTTAACTTTGAGAAAATCAACTGTAGATGCCTTTCGCCTTTTACTGATTTCAGATAGTTAACTCCTAGTGTGTCGCTGTAGGCACGCTCAAAGCAGACGATTCATTGGTGACTGCAATGATGGACATGAACTTATTATAATCTCAATAATTGAATGTTGTTTAGTCAGTGGCATGAGTGATGCAATAACTAGGAGGAGGGTATAGAATCAGTCACATTCAAATGTAGTTAACGACCCCGAAAGGTCATTGAAAACATAGCATTTTCCATAAGACTTGACAAGAAAAAATCTTTATCTACTCGGCGCCTCGAACCGTGGACCTCTTGATCTGCAGGCCCTGACATTACCACATAGCCCACTCTAGATCCATACAAGTAGGTCGAGCATACTGGATGACATTGCTCATAAATCATGGTCAACTTTGTTTTAGCATGGGGGAATGGTCTTGCTTGACTACCCTATTCAAATGTTGAGTATTTCATGAAAACTGCATTATTACATGCCGAAGCTTATTTTTCAGAATAAAGTGATGTATGGACGAAACTTCCACAACAGTTGAAGGAAATAAACGGAATAATTGAATTGGGCACATATTGAAATTTTTTACTACCCCCAGAAGCACCTAAAATTATTTTTCTGGTTTTTAGTCATTTTTTTCAGCAAAATCTACTAAAAAGTCATAGAATAAGCCCTCTAAACATCCTAGTATCAATGACAAAGTGGTAGGTAATAGTCTAAAGGAGCTATTCACGACTAATGCTTCTATTATGTGGAGTTAAATTGATGCATTCAGACGACATTTCTATGAAAAAGTCTAAAAAATCACAAATCTCGTTTGATGCACCTCTAAATCTCCATGGATTTTGCTGAAAATTGGTCAGGAGACTCCATTTAAGATACTCATTGAAATAGAGGAGTGGCACTTTGAATCTGGAATACTTTTGAAAATGGTGAACAGGTCTAGTAGACATCTTCCTCACGAATGCGGATACCTACATCAACGTACCGGTGACTATTGGCGAGTTAAGTTCTGACCATTATCCCGTTGAGTTACAAATACAAACATCCCCGACTGTGCGACCAAGTCATCGTAGAAAGGACTTTCATCATGTTAACTGGATCGAGTTCCAACGAAGAGTTGACCAACGCCTCAACATCCAAGCTCCTCTGACATCTACTACAGACATCGACCGAGCCTTAACAACCCTCCAAGATACCATCACATCCTCCGAAAATGAATGCGTCAGACGACTACCACCGATTGTAAGAAACGTTATACAAATTGACCCTGTGACAAAAATATTGATTACCAAACGCAACGCTGTTAGACGAAAGTACCAAAGATCAGGTAACTTGAATCATAGAAATCTTTCCGCCAGTTAATCCGTAACAGAATCACTATCATAAGAAACCAAAAATTTCAAAATGACTTATACAAACTAGATTCCCGATCAAATCCTTTCTGGAAATTAACAAAAGTTTTGAAATCTAAACCGCAGCAAGTACCACCACTGAAAGTGAATGACTCGTTACTGGTCTCTCCTTCAGAGAAATCAAATACTATTGCTCAGTATTTTGTAAATTCCCATAACCTAGGTAATACCATTAACAGTCCCATGGAACAAACAGTACAAGAAACCATTATCATCATTAACAACACCCACTGTTATGTACCTGACATCAAAAAGATAACGCCCGAGGAGATTTATTCAACCCTCAAAAAATCAAAAAATATGAAAGCTCCAGAATTCGACTGCATCTTTAACATTGTTATAAAACACCTAAGTTCTCGTAGCTTAGTTCACCTATCCGCCATACTTAATAAGTGCATGGATTTACAATACTTCCCCTCTGTGTGGAAATGTGCTAAGGTTGTCCCGATTCACAAGCCAGGAAAAGACCCAACATCACCCTCTAGCTACAGACCAATAAGCCTTCTATCCTCAATTAGTAAAAATTTTGAAAAAATTATACTCAACCGTCTATTGGAACACACCAATAGAATTCTTCCAAATGAACAGTTTGGTTTTAGAAAGGAACATTCCACTTCATATCAGTTACAAAGAGTTGCTAAATTCATAAGGAGGAACAGATCTGTCGCCAAGTCAACAGCTATGGTATTATTAGATGTAGAGAAAACCTTCGACAACGTATGGCACGAAGGCCTTATCTTTAAACTGTTCAGATACAATGTCCCAATTTAACTGATACACTCGACATCTTCTTCTTCTTCTTATTGACATTACATCCCCACACACTGGGACAGAGCCGCCTCGCGGCTTAGTGTTCATTAAGCACTTCCACAGTTATTAACTGCGAGGTTTCTAAGCCAGGTCACCATTTTTGCATTCGTATATCATGAGGCTAGCACGATGATACTTTTATGCCCAGGGAAGTCGAGACAATTTCCAATCCGAAAATTGCCTAGACCGGCACCGGGAATCGAACCCAGTCACCCTCAGCATGGTCTTGCTTTGTAGCCGTGCGTCCTACCGCACGGCTAAGGAGGGCCCCATACACTCGACATACTGTAAAGAAATTATAAAATTATGTAAACACATCAATTATATGCAGACTTGGAAGATCAAAATTAATAATTGTAAAACCCAAGCTATCTTATTCCCATACAGTAAATCAACTAAACTTGTACCTCCCGCGGATTGTAAAATTGTTATAGCTGGAAACTCAATTGACTGGTCACAAGAAGTTGTCTATCTAGGACTTACACTAGACAATAAATTAACTTTCAACAAACAAATCGATAAAACCAGAACAAAATGTCAAATACTGCAGAAATTTTTTTTTTATTCCTTTCTTTATTTGGTAGGCACTCTGTGTTTCTTAACCGCTACTGTGCCGAGATCTACTGTGGTATTCTGTTGTACAGAATCCACACAGAATCTATTTTTAGATTTTCCATTACCATTATTGTTGTCGTTGCCAATCCATCTGATCGTCAGTCCATTGTGTCCGTTTGTCCATGTCGTGTATCCAATGATCGTTGCATTGTTCGGTTGCCATTTTATCCGGGTAACGTTGGAGGAATGCCTCCGAGAAGAACAAGTTGTCAGTCGTCATCAGGCAGCCGTGACGGTAAAGCGCGTACCCCAAACGCCACCGTATGGGCTGCGGATCCGGCGACTGACGAAGATTTTGGGGAAGGGGCTGGGAATCGAACCCATGACCATCCGCTTATAAGGCGAACGTGTAGCCAACTACGCTACGGGACCCCCCTTGCAGAAAAAAATGTATCCACTAATAAGCAGAAACTCTAAATTATCCCTTATTAATAAATCTGCAGTATACAAACAAATAGTATTACCAGTAATACTGTATGGATCACCTGTATGGGACTCCTGCGCTAAGACTCATAGAAACAAATTACAAATTATTCAAAATAAATACTTGAGAATGATATATAACCTATCTAGATACACAAGAGTTAGCACTATACATGAAATAGCAGAAATGAACACAATTGAAGAACAATTAGCCAAGATAAAACGATTTTTTTTAGAAAAATGTCAAGCTTCCCAATACGAAGCTATTCGTGGATTGTTTCCACAGTAGAATTAAGTGTAGTTAGTTTAGGTTAAGTATTTAAAACAAACGAACAATGTTCAAACATTGAAAATGTTAATTGAATTAATTACAAAATGAAAAACTAAATTTTAAAAACGCAAGGGAACTAAAGATGAAAGCTGATCAATTAAAATGTAAATTAAACAGAGATTGTTAAATGAATGTGGAAATAAAAATAAATTAAATAAAAAAAAAACAAAGGGGCGAAGCTAACACGCTTACTTTATTGAATATAAGAAGAAAGCCGCAGAGAGCGGTCGAACAAGATTTCACGCAGAGCGGACGCAGCGGAGCGGATTCAGCAGTACAAAGATTCTGTTAGAGGAAACGGAAAACCATCGCATTGGTGGTGGCGTCTGTAGCGATCCCGCACCACCAGTGCCGACGCTGAAAATGTATTCCCAATGGTGGCGTCTTAGCGAAAAGTCATCGAGTAGCCTTCGGACAATAACAGCACGAAGTGAAATTTCAACGTTCCGACAAGTGTATGGTTGCAGTTGGTTGTTGGAAAAGCGCATTGGTTTATTCCCATTGTTTATTCTCAGGACCAGCATTTCGGTGTTTCGGTGGCATCAGCATGGTAGCTTATTTGTTGTTAGTGATTCTATTTATTCGAACAAATTAATTGCATCATCTTCCTCCAACGGTACGATTGTGATTTTGGTACCGAAGGGTATCTTTCTGTCATCGCCGAAATAGTAATTTTGCACTTAACGAAAAGTTCTTGGATCTCGGATCAACCTTCCCTTGTATAAAATAATGGTCCTGTAAAGAACCGATATATTTTAAATATCCAACAGCAACAAAACATAATCAAAATCTTGTGAGAATATTCCATTTGGCTGCTACTGACGCCATTATTTCGAACATTTTTGAGGATGGTGTCTTCCAGGACTGTGATGTCCTTCACTGAAAGCCAGTCGATAAATGGGCGATGAGTCGAGTTAATCCCTTTTCTACGGTTGGAGACTCAAAGTCCATCCAACTTGTAGATACTATTCGGCTTCTTGATTCAGTTGACCTTCGAGCAGTTTGCTCACAAACTATGATTGGAGATAGCACCCATTTCATATAGCTACGTAGTCCAACGTCACCTTTGCGTACAACTTGAGTATTTTCCTGAGAATCAATATTCGAGCAACGCCGAACAATATACTCTTTGTCATCAACAGAATTTGTTACTGACAAACGCACCTAACGACAAACCTTTATCAGATCCCGAACACAATATGACAAGAATCATTTGCCTTGTATGCTCTGATATTCCGAAAATACGATGCTAATTTTATAATCATTGTTTGATTCTCGAATATTTCCATAAAACCAGAAACTATGATGGCATACAACCGAAATTTGCTCTAGAAATAATGCAAAATTACGGGATGAAAAGTTAGCAACAAGATTGTTTTCTTTTTTGTTGCCGACAAAATTTTTCGGATCTTTTTCATTATTATCTCGGACAAAAACAAAGCTTTGTCGTTTGTTCTCTTTTGTCGCTTGTTTCGCATGCGCAATCCAAAAAAAATGATTCTCTGGTATTTTTTTTTACCAAACTCGTCTTATGACAGGATTCAGCTCCCAACACAACATGGTGACAAAAAAGTGCCGACATCGTTGACGTCAAGTCTGTAGTGTTGCGAATAAAATTATTATCAGTTCTGAAATTGTTTTGGCTTTCTTATTCTTGTGTATTCAGAACGATGAGTTTTTTTTGCCCGACGTTTCGGCCTTTTATTTTGGCAGTTTTCAAGGGTGAAACTGCTTACCGTTTTTCGTTCGGTACACAGGTTCACCCCTGAAAAAAAACCAAAATAAAAGATCGAATCGTCGGGCAAAACAACTCATTCGGAAAAAAATACGATGGTCGCACGTCTATACAGCTACTTTTCAGAAATTTTTGACGATTGTGACATGATTTCAAATGTCCATATTCATACCAATCATATCCCATGATAATTTAATTCAAACACGGTGAGTAAGAAGGCAATCCCTGTTTGTTCGGAAAAACCGGAAATAAGGATTCACAACTTGGCTTGGTAGTCATATGATTTTGCCTCATACGCAGGAGGTCGTGGGTTCAATCCCAGGTCCGTTCCACTCTCCTACTTTGTATCTTTCTCTACATATCTGTTCTAGAAATCGCTAGAACCGGAAATGGACTTCCATGCCGTTTCTATTTCTATCCTATACCTGCAACTTGACTATTCTAGTAGAAATTGCAAGAAATGAAAATGAACAAAAAATCTCATTTCCTACATCCAATAAGAAATTCTAGCAGCTGCTTTCTCCTATCTGTCGCAATAGCAGCTCGTTAACCAAGACGAACATCTGCCCCTCGAGCATCAACATCAACCCCAAAAATTCCAACAAGTTCCGCATGAACTCGTGGCAAGTGCAGTGGTATATTCGGCTTGCAGTGGGCGAGTGATTGCATCATCATTTCCTCCCGCTTTTCTACATTGACTTGCATTCTAACGTGGCAGGCGCCAGTGTGACCTTACAAATGAGATCAACAGTACTTGTACAATAAAGTGCTAGTCCCAAGCAAACATCTGTTGGTTCTCTGTGCAAGAACAGCTGATCTGGTCATAATGGAGTAGCAACTACGGGCAGTCAATCAAGCTCAAGCTGAAGCTCGAAAACCGGAAAAAAGCATTCACAAAGACTAAAAATGTTCTGTAGGTACATGAAAATGATTCCCAGTATTCCCAGAATCTGTTACAGCCTGCTGAGTTGATATGGCCGTAGAGCTACTGTTGCTGTTGTTATTGTCTTCTTTTGCTCTGAAGAAATAATCTGATAAAATCTGTACGGATAATTTGTTGACACCCTGTATAAGCCACGATCAATAGATCAGCTTGAGCTTGATTGACTGCCCGTAGTTGCTACTCCATTATGACCAGATCAGCTGTTCTTGCACAGAGAACCAACATATGTTTGCTTGGGATTAGCATTCATCTTCAATGTACAAGAACTGGTGATCTCATTTGTTAGGTAACGCTGGCGTCTGCCACGTCAGAATGCAAGTCAATGTAGGGAAAGGGAAGGAAATGCTGATGCAATCACTCACCACTGCAAGCCGAATATCCCTCTGCACTTGCCACGAGTTCATGCGGAATTTGTTGGAATTTTTGGGTTTGGTTCGAGAGGCAGAGGTTCGTCTTGGTTAACGAGCTGCCAATGTGTTAGATAGAAGAAAGCAACTGAAAGAAATTCTGGAAATTCTTAGGAGTTTCCATGGCCGACTGCCACTTGGTTGAATAACACGATAAGTTAAGGTCACTCCTAACGGAATCCAATTCCAAAGTGCTCGCGTTTTCGGGGGCACACCACTCGATTCAGAGGCGGCGCACAACTGTCATTTTTGTTGATTTAGCTTTGCTGCGTCGCAGCATGCGTGAAATAATAAAAATGACAGTTGTGCGTTGCTTCCGTATCGAGTGGTGTGCCCCCGAAAACGCGAGCACTTTTAAACTTGGATTCCGTCAGGAGTGACCTTAAAGTCATCTGGGCCGAGTTGAACGTTTGGCCGAAACATTTATAACGTCGTTTTGCTTAATAGGTCATACCACCGAAAAAGTCCTTTGGACGGAAATACCATTTGGCCAAACGGAAATTATCATTTGCTGTGTAATTTATATTGCCAACAAATTCAACCATTTCGGCCAAACATTGTTTTCGGTCAAATAACCAGTCGATTCTTCTTCTCGGCCTTATGTTGCTTACGGAAGAAAATGACATTGTCGGTCAAATTCAAAATCAAACTTCCTGCCAAACGTTTTTTTGATTCCTTTCTTTATTTGATAGGTACTCTGTGTTGATTTAACCGTTACTGTGCCGAGATCTACTGTGGTATTCTGCTGTACAGAATGCACACAGAATCTATTTTTAGATTTCCATTACTCATTTATTGTTGTCGTTGCTAGTCCATCTCATCGTGAGTCCATGAGTTTCCATTTATTCGGGTAACGTTGGAGGAATGCCTTCGAGAATAACAAGTTGTCAGTCGTCATCAGGCAGTCATGTCGGTAAGGCGCGTGGCCCATACGCCACCGTATGGGCTGCGGATCTATCGACTGACGAGGGTTTTGTGAAGGGGCTGGGAATCAAGCCCATGACCATTCGCTTGTAAGGCGAACGTGCAGCCAACTACGCTATGCCCCCCGGCCAAACGATTCTTTCGGCCAAATGACCTATTCAGCCAAACGACTTTTCCGGGCGGGGAAGGGTCGTTTGGTCGAAACCATTTCGGCCTAATGACTTTTCCTGCCAAATGATCATTTCGGTCAAACGGCGCTTCTGGTCAAATGACCTTTTCGGCCTAATGGCCCTTTCGGCTAAACGACCCTTTCGGCCAAATGACCTTTTAGGCCAAATGGACCTCTCGGTCAAACGACTTTTTCGGCCAACTACTGACTTTCGGCCTAATTGCCTGTTCGGCCAAACGACCCTTCCCTTCAATTTATATTGCCAACAAATTCAAATATTTCGGCTGAACATTATTTTCGGTCAAATAACCAGTTCAGTCGATTATTCTTTTCGGCCTTATGTAGCTTTCAGCCGAAAATGTCACTTGTTGAATGGGTTATATGGCCAAAAATGTCAGCCCGTTCGTCTAAATGACATTGTCGGTCAAATGGCCGTTTCTGCTAAACGATTCATGCAGCCAGACGGAATTATCGGCCAAAGGACATATGCAGCCAATCGACTTTTTCGGGAAAATGTCCTGTTTGACTGAACGTTATTCCGGCCGTATGTCTATCACAGCTCAATAACTTTCACTAGATGAATATTGGTCTAATGGTTTGCTTGGCCAAATAACATATTTGGTCAAACAACATTCAACCAAATGGCATAATTTCTTTTAAAAATTTGATTTAAAGGAAAAACTCTTTAGAAATTCCATACGAAATTTTTTATAGTGTCTGCTGGAAGTTGTTCGGAATTCACACATTCTTTTTGAATTTTAATGAGAAATTCTTTGAATATTTCCAGGGAACCTTCCCGGAATACACACTAAAATTTTTCAAAACTTCCACGGAACTTTACTCGGTATTTCAAAATAAATATTTTATGAAATTCAAAGAAAATTATTTGAATGCCGACGGGAAATTCTTCGAAATTTCAACTAGAAGTTGTTCTTTTTTAAACGGAACTTTCAAGGAAAATTCTCTGGAGCTTTAAAGGGATGTTTTGGGAATTTCAATCGTGAAATTCGACGGAAAGTCCACTGTTTCTTCTGAATATGGAGGTACACCCAATATTATTTTTACACGGTTAGTATTCTTTAATTTCCCGGTTAACCTTATCTTTCACAGCTTTTCAAATACCACCTGAATTTTCTTTGATTTTTTGTGATTTTTTTTTCATGGGCTCACTTATTAACCGACTAAAGCCCACCCGTGTAAAAAAAAAGAACTGGGTTTGAAATTCTGCAAACTTGTATAAATTCGAATAGGCGTGGAAAATTGAAGATCAACATCCCAACAAATTTAAAAAGGCGGTTTGCTAATTCTTAAATATCGGTGGAGACGTGATGTCAAAAACTGTGGCGCACGCCTCTATTTAGTGGTGTTGTAAGTAATTGATTATTTTTGAAAAATATTTTACAGTGGTACTTAATTTGAAAATAAGCTTTTAAAAACTGTTTGGTCCTATAAGTAGTAACGATTTCTTTCAATGATGCACCACCTATGGGAATCACAACAGCTGCAAACACTGGTGCAAAACCACGATTTTTTTGTCTTTATTAAATAGATATTTACATGAATCCTTTTTGGTTTCCTTTTGTTAATTGCTTCAATAGCACAAACACATCTCTGACATCTATATGGAACTCATTAGAATAAAATGCTAGAATTCTAAAGATTTTAAGTAAACATACGATTTTTTATGATTATTAATTTCAATAGACGTAAAACAGATATTTACGCCATCACCCATCAATCTGTTTTATGGTGGGATAAAGCTCAAATACCACAGAGATATTTCGAAAATCATAGTGCAGTGCAAAAATAATGAGACATATGAACCGTAGTGAGCTATTGTTAATTGACAACGTTATGTCAGACATATACACAACAAAACGTAGCCTCTAAATACCTGAAGAAGGTGAAATTTACACCGAAACGTCGGAAAATAGACGCAATAACGTTTTAGCTGCTTTATGAGACTGAAAGAGCCGATAATAGTCAAGCAAAAAATAAAGTAACTTAAAACGATACTTTAGATAAATACTTACTTGGTATCGGACATCAAAGTATCGATACCAAAAATACTTGGTATCGAGTATTGAATTGACTCAAGTTTACTTTCATCAATTCATTTCTAGCCGTAATTCCTTTTCAGATTTCCTTTTCTCGTCTTATTATATAACAAAATTTCCCTTTTCTTTTTATTTCATTGCAGATGTAAGCATCGATCACAATAAGACAAAATCTTTAACCGTACATACCAAACGATGTGAATACTATAGGTAACATGATGCGAAATAAAAACATAACAACACGTGACGTAATCGTGTTTTAATATTACGTCAGATGTTCAGCATTCGTAATTTACAATCTAGTACCTAGACATATATTTCAGTGCTAAATAACTACTATAAAATTACATCTCATGGAACCACTCGGTACATGCGTTGATGCAGTAAAATAATTATTCTTTGCAAATTGGGAGTTGAGTTTCTCGAAGCATTTAAAAAAAATTGCTTCTGGAGTCCTAGGAAAAAATGTCTCGAGCTTAAAATAATTTTCTTATCAATTCAAAGAGTTTATAAAAGAAATTCGATAAAAGTTCCGTTGGAAATAAAAAGATTTACCATGGATTTTTCGGTAGCATTCAGATAAATCTCCCGTGAAAAATAAGAAAAACTTTCAGTGGAAATTCAGGAAATAAAATTATTTCCCTTTGAATAATAGGTAAAAAATTTTGCTTCAAAAATTTGAAAAATTTGAAAGAATTCTCATAGAAAATTTTATTTTTGTCGGGCAGATTCAATTTTCTGAAGCAACTTCCGCCAGAGATCCAGAAATTGCCCGAGAAAAAATTAGTGATTTTTATCGAGAGGATTTCATAAAATTTTGCAGCCGCAAGTCAGCATTACTTTTGGCGTGATGCCGAAAACATTTCTATCGTTGAGCAAAAATTACGACACACTCCGCCACCTTCGATTTTTGGACTGACGCATACTTATAATTTTCACAACAAGACACATTGACACAAGACATTTTCATCAAATAGAGTTCTTCATCGTCCCATATTGACTACTCTCAAACGTCATTAAACCACTTTTATTATTAGGACACGGGACGTGCGCAATGCTGATAGAGGATGCGCAGTGGTCAAATTTTTTGGTGGACAAGCAACACCTAGAACAAGAAATTAGCACTTTTTCATAAGTAGCTCCGCAAATGATTGTTCCATTTCTTTTTGTTTCCTCAAGAAATGCTCTTCAAGATAACAAACATCAATAAAAATCACCACTGATGATACCCCAGGAGACAACCTTTTTGTTCCGCATAAAAAGTAAATGTTCTTTTCAAACGCAATATAGCATAACAGAGCGATTATCATCGCTTACAATGTCCCAGTCAAAACGTTCCATTCAAATACTTTGCCTATACACGGCAACCCCACGAAATAACCAATCCGGTTAGTTTCCCTCCAGACGGACAGTTCCGCAAAACCCCAACGAAAAAAAACCTTTGTCCAAAAATCCGTATCAGTTGGAAAAATCCACTTTATCGGATGGCAAACCACCCGACCGGGAGTGGGCTTATCGAGTGTTCTTGTTTGCTACCCACTTGTGGCCAATGTTTCTCTATCGACTGCCCCGGACCAATCCGTCCGGAATCCATGCAACCGGATCCGATGATTAAAGCGTTCATCTCTACAACCGGTCACTCGGTCAGTTGGGGCAGCCGCCGCTCCTTCCGACTCTGACCCTTCTCGATTCGATTGGCTTTTGCGGTTGCTCACTCACAAGCAGCGAGGGGCCAACAACGACGACGGAGGCGCAACGATGCGGGAACAAAAAGGAAATATGAAAATTAAAAGCCTTCGCCTCCAGATGCTACTCGAAACTGATGGCAACCAGACGCCTTTTCCTTTGGCTTTGGCTTGTGATAACCGCAAGAACTCTCGACATTTTCCGAAGTAAGTCCTTTAGCCCGAACCGTGTACTGCACGCAGCGGGCCCGGAGAACGATAGTGGATTTGTATGCCGCTATCACCGTCAACGCCGTTACGCAAAATAGCACATTGGGATTTGTACAGATTTTTTCCAAATGATGTCCATGCTTTCTGAGGCTCAGATATTTTTTTATTGTTAAAAAAATGTCTACCATATATTCAACATCGTATAAAACATTTTGTTATGTTACGAGCAAGATTATTTCGCTAAGTAAAAATAATAAAAAAAGATTGATAGCTTATAATATAGTTCATTTTTTAAATTTCCGTGCAAAAAAGTGTAGTCTGCGTTGTTCATCAGAATGTATTTGACAAAGAGATAATCTCAATTCGGGTCGATTGAACTGATTTATGATTCCCTTAACTGGTAAGGATCTGCACTTTTCAGTATTGTCCTACTTAATATCGCACTGTGCACCATCGTAGCATTGTTGTAAAACATTGCCGAAAGTATTTGGCATAATCCACGAAAATTAAATTCCATCGGTTTGAGCAGATTAAAACTCGAGAAACATACCGAGAGCGGGCAGATTGCGTTTTTGTTTTCGGATGGCCTTGATCCGGACCATTGCTGCTCGGACGTTTTCTCGCCTGGCTCAGAACCAGCTCAGTAAGCCTCGAGCGTACACGCCGTCGCCACAGGCCGCCGCCGGCCGCCGTGGCACATTCGAAAAATTTACTTTCACACTTGATCCTGCCGAAAATCCGCATGGCAAATAAATTTAATCTAACACTGGCAACAACAGTCGGGGGCAGCTCCGCGTCGTCCTGTCCTGTCGTGCCGCCCCTGCCTGTCTGTTTTTATCCCGAGCGATCAGCTCAGGAAGACGTGCTCGCTTATACCGAATGATGGGAGCACCGAATGCTGGCCACTTCAATCAAAACTTTTCGCCCCAGCATCAGCAAGTGCGAGCTCTCCGAGCCAGTATGTCGGAAGGTTGGCTGCCCAGGGGAAATATCCGGCCAGTAATAAAACGTGCTGTTTACAGTTTTGGCGTCTAAACGAGTGAGAGCAACAGCTTTCAAGAATTTTGATTTATTTATGGCCTAGAGACCGTGGACGCTAGGACAAGAGGTTAGTCCGTTGTTCTACATTTTATTTGTGTACCGATTTTTTGCGTTACTCGCTAATGCAGTGAACATAATTCAATTTCTTTAAAAGCATTATTAAGAAAGTTTCGTCAAGTCAAATGCGAGTCAAATAGGATTTCAAATCAATTTCAGGGTACTTAGCGGTACGATCGCGTGATTTTCGGCGAAGTGGGATTTGAAGTTCAGAGTTTAACTCTAGTTTTATATAATGGAAAAAGCAGGATCCACATGAGATGTAAGATTTCATTTAGCATGAACGTACAGTAATTGTGAAGAATGGAAAAACATGTGGAAATGGAACATGTAAATTAAATGGTGAGACCATAATAAATATAAATAAACTCGACGCTGCGTATTATTGCCCGGGGCACAGTGGGACGGATTTGAATAAAGTGGGACATTGGTATTATCAGCTAAACTATTGATTGGAGACTTTTGATGTCTTCCGGAGTGTGTCTTTATTTTAAGAGCACTTTATTTGAGTACCAAAAAACCTGACTTGTTGGCAAAAAACATTTATATTGTATGGATATATTGTAGAAATGACAATTAAAAGACATTTTATCGAAAACACCTAATTCCTATCTCTGAAGTGGACAAAACTATAGGGGTTCAAAGCTAGTATCCCCTTAAAATTATTTTTCCGCTATTACTTTTTTACTTGAATTTTTACATTTTTCCAATGTTCTGTAAAGTTGTAGCTGCTTCGAAAAAACAGTTTGTCGTAGAAAAGAGCAAATCTCTATCTCTTTATTTTTTTACAGCTAGCCTTCGACAGCCGAAGTGTTAACACGTTTCGATATGGAGCGATTTGCGATTCAAGTGCCGAAGCGGGTGATCCGCATTCGATTTGTGTTCCGGTTCTGGTTCGGGGTAGGTGGTTCCAAGATGAATACTTGAAGGATTCGCGAGAACACGTTCCGGGTGGAATTCTCAAACTTCCCGAAAAAACAACCTTTGAGGAGGTACATGCGTTTGTTGCACAACAAATTGGTGTTACCCGAGCACAGATGGTGAGACTACAACTCAGGCACACAGACGAATGCGCCTTTGTCAAAGTCGTTGATCTTAACACTGCACAACGTATCGTCCAGACTCACGAAAACCAGCACGACTACGAAGTGAACGGGGTAAAATATAAAATTCGAATTTGCATCGTGGATGGCGGAGTGGAGGTAAGGCTACATGACCTCTCAGAACGCATATCCGTCGAACAAGTCAGCCGTCACATGGGAGCTTACGGAGAGGTCCTCACCATTAGTGAGCTTCTCTGGAGCGAAAACACCACTATGCTGGGTTGGCGACTGGAATCCATCAAACCGTATATTTCGATTCAGGGAGAGACCACATAATGTCTCTTATCCCAAAAAATGGCCCACGAGCAAGCTCTGTGGCGAGTTCATGCATACAGGCATATCATGTGTGCAAAATACAAAAATATTGGTTCAAAAGGTCAGTGTCAACGATTGGCTCAAGAGTGGTTCATATGCGGGAGCAGTGCGAGGTTCATCTGACGGATTCGGATCGAATGATTAGGGTGCTCAACCAAGTGCCTCGCCATCTAACAACACAACACCGGCGCAATCAAGCAAGCAACACCGGAGAATGTGTGCTGTGCCATCGAGATCCGATGCTATGTCTTTTCCACCGCTAACCATAGAAATCCCTCCCACGGATGTCAGTCAGATGGATGCACTGACTGATATCGATACTGTACCAGCACAGCAGAATACAGAAAAACAACGAGAGGCTTCTATGTCCAAGGGCTTGACGATCCCTCCCCAGGCCATCTGCGAGTTGTGGCGCCTGCCTAGGATGTGGTGGGGTTTGACAGTGGGCCCTGTTAAACCTCTATAAAAAGCTGCTTGTATCCGCAAGTAGGCTCCGCCAAAGCGACCGTGTGCCGCTCAAAGCGCACAAGCCCAAGTCCTGGTGTTAGGTGGACGCTAAACAGCCCTGACACGATGGCCCTCCGGCGAGACAGGAGGTTTGCGCAGGCCCAATAAGCCGCCTGGAAAACCAATAATTACGAACAATATGAGAGATAATGCGACTCGATATAATCGGCAAAGACCTAGGCGACGAATAAAGGATCACGATTGGAAGCTTGGAAGCTTGGAACATGGAACTGCAAGTCGCTAGGTTTCGCAGGTTGCGACAGGATGATCTACGATGAATTACATTACCGCAACTTCGACGTCGTGGCGCTGCAGGAGATTTGCTGGACAGGACAGAAAGTGTGGAAAAGCGGGCATCGGGCGGCTACCTTCTACCAAAGCTGTGGCACCACCAACGAGCCGGGGACCGGCTTCATAGTGCTGGGTAAGATGCGCCAACGCGTGATTGGGTGGCAGCCAATCAACGCAAGGACGTGCAAGCTGAGGATTAAAGGCCGTTTCTTCAACTATAGCATCATCAACGTGCACTGCCCACACGAAGGGAGACCCGACGACGAGAAAGAAGCGTTCTACGCACAGCTGGAGCAGACATACGATGGATGCCCACTGCGGGACGTCAAAATCGTCATCGGTGACATGAACGCTCAGGTAGGAAGGGAGGAAATGTATAGACCGGTCATCGGACCGGATAGTCTGCACACCGTATCGAATGACAACGGCCAACGATGCATGAACTTCGCAGCCTCCCTCTTAATGGTAGTCCGAAGCACCTTCTTTCCGCGCAAAAATATCCACAAGGCCACATGGAGATCACCTAACCAAGAAACGGAAAACCAAATCGACCACGTTCTAATCGACGGTAAATTCTTCTCCGACATCACGAACGTCCGCACTTACCGCAGTGCGAATATTGGATCCGACCACTACCTCGTTGCAGTATGCCTGCGCTCAAAACTCTCGACGGTGTACAACACGCGTAGAAGTCGGACGCCGCGGCTTAATATTGGGCGGCTACAAGACGGTAGACTAGCCCAAGAATACGCGCAGCAGCTGGAAGTGGCACTCCCAACGGAAGAGCAGCTAGGCGCAGCGTCTCTTGAAGATGGCTGGAGAGATATTCGATCCGCCATTGGTAGCACCGCAACCGCTGCACTTGGCACGGTGCCCCCGGATCAGAGAAACGACTGGTATGACGGCGAATATGAGCAGTTAGAGGAAAAGAAGAATGCAGCATGGGCGAGATTGCTGCAACACCGAACAAGGGGGAACGAGGCACGATATAAACAGGCGCGGAACAGACAAAACTCGACTTTCCGGAGGAAAAAGCGCCAGCAGGAAGATCGAGACCGTGAAAAGACGGAGCAACTGTACCGCGCTAATAACACACGAAAGTTCTATGAAAAGTTAAACCGTTCACGTAAGGGCCACGTGCCACAGCCTGACCTGGACCTGGGAGAACGCGCACAGGACATAATTTTACCGGCTCCGGATCTCCAAGAAATCCAGGAGGAGCTGGCCGGCTGAAGAACAACAAAGCCCCTGGAGTTGACCAACTACCAGGAGAGCTATTTAAACACGGTGGTGAGGCACTGGCTAGAGCTCTGCACTGGGTCATTACCAAGATTTGGGAGGAGGAAGTTTTGCCGCAGGAGTGGATGGAAGGTGTCGTGTGTCCCATCTACAAAAAGGGCGATAAGCTGGATTGTAGCAACTACCGCGCAATCACATTGCTGAACGCCGCCTACATGGTACTCTCCCAAATGTTATGCCGTCGACTAGCACCAACTGCAAGGGAGTTCGTGGGGCAGTACCAGGCGGGTTTTATGGGCGAACGCTCCACCACGGACCATTCGCCAAGTGCTGCAAAAGTGCCGCGAATACAACGTGCCCACACACCATTTATTCATCGACTCCAAAGCCGCATATGATACAATCGATCGGGACAGCTACAGCTACAATCAGCTATGGCTGCTAATGGACGAACACGGTTTTCCGGATAAACTGACACGGTTGATCAAAGCGACGATGGATCGGGTGATGTGTGTAGTTCAAGTTTCAGGGGCATTCTCGAGTCCCTTCGAAGCCCGCAGAGGGTTACGGCAAGGTGATGGTCTTTCATGTCTGCTATTCAACATCGCTTTGGAAGGGGTAATACGAAGAGCAGGGATTAACACGAGTGGTACAATTTTCAATAAGTCCGTCCAGCTATTTGGCTTCGCCGACGACATAGATATTATGGCACGTAACTTTGAGAAGATGGAGGAAGCCTACATCAGACTGAAGAGGGAAGCTAAGCGGATCGGACTAGTCATCAACACGTCGAAGACAAAATACATGATAGGAAGAGGTTCAAGAGACGACAATGTGAGCCACCCACCGCGAGTTTGCATCGGTGGTGACGAAATCGAGGTGGTAGAAGAATTTGTGTACTTGGGCTTACTGGTGATTGCCGAAAATGACACCAGCAGAGAAATTCGGAAACGCATAGTGGCTGGAAATCGTACGTACTTTGGACTCCGTAAAACGCTCCGATCGAATAGAGTTCGCCGCCGTACCAAATTGACAATCTACAAAACGCTCATTAGACCGGTAGTCCTCTACGGACACGAGACCTGGACGATGCTCGTGGAGGACCAACGCGCACTCGGAGTTTTCGAAAGGAAAGTGCTGCGTACCATCTATGGTGGGGTGCAGATAGCGGACGGTATGTGGAGGAGGCGAATGAACCACGAGTTGCATCAACTGTTGTGAGAACCATCCATCGTTCACACCGCGAAAATCGGACGACTGCGGTGGGCCGGGCACGTAGCCAGAATGTCGGACAGTAACCCGGTGAAAATGGTTCTCGACAACGATCCGAGGGGCACAAGAAGGCGAGGAGCGCAGCGGGCAAGGTGGATCGATCAGGTGGAAGATGACTTGCGGACCCTCCGTAGACTGCGTGGTTGGCGACGTGTAGCCATGGACCGAGCCGAATGGAGAAGACTCTTAAATACCGCACGGGCCACTTCGGCCTTAGTCTGAATAAATAAATAAATAATAGCTTACTCGGATTAATGCAATGGTGGATGATTCCTTTTTTATAAATATTCACTTGCTCGAATTACGACAGTTGCGGATATTATCTTTTTTTTTAAATGAAGGCGTGTGCTTAGCATAAGCCGACCTTCTCTGTGACCTTCTCTTTAAAAGTAGGTGCTCACCCGGATTAACCGATTCAATACAGATTTTTTTTTTCGTTTTATTTCAACATAAATTTTCGACAAACTGCTTCAAAAACGGATGCTATCCATGGAAAAGTTGAAATATGGGGTGAATTTTTTTTGGAGTTCTTCAAGGGCTTCCAAACATTCCTTGAGTTCAGATCTTGATGATCTACATAAACAACAACGCGTTTTACGGGGCGTTTATCAAATTCCAGTGTTACCAGAACATCAACGGTACTCCAAACTATTTTTGTTCAGATCTTGAAGGTCTACAAGATCAACAGAGTAATTCATAGGTTTCCGAGCTTGTGTTTTAGGTTTTGGAGAAGCCCTATGAGACATTATTACACCTGTATTTACAAAATACAACATTCCCAGATTATCTACGGTACTAAAACAATTCTAGAGTTCAGATCTTGGACAATCTACAAGACCAACAGAGTGATTGATAAGTTCCTGAGCTTGTGTGTTAGTTGTAGAAGTCTCGTGGGACATCATTACATCAGTATATAAAAAAATCAACATTCTCAAAATTACTACGGTACTCCAAACCATTCTTGAGTTCAGATAAGGTCTACAACACCAAAAGATTGATTCATAGGGCCTCGAGCTTGTGTTTTAGTTGGAGCAATCTCATGGGACATCATTACACCAGTATACACAAATCATAACATTCCCAGAGCTCCTACGGTACTCCAAATCACTCTTGAGCTCAGATATTGGAGGTCTTCAAGACTAACAGTGTGATTCATAGGTTTTTGAGCTTGTGTATTAATTGGTGAAGCCCCATAGGACATCATTACACCAGTATATACAAAATACAATTTTCTCAGAATAATTACGGTACTCCAAACCATTCTCGAATTCAGATTTTGGGGGTCTACAAGACCAACAAAGTGATTCAAAGGCTACTGAGCTTATGTGTTAGTTACATAAACCCCAGGAGACATCATTACACTAGTATTTGAAAATTACAATATTCCCAAAATATCTACGGTACTCCAAAACATTCTTGAGTTCAGATATTGGAGGTCTACAAGCACTAGTCTACATTACACCAGTATATATAAATCATAACATTTCCAGAATATCTACGGTGCCATACATGAGTTCAGATATTAGAGATCTAAAAGACCAACAGAGTTATTCATAGGTTCTGAAGCTTGCTTGTTAGTTAGAATTGCTCCAATGGACATCATTACACAGTACTTGCGTACGCACGAAAAAAAAAACATGTTGTTATGATCACAAACATCGCATCCACATTTTTTTATTCTTTCGTTTCGCTTGGTCTACACACAAAAAAATATCATTGGTATAATTGAAAAAAGCATTGGTAAAATTAAAAAGTAGCGTTGGTTCTTTTTCGTAGAGAGTTGCGAAAAATCAAAACTAAAGTCTAGAAACTGCCGTTTTAAAAGTAATTTCAAACTATAAAATTGAAAGTTCAAGCTTTTAAAATAAACTGTAGAACTGTCAAATCGAGAAAAAATATACACAGTAAAAAAGAAAGAATTATATTGTTTGTTTCAAATGGTAATATGGGTAATATTCTTATTAGAATAATCAAAACATGACAAATTTTGAAGAAAGGAGAATTATTGAATTTTATTTCCAACCATTTTCAATTTTAAAAATTCCTCACGGGAGATTCCTCTTCTGGCTGTCCTCCGACGCTGATGGTCTCGATCCGCGATTTCCTCAGAACCACTGTGGTCGCCTGGTCGTTTGTACTTTTCGACACCAATTCCACTAAAATATATTCAAATGAACCAAAATTAATAGGTACACGTCATACATAAGTTGTTTTGTGCAAATGCCATATGCAGTAACATTGGAAATTTGCGTAATATTTGTTTGAAATATAAGAACATGTACTGTTACGCTTACTGTTCAACGCTGATGAACATCCAGGTTCAGGTCAAGGATGGTCAACTTCCCGTTCCACAGTACAAGCTGGTCTTTCAGGAACCATACTGACCAAGGAATGTAATTGTCGCTGAAAAATGCAGAAAACAAGCGACAAAAGAGAATAGCGATAACTCTTTGTCCCCATCTGCAGAGGATAAAGACATTGTTGCGTTCCATTTTATTTGCAACAAACATGGAGAGGTAATTGTTGTGAACTTTTCAAACTGCGATAAGTTGTTTATTTCAGAAGTAAAACGCAAATCATGTTAACAGATGGTTAAGTTTATGTCTAATCTATGATAACTGATACTAATTTTACCAAAAACATCATCGGAAACCGACTACTTCTCAAAATGCGTGGCAGGCGATAATTGTCCTAATCCTAAACGCTTATTGCGAGTTGAGTTTGTCCCAACATTTACAAGAGAGGATAATGTCGTTGTCATTGGCAATGTTGTTATTTTACATTCCTTGATACTGATTCATTTTTTCGATTAGCTGGTCCAACAGGAAAAAGAAAAGCTTCAATAAGATCGACATTCCCCGTAGGGGGAATCACTGCGGGTCACTGCAAACACTAAAATTTGAGAATAGAACACAAAACAGATTATTGCCGTGGAAGTTTTAATTGACCACTTACCTTCGGTTTATCGTAGCATGGAGCTTCCGATTCAGCATCAGAGCTGGCATTTCCTCACACACTGTGCACAATGAGGAGATTTTAATACACACCACAGAGAGTGACGCTGATACTCATCGTGTAACAAAGCCAACACGGTGAGTGAGGACGAAGACGAAGAGTGAGAGAATCATGCCGGTGAGAGCTGGGCCAGCACAAAGTTGTGCCACTTATGTCGTTTTCGGTTATTGCTGGGTCGAACCTAGTTCTGCACCGGATCCGCTCTAACAGCTGTCAAAACGTTCGGTTATTCGTTCAGGTTGGATCGCGATCCGCACCAGATCCGACCCAAAATGAATGGGGTTCGCTCTGCCGATTTATCGAGATCCAACCTAGATTCACCAATACATTCGAACACAAACTGTCAAACTGGTGTTTATGTTTACGCTAAAGGAAAATGAAAACGTAAAAGACACGGATGGGTATTTGATTTTGTTTGTTTCATTTGTTAAATTTATCAATTTTGTTGCTGTCTTCAAGTTTCTCTGATGGTGAATCGGATTAAGATATCGACATATTTTTCGCTGATTACCTCAGATGGTAGCTCCATTATAAACAAAATGAGGGTTGAACATTTTGTTGAAAATGTGATTTATAAAATGCAGTGACGAGAAGGTAGCTGCTATTTATTCACTATTACGTTGTGTATTCGTACATATACTTTAGGTATAATTGCTCTATCAATGGAAAAATAGCGTACCAGAGTATCTGCCGCTATGAAGTTATTTATACCAAAATGTTCTTACCATTATTTTATTCATTATTGCAGTTCTGTGCATAATTTGTTCAAGGTTACGGATTTGAAGAATATACACATAATGTATTAACCGTGACATTAACCATTTATAAGGCTTTAGCAACTATGTTGCCTTCAACAAATTTAGGAACAGTTTTCATACGAATTGTGCATAATTTGTGAGTGGAAGAAAGAATTTAATTGTAATTCGTTAAAAAACCGACAAAGACATATTTATTCCCATTGATATTTATTATGTTGAATCTCCTGTTTAGATTTTGTAGTGAAAAATTATTTGCCTTTTTTGTATATTTGGTTTTTGCAGTTCTGACGAAATCGCAATTTATCCCAAAGGGTCTGGGGAGAAAAATAGCAGAAAGAATGCAAATAGCGCAAAAGAATACTGCTCAACTCTTGTACGAATTGATTCTTTGTTTTAAAATAAAAGGCACCAAATCTAAATAAATTTTGTATTGGATTTTTTACAAAGTGTTCCCATATTTTCTTGTTCTGTTCCATTTCAATGACATAATTGATAATTCAAATCTACTGTAACACAATCATTGTTACCCAAAAAGCCATATAGAATCAGCATAATAGTTTATCGGGAAACACGGATTGGCATAAATTCTTTCACGGCAATCCACATTGCCGTCGTCATTCATCACAAGCTCCTAATCACATTAATTTATTGATGGATTAATAGTCATTTTAATCATTAAACAATTAACAGAAGAAACGTCTGATTTCCCCCATAATTCATGAAACAAGAAAAAAAAATAACACTAATAACAAAATTCAATAGATAAAATATGTCTGTTTCTCCCAGCTGATAAAAATGCGAATTGAAAACAAAACAGATGATAGGGATTGAGTTCTCACTAATACCATCATACTGACTCGATCCCGATTCGTTTTTCGTTCGGTTATTCAGAGTCGGGGTCGGACCTGACTCAGGTTTAAAACCGAAAACGACATTAGAGAAGATCGGGTAACCAACCCCGGTGGGAACTATGGTCGTATGCTGACAGGGAAGGGGGGGTTTGCTCCTCTTCGGAGGTGCAAATCTTATTGAGCGTCTGTTCTCCATGTCAGGATCGGCTCACAACAGCGTCTGTTCTCCATGTTAGGGGCGGCTGATCATCCTTCGAGTGCCAGCGAGGGACTCTAAGTGAAACTGTGCACCATGGTCCTCCGGAAATTTAGGGGGTTTGGTGTCAGGCCCTGCAAGCCAGCCTTTAAAAAATCATAAGCAACGAACAATCAACAAGAGAGTACGGACCGGAACCATCGGCGAAGACCACTGCGACGAAAAGGGACTAGCGATTGGAAACTCGGTTCGTGGAACTGCAAATCTCTCAACTTCATCGGGAACACACGCATACTCGCCGATGTGCTCAAGAACCGTGGATTCGGCATCGTAGCGCTGCAGGAGGTTTGTTGGAAGGGATCAATGGTGCGAACGTTTAAAGGTAATCATACCATCTACCAGAGCTGCGGCTACACACATGAGCTGGGAACAGCTTTCATAGTGATGGGCGATATGCAAAGGCGCGTGATCGGGTGGTGGCCGATCAATGAAAGAATGTGCAGGTTGAGGATCAAAGGCCGGTTCTTCAACTTCAGCATAATCAACGTCCATAGCCCACATTCCGGAAGCACTGATGATGATAAGGACGCAATCTACGCGCAGCAGGAACGTGAGTACGACAGCTGCCCAAGCCACGACGTCAAAATCATCATAGGAGATTTGAACGCTCAGGTTGGCCAAGAGGAGGAGTTTAGACCGACTATTGGAAAGTTCAGCGCTCACCGGCTGACGAACGAAAACGGCCTACGACTAATTGATTTCGCCGCCTCCAAGAATATGGCCATTCGTAGCACCTACTTCCAACACAGCCTCCCGTATCGGTACACCTGGAGATCACCACTGCCGACAGAATCACAAATCGACCACGTTCTGATCGATGGACGGCACTTCTCCGACATTATCGACGTCAGGACATATCGTGGCGCTAACATCGACTCTGACCACTATCTGGTGATGGTTAAACTGCGCCCAAAACTATCCGTCATCAACAATGTTCGGTACCGACGACCGCCGTCCTAGAGCGACTGAAGCAACCTGATGTCGCCACTGCATACGCGCAGCATCTCGAGGCAGCGTTGCCTGAAGAGGGTGAGCTCGATGGGGCCCCTCTTGAGGACTGCTGGAGTACAGTCAAAGCAGCTATTAACGACGCAACGGAGAACAACGTCGGGTATATGGGTCGAAGTCGACGGAACGATTGGTTCGACGAAGAGTGCAGACAGATTCTGGAGGAGAAGGACGCAGCACGGGCGGTCGCGCTGCAGCAAGGTACCCGGCAGAACGTGGAACGTTATAGACGGAAGCGGAGACAGCAGACCCGCCTTTTTCAGGAGAAGAAACGGTGCCTGGAAGAAGCGGAGTGCGAGGAGATGGAACAGCTGTGCCTTTCTCAAGATACACGCAAGTTCTATCAGAAGCTCAACGCATCCCGCAAAGGCTTCGTTCCACGAGCCGAAATGTGCCGGGATAAGGATGGGAGCATATTGACGGACGAACGTGTGGTGATCGAAAGGTGGAAGCAGCACTACGAGGAACATCTGAATGGCGCTGAGAGTACAAGCAGTGAAAGACAAGGCAGCAGAGGAGATGACTACGTCAGTTCAGCGGACGATGGAAGCCAACCAGCCCCCACCTTGAGGGAAGTTAACAGCTAAAGACCAATAAAGCAGCTGGTAAGGATGGTATCGGAGCTGAGCTCATCAAGATGGGCCCGGAAAAGCTGGCCACTTGCCTGCACAAACTGATAGTCAGAATCTGGGAAACCGAACAGCTACCGGAGGAGTGGAAGGAAGGGGTTATATGCCCCATCTACAAGAAAGGCGACAAAATGGAGTGTGAGAACTTTCGAGCGATCACCATCCTTAATGCCGCCTACAAAGTGGTATCCCAGATCATCTTCCGTCGTCTGTCACCATTAGTGAACGAGTTCGTGGGAAGTTATCAAGCCGGCTTCGTTAACGGCCGCTCGACAACGGACCAGATCTTTACTGTACGGCAAATCCTTCAAAAATGCCGTGAATACCAGGTCCCAACGCACCATCTGTTCGTTGATTTCAAGGCGGCATACGACAGTATAGATCGCGTAGAGCTATGGAAAATTATGGACGAGAACAGCTTCCCTGGGAAGCTTACCAGACTGATCAAAGCAACGGTGGATGGTGTGCAAAACTGTGTGAAGATTTCGGGCGAACACTCCAGTTCGTTCGAATCGCGCCGGGGACTAAGACAAGGTGATGGACTTTCATGCCTGTTGTTCAACATTGCGCTAGAAGGTGTCATGCGAAGAGCCAGGTGTAACAGCCGGGGTACGATTTTCAACAGATCCAGTCAATTTATTTGCTTCGCGGATGACATGGACATTGCCGGCCGAACATTTGCAAAGGTGGCAGAACTGTACACCCGCCTGAAACGTGAAGCAACAAAAGTTGGACTGGTGGTGAATGCGTTAAAGACAAAGTACATGCTTGTGGGCGGAACCGAGCGCGACAGGGCCCGTCTGGGAAGCAGTGTTACGATAGACGGTGATACCTTCGAGGTGGTCGAGGAATTCGTCTACCTCGAATCCTTGCTAGCGGCTGACAACAACGTTAGTCGTGAAATACGAAGGCGCATCATCTGTGGAAGTCGGGCCTACTACGGGCTCCAGAAGAAACTGCGGTCGAAAAAGATTCGCCACCGCACCAAATGTGTCATGTACAAGACGCTTATAAGACCGGTTGTCCTCTACGGACATGAAACATGGACAATGCTCGAGGAGGACTTGCAAGCACTCGGAGTATTCGAGAGACGGGTGCTTAGGACCATCTTTGGCGGTGTGCAAGAAGACGGTGTGTGGCGGCGAAGAATGAACCATGAGCTCGCCCAACTCTACAGCGAACCCAGTATCCAGAAGGTAGCTAAAGCCGGAAGGGTACGATGGGCAGGACATGTTGCAAGAATGCCGGACAGCAACCCTGCAAAGATGGTGTTCGCTTCCGATCCGGCAGGTACGAGACGGCGTGGAGCGCAGCGAGCGAGATGGGCAGACCAGGTGCAGAACGAATTGGCGAGCGTGTGGCGTATCCGAGGATGGAGAGATGCGGCCTCGAACCGTGCGTTGTAGCGTCAAATTGTTGATTCAGTGTTATCTGTTTAGATGTTAACTAAATAAATGAAATGAAAATGTATAATAACATTATTTGTAATTTAATTATATTTCATTGTAATTCTATTTCATTTTTTATCCGGGATACTCCGAAACTTTTGAACGACCTGGATTTTTTATTTCATGCTTTAAACTTTTTTGGAATAGAAAGTATTAAAGGTATACTCAATTTGGTTCATGAATCGCAAATAATATGACTACAGTGAACGTTTGCTAATTTTTTATTTACTTGGGGAGCTTTTTGATTGCAGGTTTGCTAATTCGGGCGAAACGCGTTCGATACTTTCTGGCCCGTACAATGTTCCTTTGCTCAATGCTTAAAGTAAACAATATTGATGCTTGTCAAAAGGCCTCAATAAGCGAACGACATTTTCTAATTGGGATGAGGTCGTACCCCAATTAGCGAACGATAAATGTATATGATTGCTAGAATTATGAAACGTAGGGGACTGTTCGGCACTTCATTTCATAGTTCCCATTTCCATCTCATCAAAAACTAAGCAATGAAAAGGAATTTGATTTGTTTTTTTTTTGTGAATCTTTCCAGCATCTTAGCAAAAAGGAGCGTCGAGATTGGTGCTTTATTTCTCTGTTTTGCGATGAGATGAATATATGTTCAGTGAGACGGAAAACGGAACAGATCCCCTGTCTAAAAAGCCGATAAATTCTTGGGTGCGCAAGCTGGTCTGAAATTGGTTACACTCCAAGAAATTATGGATTACCTGGAACCTATGATGATTATCTTTGGATTGGGTCCCAAGATTAAACATTTGAGCGAAATATTAGTTATCTTAACTATTCGGAACCGATCTGCAAGTAGGGCGTAGCTTATTTTTTAAGCAAACATTGTTTTAAGGATTCCAAAGAATGCAAGCGTACCCTTATCTGAGAGAGGAAAGTTCATTTTATCGAATACATATTGTGGTTTTCTCAGGCAGTGCTTGTTTTAGCGTGAATTCGCTCTCCAAAGTTTGTTTACAAAATCATGTATGCCCAAATCTTAAATCAGCCCCGAATTCTTCTTTCTACGAGGGATAAGCGACTAATGAAAACTAACAAATTTTATCGAGTTAGTTAAAATTCCGATATCAACATCTATAGTCTATAGTCATGCTCGTTGCATCGATGCAGACCAATGATATTTAGCTAATTATTTCAACTGTAATTCAACACTAGCTGTTACAAAATGACTTGAAACGGAAGGAATCATAAGTTGGGCCAAAGGTGTCGAAAGGGTGGTGTATAAACATGTCAAATATGATATATTAAAGGGTGTTGGTATTACGCGTATTGTCAGTTTCATCCACAGCACACTTATCATTTTGCTCTGATGATAAATTTCTTGGAATAACAAAGCTTTCGTCTAGGGTGTATTCAGATGCTCCTCAATGGTGAACTAATAAAATGTTTCTTAATAATATATTCAGGATAAATGTTCCATTTTCGCGCTATGGGCATGACAAAGTATCCTTTCCTCTGAAAGATTGTATAATTTTATGTCGATCGGTTAAAAAATCCTGAATAATTTGGAAAGGAACAAACAATAAAATCTAAGCGAGCTAAAAACAATACACTAATGCACAACACCTATTCCACACATAGCTATACAGAAAAACTGTAACAAATCTGAAGATCAGCCCCCATTTAAAATACCTCTGTTACACCCATTTCTTCCGAGTTGATTGGTTTTATACCGGAACACTTTACTAAAGGTGTTCTACCGTCATCAACTGTCGCCTACAGGGAAGGATATTGCTTCGCCTCCCAGCAAGTACATCATCACTCATGCCGCCCCAGCCAACGGAGCGTATAATTTTCACCTGATAACAACCGACGAAAAACCTAAACAGCTTTTCGGCGATACCACTTGAGTATACAAGGCAGGCAGCGTAGCAGAAGACAGGTCGACAAAAAAAGGCACATAATGAAAATTTCGGTCGTTCGTCGTTGTAAAATGCTTCCCAACAAATGGTGAACAGAACTGCAAGCAGACACCCTCCGCCCGCCATGCCACGCCAACCACGGCGAACCGGAAAACGAATCCCGGCCTCGTGAATATTTAACGTCACTGCAGCACTGGAGTACACCTTCAACGAACTGCTTTATGCCCATCATCGTGTTTTGCCCTTTGTGAAAATGTTATGAATCCTCTTTTCAGCGCCGAACGTCACACGTCTTTACTCATCCAGCGGAGAACGCTCGCAAATACCAATCGCTGCTGCAATGTTGTGGACCACGATGCGAGGGCGGCACAACCGTCCCACACCATCGCGCACAGGAAGAAAAAAGCAACAGAGAGCTGTCGTTCCTTTTAGTGCTTTGTAATAATGCTTATTTCACGCTTTCATTTTTTGCTCCACTGGCGAATGAAGGCGTCTTCATCGTGTATCGCAAAATTGGTAGTATATGATACTGCTCTCGAATGAAGTTTTAATCTGCACAGAGAACATGTCCTCTTAAAAATGTTTATGCATGATTATTATCAACGGTACTGCGTCTGTCTCTTCCTGTAACAATATCCTTATGTAGTTTTGAAAATGTCAGCGTATAAGTAGGGGAAATTACGGCTTCGGCAGGTTTTATTCTATTATTGCCATGGGGGTTTTTGTTGATTGAATTTTATAAAATTTGGCCACAATATTCTTCGATATGCAAGGAATGTTAAGGCCAAATTTGAGCATAATTAGTTATAAACCCCCCTCCCCTGATGATAATAGAACAAAACCTGCAGAACGCTATTAGTCATACAATATGGTATGACGATCGACTCCCAATCTGACTGGGATCAAATTTCGTTCCTGGCTAGGAGGCCGTTAGTTGGCCAACTTTCTCAACTTGTTATTGCCATAGAATGCATATGTCACATTATTCATAGCAATTCATACTACTTCTCTAAAAATCACTGTGCAAACGTGGTAGCAATATCACATGAAAGCACTGAAAGTGATGAAGACGAAAAGCTTCAATAATATTTTAATCCAAATCGTTTCGACGAACTGAAAATATCAAACGCCGCTTATATGATTTAGTAGCTGCTCCTTGGTTAAAATAGCATTTAATTTTGCGTTTAACGCTTAGATTTTCCCGAAACAATTGCCGGAAATGACGGTATAATAAAACGGTGTGCAAATACCGCAAATTTCCAGAAAATGGAAAGGAAATCCATCCCACATCAGTTAAATTCTAACCATCATCTTTGTAGTCGAGGCAGCTCTTAATTGCGCTTGCTAAACATCATTGTTCTTAGAAATCCATAAACTCTTGTATCCCCAGAAGCAAGATGTTTTTACGGCTGAGTATTGTTTGTTGTCGGCACTTTTTGGTGTGGCTGCTTCTGACTGTGAATGTAATTAATTTCAATGTGGGGGTAATGACGGCTTTGGCAGGTTTTGTTGCATTATTATCAGAGGAGTTTTTTTATGACATAAAATGTATATTTAGACAAAATTGTAGCATCATTTTAAATTAAATACTACGCTGGAAGTATATCTTATATCAATCTTTCATCAACCAATGTAGGTTTGATTCTCTAATTTTGCTGGAACATTGGAATATGATATTTTGTGGACTAGATTAAATATCGCAAAAAATTCTCTCCAATCTGTGCATTTGCATCTGCTTATCATTACAGGGGTAAGACAAAAAGGTTAAGATAGGCAAAATTTTGTAGAAGTTCAAATCAGCATAACTTTGCGTAGGAAAATCCGATTTCAATAAAACTGGGACCATCGGACGCGGAAACTCTTCTAGTATACTGTCCCTATGCAGAACCTCAGATTGGTCCTTGGCCACCGGAAATGTTCCGGGTTTTCCAAGGCTATGTTAAAAATGCATTTTTTCTTCGGCTTGTCATTTTATGTGACGTTTACTTTCATCATGTTTTATGCTTACCCCTGAAACTAGAACTAATATGCTGATCAATGCTGGCTGCGGATCGAAAATCCGTCAGGAATACACAGAGATATGGCCATTTTCGTGAAAACGGTAGGGGATTGGCCATACACCCTGAACAAATGTCACTTTCGCAGAACACCCGGAACCTGTTACAAATTGGCCAGTGAGTCTGGCGGTCATCAAAATGTATCTTTAATATAGATTTTATATTTATCGTCTTGGGAAAAGATGAATTTTAACACCCATATATGCATGGTTCCAGATGGTATAAAAACCGGCCCCTCCTCGAAGGCCCCTGGAACCTGCTATAAGGGTGGCAGTGGATACTATTACCCTGGGAATGTTTCTATAATCATCGTCTCGCAAAGCCATGAAGATAGATACTCATATTTGCGTTATTCCGATCTGTTACCATTTCATCATGTTCCCGGAACTATTTTTTACGGAAATGGCCATATCTCTGGGTAGTTTTTATGGATTCTCGATCTACAGCCAGCATTGGTCGGCATATTAGTTCTAGTTTATGGGAAAAACATAGAACATGAAGAAAGTAAACGTCACATAAAATGACAAGCAGTACAAAAAAATGCATTTTGAACATATCCTCGGAAAATCCGGAACATCTCCGGTGGCCAAGGGCCAATCTGCATAAGGACAGTATACTAGAAGAGTTTCCGCGTCCGATGGTCCCGGTTTTATTGAAATCGGATTTGTCTAGGCTAAGTTATGCTGATTGGAATATCAACCAATTTTTGCCTATCTCAACCTTTTTGTCTAACCCCTGTATATATCGCGCTAATAATCAAATTCGATCTATGCAGACCTTGTTAAATATGTACAAAATGTTGGCTTGATTAGAATATTTTAATACAATAACACTAGTCAACAGTGTTTTACTCCCTTCAACCATTTTCAGTGTACTTAAAAGATTTTTCTTCGCTGAATTCAGTCATGTATTCAGATTTTTTGTAACACGTCCAGTTTTTGAGAAAAACGTGTTTTAATTCACAAAACTACGTATTCTTATGGAAATTTGGTTTCTGTTCTGTAAAGCTGGTTTTCGGTTTATAAGTTTGAGAAAGAGGTTTGAATTATATAGAAGAAATCGTACAAGATCTATGTAAATTGTTGAATCTTATTTGACACGTACATTTGTTGTGGAAAACGGAATCTATTTCACAAAAGTACGTATTTTCATAGAAATTTGGTGTCTCTCCTCTGCAAAGCTGAATTTCGGCTCCTCACTTTTAGAATAAAGTTTGAATTTGGTGAAATGGGACTTGTAGAATGCATGTGGGTTGTTGGATTTCATTTGGCACGTACATTTGTTGTGAAAAACGGAATTTCATTCACAAAAGTACGTCTTTTCATAGAAATTTGTTTTCTCTCCTCTACAAAGCTGAATTTCGGCTCCTCACTTTTAGAATAAAGTTTGAATTTTGTAGAATAGGCCTTGTAGAATGCATGTGGGTTGTTGGATTTCATTTGGCACGTACATTTGTTGTGAAAAACGGAATTTCATTCACAAAAGTACGACTTTTCATAGAAATTTGTTTTCTCTCCTCTACAAAGCTGAATTTCGGCTCCTCACTTTTAGAATAAAGTTTGAATTTTGTAGAATGGGCCTTGTAGAATGCATGTGGGTTGTTGGATTTCATTTGGCACGTACATTTGTTGTGAAAAACGGAATTTCATTCACAAAAGTACGTATTTTCATAGAAATTTGTTTTCTCTCCTCTGAAAAGCTGAATTTCAGCTCCTACCTTTTAGAATAAAGTTTGAATTTTGTAGAATGGGTCTTGTAGAATGCACGTGGGTTGTTGGATTTCATTTGGCACGTACATTTGTTGTGAAAAACGGAATCTATTTCACAAAAGTACGTATTTTCATAGAAATTTGGTTTCTCTCCTCTGCAAAGCTGAATTTCGGCTCCTCACTTTTAGAATAAAGTTTGAATTTGGTGAAATGGGTCTTGTAGAATGCATGTGGGTTGTTGGATTTCATTTGGCACGTACATTTGTTGTGAAAAACGGAATTTCATTCACAAAAGTACGTCTTTTCATAGAAATTTGTTTTCTCTCCTCTACAAAGCTGAATTTCGGCTCCTCACTTTTAGAATAAAGTTTGAATTTTGTAGAATAGGCCTTGTAGAATGCATGTGGGTTGTTGGATTTCATTTGGCACGTACATTTGTTGTGAAAAACGGAATTTCATTCACAAAAGTACGACTTTTCATAGAAATTTGGTTTCTCTCCTCTGCAAAGCTGAATTTCGACTCCTCACCTTTAGAATAAAGTTTGAATTTTGTAGAATGGGTCTTGTAGAATGCATGTGGGTTGTTGGATTTTATTTGGCACGTACATTTGTTGTGAAAAACGGAATTAAATTCACAAAAGTACGTCTTTTCATAGAAATTTGGTTTCTTTCCTCTGCAAAGTTGAATTTCGGCTCCTCACTTTTAGAATAAAGTTTGAATTTTGTAGAATGGGCCTTGTAGAATGCATGTGGGTTGTTGGATTTTTCATTTGGCGTTCCAATTTGTTGTGAAAACGAATTTCATTCACAAAGTACGTATTTTCATAGAAATTTAGTTTCTCACCTCTGCAAAGCTGAATTTCAGGAAAAAAGTTTTTGTACACTTGTACAGAATTTACGTACATTTGTTGTGCAAAACGGAATTTCATTCACAAAGTACGACTTTTCATAGAAATGGTTTCTCTCTGCAAATGCTCCTTTTAGAATGTTTGAATTTTGTAGAATGGGGTGCCTGCATGCATGTGGGTTGTTGGATTTTATTTGGCACGTTCAATTGTGAAAAGCATTTTTGATTTTCACTTGAATTTGATTTTTCACCTCTAAATTGAATTTCGGCTGCACTTTCAGAAAAAAGTTTGAACTGATTCCTGTTCACAATAAATGTACGTGCCAAAATGAAATCCAACAACCCACATGCATTCTACAAGGCCCATTCTACAAAATTCAAACTTTATTCTAAAGGTGAGGAGCCGAAATTCAGCGTGGCAGGGGAGAGTATCCAACTTGCTATGAAAATACGTACTTTTGTGAATTTAATTCCGTTTTTTACAACAAATGTACGTGCCAAATAAAATCCAACAACCCACATGCATTCTACAAGGCCCATTCTACAAAATTCAAACTTTATTCTAAAGGTGAGGAGCCGAAATTTTGCTTTGCAGAGGAGAGAAACCAAATTTCTATGAAAAGACGTACTTTTGTGAATGAAATTCTGTTTTTCACAACAAATGTACGTGCCAAATGAAATCCAACAACCCACATGCATTCTACAAGGCCCTTTCTACAAAATTCAAACTTTACTCTAAAAGTGAGGAGTCCACATTCCGCTTTGCAGAAGAGAGCAACCAAATTTCTATGAAAAGACGTACTTTTGTGAATTCAATTCCGTTTTTCACAACAAATGTACGTGCCAAATGAAATCCAACAACCCACATGCATTCTACAAGGCCCATTCTACAAAATTCAAACTTTATTCTAAAGGTGAGGAGTCGAAATTCAGCTTTGCAGAGGAGAGAAACCAAATTTCTATGAAAAGACGTACTTTTGTGAATTTAATTCTGTTTCTAGCAACAAATGCCAAATAAAATCCAACAACCCATATGCATTCTACAAGGCCCTTTCTAAAACATTCAAACTTTATTCTAAAGGTGAGGAGCCGAAATTTTGCGTTGCAGAGGAGAGAAACCAAATTTCTATGAAAAGACGTACTTTTGTGAATGAAATTCTGTTTTTCACAACAAATGTACGTGCCAAATGAAATCGAACAACCCACATGCATTCTACACAGCCCTGTCTACAAAAGTCCAACTTTATTCTGAAAGTGAGGAGCCGAAATTCAGCTTTGCAGAGGAGAGAAAACAAATTTCTATGAAAAGACGTACTTTTGTGAATGAAATTCCGTTTTTCACAACAAATGTACGTGCCAAATGAAATCCAACAACCCACATGCATTCTACAAGGCCCATTCTACAAAATTCAAACTTTATTCTAAAGGTGAGGAGTCGAAATTCAGCTTTGCAGAGGAGAGAAACCAAATTTCTATGAAAAGACGTACTTTTGTGAATGAAATTCCGTTTTTTACAACAAATGTACGTGCCAAATAAAATCCAACAACCCACATGCATTCTACAAGGCCCATTCTACAAAATTCAAACTTTATTCTAAAGGTGAGGAGCCGAAATTTTGCTTTGCAGAGGAGAGAAACCAAATTTCTATGAAAAGACGTACTTTTGTGAATGAAATTCTGTTTTTCACAACAAATGTACGTGCCAAATGAAATCCAACAACCCACATGCATTCTACAAGGCCCTTTCTACAAAATTCAAACTTTATTCTGAAAGTGAGGAGCCGAAATTCAGCTTCGTAGAGGAGAGAAAACAAATTTCTATGAAAAGTCGTACTTTTGTGAATGAAATTCCGTTTTTCACAACAAATGTACGTGCCAAATGAAATCCAACAACCCACATGCATTCTACAAGGCCCATTCTACAAAATTCAAACTTTATTCTAAAGGTGAGGAGTCGAAATTCAGCTTTGCAGAGGAGAGAAACCAAATTTCTATGAAAAGACGTACTTTTGTGAATTTAATTCCGTTTTTTACAACAAATGTACGTGCCAAATAAAATCCAACAACCCACATGCATTCTACAAGGCCCATTCTACAAAATTCAAACTTTATTCTAAAGGTGAGGAGCCGAAATTTTGCTTTGCAGAGGAGAGAAACCAAATTTCTATGAAAAGACGTACTTTTGTGAATGAAATTCTGTTTTTCACAACAAATGTACGTGCCAAATGAAATCCAACAACCCACATGCATTCTACAAGGCCCATTCTACAAAATTCAAACTTTATTCTAAAAGTGAGGAGCCGATATTCCGCTTTGCAGAGGAGAGAAACCAAATTTCTATGAAAAGACGTACTTTTGTGAATGAAATTCCGTTTTTCACAACAAATGTACGTGCCAAATGAAATCCAACAACCCACATGCATTCTACAAGGCCCTTTCTACAAAATTCAAACTTTATTCTAAAAGTGAGGAGCCGAAATTTAGCTTTGCAGAGGAGAGAAACCAAATTTCTATGAAAAGACGTACTTTTGTGAATGAAATTCCGTTTTTCACAACAAATGTACGTGCCAAATGAAATCCAACAACCCACATGCATTCTACAAGGCCCATTCTACAAAATTCAAACTTTATTCTAAAAGTGAGGAGCCGATATTCCGCTTTGCAGAGGAGAGAAACCAAATTTCTATGAAAAGCCGTACTTTTGTGAATGAAATTCTGTTTTTCATAACAAATGTACGTGCCAAATGAAATCCAACAACCCACATGCATTCTACAAGGCCCATTCTACAAAATTTAAACTTTATTTTACAAGTGAGGAGCCGAAATTAAGCTTTGCAGAGGAGAGAAACCAATATTCTATGAAAAGACGTACTTTTGTGAATGAAATTCCGTTTTTCACAACAAATGTACGTGCCAAATGAAATCCAACAACCCACATGCATTCTACAAGGCCCTTTCTACAAAATTCAAACTTTATTCTAAAAGTGAGGAGCCGAAATTTAGCTTTGCAGAGGAGAGAAACCATAATTCTATGAAAAGACGTACTTTTGTGAATGAAATTCCGTTTTTCACAACAAATGTACGTGCCAAATGAAATCCAACAACCCACATGCAGTCTACAAGGCCCATTCTACAAAATTCAAACTTTATTCTAAAAGTGAGGAGCCGATATTCCGCTTTGCAGAGGAGAGAAACCAAATTTCTATGAAAAGACGTACTTTTGTGAATGAAATTCCGTTTTTCACAACAAATGTACGTGCCAAATGAAATCCAACAACCCACATCTATTCTACAAGGCCCATTCTACAAAATTCAAACTTTATTCTAAAAGTGAGGAGTCGAAATTCAGCTTTGCAGAAGAGAGAAACCAAATGTCTATGAAAATACGTACTTTCGTGAATTAAAATGCATTTTTCTCAAAAACTGGACGTGTTACAGAAAATCTGAATACGTACCTGAATTCAGCGTAAAAAAATCTATTGAGTACATTAAAAATTGTTGAAGGGAGCGAAAAAAAGTTCAATTTTGTAGGATAGTGTAATTGGGGCTAGGGACAAAATATTGAAAAACAGAAGGTCGAAAAGGACAGACAGTCGAAGAGACCTCTTGTTTTTCATATCAACAGTTTACAAACCAAATGATGCATTCTTGGTGTTTTTTAAAACTAACTTAACTTTAACGATACAATATTGGAACATTTTCACTACGACTAACATAACAAAAAACTTGACTTACATAGTGTTGGACAAATATCGACAATATTTTTTTTTTTCAATGCAGAACGCGACAAATTAAAATCGAATACACTTTAACATTGATTGAAAATTCTACACATACTACTAATCGGTTCATTTTGGCCATAATTTGTATGGGACATAGGAAGACGAATAAAATTGTGGGAACGAAGATCACGACGACGAATATCAATATCTATAAGACGGACTAAACAATCACAGTCAATGTTTGAGAGCAGAAGGTCAGATATAAATGAAGCTTTAGCGACATCACGTCGTAAATACAGCGGTTCAAGTCCAATGAGTTGGCAACGTTCCTCGTATCTTGGGAGATTTTGAGGATCGTTCCAAGGCAAGAGACGAAGCGCAAAACGCACAAACTTGCGCTGGATAGACTCAATGCGTTGGATGCCGTTTTGGTAATACGGGGACCACACTACAGCTGATTATTCCAATATTGGTCTAACTAAGGAGCAGTATAGCGCTTTTAAATAGTAGGTACACACTTGTGAAATTTTTTGTAACTCGAAATAGAAATCCAAGACTTTTTGACGCTTTTGAAGAAATGTACGCTATGTGGTCCTTGAATGAGAGCTTACAGTCAAGCATAACCCCTAAGTCTTTCACGGTTGTATCCTTCCTTAAAGTTATGTCAAAGATTTTGTAGTCAAAATTTATGATTGAATGCTTGCGAGCAAAACTTATAACAGAACATTTAGAGGCATTCAAAACCATCCGGTTGGCAACACACCATTCGGCAAATGCGTTCAACTGAGATTGCAGGTATAAAGCATCGGTTACGGTACGAATTACACAATAGAGTTTGAAATCATCTGCATACGAAACTTTGAAGCAGTCGATGGAGAAGTTTACATCGTTTAGATATAATAAGAAAAGGTATGGTCCGAGATGGCTTCCTTGAGGTACGCCTGATGTAACGTTGAAAGATGTTGATATATTATTTCCGATTTTGACAGACATTTTACGACCAACTAGATAGGAACTGAGCCAATCTAAGATTTTTCCCTGAAAAGCAAGTCGCTGCAGTTTGAACACCGCAATCTGATGATTAATTTTATCAAAGGCAGCTGATAGATCAGAGTATACTGCGTCAACCTGAAGACGATTCTGTAGCGAGCGAGCTATGAACGATACGTACGATACGAGGTTTATGGATGTGGACCTCTTAGGGATGAATCCATGTTGAGATTCAGTAATATAATTACTGCAGCTGTGTGTTAAAAATGCTAGAACAATAACCTCGAGCAGTTTCGCCATTGCGCAGAGAGAAGCGATCCCACGGTAATTTGAAACTTTGCGTTTGTCTCCCTTTTTATAGACAAACATCTGGAAAAACTCCAGAGCGTAGAGGTGTGTTGAAAATGGCAGCCAATGGTGAAGATAGTGCAGTTGAGCACTTCTTAATGATCAGCGAAGGCACTCCGTCTGGTCCAGGATTTGTCGAGCGTTTCAGTTTCGTACAAACATTCATAACAGTCTCGGCATCAATGAAAGGGTGAGATCCAAAAGTAGATAGAGTGGGTACATTTAGTGCTGCAGCAGATACTTGTTGTTCATCAAGAATCTCGTTAGTAAAAACACTGCTGAACTGCCTGCGGAAAAGTTCACAGATGTCCTTCGTAGAAGAAGCCTCATCATCACCGAGCGACATAGAGGAGGGCAAACCAGATTCGCGTTTTTGCTCGTTAACGTAATTCCAGAACTGTTTTGGGTTGTTTTTAATACTGCGTTGGATGCGATGCCGATAAGAACTAAAAAGCGATTCGTTCAGCTGTTTGTAGCGATTATTTAGAGAGATGTAATGGGATTTTAGCAGATTTGTTCGGTACTTCGAGTACTTCTTAAGAGCAGATCATTTAGCAGCTTTTAGACCTTTGAAGTGTCGCGTAGACCATGGAGGGAAAGTCAGGGCACGATGTACTCTTTTGGGAGTGAACTGATCAATGGCATAAACCAACACATTTGACACAATCATTGCGGCAGCATTGGCATCCGAATCGTCGAGTATTTCGCTCCATTTAACACGAGATAAGAAATGATTCATTCCATCGAAATCAGTCTTCCAATATACGTAGGTTAGGGTTTCAGTGATTTTTTCGTAAACATATGGTTGACATTCGCTGAGCAGAACATGAAACGCTGGGTGATGACGACTTATCTTAATAAGAGGAGCAGGAGCACGAATAACAAGACTGCGTTCCGCTATATCTTCGCTGATAAAGCAGAGATCTAACATAGGGTTATTTTAATTTTTTATACCACACATTTGGACTAAACCAGCAGTACTATAACAGTCCAGCAACCGCGTGATTGAAAAACTTAACGATGAATGTGATGGATCAGCAAATAGAAATGATGCTTTGCTAGGAATCCAGTTGATGCCGTTGAAGTTGAAGTCCCCGATTATCAAAATCTTGTCACAAAGCGCCATTTGCGATATTATCCAGTCATGCGAGTCGATGTGTTGATCGAAGAGGGATGCATCGTTCAGGCGGTCGGGCGGAATGTATATGACACAGATGAACAGCTTGTAATTGCGGAAGGCAAGTGAAACCCACAATTGCTCAACGCCAGAACAGTTAGGTGAAGATAGAAGATGCGCCTTGTATTGGGATCGCGCAGCTAAGAGAACGCCGCCACCAGATTGTTTCCTGCTATTGTTAGGCGAGCGGTCTTGTCGAAAAACGGTGTACGAATTGCCAAATGTTTGATTTGAATTAGTGCTATCATTAAGCCAACTTTCTGTGAAAATGTAGAGGTCGTAGGTTTCACAGGAACAAGCGAGAGCATAATTACTTACTCGAGTATTGATACCACCAACATTTTGGTAATTGCTTAAACTAGAGTAACTCTGTTTATTGTGGGAGGTTGAGTTTGTGTCGGTGTCTGCGGAAGCTGATGCACGTTGGGAGCTAATTGCAAAGTAGGTGTTCGAATTGATGAAGCTTGTTGCCGATATTGAGGGTACATCATCCGAGGAGGGCCACGTGCACGGATACGATGGGTCACAGCCGGGGACGGAAACGAGGTTTTTTGATACTCTGGTCGAACTTTTTTGTAGGTGTTCGATTTGCGGTCTAAAAAAGGGGCGATAGATACGCCTTCAGGCCAGAAACCTTATGAAAGAAGTATGCTTTCAATGTTCTCAGGGACATTCAACTTGAAAGAAAGGTATGACAAAGGCCTCATGTTTCTGTCTTGACGAGAGAGCTTATGACAATAAATGAGATTAGGATCGCAGTTAGCCTGAGTTGAGACGTATGCGACGATATTTTCTTCCGATTCGTGTGGCATAAATCGAGTGATGTAGAACCACTTGTCGTAGATAATAGGACGAGCTACAGCAAGAGTGGGTTCTACAGTTGTGGGTGAAGTCCTCACGGCGTGTTCAGTAGAACAATATTATCACAAAAAAAAGAGCATGGCTAAAATTTCAACTACGTTAAAATATAGCTTCTTATCTTTCATTTCCTGGGTATTTTAAAAAAATCTACCGGGGGGTCCCGAACAACTTTTTTTTTCCTTTCCAAATGGAACCTGCATTCTAATCTACCAGCTGCCAGTCACGAGTCCCTCACGAGTTGACTCGTCATTTATTTTTTTAACTAGGGTAAATCACTACTTGGGCCTATGGACCCGGTTCCCGGCTCACTGCACAGAAAACTAATGATTTAAACTGTTTGGAAGTCGTAGGTTTATGGTTGATAATTTTTAAAAAGTCTCCCATTTATTTTTCACAATACTCAATATTTTTCTATCACTTGTTTTACTCCTAATTGATTCAATTGTAGAAAATAAAAATGTAGAATTCAAAATTTCACTCTCCGATGCCACACCACTGAGCCGGAGTGATTCTTTCCACTTTTACAAAACGGTATTATCGAATAAACACCTACCTGAAAATCGTCACAGTGCTCGATACAACCATTGCATGAAGCTGTTAATCACCACACCATAATTCTAAACACCCGCACTTCAATTATTCTTATTTATTCGTTTCACTAGAACTTATTTAAACATACTAGAATACATTTTAAAATGTATTCACAAACCGAACAAAAATTCACCTCGGCCCAAGAACTTCTAGCCGCACCGTGCTGCCAAAAGGCCAGAATTATAAAAATGATCCTTCATCGTTAATAGGAAAATTGTTTAATACGTTGACGTTATCATGTTATTTATAGTTCTCTCGATTTTAAAAGGTGAAATAAATATTGTTTTTAAGTATTTGGAAGAAATTTGGATGAGTTAATATATCTTCTCAACCAAATAAAAATGATTATGAATAATACCATCTGGCATCTTGTTGTCGTGGAACGTGCATATTTTTGTTTACATCGCATTTACTACCGTCCCGAGAGAGAATGAGAGTAAAATGTTGAGAGATTGAGTGAAATTTTGCTTAGGCCGGGAACTGGTTTTTTGTATGCCGGATTGGGAATCGCTATGACTGAAATGAGTGCTGCACCTCGTTAATTTAAATCAAATGAAAGCTTCTTTGAACGATATTTAGCACGAATAGCTATTTTTTAAGCAGAAGTGAACCCCAATGCAGTATTATACAGCCTACAAATTTCAGAAAAAGTTGCTTCCTGTCATAAATATCAATTAAATAATGCAGTCGTACGCATGTTAGGCCGGGAATGGGGTAAGAAACCCTATTTTTCATGAATTAAATGCAAGGAATGAATATTCTTCATGTTGAGCCAAAATTATTAACTTCAACATTTGGCAAGCAAACATACTGCTTCGCAAGGGTTGAACCCACTAATATTTTTAACAGTGTTTGTTTAGTTTCAATTTTATACTTTTTGGATTTAAATGAAAATTAGCGTAATTCGTAGAAATTATTCCAGATAATTGAGAAATTTCAAATTGATTGTTTGAGCTCAAAAAACGACAGGATTCCGGCATTCAAGACATAACGATTTCTGAAAACCTAATGATTTTTTATAACATTTCCAAGATAATATAAAACTATTTTAACCTACCGAGATAAGCATGCTAAGACCATGCTGCAGTTGGCTGAGTTGTATTCCCGGTTCGGTCTAGGAAATGTTTAGGTTGGACATTTCCTCGGTATTTCTATTTGGTATGGTTTTATAAAGATATTTTTGGATTTGAAAGTAAGGAATACCTTTTATTCTATGGAGTTTTTATAAATATTAACGGGGCTTAATAATTAGTAAAGCTTTTCTAAATTACGCTTCTGATCATTGTTGAGCTAGATTTTTTCCACTAGATAGATGAATAAAAGTAAAGCTCATCGATTACTTACGATTATTAGGAAGATGCATTTTATGCATAGGGCAGGAGATTGATTTTCGTTTACTGGTTAACTTTTCTGAACTCTTAGGCAATTTAGATTTTATTAGAGTCATCCCTTCAGCACGATTTTTGTGTCTAAAAATTCAAACTCTTCTCCAAAAACTTCTAAAACTACCCTGGTTCTGATCGTCCAGGTTTTGTGTTTGCGTTTTATGTTGGTGGTATTCGGCTTGACCAAATAATTGAACGCTATTGAAAGTGATTGCCAAAAGCAAAATAGCAATAATGCGACAACACAATGAAAAGTGGACTAATTTTTAAATTGGTAATGAATTTCGAGTGAAAATAATAGTTTCGAATGAGTATTTCTCCAAGCTCACGCAGTGCAATATCATAGAAAGTTGCATGTTTGCCACAACATTTGTAGTAAAATGAATTTGCTTGTCTGGATGAATCACTCGTTCTCATCAACTATGCATCGCAGCGATATGATCTCTAGGACAAAATACAGTACATATTTTTAAGTTTTTTTATACCCATGTCACTTTTTGTTGAAATCAGAAGAGATTTTATTTTAAACTAAAAGCTAGATATTTACTTCCATTTTTGCCTTTATTGTGCACTTAGCATGACTCATTTTTGCGCTCATCTGTTTACCGTATAATTGAAATCTGATTTCTATTTGAATGAGGTATTAAGGATTTCTATGAGCATGTTGGATAGTTTTTAGTGATAAATTGAAGTTACACAATCAAAAATACACTGACCCCACAATCATGGGTCACACACTAATATGGGTCATTTCCATTTGATCAACGTGCAAAATGGAGTGACTAATAATCGTTACAAAGTGACCCATATATGTGGGGTCAGTGTACGACAGAAAAAAAAGTGTAAAAAGTGAATTATGTGTATCTACATTACTTCTCCTTCTTCGTTTTGGCATTACATTCCCCACTAAGACATTGCCGCCTCACAGTTGAGTGTTCAATCAGCACTTCCACAGTTATTAACTGCGAGGTTTCTAAGCCAAGTTACAATTTTTTTTCCATCAAATTTACCACCAGTTTCAATTTTGGTATATAATTTGGGAAAGAATTGGGTGTATATGTGCATAAGATGACGATGCAGAGCATAATCTCCATCCAAGTCTTTCTTAGCTGTTTGCAGGGGATAACATAAATATATCGAGTTCGGCTTCGTCATGCACTTTGACGCTTGAGCTCCAACAAACTATTAATTTAGACTATAACTTGGTAATTTCGGTACCCCAGAGTTTATATACGATTATTGGAATAACAAAATCCAGGAATCTAATTTTAAATGGGACGCGATAAATAATAATCGTTGGTCTTCCAACTACAAAGATCCGTTTCAGGGAGAAAAAAAAAAGTTGTTCGAGACCCCTCGGTAGATTTTTTTCAAATAGTCACGAAATGAAAGCTTAAGAGCTATATTTTCACGTAGTGAAAGTTTTGGCGATGCTCATTTTTTTGTCATAAAGGTCCCCCATACACACGCCGTGGTCCTGGTATCGTTTGGTAAAGGATTAGGTGGCTTAATTACTGTATCGGAAAGAACAGTAATTCCTAAGTTATGTCTATTACCCCCTGGTGTGTTATGGGTTTGAACAAGATTTTTCCTGCTAACTACTACTGGCATATCGATATACTGCTGAGTGTGATTATCACTTTGGTTAGTGTAATATTCGCTTCCGGTTAGTGTAATTCAATCGCTTCCAGTTGTCCTAAATATTAAGCGCCCTCAGGTCCTCTTCAACTGCAAAAAGCCATCGTGTACGCGGCCTTCCACGAAGCCTGCGGCCTCTTCCGGGTTCTCTACTAAATATTATCTTCACTTGACGTTCTTCCGGCATACGAACAACGTGGCCAGCCCACCGTATGCTGCCGTGTTGAATAAGCTTAATAATATCCAGCCCTTTATACACCTGGTACAATTCGTGATTCATGCGACGCCGCCAGATACCGTTCTCCTGTTCACCGCCGAATATTGTCCGCAGCACCTTACGCTCAAACACTCCGAAAGCTCTCCGATCAGCCTCCTTTAATGTTCATGTCTCATGGCCGTATAAAGCCACCGGAAGAATCAGAGTAGTATACAGCGCGAGTTTTGTTTTCGTTTGCAGACTACGGGACTTAAGCTGGTTACGAAGCCCGTAATAAGCCCTATTTGCAGCTGCAATACGCCTTTTCACCTCGCGGGTAACATCATTATCGCACGTCACTAATGTTCCAAGATACACAAATTCTTCTACCACTTCAAATTTTTCACCATGCAGCACCATTTCGCTACCACCACCACTAATGAACCCACGTTGATTGCCAGCGACTATGTACTTCGTTTTACTGGCATTGATCGTGAGTCCAATCCTCGCTGTCTCCCTCTTAAAAGGCACAAAAGCCTCTTCCACGGCACGGCGATCAATTCCGATAATATCGATATCGTCCGCAAATCCCAGGAGCATATGCGATTTTGTGATGATGGTACCGCTTCTTTGCACACCAGCTCTCCTAATCGCTCCCTCGAGCGCTATATTGAACAGTAGATTCGAGAGTGCATCACCCTGTTTTAATCCATCTAAGGTAACAAATGACGTCGATATTTCATCCCTTACACTTGATTTCGATCCGTTCAACGTTATACGAATCAGCCATATCAGTTTCGCCGGAAAACCATGTTCAAGCATAATTTTCCACAATTCATTCCGTTTCACTGAATCGTACGCCACCTTGAAATCAATAAACAGATTATGTTTCTGCAAGTTGTACTCCCGGAATTTATCAAGGATTTGTCTCAGGGTAAACATTTGATCCGTCTTTGATCGGCCCTCACGAAAACCTGCTCGGTATTCGCCGACGAAGGACTCTTCAAGCGGTCTCAATCTGTTGAACAGAATACGGGACATAATTTTGTACGCCAAATTAAGGAGGGTTATTCCTCGGTAATTGGCGCACTCCAGTCTGTGCCCTTTCTTAAAGAGAGGGCAAATGAGGCCGTCCAACCAGCTAGCAGGCATTTCCTTGTCTTCCCATATTTTCGACATAATATGGTGCAGAACTTCATAAAGCTGCTCACTGCCATGTTTGAGAAGTTCAGCCAGGAGCTGGCCCTTTCCCGCAGCCTTATTGTTTTTCAGCTTTTTAACAGCTTTTTTAACCTCATCTAGTGTAGGTGACTCCACAGCTTGTCCATCGTCGCTAATATTTATTCTGTTCACCGATGCAGCGTCACTTCCTCCATTCAACAAAGTCTCGAAGTGTTGCTTCCACCTGGCAGCCACTTCAGTTTTATCTGTCAGCAAATTCCCTTGTTGGTCGTTGCACATGACGGGAGATGGCGCTGTTTTTCTCCGCACAGCATTGACAGACTCATAAAACCTCCGCATATCGTTCTGCCTCTTTTTTTGCTGCGCCTCACTAATAACTTGTTCTTCGTACTCTTTTTTCTTCCTATGGTGGGTTCGTTTTTCAGCTGCTCTTGCTTCCTTGTACCGATTTCTATTCGATCGGGTACCCGACACCAACATCCGGCTTCTGGCAACGTTCATCTCGTCTGTCACTCTCCACATCGAACCTACCCGTCCTGGGTCGCCTCTGTGCAGTACCTAGCACTCCTCGTGCTGTTGTGCTCACCGCTTCATGGATCGACTCCCATAGACCGTTGATGTTGTCGCTAACGTTGATTGAACTTATCCGTTCGTCGAGCTTCTGGCGGTACTCAGCCGATACTCCTTCCGCCGATAATCGCTGGATATTGTAACGCATCGTTCGCTGTCATTTTTCTTTCGATACAGTTGACAACCGTGATCAAATTTTACTGACAACGAGGTAGTGATCATAGTCAATGTTTGGACCTCTGAATGTCCATACATCGATAACATCCGAGAAATGGCGCCCATCCACCAGAACATGGTCTATCTGGTTGCAAGTTTTACCATTTGGGTGTCTCCAGGTGTGCTTTCGGATATTCTTTCATGCAAAGTAGGTGCTACTGATGGCCATCCCTCTGGCAGCAGTAAAATTTACTAACCGTAGGCCGTTGTCATTGGTAGCGGAGTGAAGGCTCTCCCTATCGATTATGGGACGGAAAAAGTCCTCTCTACCGACCTGAGCGTTAGCGTCTCCGATAACAATTTTCACGTCATGCTTTGGGCACTCTCCATAGGCTTTATCAAGACATTCATAAAACGTGTTCTTCACGTCGTCGGATTTATCGTTTGTCGGTGCGTAAACGTTGATTAGGCTGTAATTGAAGAATTTATATCCGTATCCTCAACACACAGATTCGTTCGCTAATGGGTTTCCACCGCATTTCCGCCGCTGTGATAGATGTTATACTTGAATGCAGTGTTGGTCGTGGGGTCCACGGCTCGGAATTCACGTTCTCCGGATCTGGGCCATCGGACTTCTTGAATAGCGGCCACGTTCACTCCAACCTTCTGCAGTTCACGAGCCAGAAGGCTCACTCGTCCAAGTTTCATTTAGGGTCCTGACATTCCAGGTACCAAGTTTCCAATTATAGTCCTTATTTCGTTGCCGGGTCGGTTGCCAAAAATAACGTTCTCTTTTTCGTCTATCTCCATTTTTCGTGGTATTTGATCATTAATCATTATTGTATTAAAATCTTACAATAATTGCTTCTCGATTATCTTGTCTTTGACCGAAAGCGAATCTTGGAGCTTGTTTATTGTTTCGGTCAGAGACGCCACCTTATCAACCAGATCCTCAATGGTACCATTCGTTTGAACCCTCTCCAGACGATTCCCGACGCTTGCAGATTTGGGCTTTGCTGCAGCTTGTAGCTCGCTAACTTTCTTCCTCAGTTCCTGTATCTCCTGGTCCTTGCTCGAGCTGGTGATTCTGGCAAAGGTGCCAGTTTGACCGGAACCGGAAAGTGTTTCCACCTCTCTACGTGCTTGAGGGTATGGAATGCCGCGGTCGACCTTGACTCGTTGGACCTCAACTTCCTTGAGGAACAAGGGACACTTGCGGCTGGATGTCGGGTGGTTGCTGCATTTACAAAATTTGCAGTGCTGTTGATCTGGGCATGGTTGGCGGGTTCTTGCGGGACTGACTTCATCGGTTGCCATGGGCGATTCCTCTTGGTGGTGCCCTCCGCAGTTGCCGCAGATCTGCACGGAACTAGTACATCTTCTGCCGGTGTGGCCAAACTCCCAGCAGCGGTAGCAGCGCATGGGGTTCGGATAATAATTCCTGGTGGCGCACCGAGACCATCCGAAGTGGATGTGCTCGGGAATTTCGGTACCTGCGAGGGTGAGGACAATGGCTGGTGTGTTAGCGAGCTTACCATCAACATCTCGACGCTTGATGCGACGCTTTAACTCCCTGTTCACGGAGCTCCGACAAGAGATATTCGTCGGATAAATCTACCGCGTCGATGCACGACACAACACATTTTGATACGTTGAGCGTGGGATGCTCGATGACGGAAACGGGGGTCTCATCGCTTAGCTTGGTCATCCGTAGCAACCGTTGGAACTGCGTTGTACTACGTACCTTCAAAGCGTATGACGCTCCGCGATTTTCCTTAACCGCGCCGTCGATGGTACTGCCAAGATATGATTCAACCGAGCGGCGGATCAAGAAAGGGTTGGAAGGTAATGGTTTGTCGACGCCTTGCAGACGCACGATCTGCAATGGACCGTACGTATCAGCTGGGTCCATGAAACTGGGTAATCGTCTTCCAGTGTACTCGCCGTCCCGGCGATTTGTGACGATTTGCTTGCCATTGTCGGGGCCCCCTAGGCGGTAGGAGTGGCCCGCGGCCAACTCCATCGTAGGCGCACGCCCGCCACCAACCGGCAGTAGCCGATTTTTAACTTCACTCCGCGAAACGAAGCTTCACGGGAAACGATTTCACCGACGCGCGAACGAAAAGCACTATGTGCTGTGAGATGTGAGTACACTTCACGCCGAAAAGCACTATGTCTATGCGGATGGTTTACACTTCGCGACGAACAGTACTATGTATGCGAAAAGTACCTTGCGTCTCCACCGAACTCACTTACCGGGTCACCAAATGACGTCACAAAATTCGGGAACTGCGGTCGCCGCTGACCGGCAGGTCCGATTCCTGTGTCAGTCGACGCGGCGCTCCGCCATGAGTGCTCCACCCGATTTCTGAGCAGGGCGGGCCACGGGAAGACCACTTTTATCGATTTTAATTTCGCGCGTCCTATCAGCCGAAACTGAGCGTCACCCGCCGAATGACGTCACAGGTGCAGAAACGCTGAAACGCCGGCGGTCGCACCGGATTCCGCACTGTGGGCGCCGAAAGTTGTTCTACCAGCACTGGACAGATCGCGATCACAAACTTATTCCGGGAAACGCACTCGAAAAACGTTAAAACACGCCGAAAAAGGAAAAAAAAAATGCTCCGAAAAAACACGTCCACACTGAATGCTTGTTCGAGCTAAACTGGTCCCAAATGTCCTTTAGATGCATGAAACTGGAACGATATTTGATGCCGTAGTGCAGCGGTTCTCAACCTGGGGTACATGTACCCCTGGGGGTACCTTCGCTGCCCCCAGGGGGTACCTCGGGCAAAAATCCGTAATGGCGGACGTATTACAGTTCCAATCAAAACTAATTTATACAGTTTTGGTACTTGTGCATTTTTTTATTTCATAACTTTGTCTTTAGCTTGTAAATAATATGCATGGCGATCAATAAATCAAAATCAATTGAATCCTGCCTTCAACAATCAGTGTATGACAGGCTGTGGAACAAAAGATCAAAAGGACAAAATTTCAAATTAAAAAATTAAAAAAAAACTCTTCAATGCAATCTACCTGATCGAAACAAAATGTTGAATAATATGTTAACAATATGCTTCTGAACTAAATCTAGAGTCTAAAGGTTCGGAAGCCTCCGTTTGAAAGGCATGAAGGCTTTTTTTCGAATAGCTCGGTTGCCACGTTCCAAGTAGCTCGGAAGCATTCACAGAAAAAAATATGTCGTTGTTTTAAATGTATTTTCATGCACATTTTTAGAGTATGAAAATGAGCGTATTGTTGTTTTAAATCGAAATACATTATACAAGAATAACTAAAGTTCTTGCTTGTAAAATCCAGTCAAACTTAATTGAATATCCATTGCAATTTAACACGTCGTTGAAATTTCAAAACTATGTTTATTTATCATCAGACTAAGGTCGGAGTGGCCTGTGCTGCACATAAAAGACTTCTCCATTCAGCTCGGTCCATGGCTGCACTTCGCCAACCACGCAGTCTGCGGAGGGTCCGCAAGTCGTCCTCCACCTGGTCGATCCACCTTGCCCGCTGTGCAGCTCGCCTTCTTGTTCCCGTCGGATCGTTGTCGAGAACCATTTTCACCGGATTACTGTCCGACATTCTGGCTACGTGCCCGGCCCACCGCAGTCTTCCGATTTTCGCAGTGTGAACGATGGATGGTTCTCCCAACAGCTGATGCAACTCGTGGTTCATTCGCCTCCTCCACGTACCGTCCGCCATCTGCACCCCACCATAGATGGTACCACATAACATATGTGTAACTCGGGTAGCAAAAGTTGTACCCTTATAACAGATTGAATGTGTTATACGGAACATCGAAACGTCAAAAGATATGGTATAACAGTATTGAATTAGCAAGGGGTCGCGCGATTTTTACTGTTTATCTGATTATTATTCACACCAAAATTAGCTGAATATTTTTTTTAGATTACAACGTGGTGGAATAAAATTGAATAGTACTAAATTCGTCTCATGCCAGGTAAAGACATTCCACAAAAAGGCTTAATAATTTTCTTATTGTTTTATAGTTTTGTAATCCAATTCTTCCATATTGATGATTTAAAGTGCTTATGTTGATGTAAATAATAAAAATTAAATCGTATCCGCATAACTCGAAAACGGCTAGATCTTGACGAAAGACGGCTCGTTTTGTATTCGTAGATCTTGATGTCACCGTTAACCGGTCACTGTGAATTAGAAAAGTAAGCAGCAATGCAACTCTGAATAGCCAACCTTTGCAAACCGAATATACATGGCACTTGCCACGAGTTCATGCGGAATTCATTGACATTTTTGGATAAGGTTCGAGTAGCACAAGTTCGTCTTAGTTAACGAGTTGGTAGAGTGGCAGGAGAAAGCAATTGATGGAATTTTAATTTGATGTAGGAAACTATCTTTTCGTTTATTCATAGTACTAGCAATTACTGCTAGAATATCAAGATGGAGAAATAGGATATAAAAGGAAACAACATGGCGTATGAGGCAGAAGCGGTAACAATATGACTACCAAGCCCACTACAGTCGGGATTCGCTGGTTGAGATTTTAATACTTGGGTCACTTTTTAATTGGGCCTCCGCTGGTTGGGTCATGGCCCAACTAAAAATCAACGTCAAAATTCAATGTTAACACGGAAAACGGGATTGTGCGTCACTGGACATAACTTGGCCCAACTAAAAAACCGAATTCGTTAGTTTAGTCGAGGTCGTGGCCCAACCAGCGAATCGCGACTGTAGATACAGAAGAAGAAGAAGACGCACATAGTAAAAAACTCTCTGTTATTGAGCTAAACTCTTTCTTTCTGCATAACTATGCGAAAAATGTCAAATAAAAGAATCGAACTTCGTTGCCTCAAATAGTTAACATAGACCATTGGTTCATTGAATATAAAAATGATTACAAACTTCAAACTTCCATGAGTCGATGTTCTATGACTAGATTTCGGCTCATGGAAACAAATTATATCATATGAAAACAATATTTTCTGGGTGACTGTGATGGTCCCTCCAAAGAACTCCCAAAGATTTTCTATTCCACATCTCGATATTTCCATGAATCGACTGTTCTTTACAATATCAACTCATGAATGTCGGTCACATTCATTATAAAATCATATAATTATTAATTAAAATTGATTAAAAACATAATTATACGATTAATCTTTTGAAACTCTGTAATTAACTATTAATTATTTTGAACATGAAACTTCGATTTATCATACTACAGTAACACCAAACTTTTGAATGAAGTATTACAATATCAGTGTTTTGCTGTTTGAACAATAAATGTAATCAATATTTCCCCTTATCGGTACAAATTTGGAAACGTTATTACCAGAAAATGCTTAGTTAAAGCGTATTAAGTTAATTAGTGTTGAAACAGCTTTTCAATTCTCAAAATGATAAGAAACATCGTTAATATAGTTTATTATTATTCCAAACTCAATACACCTCGCGACGCCGTCCCGCGAGTTTGCTTTCGTATACTTGGTTAATGATTTAGGTTAGAGGATATACATATATTCAACATTGCAGTCTATACGTAATAATAGTATTAACAAGAATGACATCTAGTCAATAATAAAACTTTAATTTTGAAATTTGCTTTTTTTTCTCATTTCATTTCGCAACTCATTTTTGCAACTTGTAAACCAACATTGGTGTGTCCCTCGCCATCCTTTTGAAAAAGCCGAAAACTGCATATTCACAGATTAGTTTCTAATGTAGAACAGTTTTAAACGACATCTTAATTAACACTTTTTGAAAAAACTTCAATTTTCTTCAATTCATACACAATCTAATTGAACTGGCTTTAGGATCATTTCATTTTCGATACTAGTAATCGGTAGAAAAAAGATATTGTTCTAAAATCGCCAGAAAATAGCTGTTTTAGATAAAGAAAATGTCGATATTAATTTTATATCTTGTCCATTGTTGTGAGAAGCGCAGAAGAAATTTGTTTTCGGATATTATCTCCCATATCTCGATAATGTTTAAAATATATGCATGCTAAAACTGAATTTCTCCACACTTCAGTTGTCCATCCTGTTATCCTGTTTTGTGGATAATCAGTTTGGTACGGCGGCGAACTCTATTCGATCGGAGCGTCTTGCGGAGTCCAAAGTACGTACGATTTCCAGCCACTATGCGTCTCCGAATTTCTCTGCTGGTATCGTTATCGGCGGTCACCAGTGAGCCCAAGTACACGAATTCTTCAACCACCTCGATTTCGTCACCACCGATAGAAACTCGTGGTGGGTGGCTCACATTGACCTCTCTTGAGCCTCTTCCTATCATGTACTTCGTCTTCGACGTGTTGATGACTAGTCCAATCCGTTTAGCTTCGCTTTTCAGTCTGATGTAGGCTTCCTCCATCCTCTCAAAGTTACGTGCCATGATATCAATGTCGTCGGCGAAACCAAATAACTGGACGGACTTCGTGAAAATCGTACCACTCGTGTCAATCCCTGCCCTTCGTATTACTCCCTCCAAAGCGATGTTGAATAGCAGACACGAAAGACCATCACCTTGCCGTAACCCTCTAAGCGTTTCGAAGGGACTCGAGAATGCCTTTAAACACGGACTACGCACATCACCCGATTCATCGTCGCCTTGATCAACCGTATCAGTTTATCCGGAAATCAGTTTTCGTGCATTAGCTGCCATAAGTGGGCCCGATCGATTGTATCATATGCGGCTTTGAAGTCGATAAATAGATGATGTGTGGGCACGTTGTATTCGCGGCATTTCTGCAATACCTGACGTATGGCGAACACCTGGTCTGTGGTAGAGCGTTCACCCATAAATCCCGCCTGGTACTGCCCACGAACTCTCTTGCAATTGGTGTTAGTCGGCGGCATAAAATTTGGGAGAGTACCTTGTAGGCGGCGTTCAGCAATGTGATTGCGCGGTAGTTGCTACAATCCAGCTTATCGCCCTTTTTGTAGATGGGACACACGACACCTTCCATCCACTCCTGCGGCAGAACCTCATCCTCCCAAACCTTGGTAATCACCCAGTGCAGCGCTCTAGCCAGTGCTTCACCACCGTGTTTAAACAGCTCTCCTGGTAGTTGGTCAACTCCAGGGGCTTTGTTGTTTTTCAGCCGGCCGATCTCCTCCTGGATTTCCTGGAGATTCGGAGCCGGAACCCTAGCAGCACAATTCACGTTGATTTGGTTGATATAACTCATATATGACCAAATTTAGTCTTATATGAGTATAATAGACTGATTTACAACATGTGTGTTGCTCGGGAAGTCGCATGTCCTGCGCGCGTGCCCATATCGCTATTCAGGTGCTCTTCGTAGTGCTGCCGCCACCTTTGGATCACCTCACGCTCGTTCGTAAGAAGGTTCCCGTTTATGTCCTTACACATATCGGGCTGTGGCACGTGGCCCTTACGTGAACGGGTCAACTTCTCATAGAACTTTCGTGCTTTATTAGCGCGGTACAGTTCCTCCTTCTCTTCATGGTTTCGATCTTCCTGCTGGCGCTTTTTCCTCCGGAAAATCGAGTTTTGTCTGTTCCGCGCCCGTTTGTATCGTGCCTCGTTCGCCCTCGTACGGTGTTGCAGCAATCTCGCCCATGCTGCGTTCTTCTCCTCAACTAACTGCTCACATTCGCCGTCATACTAATCGTTTCTCTGATCCGGAGCCACCGTGCCTAGTCCAGCGGTTGCGATGCTTCCAATGGCGGATCGAATTTCTCTCCAGCCATCTTCAAGAGATACTGCGCCTAGCTGCTCTTCCGTTGGGAGTGCCACTTCCAGCTGCTGCGCGTAGTCTTGGGCTAGTCTACCGTCTTGTAGCCGCCCAATGTTAAGCCGCGGCGGACGACTCCGACGCGTGTTGATCACCATCGAGAGTTTTGAGCGCAGACATACTGCGACGAGGTAGTGGTCGGATTGTTCAAATTGTTCGGATTGATTCAAAACTATGTGCTATGTTCTTTCAAGCAGCTCGGAAGATTCCTATCAAGATACTCGGAAGCCTCATTTCAAGAGGTTCGAAGGACTCATTTCCTGAGGTTCGGAAGACTTCTTTCAAGAGGGTTTAAAGCCCTTTTTCAAAAGGTTCAAAAGATTATTTTCAAGAGGTCCGGAAGCCTCCTTTCAAGAGGCCCGGAAGCCTCCTTTCAAGAGGCCCGGAAGCCTCCTTTCAAGAGGCCCGGAAGCCTCCTTTCAAGAGGCCCGGAAGCCTCCTTTCAAGAGGCCCGGAAGCCTCCTTTCAAGAGGCCCGGAAGCCTCCTTTCAAGAGGCCCGGAAGCCTCCTTTCAAGAGGCCCGGAAGCCTGCTTTCAAGAGCCCCGGTCTCCTTCTTTCTAGCGGCTCGGAAGCCCCCTTTCAAGCGGCTCCGAAGCCTCCTTTCAAGAGGCCCGGAAGCCTCCTTTCAAGAGGCCCGGAAGCCTCCTTTCAAGAGGCCCGGAAGCCTCCTTTCAAGAGGCCCGGGGGCCTCCTTTCAAGAGGCCCGGAAGCCTCCTTTCAAGAGGCCCGGAAGCCTCCTTTCAAGAGGCCCGGAAGCCTCCTTTCAAGAGGCCCGGAAGCCTCCTTTCAAGAGGCCCGGAAGCCTCCTTTCAAGAGGCCCGGAAGCCTCCTTTCAAGAGGCCCGGAAGCCTCCTTTCAAGAGGCCGGAAGCCTCCTTTCAAGAGGCCCGGAAGTCTCCTTTCAAGAGGTCCAGAGGTCCTCCTTTCAAGAGTCCCGGAAGCCTACTTTCAAGAGGCCCGGAAGCCTCTTTTCAAGAGGCCCTGAAGTCTCTTTTCAAGAGGTCTGGAAGTCTCCTTTCAAGAGGCCCGGAAGTCTCCTTTCAAGAGGCCCGAAAGGCTCCTTTCAAGAGGCCCGGAAGCCTCCTTTCAAGAGGCCCGGAAGCCTCCTTTCAAGAGGCCCGGAAGCCTCCTTTCAAGAGGCCCGGAAGCCTCCTTTCAAGAGGCCCGGAAGCCTCCTTTCAAGAGGCCCGGAAGCCTCCTTTCAAGAGGCCCGGAAGCCTCCTTTCAAGAGGCCCGGAAGCCTCCTTTCAAGAGGCCCGGAAGCCTCCTTTCAAGCAGAAATGCATCTGAACACGAGAACGCGTGTTCGTGTTCAAAACGTTCTGAACACTGCACACTGTTCAAGAGCACTGACCTAACTTAGCAACTTGTATCCTAGGAAAACAAATTCAAGCGACGGCATGCTACACATTTTTCGGTCAGTAACGGAACACGTGGGCATCTAACGGATAGAAATCAAGCATGCTCATATGTTTTTGCATAGTTCCAAATCTAAGGAATCTTAGTTACCACGATCGTTTTGCTTGCATACCAACCCAGTGCACACTGAACTGTGTTCAGAGTTCAAAACTAAGAACATCAAGGCGCGCTCTTGGCTCATGTTCTGTTCAGGATGCATCTCTGCTTTCAAGAGGCCCGGAAGCCTCCTTTCAAGAGGCCCGGAAGCCTCCTTTCAAGAGGCCCGGAAGCCTCCTTTCAAGAGGCCCGGAAGCCTCCTTTCAAGAGGCCCGGAAGCCTCCTTTCAAGAGGCCCGGAAGCCTCCTTTCAAGAGGCCCGGAAGCCTCCTTTCAAGAGGCCCGGAAGCCTCCTTTCAAGAGGCCCGGAAGCCTCCTTTCAAGAGGCCCAGAAGCCTCCTTTCAAGAGGCCCGGAAGCCTCCTTTCAAGAGGCCCGAAGCCTCCTTTCAAGAGGCCCAGAGCCTCCTTTCAAGAGGCCCGGAGCCTCCGTTCCAGAGGCCCGGAAGCCTCCTTTCAAGAGGCCCGGAAGCCTCCTTTCAAGAGGAAACCTCCTTTCAAGAAGCCCGAAGCCTCCTTTCAAGAGGCCAGGCCTCCTTTCAAGAGGCCTGGAAAGCCTCTTTTCAAGAGGCCCGAAGCCTCCTTTCAAGAGGCCCGAAAGCCTCCTTTCAAGAGGCCAGAGCCTCCTTTCAAGAGGCCTGAAGCCTCCTTTCAAGAGGCCCGGAAACCTCCTTTCAAGAGGCCCGGAAGCCTCCTTTCAAGAGGCCCGAAGCTCCTTTCAAGAGGCCCGAAGCCTCCTTTCAAGAGGCCCGGAAGCCTCCTTTCAAGAGGCCAGAAGCCTCCTTTCAAGAGGCCCGAAGCCTCCTTTCAAGAGGCCCGGAAGCCTCCTTTCAAGAGGCCCGGAAGCCTCCTTTCAAGAGGCCTGAAGCCTCCTTTCAAGAGGCCCGAAGCCTCCTTTCAAGAGGGCCCAGGCCTCCTTTCAAGAGGCCCGGAAGCCTCCTTTCAAGAGGCCCGGAAGCCTCCTTTCAAGAGGCCCGGAAGCCTCCTTTCTAGAGGCCCGGAAGCCTCCTTTCAAGAGGCCCGGAAACCTCCTCTCAAGAGGCCCGGAAGCCTCCTTTCAAGAGGCCCGGAAGCCTCCTTTCAAGAGGCCCGGAAGCCTCCTTACAAGAAGCCCGTAAGTCTTCTTTCAAGTGGCTGGGAAGCCTCCCATCAAGAAGCTAGGAATTCTTCTTTCAAGAGACTTTCAAGACTTTCAAGAGAAGCGTCCTTTCAACATTCTAGGAAGTTTCCTTTTAAGTGGCTCAAAAGTCGCCATTAAAGAGCCTCGGAAGTCCCCTATCAAGAGGCGCGAATTAAAATTTTTATAGATTCGGAAACTCTTTTCAAGAGGTTCGAAAGCCCCCTTCCAAGAGGTTTGGCAACCTCCCTTCTAAAGGGCTCGGAATTAGGTTACTTTAAAGAAGCTCAGAGGCGTCCTTTCAAGATATTCAGAAGCCTCATTTTAAGCAGCTGAAAAGCTGCCTTTAAAAAGCCTCGGAACCCTCCCTTCAAGAGGTTCAGAAACCTTCCTTCAAGAGGCTCGGAAGCCTATTTTCAAGATATTCGGAAGCTTGATGTATAAACTTATTTTAATTGGAAAGTTTCACGGAATAATGAAAATCTCTTACATGGGGAGAGGGGGGTTGAAAAACCCAGAAAAAAGGCTTACGTAATTAGTGTATGGCCCCTTAGTTTTCAGGTCCATTTTTCAAGGATCTCGTGGGTTACGCTTATTTTCATTTACAGCAAAAAATAGGGGGTACTCAATTAATGCAAAAGTTCAAAGGGGTACCTCTCAAGAAAAAGGTTGAGAATCGCTGCCGTAGTGGAATAATTAGATGTCCAAAGTGACAAGGGGAATTTTTGAAAAATTTGAAATTTTGATGATTTTAGTGTTCTGGGGGATGCAAATCTCCCTGTTTTTTTTATAATTTAGCTTTTGGTCCCAAATGTCCCGTAGATGCACGAAACTTCGATATTTGAAAGTGCCGTCGACGAGTAAGGACCATAAAGCTCAATTATCACCCAATTGCGGTTCTATTGTTTGTAGAAAGATTTGCAATGCATTGACAAGAATAATGAACACGACAAATGGAATGAGTTAATCTCGTTAAGTCGCCAACGAAAAAAAAAAGAATCGTCGAAGATAATCCTCTGTTCCGGTAACGGATCAACGGGATTATTGATTGATGCCCTGTTCTAGCGGATCCAGATGGGTATGGATTGGCTGCCCACTACAATAACCAACTTGGATCCAGTGGCACCCGCAGTGGCGCGACGTCGTGTCCTCATGAATGTTTACAATTTCCAGATCTCGCCGCACAACAGTCCCACAACGCTTTGTTTTCAATTTACGAGACCAAATTACATTATGGTAGACGTTCACCGCCGCGCCGTGCCATGTTGAAAGTCAGACCGGGCGGCTACGTGCGCCGAAAGCGGCGAGAAGGGTTGGATGTCTCGGTTGACTTGTTTCTGAGCATTCTTTATTTTCGCTGTTAGGATGGCTGAAATGAACGCAGATTTCAACTTGGACAAGATTGGTAGACATTTTTGTGATTTTTGCCTTTCTACAACAACGGAGTTGTGAAGAATGGATATACCTTCACTGTATAAATGAACTTTTTATAGAATCACCCTAACATCAAGGTTTAAATGCAATTTGGATCAGTTTGGTGAATTGAGATGATGTCTATACACATTTATACAAACGAATACATACACGTATACATCATGTTAATTCGTCGAACTGAATAGAATTATTTATGGGCCATATTTCGGTCGAATTGAACTTTTATAAAAAAAAAAGTTGAGTTCGCTATATAAAAAGTTGAATTCGACAGAATTCTACTGTTTTCCCAGGAATCTAGTTTCAGTTCATTGTAACGCTGAAAAGTTTAGATGAAAGCGATACTCAACTCTAGAAAGACAAATCCGGAGCAGGTGAGTTAATCTTTTTTTTGCAACGACGAATATTTTGGAAGTTGGAATTATTTCTAATTGAATAAACACTCATTTTACGCATCAAGCTCGTAACGGAACATCAAGCATGACACAGCGAAACAAAATTAAACTTTTTTTTCTGTCTTGGAGAGAAACAATGTTATATCGTCACGGCATCTTTGTGCAAAGGAGCCAAATGTATTTTAAAAAAATCTGTTGCGATTGCAAAGCTACGAAAAGTGGGCTTTCTTATTTCATGAGATGCCAATCAAAAAAGTTTAATTACAGGAGTTTGGAGTGGCTTTAAAAACATAGCAACAAACTCCATATGATCTTTTTACTTTAGTAGTATATATATGTCAGACCTACTGATATCTATTTAAAAGAAATTGCGTTGGTAATTTTCTCAGTAATGCCGTTGGAAATTTCCCAAGAAATTCCATCGGGAACTCATCCAGGAATTTAATCGGAAAATCATCCATCCATATAGAGTATAGTTTCCCAAAGTGGTGGATCACAACCGCCAGCCTATGTAAATCTTATTAAAGGTTATTATTCCAGGAATTCTGAATTCCGCACAAGGAACTATGTTGACACTTTTTCGGACTCATCATATTAAGCACTATGATTAAGCACTTTGTAGTCAATTATCAAATGCGACAACATTCAAAGCGTGACAAATTATCGATCTTGAATTGCTAAATTTTAAATTGTTTGTCCAAAGGGCTCAAAAGTCTTTTGTGTTATGAGCTATATCAAGGCATTGAATCCGGTAGATTAGAACTCCCTCGTGGATTTTACCTACTGGTGATGCAAGCATCGAGAGTCGACAACAAGCCGTTATTTTTCTACGGCATTTGATAACGTGTTCCGCTTTCCACGTCTTTAAACTGAGCTGCTTTGGTCTGCGACGTCGTGAATCGTCAACTGGATTAACTACTAGGAAAACCCTCGTTAAGATTCGTGACGCCATATCCGATGAATTTGTAATTGAGTCGTATTCTGCATTCTAGGACTAGACAAACACCACTGATTGATAAGGGTTTTTCAGAAACAAAATATTTCTAATCACACTTTTTATATCACATACATTCCTCTCGCATCTACCACATGGCAAATTGTGTTCACTTTAATCCAGTCATCCAACCACCAAATCACGGAGTAAACAATCATAACTTTTGCCTTCAACACTTCAACCATAAGTGAACCTTGCGTGGCGCCATGGACATGGACACGTTGTCTAACACAAATCGACATAAATTACGACCAGGTTACGGCATCTACTTTACGATTATCAAACTTTATCGGATAGGCCATAAAGAACAGGATTCCGGGCTAAGCTACTCCCCGCAGAACCGCTTTAATTGGGCAGTAAAATACGAAGCTCAATATAGGGATAAGTTCTTGAGTGGTGCGGAACCTTCCTCGATGGCGAACGTCGTCGTCGTCGTCCTAATCATCGCTATTGCCGACTATAACGCGCGGCCCTTGTTTGGCATTTCCTAGATACTAAATGTGGGCCAAATTGGTCTCAGTTCAGTCGCCCGGTTCGCCGTATTGTTTGTTTTGTTCCCGACAGACAACCTGCAAAAAGAGCTTTTCCGCTAAAAGCAGAGACCTTCCAAAAACGTATGGCCCATCTCTAAACAAAGGAGTGAAAGGATTGCCCGGCTTTTCCTATCCTGATGAGCTTTCCTTCGTTGTGGGATCCCGGAGCCAGCTCAGTCCACTGCTCCGGTCCGGTTGTTGCTGTATGAATAATTCCTTATCGTTTGTTGAACAACGGTCCCCGATTTCCGATAGGGTGGGCATTAGGTCGCTTTCACCAGTCAGTGCGAGATAAAGGGAAAACTTAGACAGTGTTTGCGCTGGGGAAAAAAGCACCAACAAGAGTCTGGAAATGTTTGTTGACACTCTGTGTAGGTACCGTTGCATTTAATGGAGAGAACATTGAACGTTTTGAAACGATGACAGTCAGAGCGGTGCGATGTCGGGACACAAAAACGGGACTTTATCGAATTTTGGCTTCCAAATGATGATAACGAGCAGACGTCCCTACAGGGACTGTTAATCTGAACACGTCCACGGTGACGAGGGACGACCGCCGCTGTCCGTTGCCAAAATGCGATATTTTATGATTGTCTTGCGAGATTATAACGATTGAAGAAGGATAAGGTGAATTGATTCAAATGAGGCTCATGACACGGGGGAAGCTTCCATGTCAACTTTATACAGATGAACCTTTGTTGGTTTTGTCATTTTTGGATTTTTTTGAAAGTTTCCCACGCGATCGGAGAGGGTGATATTTTATGTGATTTTTAAATGGACATTTGTATTTTTTTCCAACGGATAAACGAAATTGTGGTTTGGACGACTGAACTTCAGATTTTGATTCGCTCAAATAACTCATATTTTTTACGCATCTAAGTATTTTTAAACAGCGGGGGGATTGAAGGACCATTTTGTCCGCGCGTCCGTGAAGGTTTCGCCACACTCGTCGTTAATCCTCTTGATCTGCTCCTTCAATTTTCGGTTGGCGCCCACAAAATTGGTGCCGTTGTCAGTGAAGATCTCCACTGGAGAGCCCATTTGCAGGTGAATCTTCGGCTTGCCATGATACACGAGTCGGTCGTCAAACTATACGCCAGTTCCAGATGAATAGCCCGCACAAACAGGCAGGTGAATACGACGATATACCGCTTCTCTCTAAGCCGTCCCACAGTGACTTCCAGAGGACCCAGATAGTCTATTCCGACGTAACTAAACGGCTTCACGTACGCTTGATTTTTCTACGTTGAGTAGCTCTTCCGTTGGTTTGTTCCAATTGTTCAGCAACACTCGCATTTCGTCGGGATAGGACTCACTTTGAGCATCGGGCCACAAGCACATTTCCGCCTTCACATACTCCTGTTGGCATAGCGGTATCAACTTCGCAGGTATCGGCTTGATGAGCAGTTTCTCCTGGGCAGCCGTTGCCCCAACTGTTTCTATCGGATGACCCTGCAGGCGACGTCTACAGTTAGTGATGAAGCGATGGACAAATGCAATCGTTCGCACTAACACATTCCATTTCGGGATTCGGCCAGCCTCCACAAGATTCTTGGGTATAGTAACACGGTGCAACAGCACGTGACTTCTGAGTTCTTCGTTGGTTTCTGCTGAATGTCGCTGTTCCGGCCATTCTCTTTCCAGGTGATACAGGAACGAAGGGCCATTCAACCATTTACCGCTATAGCTCGGTTCTGTGTCTTTAGTCCACTTGGTCAAGCAGTTTGCCACGTTCTCTTTCGATGGTACCCATCGCCAGTTTTCCGGTTCCGACAGCGTCAGTATCTCTCCAAATCTGTGTGCAACGTATTGTTTGTATCTCCGGTGTTCGGAACGAATCCAGGCAAGAACGGTGCTGGAATCAGTCCACAAAAATTTCTGGTCGATCTTCAGCGTATGGCTTTCGCAAACACTATTCATCAACCGCGCGCCTATAAGTGCCCCTGTAGTTCCAACCGTGCAATAGATTGGTATTTCAAAGGCGCTACCTTGCTTCTCGACTATTCTGAAGTAAGCAGCACATCCAAATCCATTTTCGCTCGCATCTGTGAACATGAACACGTGTAGCTGCAGAGTTCGATATGAGCACGGGTCTGCGTCTCCGAAGTAGCATCTCGGGATCTTCAGTTGGTATGCCATTGGGAGCAGCCCAGTCCATTGCTGCCATTTTCTAATTACTTCATCCGGTACGTCTTCATCCCACGCCATTCCTGAACGCCACATGTCCTGAATCAGCATTCGTCCGTGTATGAGGAGTGGTGCCATGAGCCCCAATGGGTCAAAGAGACTCATAATACAGCGCAGTGCTATTCGTTTGGTTGGCCGACGGTTTTCACATACGTACGGAGTCAATTCTTCCTGCCAGTTGTCGGAGAACAGGAAGCAGTCGTTGATCGGATCCCAGAGCATACCAAGAACGCGTTCTCGATCCTCGCTTTGATTGCTAGACAGCGGCCGCAGTGATTGTTTGGGGGTTTCTCCCAGACTGTGCAACACTTCAACACTATTGCTGACCCAGCTACGCATGTTGAACCCAGCTTGCGAATGGATGAACTTCACTTGTTGAGCTCGTTCAGCTGCTTCTTGAGACGTATCCGCGCTGTCGAAGTAATCGTCCATATAGGTTTTCTGCTTTATAGCTTCTGCTGCATCACGTACTGCGCGGAGCATGGAGAGCATGTTGCTCCCAAAGGTAGCGAACGTCATCAGGTAGGTATCCAGAGGTCGACTGGGGAAACGAAACAGGAATCGTTGCGAATGCATGTCTGCAGGGATCATTGTAAGCTGGTGGAACATCTTCTCGATATCGCCGCCAAATCCAACGCGCCGTTCCCGGAACTTACTGATCACATGTAACAACTGAACTAGTAGGTCCGGCCCCTTTAGTAGCAGGGAATTAAGTGACACGCCATTTACTTGTGCCGCTGCGTCCCACACCAGTCGCTTCTTTTCAGGCTTCTTCGGATGCGTTACCACGTTGAGAGGAAGGTACCATATCCTATTAGGATCAGCCACAGCTAGTGCATAGTATTTTTCGATGTATTCTTGGATCTGATGGTGCACGTTGTCTCGCAGGTCTGGATCTCTTGCCAACTTCGCTTCGAGGCTTTTCATCCTCCTCAACGCCATCGGTAGACTATTTGGGAGCCGTACGTGGTCTTCCTTCCACAACAATCCAGTGACAAATCTACAATCCTTTCGCGATGTAGTTTGCTCCAGTAACTCTCGAGCTCGCTTCACCTTAGCTGACTCTAGTAGCATAGCACATGCCTCAATGTCTTCGAGAGCGAATCGCTGACGTATTATTTCGTTAAGCTCCCGATCTCCATCGTACCTGCGTACGTGCCCTACAAAACGATTGGTCTCTGCTATAGGCTCGCCAGGTTGACCAATGCGATTCTCCAATGGTACGAAGAGCTCCAAGTTCTGCAGCCCGATCAGTTCTTTCGGTTCAGCGTCCACATATGAGAGTATTGGTAGATCATGAAGGTGTGTTAACCTTTCTGCCATTTCGTGGAACGGCAAGCTCTGTTTAGGCAGGCTCAGGGCATTCACGGTATGTGCCGATGACAATTTGAAGCGTTCGGTTTCTCCTCGTCCCGAATTCATCAAGTCGATTCGCAGCGATGACTTTTCTTTGCGAACCACATTTGATGTCCATGCTAACTCCAATGGTTCAGGCACTCCCACGACTCCGAGCTTGTGTGCAACGCTAACTTCTACCAAGGCAAAAGAAGATCCTTCATCCAGAAATCCATACGTGTCAAAGCTTCGATCACCGTAGTACAATGTGATCGGCACTATACGGAATAACACAGATCTACGCACACTGGTGTGCGCTTGAACTTGCGCTCTGGTGGCAGGACTCGATTCAATTGGATGCAGTAGGGGGTGGTGTCGCTGACGACAATCTCCAACACTGCAGTGGAATCGCGACTTACATTCTGATTGCCGTGATAATACAGCCTCAAGGTGGTCACATAACTGCTGGACAGCCATGCCGAAGTTTATCAACGTATCGAGTCGTTCTGGTTTCGGTGGTTCTAGGCGACGAACTTTTCCCAACAGGTTCTTCTCCAGCAATTCCGGTCGTCCGTATAACCGCCGCAGAGTCTCCATAATCGATGGGACGCTATTCGGGAACATAAGCTTCGTTATCACAGCTTCCCGCGCCGGACCCTTCAAGGATTCCTGGAGTCTGATAATATTTTCTACATGAGAAAATCCACACGCAGCATTTGCACTCACAAAACTGCTATAAAACGAACAGTGGGTAATGTCTGTGACATAACCGCTAAGTGGACGTAGGACTTGACTTGACCATGCCTTTAAGATACATAATATGTCCAAATTTCTCACATCAACTATTTTGGATAAATAATCGGCGTTGCATACCATTCCTTGGCAAAATCTTCTCATCAAACCGACACAGAAATCAAATCTACCTCGAACAAGAATCATCAAAAAAAAATCAGGAAGTATCTGTCCGGTCACGAAATATTAGCCTCGACAGTGGCAACCTTCCCACTGAAGGACTGCCTGAAATAAACCACAAGTTGGCTCAGCAGGGGATGTAGACTGTATCTCAGCCCTTCCACTGAAGAGCCTTCTAATCCGTGCGATAGCGACTGAAGGAGAACATTATTTTTAACTCTTAGAGCCTTGAAAAAGGCTGTTTGCTTCGGCTAAGTGCAATAAGTAAGAAAACGATCTTTTCAAATAACCGCGAATTTCTAGTGATGGTATAAAAAAGACTGAATGCTCTGCGAGCGAATGCACTTTTCTTTAATACCTTATTTTGAATCTTCTCTGCTTACCAATTGGTGGGCCAATCAGCTAGTGTCTTGTATGCCGCTTCTTTGTCAGCCAAAGCGTCATCATCGACAACGCGTTCGAGAAGGGCTTTTTCTTTTTTACGCTCTTTGCTCGCTGCTGGCGTCTATTTCCTAACGGGACTTTTCGCTAGATACAGGCCAATAAGCCGAGCAAGGGAGCTTAGAATTGCAGTTCAGGTGGGAAGTACGTGTTCTTTTCTGAGACAACGCCTCGCAGCTTAGTGTTCATTGAGCACTTCCACAGTTATTAACTTCGAGGTTTCTAAGCCAAGTTACCATTTTTGCATTCGTATATCATGAGGCTAACACGATGATACTTTTATGCTCAGGGAAGTCGAGACAATTTCCAACCCGAAAATTGCCTAGACCGGCACCGGGAATCGAACCCAGCCACCCTCAGCATGGTCTTGCTTTGTAGCCGCGCGTCTTACCGCACGGCTAGAGAATTCGCCGAGGAGACCGGCGTCCCCCAAGGGTCGAACAGACCAAGGGTCCCCCATCCCGAACAGGAAAATCGTCCGCATCCTTGGAGTGGACATCGATCGTCGATTAACCTGTGTTCCACACTTCCGGGCTGTTAAGATGGCCTGTAAGTCCCGGATTAGTCTGATGAAAACCCTGGACAAAAAACATCGGACTAACAGCAGACACACCAGGTTAAGAGTGGGTCAGGCGATTATAGATAGTCGTCTATTTACTCTACGGCCTGGAGCTAACCTGTACCGCGCGGAGCGATTTTTTGGCCGTCCTCTCCCCAGTTTTCAACAATTATGTTCGGCTGGCCTCTGGACTGCTTCCCTACACGCCAGCAGAAGCCGCTTTTGTTGTGTGGGGAAAATACAGACGAGTTGAGAAGATCCTTCCTAGAACTGTTGGGAACACGATTCCAGAACCATGAAATCCGATACACCGATGGTTCAGTCTCCAGCCGTGGTGTCGGTTTCGGAGTCTCCGGTTCCGGTTGAAATACATCGGACAGTTTAGCTAGTAAATGCAGCATCTTCTCGGCTGAAGCTGCTGCCATCTTCGTCGCAGCCACAGTTACGGCCAACAAACCGATCGCAATCTTTACAGATTCAGCTAGCGTCGTCGCTCCTCTCAGAGCGACACTCATAGACACCCTTGGATCCAAGGAATACAGCCGGCTATGGCACCAAATACTTGTCTCGCCTGGATCCCCGGCCATTGTGGCATCAGGGCGCGAAGGTCTTCCCTACACCCGCTCCGTCCCGCTGGCCGACGTTAAAAAGTGGACAAAAAGTGTCGTCGGCCAGAACTGGGCGCGGATTTGGAGTAGCAACCATACACTATCCCTGAAGAAGATCAAAGGCTCTACTTGCCCATGGAGGGAAGTGACTTCCCAGAAAGAGCAGGAGATCGTATCGAGGTTACGGACCAGCCATACAAGAGTCTCCCACAACTTTGGTGGAGACCCTTTCCGACCTCAATGTGACCTGTGTGGAGTTATAAACAGCGTGGAGCATTTCACCTGTAGATGCCCTAAATACGAATTCCCTAGGGAACTTTATGGAATCCCAGGTAGCAACCCGAGCAGCGCAAGTCAGACAAAAATGGTTGCAGCAACTTGATTGTGACTTAATCCGGTCACATATGAGTTGCAGTGACCTATGAAGGACATGTGTGCTGCTAGGGAATAGAGAAGCTCTAGGGGACGACGAAGCCAGAATGGCAGCTCTCTTTTGCTTTTTGAAAGATGCCGGGCTCTACTACCAAATATAGGACCCCCGAACACCTTTTTTCGGGAACAAGGTCCTCTGCCGAGGCGAACGGGCTTTCCCCAGATATAAGTCCCACCCCCTAAGTGAACCACATACTGTTCAGCTTATGGGGCTTCAGCCTCCTCCTCTATTTTTCAGCCTTTATTTTACACGACATTCTGCCATGTCTTCGAAATTTCTTTTACCTTTTTACCAAGGTCTCAATAGAATACCTATTCGAGCAAGATGACCCCTCTGAAAAATTTTGGGCTTTGAAATTGCCATTTTACCACACACTTGGCTTTCAAACTTTTCCATGAAAGGACTGAATGATCCTACAGGGTCCATTAAGGCAGAAAACGGCTGAAAAATATGAACCAAAGCATAGGCAGACCCCAACACAGCCCACATCCTTCAAACCAAACACCGGAGAACAGCGCACCAAGATTCAGGACTACGGAACTTCCCCAGGAAACCAAACTGCGATGTTGACAGGAATGCGGTTCGTGCTCCAGTGAGGGAGCAGCACCACGACCTACCTGGAAGCGACCATTAGACGACCCATTAGACGGACCCCAGTAACACCCGTGATTGTTTGTGAAAGTGTCATCCTATTTTTATTTTCATTTTATAGTTCGTTTTATCTATTTTTACAATTAGTTTGCTTTTTTAAGTGTTAGGTTAAGCCAAAAATAGCATTAAGAAAACCAACTGGTGAGCCCTAAGTTGGCACGCAAGGGGGGACCATCCCGCCCACCCTTCCCTCTTTCATCAGCACACAAATACGCATCGTGGCGGAACCCTTGGTTGAACCGCGAAGGGAGCTCAAGCTCCCTTCCATACCGGTGTTGAACTTAATTTGAAATTAAAAAAACACCTTAACAAAGATTAAAAAAAAAAATGTTCCATACAACCTTCTGTCGATGGAAAAATATTTTAAATAGTCAGCAGCTGTTGCTGTTCTGGGCGAATGATTAAGTATGCGACTTCCAATGCAGAAAATAATGATGTCATCGATGAATGGGCAAACTCCAGGAATGTCCACGGTCAGACTTTCGGTCAGATCTCTGGAGAGCTCCAGTCCAGGTGCTGACTTAACGGTAGGAAGACTGACCAAGAAAACTTCAGTGTACGTTCCTAGTCTTTGGCGACGGTTGTGTTCAGCGTCGGAATGGAATGGCAATGAGTTATTTTGTGATTTGCTTCCAGGCTGTGAAGCTGTACCTCAGAGCGGTTACACGAATCTGGGGGTGTTATGCTTGATATAATCAAAAGGAATCACTCGATGCCCATCAGGCCTAGGTTGCACATGGAAGTAACAAAATATCGGGATCGCTAGTTTTCGTCGCAGAACATGAGGGACACAGTGCAATCGAACTTGAGGCTTGGTTTGATTGTTTCATCTTCGGTTTTCCAATTTGCTTCCGCTCTGCTTTAGAAAAAAAATAGAGATAGCGCTGGCGGAATCCAGTTGAACAGACACAGCAAAAACTTTATAAATATTTAGGTCGACGAGGTGCTGGTGTCCGATGCGATTAAGAATAAACACTCCGTTCGTTTTTGTTTTGATTTTTCCTTATTTCGCATCATGGGGTGTTTTGATTGTTTTTGATAATTTATTTCATTGAGAAAGTACGAAATAACCCAATGTGCATCTTCTCATAAAATACTTAATTGCCAATGAATCAGAACAAGTGCTTTATCATTTGAGCATGAATGCTGAATCGGAAAGGGAAAACTTTTCCTTCAGCTAAATATGGTTAAAAGTTTTGTGAATCTACGTCATCCACAAAATCATTATGCATTCTGAGCTCTCTTATATGAAGCACATACTTCATATTGGTTAGAATTCACGATCCTGGAATGGTTTTGTAAGTAAATTCCTTTTCCTTAGTTTCCGAATAGAGAAACTTCATCTGCTTCTATTTTACATGAGAAAATCCCCTCAACAGAAAAGCCAAGCAGTTTGACCTTGATATGTTTTTTTATAGCTGAACCCGTTGTTGGTTCCTACCGTAGAGCACACAGCGGAAAAATCCCTTCCAGTAATAAAACAAAAGAATCTCCTACTCCGAGTAGAAGGCATCCATCTCCGATTTTCTTCCAGACTTCATCAATCATAAATTATTCATCTCAGCAGCATAAAATTCCGCCCAACCTAACGAACGAGCAACAAAAAAGTGGACGTTCTTGCAATTTTTTATCGCATTACTCCGCCCTCCTTCTAACACCGCTCGGCTTCAGCAGAATGAAGAATGAATCTGCTACCCAAATATTTCCTATCCAGCGACGTCAACAATCTCAACAACGGTCAAAAAGCAACAGTTATCGCGCTCCGGCCACAGTCAGTCAGTGTTGTGTTAAAACTGTCATCGTTGACGACGCTTGATGCCTTCGGATCGTTTCTGTTTCCTTACCCTTCAACGAACATTGAATTGGCTTTTGAATCCCTTCACATTTTTCCAGGACAATGCACACCGCGACTAACCCACTGCGCCATCGCCACCCCGGAGCACAATAGTCACCATTGTTCTCGATTTATATAAATAATGCATGTGCTCCGTGGGACCGGGAAAGAGAAGTAATCCGAAAGTGAGCCATTTTTATTGGCCCCAAAGGGGATGTCCCGCTATCCCGTCTAGACTTTGACTGCTGTCTATATCGAAGTGGCCATGTGGGGATGCTCTTGAAGGAACAGAATCGAACCGGCATCCCGTTGAATGGGGACACGACGACACAAGTTCAAATTTGTAGAGCGCATCATATTTTGGCCCGGGGCCAAAGAATCATAAGCAGCTTGTATAAAGGTTCACGTGGACATTATCAATCAATTTTTTTTTGGAAATTTTTCCTGCAGCGGTGGATTCAATAGTTTGGAAAACGAGACATGTGTGTGAGAATCTTTCCATGTTCCTTGACTATTTTTTTCTCCTCTCATTGTCAAAAACGTCGACCCGCTGGAGATCAACGATCCGTTAAATGAAAATGTGTATCACACAGAACGAAAACCTGGAAAAAGGGTTGGAGCTTTTGTGCTGACGAAGTTAGAAATAAATTAAAACATTATTCTTGCTTTCCCGACGTGCTTTTTTTTCGGTGGGAGCATACTTCCAGACAGTCGTACGAGTTTTATAGCAGTGTTCTTTTTTAAGCACGATGCTCTGAGACTGGTGCAGGAAGCCAATACTTGTTTCGATACAAGTTCAAACTATGTTCATCTATGAAGGAGCTATACCAGCAGATGAGACCCACCGGAGAAGTTGCTTTATAGGCAAAATTTTGTTGGTTGTCTGTTCGGAGCGTAATTCAACAATGGCTCTCTGGATCGATTTTCACTGAGACTATTTTTGGATAGCTCGATGAAGAAAGGGGGACAACATGATTTTCCACAATCCCTAGTCTTTCTCATGTTTAAAATAAATATGTAATGCATACTTTGCTTCACCTTATATTACGTATATTAGTTAAATCTTGAAATAAAATACAACAACGCACAAAAAACGGAAATTTTCTTCATTTCATCACAATCTACAACCTTCCTACCAACAATGTACCATGTGCTTCTATCCTCTCATCGCCATTGTATGAGGTATTTGGTTTAACAAAAAAAGACGCCAAATTACCCAAACCGAAAAGTTTTTCCGTAAAGAGTTTGGATTAAAATAGCGCTCGATAGCATTGGTACTTTCCATGAAATTTCTTTTATATCTGACTTTTCCACCTACCATATTTTTGTCTATGGGTCAGAAACAAGATCGCAATTAACATGTTACAAAAGACGAAAATTCAAATATCAATATTGTAAGTATTAAGATCAAAAAGTTTTCTACGCGAAAAGGGCAATAAAATTCAATGATATAATTTCTGCAGGAGACATAAGCATCGCTTTGAACATATGCACATGTTTGGCAAAAGGCAAAATATGATATGGTTCCTTCATTCAATACAGGCATTTGCTCGTTTTTAGACAAGTTACGATCCCTTCTTTGAGGGATGTACTTGCGCAGCAGAAGGCAAGGTAGAAGACAAGTCTTTCTTTCAATTCAAGCATTTTTTACATTTAGGGTAAAGTATGATATGATCCCTTCTTTCAAAGAATACATTTGCAAGGCAGAAGACTAGGGATGATTATTTCAATTTGGGCATTTGCTCTGGTTAAGGTCACTCCTGACAGAATCCAAGTTTCAAAGTGCTCGCGTTTTCGGTGGCACACCACTCGATACGGAAGCAACGCACAACTGTCATTTTTTATTTTTTCACGCATGCTGCGACACAGCAAAGCTGAATCAACAAAAATGACAGCTATCCGCTGCCTCCGTATCGAGTGGTGTACCCCCGAAAACGCGAGCACTTTGAAACTTGAATTCTGTCAGGAGTGACCTTAAGGAAAAGGAAGATTTATTATCCCTTGATTCCTTCTTTCTATTCGAGCTTTAGATCGGTTTAAGGTAAGGGCAGATATGATTCTTTCTTTCAAAGGATACCTTTGTCGCTGCCCGCAGAAGGCAAGAGAGTATATGAGTTCTTTTTCCAATTAGGGCATTTGCTCGGTTTAAAGAAAAAGCAGAAATGATCCTTTCCAGTGCCGTGAAATATCAATGTCAGTAGAATTTTTTGAACCGAATATAAACTTGGCCTACGTAGATCTCAATTGAATAACACAAATGTCAATTGAGTAGCCCAATCTATTCCATTGACAGCAGCGAACGCATCCATTCGATTGACTTTTAGCGCATATCATGCAGGTTTTAAAATTTTCCGTGCATCAATTTATGGAACCATTCTTATTATTATTTATTCAGACTAAGGCCAAAGTGGCCTGTGCGGTACATAAGAGTCTTCTCTATTCGGCTCGGTTCATGGCTACACGTCGCTAACCACTAGGGTGGTTCAAAAAATCGATTTTGCTCCACAGTGCTCATCTGATTCTTTACCATATTCTGAGTGTCCTCTGAAAATTTGAGCTCATTTGGATTAAAACTGATTTAGCACAAGCCGTTTCAAGTTTGCATGCAAATTAGTATGGGGAAATTTATTTTTTCATTATACTGTTAATGACGCTTCCACATCAATCGCAGGTTAAAAGAAAACCTACAGAGCTTGAAGGAATACTCAACAGCTTTCACCCAACGAAAACCGCATGTTGATTAATCGCCCCAATATTTAGTAATCCATTTTAGGACAGGTTGCGAATCTTTAGTCTTGATCGTTAAACTTATTTGAGGGCATCACTGTAATGTGCATTGCAACATAGTAGCCTGAATTTGTGTGTGCTATCTTTCGCGCCACGTGCAGCAATGTTGCCTGTTGATGAGTTATGCAATTAGCTCCAGAAAACCACGGTATAGATTAAATTCGATTACTAATTATTGGAACGATTAATTAAGATGCGGTTTTCACTGAGTGAAAGCTGTTGAGTATTCCTTTTAGCTATGTAGGTTTTCTTTAAACATGCGCTTGATGGGGAAGCGTCATTAACAGTATAATGAAAAAATAAATTTCCCCATACTAATTTGCATGCAAACTTGCAACGGCTTGTGCTAAATCAGTTTTAATCCAAATGAGCTCAAATTTTCAGAGGACACTCAGAACATGGTAAAGAATCAGATGAGCACTGTGGAGCAAAATCGATTTTTTGAACCACCCTACTAACCACGCAGTCTACGGAGGGTCCGCAAGTCATATTCCACCTGATCGATCCACCTTGCCCGCTGCGCACCTCGCCTTCTTGTACCCGTCGGATCGTTGTCGAGAACCATTTTAACCGGGTTACTGTCCGACATTCTGGATACGCGCCTGGCCCACCGCAGTCGTCCGATTTTCGCGGTGTGAACGATGGATGGTTCTCCCTTTGAAATCAGGAATTAGAAATATGTTTCCCATTTTTCCGATCACCAGTCATTAGAACGATGTGTATCTCAATTGACAAAACAGAATCTTTCAGTTGAAGAGAGGCACTGAAAAATAGTGATGGCATCCATTTGAACTATTTGAGGCACACGAAAATATGATCCTATATTCAAAATGGGTCATTTGCCCGGCAAAAAGTGAAAGAGGATATGATTACTTCCTTCAATTTACGCATTTTCTAGGTTCAAAGCAAGGTAAGTTGATTTTGACGTAGGACTAACGTCTTTCTTTACTATACTGAGTGTCATTTAGATTTTTGGAAATCGAGAGCGTTACGCTGGAAGGGAAGATATTGAACGATACTAGCGCCTTTATCTTTCGATGGATTTTTAAGATTTATATATCAATCGGCTCGGACACTCTCCATCATTTTTCCTATTTCATTGAAACTTAAAATTATTAACGATAAGCTAGGGGGAATGACGGCTTTGGCAGGTTTTGTTCTATTATTGGCAGGGGGGTTTTTTATGACTGACCAGGCTTAAATTTGGCCTAAACATTCTTTGCATATCAAAGAATATTGTGGCCAAATTTCATAAAATTTGGTCGACAAAAACCCTCTTGCCAATAATAGAACAAAACCTGCCAAAGCCGTCTTTCCCCCTATTGAAAATTTAAATTCTTGTCAAAGCCAGTAAAAATTTCATATGTAACCAATCCCGTCCATTCCTAACACGGACATCAGAATGCGGTATGTCACGGGCCTTCGGGTCTACCGGGAGATTTTCTTTGTGTTTAAAAGAAGCAGTGCCTGCCGTGTGCGAGTCACTACAATTTGTAACATCAGCGCGTTCTGACATGCTTTTTGCTCGCGCATTTCTCGTTTCGTTTGTTTGTTTGCTGTGTTTACCTGCAAAGCGACAGCATGCAGTCATCAACGGTAGAACTGCCGGTGGGTCTGCAAATATGCACGAAAGAAAAGGGCGCATTTTTTTTTGTCATTCTGTGCTTGATGATGGTCGGATGCAGTGGTGTCGATTACGATGGATGCAATCGCTCATCGTATCCCTCGGAGTTCACGGTTAGAGGTCGCTGATGGCTAAGGCATCGAGGGCAGCGGTGGTGTATGAAGAAGAATAAAATTAGAGAGATTTGGTCTGCTCATCCAGGTGATTTGTTTCATAATCCACATGATCCCGGGATGGGTACGAGTCATGTCATATAACTGGCCATATGTTAAGTTGTGCTTGGTACTAAACGACACGTACATTAAAACATGGTTATACTATAACAGTTCTGATTCCCCAGCAAAAAAATCAACTACACTAATGAAAATAAAAAATTGATTTAAATAATTACTTTCATTTATTTGCAGAAGGCATTAGCAATTAAAGATGCACAATCAGCAAAAGTGTTAATGTCCATTTTAGATTAGAAAATTTCGCTGTATTACATGTAAATGTTTTAAAAAAAGTCTGCAAAAAATAATTTCCAGAAGAATATTTAAATAAACTTTATCTTATTCTTTGTTTTTCATTTTCTGAGAAATTTCAACTTAACGTAGACTCGGATTTTGGAATGAAAACATTAAATAATTTTTCGTTGACGTTTTAGAAGTACCTCCTCTATTTTAGTAGGGTTACTGCTCTTTGACTTGTTTCTTAATGTTGTAATTTTTTTAGCAGTAAGCACGCATGTTAGCAAAAAGAAGCAACGAAATTGGTGCTGCATTTCTTTGTTTGAAAAACGGGACCGTTCCCCTAAAACAGCACATTTTGTCCAAGTCTGAAAATTTTATAAATAAAATTTTTAAACTACAAATACTATCATCAATAAGAAGTGCCCTACATTTTCTTGAGTAAATAAGGGCTTAATAGTTCGAAACAAAGCAATTCCAATTATGTATTTAATTATTAGATTTATTTCCAGAAGTTTTGAATAAACAAATTGCTAATATTTCTACACAGCATGGAAGTTATTATTATTATTTATTCAGACTAAGGCCGAAGTGGCCTGTGCGGTATTTAAGAGTCTCCTCCATTCGGCTCGGTCCATGGCTACACGTCGCCAACCACGCAGTCTACGGAGGGTCCGCAAGTCATCTTCCACCTGATCGATCCACCTTGCCCGCTGCGCACCTCGCCTTCTTGTGCCCGTCGGATCGTTGTCGAGAACCATTTTCACCGGGTTACTGTCCGACATTCTGGCTACGTGCCCGGCCCATCGCAGTCGTCCGATTTTCGCGGTGTGAACGATGGATGGTTCTCCCAACAGCTGATGCAATTCGTGGTTCATTCGCCTCCTCCACGTACCGTCCGCCATCTGCACCCCACCATAGATGGTACGCAGCACTTTCCTTTCGAAAACTCAAGTGCGCGTTGGTCCTCCACGAGCATCGTCCAGGTCTCGTGTCCGTAGAGGACTACCGGTCTAATGAGCGTTTTGTAGATTGTCAGTTTGGTACGGCGGCGAACTCTATTCGATCGGAGCGTCTTGCGGAGTCCAAAGTACGTACGATTTCCAGCCACTATGCGTCTCCGAATTTCTCTGCTGGTGTCATTTTCGGCAGTCACCAGTGAGCCCAAGTACACAAATTCTTCTACCACCTCGATTTCGTCACCACCGATGCAAACTCGCGGTGGGTGGCTCACATTGTCTTCTCTTGAACCTCTTCCTATCATGTACTTCGTCTTCGACGTGTTGATGACTAGTCCGATCCGCTTAGCTTCAGTCTGATGTAGGCTTCCTCCATCTTCTCAAAGTTACGTGCCATAATATCTATGTCGTCGGCGAAACCAAATAGCTGGACGGACTTATTGAAAATTGTACCACTCGTGTTAATCCCTGCTCTTCGTATTACCCCTTCCAAAGCGATGTTGAATAGCAAACACGAAAGACCATCACCTTGCCGTAACCCTCTGCGGGTTTCGAAGGGACTCGAGAATGCCCCTGAAACTCGAACTACGCACATCACCCGATCCATCGTCGCCTTGATCAACCGTATCAGTTTATCCGGAAAACCGTGTTCGTGCATTAACTGCCATAGCTGGTCCCGATCGATTGTATCATATGCGGCTTTGAAGTCGATGAATAGATGATGTGTGGGCACGTTGTATTCGCGGCATTTCTGCAGTACTTGGCGAATGGCGAACACCTGGTCCGTGGTGGAGCGTTCGCCCATAAAACCCGCCTGGTACTGCCCCACGAACTCCCTTGCAGTTGGTGCTAGTCGACGGCATAAAATTTGGGAGAGTACCTTGTAGGCGGCGTTCAGCAATGTGATTGCGCGATAGTTGCTACAATCCAGCTTATCGCCCTTTTTGTAGATGGGACACACGACACCTTCCATCCACTCCTGCGGCAAAACTTCCTCCTCCCAAATCTTGGTAATTACCCAGTGCAGCGCTCTAGCCAGTGCCTCACCACCGTGTTTAAATAGCTCTCCTGGTAGTTGGTCAACCCCAGGGGCTTTGTTGTTCTTCAGCCGGCCAATCTCCTCCTGGATTTCCTGGAGATCCGGAGCCGGGAAAATTATGTCCTGCGCGCGTTCTCCCAGGTCCATCACCATACCGCCATCTTCGTCTGCCACATCGCCATTCAGGTGTTCTTCGTAGTGCTGCTGCCACCTTTGGATCACCTCACGCTCGTTCGTAAGAAGGTTCCCGTTTATGTCCTTACACATATCAGGCTGTGGCACGTGACCCTTACGTGAACGGTTCAACTTCTCATAGAACTTTCGTGTGTTATTAGCGCGGTACAGTTGCTCCGTTTCTTCACGGTCTCGATCTTCCTGCTGGCGCTTTTTCCTCCGGAAAATCGAGTTTTGTCTGTTCCGCGCCTGTTTATATCGTGCCTCGTTCGCCCTCGTGCGGTGTTGCAGCAATCTCGCCCATGCTGCATTCTTCTCTTCCACTAACTGCTCACATTCGCCGTCATACCAGTCGTTTCTCTAATCCGAGGGCAGCGGTTGCGGTGCTACCAATGGCGGATTGAATATCTCTCCAGCCATCTTCAAGAGACGCTGCGCCTAGCTGCTCTTCCGTTGGGAGTGCCACTTCCAGCTGCTGCGCGTATTCTTGGGCTAGTCTACCGTCTCGTAGCCGCCCGATATTAAGCCGCGGCGTCCGACTTCGACGCGTGTTGTACACCGTCGAGAGTTTTGAGCGCAGGCATACTGCAACGAGGTAGTGGTCGGATTCAATATTCGCACTGCGGTAAGTGCGGACGTTCGTGATGTCGGAGAAGAATTTACCGTCGATTAGAACGTGGTCGATTTGGTTTTCCGTTTCTTGGTTAGGTGATTTCCATGTGGCCTTGTGGATATTTTGCGGGGAAAGAAGGTGCTTCGGACTACCATTCCGCGGAGGCTGCGAAGTTTATGCATCGTTGGCCGTTGTCATTCGATACGGTGTGCAGACTATCCGGTCCGATGACCGGTCTATACATTTCCTCCCTTCCTACCTGTGCGTTCATGTCACCGATGACGATTTTAACGTCCCGCAGTGGGCATCCATCGTATGTCTGCTCCAGCTGTGCGTAGAACGCTTCTTTCTCGTCGTCGGGTCTCCCTTCGTGTGGGCAGTGCACGTTGATGATGCTATAGTTGAAGAAACGGCCTTTAATCCTCAGCTTGCACATCCTTGCGTTGATTGGCTGCCACCCAATCACGCGTTGGCGCATCTTACCCAGCACTATGACGTGTTACCCGCTCGTTGGTGGTGCCACAGCTTTGGTAGAAGGTAGCCGCTCGATGCCCGCTTTTCCACACTTTCTGTCCTGTCCAGCAAATCTCCTGCAGCGCCACGACGTCGAAGTTGCGGGGATGTAATTCATCGTAGATCATCCTGTCGCAACCTGCGAAACCTAGCGACTTGCAGTTCCATGTTCCAAGCTTCCAATCGTGATCCTTTATTCGTCGCCTAGGTCTTTGCCGATTATATCGAGTCGCATTATCTCCTATATTGTTCGTAATTTTTGGTTTTACAGGCGGCTTATTGGGCCTGCGCAAACCTCCTGTCTCGTCGGAGGGCCGTCGTGTCAGGGCTGTTTAGCGTCCCACCTAACACCAGGACTTGGGCTTGTGCGCTTTGAGCGGCACACGGTCGCTTTGGTGGGGCCTACTTGCGGATACATGCAGCTTTTTATAGAGGTTTAACAGGGCCCACTGTCAAACCCCACCACATCCTAGGCAAGCCCCACAACTCGCAGATGGCCTGGGGAGGGATCGTCAAGCCCTTGGACATAGTCCCTGCTGCCCTGAAAGCATGGAAGTTGTCGTTTCCAATATAATCAAATTCTATAATCTTATAATCAAATTCCATAGATCCAAAAGATAGAAGTTAAATGTAAATACGTTACGTTTATACAAGTCCTACGTCTACTCGCGGTTATGTTAAAAACATAACCCATTGCTCGTTTTTTTTTTCTTTTGAAGAATACATTTTACCGGCAGATGGCAAGATAGGATATAAAGCATGCATTTTCCGTTTCTTCTATTCTTTATTTTAAAGCATGCATCAGTTTTCTTACATCAATCTTACATGGAAAATAAAATTACCCACTAATGTCAAATTAATTCAAAGCTGATTTATCTTCCTAAAAGACGTGATAGCATTTAAATTGTTCCCATTTTTACGGCAACCTTCTTTATTTTTCTTTTGCCACGGCATGCAATCATACGGCCAATTATCATGCATAGCCCATAAAGTAGAAACAACGTAACGGAATGGCTTGAGAAATGACCATTATGCCAAACGGCATTATGCCAACCGATTTTATGCCAAAAGGGGTACTCGATTTATGCAGCAAGCGAAGTATTTTTTTAACACCGCAAGGCCTCGTTGAATAAACTTATGAAAAAAAAACTGTGGCGTAATGGATGACACACATTGATTTAATATGGGCGCCGTCAGGTAGTATTGGTATCGATACCATTATCAAATGAATGGCATCCATATTAAATCAAAATCAAATTTACCTCAAAATTTGAGCTTTTCGTTGTATTTTAAAAAAAATCCAGTGGATATAAAAAAAAGATTATCTCTCGGGTACTTATTCAAAAGGACGTATGTGATTTTGTAAACAAAGATTCAAACGTCGATTTGTCCACTCTGATGGCACTACCACCCAAACCAACACCATCAACAGGTAGCCGAGGGCTTCCCCTACCTGTCTGTGGTGATGGTTTGCGTGGGAGTACTATCAGATTGGACAAATCGATGTTTGAATTTTTGTTTACAAAATCACATACGTCCTTTTGAATAAGTACCCGAGATCTGTTATTATTTTGAAGAAGGTTTGTCGAAAATCTTTACGATTTTTCTAAAATCTTCAAGTTATTTCTCGTCAAAACTCTTAATAATTTTCGTAAAAACCTTTAAAAAAAATTCTCGGGAATTAAAACAATATACATGAAAATTGAGGGGCCCCTCTTTGGCCATGTGGTAAGATGCGCGGCTTCAAAGCAAGACCATGCTGAGGGTGCCTGGGTTCCATTCCCGGTCCGGTTTAAGAAATTTTTTGATTTGGATCTCGACTTCCCTGGGCATAAAAGCATCATCGTGTTAGCCTCATGATATACGAATGCAAAAATGGTAACTTGGCTTAGAAACCTCGCAGTTAATAACGGTGAAAGTGCTTTATGGACACTAAGCGGCGAGGCGGTAATGCCACAATGGGGGATACAATGCCAATGATGATGATGAAGAAGAAGAAGACATGACAATTTATAAAAGATCTTCAAAACTTCAGATCAATTGTCCTCAGAAACATAGATGATTTCTAAGATTTGATAACGATCAACCACTACGTTCAAAAGTTATGAAGAAAATGGAGTAACGAACCAAAAAGGTTGGTGTCTTGGCTAATTGCGAGAAATGCAGCATTACTTCTAAGTGAATTAATTTGTGTGTTATTTAGCAGTTCACACTTTCACCTTCGTACAATATTTTTCATTTCTTATTTTACACATCCCAATATTGGCTTCTCGCTTTCTCTTTTTCACTTTTCGCTTCTTTCTACGCAGTGCTTGCTTCTCATCCCTCACTTTTGTCTTTAGCTTTCGCATGTAGTGCTGTCCCTACTTTTTACATACTTAGATTTTCCCAAACTTAACTAGACCATCTTTTGAAAAGACTAAACAATTTTTACCGATTTCTTCAAATTGGAAACCCCTCTAGCCCCTTATGACCTACGAAATAAGGTCGCTTGGCTGAAAGACATTCAGACAAAAGCCATTTGACCGAATAACACGTTAGGCCGAAAGTTATTTTTCGCCAAATTCCATAAGGTCGAATAAGGCCATTTGACCGAAACTGTTTTTAGGCAGAACTGGTCATTTGGCCGAAAAAGACGATCGAAGTGCACCGTGATTGCAGTTGGACGTGTTTTTATTTTTGTCCCGTCACTTTTTTTTTGTATTCGCCAATTTCGATTTTCATTTTTCTAGAATTCAATGTTCAATCAGACATGATTACCATTCAACAAGTGCTATGTTTCAAGTGAATGTGAGGCGTGGTAACACTAAATACGTATACTGCAATTGCGAAGTTGGAACCATACAGGTTTTGTATTATCGTGCTAATGGAAAAGTGTTACCGTTTAGGTAGTTTCACCTTAAGAGAAAGGCCTAAGCAGCAAGAGAGTGAAGCAAGAACTCAATCAAGCAGAATAGCAACTCAATGTCATACTACTGCTCGGTATGAATGCATTCAATACAATGAGATATTTCGAAACAATAAATTAATGATTCTTATTTGATTCTAATTGATGATACATAATTAATAGGATGCTCCGATAAGCATAATTATTGACTAGGAATAATCTAAATATATGGTATCGCCAATTTATTAATAAATGTATTTCCTAAAAACATGTTCTGTAAACGGCTAAATCAAATGTATACCTACATTTCACATACACTTTACAAAAAACTCTCACAATGGATGAAGGAGCTGAAGGGAAATATTGATACGATATGGAAAGAGTGGAAAATGAAAAGGGATATTTTCTATTGAAAATAGGAAAAGGGGGGTCCGAACATAGTCCTTTTGGAGAGCTTCGTTCTTTTCCACGTTGACCAGCAAAGTCACTAGACGTACAGTGCAAGTTTCTTGAGAAGAGTTAAAAGTTAAATATAGTGGAAAAGAAAGAAAGTAGAAGAAGAGTTTTGTAACAAGGAATCAGGTACGATTGAACAGCTAAGCTCAAGGACTCATAAGCCCAATACTAGGACCCCCTTATTCGTTCCATCCAACCAGGACCCATTGGTTTTACTCGCCAAAGCTCCGGAATAGCTCGCTTCGGGCGGAAAAGTCGATATTTGAGGCACGGCGATCCCAGGGCACGTGTAGAGCACGAGACCCGACGAACAACCTGAACTGACTGCGATTTACCCGCTTGCCACCCCCTTCGGGCGCAGTGTCTGCAATCACCATAGGCGTTCAGACGATAGTGCCACCTTCCCGTCGGCAGCGCTCTCCAGTAGCACGCTGCTTGTAGTCTTCGGCGTCGCCCTCTCACTTCGATCGACCGCGTGGGAACCGCAGCCCAAGCAACACCGACTGGTAACCCACCAAGCAAGCCGAAGCACCCTCCCAAGCTCGACCCCATCTCGGATGAGCGAACGTCATCGTATCTTTCCCCATCGCAGCCCTTCGCCGGCCGGCCCAACCATACACGAACACACACACAGACTATTGTAAGTACCAGAGCAAAGAATAAATACTGTGAATAGTGAGTATAGTGTCTTCTGCATTCCCGATCGGTATCCGAGCCGACCCTAAAACAGTGTTCAGAGGGCCACAGCTGGTAGCGGAGCTCAGAGGGAGTCCCAGCAGTAATAAAAGGTGTTCTGTATTTAATTTCGAGTAGTCCAGATTTCGGAATTCAATCCGGTGAGTTTGTTCCATGATATGATTAACGAAATGACACAAAAATCGTCCGAAATGCGTTTCCCGTCACAGGACTAAGAGCCGGTTCCTTTGCGACAGATTTGATTGCACAATCGGTGCGTCGGTGAAGAGGGCAAGTGAAACCATTATTTTAAAATAACTTTGCAGAGGTGTACTAGGGCCGGCTGGTCCCAATACCGGACGTTTCTCTTAAAGGACACTTCTGGGATCCACACATATTTTATATTTAAAAAATAACAGGTCTATTACAAATGGGTTACTTTAGTAAGGTTTGATGGGGTTTAATGCCTTCTCAGCCAGCCTGATTTCCTATACATACACCCGATTCCGTGTTATTTCGAGAAACCGTGTAAAATCCGTGTAAAAAAGTAACCGGGTCTCTGTTAATATGGGGGATGCGTTCCGTGTGAAATAAATCCGTGTCATTTCGAGAATCCGTGTAAAAAAGAATCGGGTGTATTATAATACAGTAGCAAAAATTAAATAATGCACACTTCATCTTACACATATAGATTTTGCTGTTACAAAATAGATTATAGGTTATCAGGGACTGTCTAATTAACGGGTGCTCAAATCCTTTTTTAAATTTGTTCATTAAACAACTATTTCACAGTTTTCATAAAGTAACTGATCTTAGAATTCTACAAATCCATGCATTAACTGATACACAACAAAGAATCAGATCAGTTGTTTCCTATACAGAAACAATTTAAAGCAACTTCGATGTTAGTTTTCTTAATTACGATTCTATAAACAATTTTCACTACTAAACCTATATATCAAATTGTTCAGTGAGAGAAGTAGAACATGAAATGTCAAATATACGGTAGGCTAATAATTCTGAACTGAAACTTTCTTTTTATTTTATTATTTATTTATTTTATTTATTTATTTAATACAACGTAATTACATTAATAACCGCCTAATGGTTTTCAGAGTATATGCTCTTATGTACACCTAACTACTATGCACTACTAATTCAAAACGCATCCAATTTTTCTCTTAAAGCAAATAAGATCTCGTTCGCTCCTGCAATTTCTGGGTAAATCGTTCCAAAGTTTTACAGCACGATGGCGAAAGGATACTTTTAGATCATTTGAGTTACATCTCGGAACGATAAGTGCTGATACTCGTGAGGATCGAACATACTCAAAGAAATTTTTAAGGTATGAAGGAGGGTTATTTATTATTTTATGGATTTGAATATACATTCCAAGTTTGAGGTGATTCGTGAGATTGCATCCAAGTAATTGATTTCGATAACTTGATATATGCTCGTATTTTTTAAGATTGAAAGCATATCTTGTGACAGCATTAAATACTAAGTTCAATTTGTTTAATTTTTTTGTGGAAACTAGACCAAACAGCGTATCGCCGTAATCAAACAAAGGAACCAAAAGTGATCTAGCCAATTGGATTCTAATATGTTGAGGAGTGCAATGTCTCAGCAAAACTAGGGAGTGCAAAGCATTACATAAACTTTGTTGCAGACGGCGTCAACTTGGGCATACCAGTTAAGGTTTGAATCCATCATTTTAACTTATATTAAGTTTATTTTTTTTCTTCGGTTTGTAATAATAATAATACAATCAATGTAATAGTAGGAACTTCTTGCGCGCAAATCGATTCCACGATCACTAAAATGTTTATTTTCTCGTTGAAGTGCAGATGACTCGTCGGCTTCCATCAAAGCGAGTATCACGTCAACATTTTCCTACCTATTCCCTAATTGACCTGCATTCGGACACGGCCGGCGCTGGTATTGCTTGATTTTGGGTCACCTGTTTTTACACATTGAGGATGATGTTAGTCCCAAACTTCATCTGTTGATTCTCTGTGTAATTACAGCTGACCTGGCAATAACGGAGTAGCAACCGTGGGCGGTCAATCATGCTAATGCTCATGCTCAGAACTGGTCATTTGGCCGAAAAGTCGTTTGGCTGAATAGGTCATGTGATCGAAAACGCCGTTCGACCGAACTGGTCATTAGGCAGAAAATGTGATTTTCCCGACCAGGTCACATTGACGAAAATGTAAATTTTTTTTTCGTAGCGTTTATTTATTAGGCTCAGTCGTGTCTAACACTTTGCGGAGCCAATACCAAGTTTTGTAATATTATTCTATTTATCAAAAAAGAGAATTGTTCTAATTATGAAAAACTTCAATTTCGTCCACTCTAATGTTGTACGCTGCTGCTATTCTTGTTTTGTCGTCCTCTATTATAAGTCTACGTTCGTGTTCATCTTCAATCCATTCGTATGTCGGCACACTGAACCGTCTCTTCCCGAAAGGTAGGTCCGACGAGTGCGGGACGGGACTGTTGCCGCTCTCGCTTGTAGAAGGATTGGCCGCATCGATTACTAAATCAGAATCTGCTGATTGTTGCTGCTTTGTCTTGATTTTCTTTGCTTTCTTTTTCGATTCAGTTCTGCACTGTTCGCCGCCGCTGGATTCTTCAACGCCAGAGTCGACGACTGTTGTAGTTTTTTACACCATCAAACAACCGATTGTCAAGCTTTATTGTTTGCTTCTGCTGTTTATTTTGCAGCATCGGGCAGGCCTTTTTGACATGCGTTTCTGACTTGCAAGCAAAACACTTCACTTTCATTCCATCATAATGGACTCTTCCTTTACGATGTTGAAAATAAAGTATCTCCGGAATGTCTTGTTCCACATCCATGTACAGTCCACGTACTCCCGTGAACATGTCAAGCTGGTACTCTGCAGGAAATCGTTCTCGTACGGTGCGTTTAACCTTACCGAACTTAGATAGCACGGAACAGACGTCGTGATCAGAAATTTCCGATGGCAGATCGTAAATTCGTACATATCTAGAGTTTCCGCCTGCCACGGACATCCGCACCAAAACTTTCTTCCCTTTGGTATAATGGAAAGGAAGCATCTCGTCGTTATTCTCAAGGGAATATTTCATCGCATCCTCGTTTTTAAATCGGATGAAAACCGATTTCTCGTCGGAGATTTTATATGCAGTTTCCATCTGCGTCTGATCACCAGTCAACGACTTCACTTTGTCCGCCAGAGATGGTTGAGCGGCATCCTCGGGGAAAATAAATGCCAACGTACTTTTAACTGTTGCTTCGCTGCACATTCTGACCGTATCCCGGGCAGAAGCCATGAATAGAATAACAAAACATGATATGGACTTGATTGATATAAGAGATAAAAGAACAGGCAAAAATATAAAAAAAAATCTCTGAAATATCATTTAAATATCAAGATATGTTATGGATAACAACAAACTAATGGCACTTGATATCGATTACTTATTACAAATAATTATTTGTAATAAGTGATCGATATCAAGTGCCATTAATTTGTTCTTATCAATAACATATCTTGATATCCTCATGATATTTTAGTGCAAAATATTGATATTGTCGTCTGATCTTTTAACTCTTATATCAATCATTTCCATATCTCGTTTTGCTATCTTATCAACATTTGATAATATTGAGCTATTTTCGTCTACTCGGGATTGGTATATGTACCGTAAACGATTGAACAAACACCGAAAGCAAACGCGTGAGTGAACCAAAAAAGCGTCTGTTCACGTAGAGATGTGATCGTTCACTCGGCTGCTAACGATATGGGGGCTATGTAGGATCACGTTTTGACTTTGCTTACGAACTCGTGACCAACAGAGGTTGCGACCTAATCAGTGCTCTAAGTGCTCATTTATGGTGATGTTGACGAAACTACATTTCACCGAGTCTATAATTTCCAACAGTTACTCCTTTGGCGAGGGTCCGTTAGCGTCGTCGTTGAGCTCTGCAGAGACAGTTCTAACAAACTCTAAAAGGGCTAGGTTAAAATGTTGAACTCGTTGGCCCTCATCTAAGAGTTAATATTTCAACCGAGCGGGCACCTATTTAATAATTACAGAATGTATTTGTTTCACTTCAACAAATGCTGACCGAAAGGAAAACACACAACGTTTTACATGTACTCTATTTTAAGGATTTGGTGCACTGCCCTCACGGTGGCCTCTGTTACAGGAAAATAATGGCAATCCTGGTATGGATAATGAATAATTTATCTTCACTCTCAATCCTTGGTTTGGTGTCTGTTCGAAACACCCGTCGTGTTCCTCCCCATTTAAATTACGGACATAAGATCTGGGTGTCTCTATCGTTAGAATGAACAGGTTCTGAAATAAATTATTCCCGTACGGGTCCTGAAGCTCCCAAACATGCAGAGAAAATAAGTTTCTTTTATATCAAAATAAATTGGATTTATTCTCAGCAAACCATTGTCCACTTTAGTTTCATATGTGTATGTCCTACAATTTTCTTCTACAGAGTGTTTCTATTACCAGGTGTTCTTCAAGTTTTTTTTCTGAAATATGATTAAATCAGCAATGCAGTGAATGTTGACCAACAGAAAAAAAGGTGGACACGTTCCTTTTATATTACACCCAATCAGGGGATTAATACAGTTCTGCATAAGAACCTTACAGAAACTATATCAAATTTTGGCATATGCAATTTCTGAAGATTTCAACATTTGCAGAACTGTGTATGTCAAGATTTTATTCAAAAATTTTATGGTTTTGTTTTCCTTTTCACGTATACGAATTATACCTAAGGATACAAGTTCGCTCCAAAAACAAACTTTTTATAGGAAGGCCATGTTAGACCAAAGTTACACCAATCGACCACCCAACTTAAGGTAATGTCTGTGTGTATGTAGGAATGTGCGAAAAAAAACTCACTAATTTTTTTAGCACTTATTCTTAATCGATTTGCTCGCTACAAATTTCATTCGAAGAGGAATTCTGTCCCTTTTTTTCTATTGTAAATCAAAATTAGGCATTTTTTTGTAGCCAAAATCAAATGGAATTTGTAAATGAAATAATGAACGAGTTCTCTGGACCAAACAGTGCTCTTAAGAGATTCATCCATGATTATAACGGCCATTAAACTCGTGCTCTAATAAGTCTTAGTAATGATTTCGTTTCAACTGCAATCGTCATCGCAGCATCAATAATAAATCTCTTTCTATCCACTTTCTGTCCACAGAAAATAATCTTGTCTTACGTCAACCATCGTGGATGCAAACAGCGCTCAGGACTTCATCCGGCACGGAACAAATTGAATGCTCTGAATGAATCCACCTGAAAATCCCCACCGAACGGACAAACAAAGTAAGGACGAGCTCCCACCACAAAGCGCAGAAAATTAATAAGATATCCTCTTCGGAAGAAAGCTCGCTGAAAGCACGCTCAGCTTCATCTGGTCTCCCATCCGGAAGCGAACGTTAATCCCGTATTCCAAACCAAAGACGGGTACGCTCGGCAAAAGTGTACCGCCGCACAATCAGCGCAACCGGAAGCAGCCGAGCGTCATCAGGTGGAAAATGAGAGTGCATAAATTTTCCACCCTTCGCACGAGTGACGCCGAAAAGAAGTGCGAGTGCCAGTTGCAGCTACCGTCAGTGTCGTCGTCGTTGTCATCACTATGGTCCAGAATGGATCGCCATCATGGCGCGAGTATTACTAACAATGGTGGTGAAGATAAGTTTAAAGCCGTGCCGCAGTCTAATGGTGGTCATTCGTGTCATCGCTTCATCGTCCATCAGCAGCATCAGCAGCAGCAACAGCACAGGAGCATTTAGGAAGTGCTGGTCTCCAGCAACCTTAACCAGTGATACCTGTGGCAAGGTTTTTGGGACGCATCCTAGTCGTTTCCTAGTATTCACAGGTAATGAACATGCACTTTGTGGTATGAATTTATTAAACAGCCATGGACGTAACTAGATGGGAGGTTTGATATTGAGGTACTTATTAAATGGGAAGCTGGGCAGGTGTGTTCGACTGGTTTCCCAAACCAAATAAAACGCAAAGTTTAATAAGCTCAAATTTAATGAATATTTGAAAGTCCAAAGTAAAAGAACTTAGTCAATAAATATCTATTAGACATTCTTTTCCTCAATGTCTTGGCTTAGGAGACACATTATGACCGTATTCCCCTAATTATGAAAGATACCTAGATACAGCTGTGCATTTTAATCTACTTGGTGTATTCATGTAGAAGTTTTTAATTAGGCACCAACATTGCCGAAACCTAGGAAACTTGCTACTCCATAGAGTGGGATGCGTTCTGCGCAACAAAAATTATACCGCCAATGAAAGACATACATTTTCCATAAAAAAAAATTGATAGTTATCATGGGAGAAATTGAAATTATTGATCTGAAATTTAAAACAAATCTTCAAACATCCTTAACCACTGAAGATTCGCATAAAAACAGGCTTGTTAATGAAAAAAATACTTGTGGTACTGAAATACTGAAATTATAAGCACATTTCTTTTTTAAGATATTTCGAATTCCTGTCAGTCATTTTCATGACTATGATATCAAATACGTCTGAGGGGAAGCCTCGGATACAGGGTGTAAAATTAAGGCGAGATTTCAAACGCTAATAGCGCTTTTATATTTCGATGGATTTTCGAGATTTTCTAATCAATTGATTTGGAAACTCTCCAGTAATTTGCCAAATCCGTCGATACTATTGATCAACAACGTTAAATTATTCATAATTTAATTTCTTTCCAAACCCAGTAAAAAATCAAAAATAACAAATCCTGTTCATGCATCCCCAATACGGACATCAGATTGATGTAAGGAACAGACCTTTTGGGTTGCGCTGCTCGGGCTGCTACCTCCCGCTGCTGGTGGACGCCGTCGAGCGTTCATCGATGAAACCTTGAACAAAAATGACGCCCATATCGTTCACCAGAAGAACGGGACTAATGGTGCTACTTCATTAGATACAGGTAAGCTGGGCACCGCTCCAGCAGTCTTGCCGTTTTGCGGTAAATCATGTAGAGGTCAGCCGGCACCAGCAGCATCAAGTGGAATAATAGAGGTAATAAACTATAGAGGACGATTGTCGCTGCGGTTCCCTTTGTTATCGTCCCCAAACATATTGGGTTTCTATCTGTCAAAACGTACTGATTTTTCCTTCGTTGGCATTTAGTGCCCTATCCTCGCCAGCAAAACATGTTTCGCCAGTGACGACAGCGACAACCTTCCTCTATAGTGTATTACCTCTATCCAGCTTTCCACGCTCGCCATAATGGCGGATGCTATAAAAAGTTTGACATTAACTGCTTCCAGACACTGAACTGAAATCATCGTCTAAGCATGCATTGATGTTCTTCGTCGTCAACGACAACCCAGAATTTGTTATTTTTTCGTCAACAATCCACTCGAGTATCCAACTTCATAATTTTCCCATTTATCATATGATTACATTTAAATTTTTAATGCTTTATTTCAGAAATCTCATTTCAGTCATCGCAGTGTCAGTGTGAGGTGATTCTTGAAATTGATTTCGGATACCCTTGCTTGTCATCACCAATCCATAGGGCAGTTCTGTAGGGCCTTCAGCGGTTTGATTTGAGAAACTTGATAAGCAATCCGTCGTCGGTAACGTTAGATGCTGCATAAATGCAGTGACTAGAGTTGAAGTAGGGTTCATAAGTCGACTAGCCTTCGCTAGAAGGTTGTACTATATATGGTCAATACGAATGTCAACAATTTGTTTTTTAAATAAGCTTTAGGACTTATCCTCAACTTAGTTTACGTAAGGTGCCGATGGATGGCTGTATGAACATGAAGTAATAAACTGCCGCTAACCGCAAGTCAGACTTATCTGTATATGGACGCCATATCCAGATAAGTCTGACTTGCGGTTGGCGGCAGTAAACGTCTTACAATCGTTTCATATTTCAAGTGTAAAATATATTCTCCTTTCCCTTGAATTCTATGCGTAGCAGTGGATAATATTCTTTTTATAAACTGGACGATATCGGTGTGTGTTCTAAGGCTCAACGCGAAAATTTGATACAGCACACCCTTATTAACAATGCTGTAGTAGACCCAATTGCATACAAAGTATGGAGAAACAATAAATTCATGCCGATCGTGGTTTGTAACTATATATTTAATTTTGATGTGGGTATTATATAAATTGTTATAAAAGTATCCATCGTTCGTTGTAAATCTCAATGTTGATTATTGTACGAATAAGTTGAGTATATTTGCGGTGACATATGTAGTAACTCAGCTACAGGGCAGCTACGGAAGGCGAACGCAAGACGATAAAATAGCCAACACTCGAATAGAGACATTAAGTGTTCTGCTGGAAAGTCTAGCGGTCGTATTCCGAGAAGTTTTTAGGCAAACCGGAATGGCGTGAAGTGGAATGTGTTTTTGCCAGAGAACCCATTTTGAATGTTTTCTGCCGTGAGGTCACAAAGCAAACCTTATCCCGCGTAACGTCGTACTTGTCAGATTGTCCTAGCATCACTTCCTCGCTGACAAAAAATTCCTTCCTCCCATCAATACGGCGTGCTGTGGAAGGAGTTGTCGAAGCCCCGGGCCAGCTGCGGCGTTTCCTGCAGCAGAAATTAACCACTCGTGATGGCTGGTCTAAAGCCGACGGATAGCTCCAGCGAATTCCCAGAGATTCTATGCCGACAAAATCAAACCACTGAAGGTCGCCAGCTGTTCGAGAATGACCCGGGAGCTTCCGTTAACTTAATACCATCAGCTTGAGGCTTAGACACGACTCCTTCTGAGACGGTGCAGAACTTCCAGTGTCAAAGCAGCAAAGACCTTCTACTTCAGATGTAATGTTGGTTCTCCACTCCAGAACGAATCCAGAAGACTTTTTTCCATGGCAAGGGTATCCGAAATTAATTTCACCTTACATTGCTTTGTCAGAAAACCTTTTCTATTTCTGAAATGAAGCATTAAAAATTAAAATGTAATCATGTAAAATGTGAAAAGTGTAAAGTTTGATACTCGATTAGATTGTTGACGAAAAAATAACAAATTTTGGGTTGTCGTTGGCGACGAAGAACATCAATGCATGCTTAGACGATGATTTCAGTTCAGTGTCTGGAAGCAGTTAGTGTCAAACTTTTTATAGCATCCGCCATTATGGCGAGCGTGGAAAGCTGGATTAGTGGAATTTATTGATCGGTGGTCGTCTGCACGGTTGCTTTAAGAAATTCGGCATGGCGATGGCGTGGACAGCGGCAGCAGTAGTAGTATTCGATGGTGGACGGCAAGGAAGCAAAACTCGTGAAGTTATTCGCATTGGTCTGGAAAGCTGAGTGGTCGAGAAGCAGCTCTTAAGTCAGATTTGTCTCGCAGGATTCAAACTTTTGAGTTAGATCTGGAGACATTGTTAAAAATAAATCGATTCTTGTCAGGACCATCAATTGGATTTTTTCCTAAATATACAACTGCTAGTAACTAGCATAGTATTGGCATCCAGTGAAATTGCCTCGCTACTATTGAGACGAGTAACAAGATATTTAAGCCGAGACAAACTTTCTTCAAACTACGAAAAATCGCTTGGTAATGTTCCATTCACGCTTACATCCCGGTTAGACGATAATAGCACATCAAACGTGATGTTGATAACAAAAATGCATTGAAATATCATTAAAATATCAGGTTTTGCTATTACCTAACAAGAACTAAGCAATATCTTGAGCTATTAGCGAAACATGTTATTTTCGTGATATTTTGGTGCATTTTTTGTTATTATGCCTGTTATTTTAACAATTATTTCAAACAAGTTCATATTATGTTTTATTATTAATATCAAGGCTTCTACCCGGGATATCAACAGCGACAAAATCGTGATTACCAAGCGATTGAATCGCATCCCGATTGTCGTGTCGCGTGTGTTTGGGGGAACCTTAACGCAAGACTTATTTTCCAGTCAACTTGAATGCAGATGAATGTTTTAGTTCGACCACCGGATGAAAAAGAATTTTATTGTACATCCCTTCTCGAATCACAGCAAACGGTGCCACGGTGCGCCGGTAGACCGTTATTATAAAATAAATGTCCACCAAAACCAAGTACAGAGCTTGATTCCTGATTCTTGATTTGATGTTTTGAGCCAAATAATTTGAAAAGAATGCATATAAGAATACAAAATATCACCAAAATAACCCACAAAAACATCTTGGACACCAGTGGTTTTCAATCCATTAGTATTTGTTGCCGTTTCATTTCAATTTATTTAGTTAATATTTAATTTTAACTCAAAACGGCTACGCAGTCTTTAAGGATTAAAACTAGATTTATATTTGTCCAACGTTTCGACACGGGGTTGGTGTCTTCATCAGGGGAAAAATATTATGTTTGTTCCTTGTCTAATGTTTAGTCTTACAATAACTGTCAGGTTTGGAAATTTGTGATACATTATTTTGGAAAACACTTATTTTAAACATAGATGACACTGGAAAATAACACAGATTTTCTTTATCAAGCCGCCTGATTGCAAACAGGGGGTTTGATAAAGAAAATCTGTGTTATTTGCCAGTGTCATCTATGTTAAAAATAAGTGTTTTCCAAAATATTTTTTTATAGAATAATAATGTACCCAAAGTTTCCAAACCTGACAGTTATTGTAAGACTAAACATTAGACAAGGAACAAACATAATATTTTTCCCCTGATGAAGACACCAACCCCGTGTCGAAACGTTGGACAAATATAAATCTTGTTTTAATCCTTAAAGATTGCGTAGCCGTTTTGAGTTAAAATAACAATAAACAGTCGATCATTCGAAAGTTAATATTTAAACAGATAACACTAAATCAACAATTTGATGTCCCAATACTAGGTTCGAGCGTTCGAGGCCACATCTCTCCATCCTCGGCCTCATGCTCGCCAAATCGTATCTGATTAGCCCCCCTAGCTCGCTGCGCTCTACGCCTTCTTGTACATGCCGGGCCGGAAATTAAACACCTTGCTGCCTAGCATTCTTATTTAGCTACCTTAGGGGTACTGGATTCGACGTAGAGGTGGACGAGCTCGTGGTCGTCAATATTCTAATAAACGGACTGTTTGAGCATGTTTGATATGTAAGCAGAGATCCCTTCCTGTGCCTCTACAGAACCCTGAAACATGATAATTCAATATATGGCACTTTGATGTGAATGCAAGCTGCGGCTTTTTCCAGCTGCTAGCAAAGGCATCAATTGCTTCTTCAAACCCATGCTCGATTTTCACGTTTTTATAATCATTCAGAAACTGATGATTGAAATATTAATTAGAAATTTGTTAATGTTTCAGTAGAGTAACTTACCGTGACGTTATCCTAAAGATCGCGATTCAAGTGAACCCTATGCAATTGGTTGATGCCTCATTTGTTTTAGGTTCACCCACAGCTCTACTCTACCTGGCCTATCTCGAGCAACTTGAAAATCGTATTAACAACTACAAACCTGATGTGCAGTGGCGGAGGTGATTACAAATTCAATATTTTATTTTCGTTGTTACCGGAAACCACAAGATTATGCACACAGCATGCAAAAATCTTTCTTTCTCTGGTGCAATTTTCCTTGATATTTTCTTTGGAGACATTCGATATGCCGAGCTCACTCTTGAAAGTCGTAGAATTTTTCCTTACCGCTATCCTTGAAGTCATTACCAGCCCGTTTGCGTGGAAATTTCAGATAGTGATTTTGCAAAAGCTTCGTCAATTCCAATCGTTACGGCATCAGACGAAGATCCAACCTGTTTTATAATGATAAACGACTACGCTGCCGTCACATGTATGTTTGTCCTATGTCTATGGGACAATTATGCGTATAACGGCAGTACTTTACTTCAAACAAATATTTGTGCTGCCGGTTTCATTCCAATAATTTCTATCGTACTCCAAGTTTGATCTTTACTTCTGATGCTCACATACATTTTTAATAGAATACTAATTTCAAAAGGTTTTGCTCATGCTCAGAATGTTCTCGCCTTTAGTGCGAAAGGACGAAAAATCGAGCGAAAAAAGGATGTTTTACCGCCACCTGTTTTATTCCACCCAAAAATGTGTTTCTGAAGGGAAAACGTCTGATAAATCGTTTGAAGGGGGTTTCGTAGGCTGGAAATAACTGGAAGTGGTCCATATTGCCTTATTTTACCCCATTTTGACCCATTTTCAACTCTATTTCGGAATAATAAAAATTCAAGATCACATTTATAAACAAACTAGCTTTATGTACCCGGCCTTGCTCGGAATTGCCAGTTTGGTTCGAAGTTTTTTTCCACAATCGGAAAATGATAAAACCAATTGGTCAACAGGGTAATTGTGTTTACTTATTGATACTTCATCATTTGATTAAAAGAAGGCTTTTAGAAACACTGACTGAAAAAAGGGATCGTGGGTTTGAATAGCCATATTCCGAGCAAACGTCTATTTCTAAAGAAGGAAAAACCTCAACCGATGCAATATTCCGGGCAAACGCATATTTTTCAAGAAGGGATCACACCCACCATTGCCTTATTCCGGGCAAATGCCTACATTTAAAAAAGCAGTCACATCCACCATTCAGAAGGAAACACATCCTTCATTGCTTTTCACTGAGCAAACCATGATTCCGATGAAGGGTAACAATTACCATTGCTTTATACCCAAATGCATGCTTTCTATGAAAGATTTTACTGATGCTGTTCATAATTATCCCAAATGCCTTCATGTCGAATGACCTTAGGCCAAATAGTGTTATGTTAATGGCCAGCTTCATTCAGGGAAATGTCATATTCTTGGATATGTGTATCGGGAAGTATCGTTTTCGGGAAATATCATTTTCGTTAAAGTCATTTTTCGGAGAATGTTATTATCGGGAAAATGTTATTGTCAAGGTCTTGATATTTTTGAGGAATTCGGGCAATTTGTTTTCGGAACATTGTACAATGTCAAAGAACCTCGGGTGAACTAAATAAGACGGATTATAAATTAAGACGTTTTCTAAACAATAGCAACCCCAATAACCTCCCGCATTCCAAAAGTCCCTACCAGCCTGTCTATAATAGTTTCCTTTGGGTAGAGAATACGTGTTTACAAAATGAAAATAAAATGACCTACCCCTATCCACTAAAATCGTTTCCTTGGGACAGACAATATTTGAAAAAAATTTGGTTCAAATCGGTCTATCGTCGCCTCCTTAACATGAAGAATATGTGTTCCAAATTTGGCTGAAATCGGCCAAGGGGCTTAGAAGTTATACTGAGTTGATCGAAAACTAAGAAATACCCCTCCCCGCACACCCTCCCCCTTTTACAAATAGCATACTTAACCCTCCATTGTCGTCTCCTTGAGATAAAGAATGTGGAAATCGGTCAAGGGGTTCAGAAGTTATACTGAGTTGATCGATAACTAAGCAATACCCCTCCCCGCACACCCTCCCCCTTTTTCCGAAGAGCATGCAATCGTCGTCTCCTTAAGATTAAGAATGTGTTCTCCAAATTTGGTTGAAATCAGCCAAGGGGTTCAGAAGATACACTGAGTTGATCGATAACTTAGCAATACCCCTCCCCCCACACCCTCCCCCTTTTTCAAAGAGCATCCCCAACCACACTATCGTCGTCTCCTTAACATGAAGAATGGTTGTTCCAAATTTGGTTGAAATCGGCCAAGGGGTTCAAAAGTTACACTGAGTTGATCAATAACTAAGCAATACCCCTCCCCCCACACCCTCCCCCTTTTCCAAAGAGCATGCTATCGTCGTCTCCTAAAGATAAAGAATGTGTGTTCCAAATTTGGTTGAAATCGGCCAAGGGGTTTAAAAAGTACACTGAGTAGATCAATAACTAAGCAATACCCCGCTCCCCACACCCTCCCCCTTTTCCAAAGAGCATCCCTAACCCCCCTATCGTCGTCTCCTTAAGATAAAGAATGTGTGTCCCAAATTTGGTTGAAATCGGTCAATGGGTTCAGAAGTTATGCTGGAACATACAGGGGTTAGGCAAAATGATTGAGATAGGCAAAATTTGGCCCAAATTCAAATCCTTATAACTTTTTCAAAAATTGATGAAATTGGACAAAACCGGAAGCATTCAACGGCAAATTTAGTCAAGATTTAGGAACATGCACGGTCACGAATACTGGCCACCGGACACCGGAGATGTTCCGGATTTTCGGAGGCCATGTCAAAAACACATTTTTTCTGCCGCTCGTATTTTTGTGTGGTTTGAAGTTACATCGATGAACACTATTTTCCTAGAAACTAGATCTTATTGAAAATTGAATGCGGGCTGTTGCGCTAAGATCCGTTGAAAAACATCCGAGATATGGCCATTTCAGTAAAACTGGTTCCGGATACTATGGTCAATTATGTATATCCTTCCAATCACGTATATATTATCCGGTACCATATCAATATTGGTATCAAACTTCAAGATTTTTCATGAAGATGCTTCAGGAAGCATATTCAGGGTGATCAGTTGCTCTGACCACTCTGTAGTAGGTTCCAGGTGCCCCGGGGGAAGTGGCCAATTTGAAAAACATTCAGAACCCTATCAATATGGGTATCAAACTTCAAGATTTTTTATGAAGATGCTTCAGGAAGCATATTCAGGAAGATCAGTTGCTCTGACCACTCTGTAGTAGGTTCCAGGTGCCCCGGGGGAAGTGGCCAATTTGAAAAACGTTCAGAACCCTATCAATATGGGTATCAAACTTCAAGATTTTTCATGAAAATGCTTCAGGAAGCATATTCAGGATGGTCAGTTGCCCTGACCACTCTGTAGTGGGTTCAAGGTGCCCCGGGGGCAGTGGCCAATTTGAAAAACGTTCAGAACCCTATCAATATGGGTATCAAACTTCAAGATTTTTCATGGAGATGCTTCAGGAAGCATATTTAGGACGATCAGTTGCCCTGACCACTCTGTAGTAGGTTCCAGGTGCCCCGGGAGAAGTGGCCAATTTGAAAAACGTTCAGAACCCAATCAATATGGGTATCAAACTTCAAGATTTTCCATGCAGATGCTTCAAGAAGCATATTCAGGACGATCAGTTGCCCTGACCACTCTGTAGTAAGTTCAAGGTGCCCCGGGGGAAGTGGCCAATTTGAAAAACATTCAGAACCCTATCAATATGGGTATCAAACTTCAAGATTTTTTTTTAAATGCTTCAGGAAGCATATTCAGGATGATGAATTGCCCTGACCACTCTGCCTGATGATCAAGAGCCCCGAAGGAAGTGGCCAATTTGAAAAACGTTCAGAACCATATCAATATGGGTATCAAACTTCAATATTTTTCGAGGTGATACTTCTTAATGCATTTTAGAACCAGCAGCTGTCATGATCACTCTGCAGAAGGTTCCAGGTGTCTTGGGGAAGTGACCAATTTGCAAAATGTTCGAAACCATATCAAGTACTCAATACTCATTATCTAAGTTCAAGGTTTTTCATGGAGATGCTTTTGGACTCTCCTGTCGAATAGAGTTCGCCGCCACACGAAGTTGACCATCTACAAAACGCTCATTAGACTGGTCGGCCTCTATGGCCACGAGAGTTGGATGTTGCTGGCGAAGGACCAACGCGCCCTTGGAGTTTCCGAATGGAAGGTGTTGCGGACTATTTATGGTGGGGTGCAGATGGAAGCCAATGGAGGTGGTGGTGGAGGCCAATGAACCACGAGTTGTAACTGTTAGGAGAACTACCACATGGTACAATTTTGGCGGTTACGGTGGGCCGGGTATGTAGCCAGAATGTCAGACGACAACCCGATTGAGATGGTGCTCGATAATGATCCAACCGGTACAAGAAGAAGAGGCGCGATGCGGTCACGGGGGATCGACCAAGTGTAAGATGGCCTGCCATCAATGGCAGCAGGTCGCAAGCATGACTTAGCAATTGTGTGGGGTGCTATATCTTGACATGGCCATGGTCCTATTATGGCACTTAAGGGCAAAGTGAAGCCTGCCGATTATCAAATTATTTTGGAAGACAAGGTATTTGTTGATATGATGACAAATCCTGAATATGACGTCTGTTTTCATTTTTGCGAAAGATCCGCAGGTCGCGTTCCACTTGGTCGATCCACCGTGACCGCTGCACGCCTCTTCTTCTTGTACCGGTCGGATCGAAGCATCATCTCAATCGGGTTATCGTCTGGCATTCTGGCTACATGCCCGGCCCATCGTAACCGCCAAAATTGTACCGTGTGGGTAGTTCTCCTAACAGTTACAACTCGTGGTTCATTTACCTCCACCACCATCTCCATTGTCTTCCATCTGCACCCCACCATAGATGGTCCGCAACACCTTCCATTCGGAAACTCCAAGGGCGCGTTGGTCCTTCGCCAGCAACATCCCACTTTCGTGGCCATAGAGGCAGACCAGTCTAATGAGCGTTTTGTAGATGGTCAACTTCGTGCTGCAGGGGCCCTCCTTAGCCGTGCGGTAAGACGCGCGGCTACAAAGCAAGACCATGCTGAGGGTGGCTGGGTTCGATTCCCGGTGCCGGTCTAGGCAATTTTCGGATTGGAAATTGTCTCGACTTCCCTGGGCATAAAAGTGTCATCGTGTTAGCCTCATGATATACGAATGCAAAAATGGTAACTTGGCTTAGAAACCTCGCAGTTAATAACTGTGGAAGTGCTTAGTGAACACTAAGCTGCGAGGCGGCAATGTCCCAGTGGGGGATGTAATGCCAATGAAGAAGAAGAAGAAGAAGAAGAAGAACTTCGTGCTGCGGCGAACTCTATTCGACAGGAGAGTTCAAAAGCATCTCCATGAAAAACCTTGAACTTTGATGCTCATTTTGATATGGTTTCGAACATTTTGCAAATTGGCCACTTCCCCAGGACACCTGGAACCTACTACAGAGTGATCATGACAGCTGCTGGTTCTAAAATGCATTTAAAAGTATCACCTCGAAAAATCTTGAGGTTTGATACCCTTATTGATATGGTTCTGAACATTTTTCAAATTGGCCACTTCCCCCGGGGCACCTGGAACCTACTACAGAGTGGTCAGGGCAACTGATCGTCCTGAATATGCTTCCTGAAGCATCTCCATGAAAAATCTTGAAGTTTGATACCCATATTGATAGGGTTCTGAACGTTTTTCAAATTGGCCACTTCCCCCGGGGTACCTTGAACCCACTACAGAGTGGTCATGACAGCTGCTGGTTCTCAAATGCATTTAAAAGTATCACCTCGAAAAATCTTGAAGTTTGATACCCATATTGATTGGGTTCTGAACGTTTTTCAAATTGGCCACTTCCCCCGGGGCACCTGGAACCTACCACAGAGTAGTCAGGGCAACTGATCGTCCTGAATATGCTTCCTGAAGCATCTTCATGAAAAATCTTGAAGTTTGATACCCATATTGATAGAGTTCTGAACGTTTTTCAAATTGGCCACTTCCCCCGGGGCACCTGGAACCTACTACAGAGTGGTCAGAGCAACTGACCATCTTGCATATGCTTCCTGAAGCATCTTCATGAAAAATCTTGAAGTTTGATACCCATATTGATAGGGTTCTGAACGTTTTTCAAATTGGCCACTTCCCCCGGGGCACCTGGAACCTACTACAGAGTGGTCAGGTCAACTGATCGACCTGCATATGCTTCATGAAGCATCTCCCTAAAAAATCTTGAAGTTTGAAACCAATATTGATATGGTACCGGATAATATATACATATATACAAGGATATACATATATGACCATAGTACCCGGAACCAGTTTTACTGAAATGGCCATATCTCGGATGTTTTTCAACGGATCTTAGCGCAACAGCCCGCATTCAATTTTCAATAAGATCTAGTTTCTAGGAAAATAGTGTTTATCGATGTAACTTCAAACCACACAAAAATACGAGCGGCAGAAAAAATGTGTTTTTGACATGGCCTCCGAAAATCCGGAACATCTCCGGTGTCCGGTGGCCAGTATTCGTGACCGCACATGTTCCTAAATCTTGACTAAATTTGCCGTCGAATGCTTCCGGTTTTGTCCAATTTCATCAATTTTTAAAAAAGTTATAAGGATTTGAATTTGGGCCAAGTTTTGCCTATCGCAATCATTTTGCCTAACCCCTGTACATACAAACATACATACAAACATACAAACATTGAGTTTTATATATATATAGAAGAAGAAGATAGAAGATAGAAGATAGAAGATAGATAGATTTTGGTGAACTAGTGTTAAGAAATGCATGGAAAATCTTTAGCAAGCCGTTTGCATATTTTTAAAATGAATGAATTGCCTTTTTTGCCTTAATTGACAACGATAAAATGGTATTATTCGTATATTTATAAAATCGTATTATAGCCTGTCTCATTTTGTCCCAAGTGACCTTGACCATCCGGGACTCGCATGGGTTTGCATCAGTCATGCAGTTCTGCCTCTTTTGTGAACGATAAGCGTACTTTTTCCAAAGGTGTTTTCTTTTTCAAAGTCAATCACAATACACTGAAGTCGGTTTTTACGAGGGGGAAAAGTACCGCGTAAATGGAAACTTCCTAAAAAACGCCAAGACATTGGCTGCAAGAAATAAATATGTTTTCGACTATAAAAAAATCGAAATATTTGAATTTTAATACTTTCAGGAGAAATATGGGACCATAGTTTTACCTGAGCTGATCAACAAAAGTGTATTGAAATAAATATTGATTCACTTAAGGCTACAATTACCGTCATCCAGTCATTGACGAGAAAGACAGCCACGTGCTCGTACCACCCCCCAGTAATAAAACCATCCACTGAGGAGGAAAAGCAGTCTCCAGCTGGATGGGGGAAGTATTTTTGTTTCATAACTACATCATCCAATAGTGAATACATAATTATATCTGGTGGATGCTTCGTGTGGTTGTATTTCGCTTTAGTTTTCGAAAAAACTGCCTTTTGCAACATTTTTTCCCAAGAGGGGAAATCGACGATTTACTCTCACAGTCTCTTATGTATAAGAGAGCGTGAGAGTAAATTGTCGATTTCACATCACGCTAGCGTGATGGTCTTGCTAGAGTAAGCGCATCTCACGGCTATTATTGTTAAGGTCTCGAAGTCGACTCCCACCGCAGCCCACCACAGATTTTTTTTTCTGATTGTTCTCGTAAAAAGTGAGTGAGAGGTGAACTGCCGTTCTACGCATGCATGTACCAAATTCAAAAAACGACAAACGAGAAAATGGCATTTGAAATTGAACCCTAATTTTCATTGCTGACGTATAACCTGAATGAAATATAAAATTATTACATGACAGAACCATTCAGAAGACTTAATATCATTGAAATCATTCATATTTTTCACCCACAAATAGAATTTGCGACAACGATCATGAAAATAGTTTGGCGGGACAGTTATGCCGAGAAATAGAGCACTTGTTTTGTGGTTTCTACGCATATCAGCCCCATTCAGTGTTTGATCTCCTGATTGACTACTGCGATTGACATATGTCTCCACATGCTTTATCTATGGAAGTGAACCATCCACGTGGTTGAAGTGATTATGCCGCTTAGAATGAGTATTGTACAAATAGCCCCCATTAAACCAGTGGAACAGGCTAAGATTGGAAGATCTAGACAGAAAACGCTATTTCAATGTGTGTTGCTCCATAAAAAAGCAGAATCCGCCATAATGGGTAATTTAATCACCGCGAGACAATTGTGCGTAGAAATTAAGCAATGGGACAAATAAACTTGATGTTGTTTTCAATGATTTTCCGAACAAAGTTCGAAAACGTTTAGAGTTTTCTTAAAGTATGCATCAAAATAGACTACTCTATGGTGAAAAGTCAAAATCCACAAAAACTAACATGGGACAATTATGCGTAGAAGGGCAGTGAAGTGATGAAACGAAAACAGGTTTTCATCTAGCAGTCACGATTTTCGTTTATCTTCCGAGGCTAACTCCATAGAAAAAAGTAATGGATGGAAGACCATCTTGGAAAATATTACAGATTCAATAAATCTTCATGAATTAGGTTGAGATTTTTGTCTAGATGTTAATTGAAATCGAAGGGTGGCACTTTGAATCTGTTGATAGCAGTTCAAAAATCGTTTTTTTTTCAATTTCTACTAAGGTCTGTTGCAAAAATGGAGCGATGAATATTTTTATAAAAAGACATGAATACCGTCTTCGACCAGTGGTCGTACAGACTGAACACTTAACACCCAGCATGAGACAATGCACTATGGTCCAGGATACAGAATCTTTTTCCGATCAAAAGTTATAATCGTTTTTCTGTCAAAATTACATTTTTTTCATAAGTTGATATCTCCGATGTCAAAAAATTGGGGATATGTTATTTTTTTATCTCAAGTTTCGCCAATTTTACTAAAATCATGTTTTTTTAAATAAATTGATATAACTCGACAACGGGAAAAGATACATACGATATTTTTATAGCAAAACACGCGTTTTAAAAAGCCTCAAAAGTAATATTCGTGAGAAAGGAAAAATAAAAAATCTACAGCTTTAACACTTTTTATAAGTTTTATCATTATCATTGTATTGCAAGATTTACGAGAGCTACAGAAAAAGTTTTTTAGCAAAATTGATTGGAATAAGCTGCGCTACAACTTTGTAGAACATAACATGTCAATATTCTGAGAAATAAAAAAAATCAATTTTTTTATATAGGGTGGCCCCTATTTTTTGGTAGAACCATAATGATGGCCTTACTATTTCGAGCAATTTTGTAGAACAACAGTTTTTTTTTCTAAAAAATATAGTTTTGGCGTAAAATGCATCTTTCCGCGTAAATCTGTATCCTGGACCATAGTGCAATGGACAGGACACAAAACACCCTGTAACATGATAATTTCCAGAATATCATAAATTAAGTATTTTGACGCTTTCAAGTTATTTACGACATGCTTACATGTTGGTCGAACATTACATCGCTTGGATGTACATTTCTATATTTCTTCACACAGCTTGTTCCCATGAACAAATCTGGGTCATGTCGTTTAACAGCTAATTGTTTATATTTTACAGTTCAATACCCATCATGGGTGGCAACATTCTAGAACAATTGCATTCCCATGCATGTAACACTGAGTCATCAAATGACAACACATTGCACCACTTGACAATCGGTCTAGTGGCATCGAATTTCATGAGAACATGCAAAGCGCAAGAACATTCCTTTTTCTGTTCTTCGCTGACCTAACCCAACAGCGCATAGGTTGAACTAGCAATGTGTTTGTGCATGCTTATTAGTATTGGTTAGTATTCTTCTGATTGGACAAACTGGAAAATGGGTTGTTCCTATCTTCTAGTTAAGCAACGTACTAGATTAAGCCGATAGGTTAGCTGTAAGCAAAGCAACTTAATAAAGAACAGATTATCGACAACCATCGTGAAAACTAGACTTCTCAGTGTTTTCTTATTTGAGATGTGAATTTCTTAAAGGATAACGAGTATCCTAAAACCCAGTGGACCAGTGGAGAATTGATCGATCACGAAAAGTTTCCTCCTTACCGGGGCGGGAATCGAACCCACACTCCATAGCACATGCGTCTAGACGATTGACGTCACTAACCGCTGGACGACGAAGCCCGTTGTTTACTGTGAGAGGCATACTTTCGAAAATGATGAATAGGTCAAAAATTGAGGATATTTGTAAAATTAAGCTAGATTCTCCCTATGGTATTTGGGTAACAATTAGGCCGATGGAAACATTTAATAATCAATGATAATATTATATTTATTTAATAATCAAAAATGGATAAAATATATGAGCTTTTACTAAATTATGTAAAGAAATAAAGAAAAAATGTAAATAATGTCGATGTTGTGTTAGTCTTAGACAGGTTTCATTAAAACTTCAAGATAGACGCACAAACCATCTATCTAATTTTGATCACAATTTATCATAATCATGTTTAATTACTTGCAAAATACTGAACTCTGAAATATTATTCATATAAGACCGTAAAATCCAGTGATTTTTGGTTTTAAAATAGCGAGGTGAGAAATAAAATATGTATATACATAGTTCATGTTTTCAACTGTCAATGCACATAAGTTTTTATAAAACCTTACAGAACATATTTGAAACTACATAAAGGGATGCACCGAATGATGACGTATTTTCAATCTCCACCGCACGATTTTGATTAAATTTAGCGCTCACCTGCAGCACGCATAGTTCCCAAATTTAAGCTCTAATAGATACACAATTTTCGAAGATCTGTGCGTTTAAAATCACGAGGTGAAAATACAAAACGTAAGCATTACGAATCGCGCGAAATCCACTGCACTGTTTTATCTGTCATCATGAGATTAGTTCTAAAAATGTTGCTTCGAAATATCTTTGAGACAAAATTGCTGTTCGGAAAGGAGGCCTTTTTTATCTCCAGCTCACGATTGTACATACCGTTATTTTCATATTTTGCACAAAATTCCTTCACCAAAGAATACATTCACGTTTGCTTACCTGCAGCATGCCTAATTCCGGAATTCGAATCCCTTCGGACCCATATTTCGACAGATTTTTGCTTCCAAAAATGCGAGGTGGACAAAAAATGTAAACATTATGGGAATCATCATTTTCAAGTGTCACTTTGAGATTAGTTCTAGAGTAGTTTAGGCAAACATATATGTACTTGGAAAAAAGACAAACTTGTTATTTTGAAGTGAACGTTTTGCCTTTCTCGTATACTAAGTATACGTAAAGGCTATATGATCGCTCCAAAAACAAACTTTTTATAGAAGGTCCGGAGAGAGATGAGAACAATATCTTTTTGTATAACGCTTGTAATGCTGTTATGAGACCATTTTTTCATCTCAAATTTTAAAAGAAGTTTTTGTGTGTTACTTGCGTATCCTGAACAAAGCCGTCGGTAGGAAAAACATTACACGTCGGAGGGAGACGCTACAATACATGTTTGGTTGACATGAGTTTTTTTTCTAATATGTACCTTATTATCGCGATTTTTTTCAGGCCGGGAAGCTCACACTCAGCGAACTGGACTATCGAAATTTATAACTGGCGCCTTATGAATCTTCGACCGATTATTCCACCAGCATTGCTTCTTATACGCAGTTACCTTCCCAAGTATTCAAGCGTCGATGGGTGTGCGGTCTAAATACTAGCTTCCTGACCCCGACGTCCATGGTTCGAATCCAGTCTACCGCACTTCATTTTTTTTTAATGAAATTCATCATTCATGAGCAGGGAATCAATTTTTTTCGAATGCTCCTGCGAAACAAGCGACAAAAGAGAACCAACGACAAAGCTTTGTAGATAATAATGACAAAGATCCGAAAAATTTTGTCAGCAACAAAAATGAAGACAATCTTGTTGCTAACTTTTCATCCCATTATTTTGCATTATTTCTAGTGAAAATTTCGGTTTTATGTTATCATAGTTTCTGCTCTTATGGAAATATTCGAGAATCGAACAATGATTACAATTAGCAGCGTATTTTCGGAAATATCAGAGCATGCAAGGCAAATGACTCTTGTCATATTGTGTTTGAGTTCTGATAAAGGTTTGTCGCTAGGTCCGTTTGTCAGTAACAAACTCTGTTGATGATAAAGAGTATATTGTTAGGCGTTGCTCGAATATTAATTCCCTGTTCATAAGGCAACATATTGAAAGTCATACCGATTCCTTGTGGCAAATTTTCATAAGGCGTTTGATTGAAAATCATACGTCCATTTTCCTCAGTGATCACTTATTGGCATGAGTGTAGTCCATAGCGATTATCGGCAAGTTATCGATTTGGCTGTCATCAACGAAAAGTAAACGACTGTCATCAAAGAGATTCTGACTTTGGTTTTGGATGCTCTAAGTTATTTTAAATGTTCAGGCGCGATTTACTTTTTTAAACTTTATTTATGTGTTTTCATGTTTCATGCGTGATTAATTGAACGTAATTCGTATCGAACGTAGATGCGGTTGTTTAGTTCTTTTTTGTGCGGTCGGAAATAAAATCAATTAGCTTGCGATTAAACGTGTTTCGTATCGAACGCGGATGGGGTATTTAGTTCTGTTATGTGCGGTCAAAAAGTGAATCAATTAGTGTGTGTATGAGATCCGGGTTATCTGTGATATTTTGTTCAGTGTGGGGCAATTGATAATCAAGATAATCAACGCGATCACGAATACTTGTACATTGAAGGTGAATGTTGATCTCAACTTATAATCCGTTGGTTCTCTTTATAAATACAGCTGATCTGCAAATAACGGACCACCACCTTTTCAAGACCACCATTTTTGCAGGAGAAAGTTGATCCGAGAACCGAGATAAATTTTACTTCATAATAGAAAACACAATCGCTTGGCCTACGTTTTCGAAATTTTGATTAATAAATACATTTGAGAGTGTACATTAGAGTGATTCAAATTTTGACTTTTTCGCTCCCCTGTGCTTAAACGATTGTTTTTGCTATTTTAATAGTCCTCCCAAATTTTTAGCTGATTTGGATGTAATTTGGTTGTGCGCGTGCCGTTTGAAGGTTATTTGAAAATTACAATGAGAATTGCCACTTATGTAAAGGATCGTTTCGTGAAGCAGCCCAGAATCTATTTGAATATATTTAATGGATCGCCATCATAGAGTAGATCCTACGCTGAAAGTAAGTTGTTGTTGCGAAGCAATCTGACTTTTGTGAGCAAAATTATAATGAAAACAGAAATGCTCATTTTTGATATTGATGTTATTCCTAAATTTCCTATGTTGCTAACGTATTCATACATTTTTAGAGCTTAATCAGCAATGATGGGGGACGATTTTTCACAAAAGTTACTGTTTTCATAGTAATTTTCATACAAGCTTCAAACTGCTTGTGCTCAGTCAAATTACATCCAAATTAGCTAAAAATTTAGGACGATTATTAAAATGGCAAATGTCATCGTTTAAGCTTAGGGGAGCAAAAAAGTCAAAATTTGAATCACTCTAGTGTACATATTTTCACTTGACAAATTGGAATTTTCAATACAAATATCAAAATCTATGGTAATTTTGACGATATTTTTTTATAAATTTAAAAAACAACCATGAATTGAAATTTTTTTGTTGATTTTTTAATAAAACAAAAAAAACTAAACCACTAATGTTAATCGATACTCAAGGGTTCATCAATTCTGCACAATAACAAACAATATACAAGTAACTTTTCAAGTAGAAATTTTAAAATAATGACCCCAGATCCGTTGACATCTCCTATCCGATCGTTCAGCTTCTGGCGGTTCTGTTCAGCAACCTCTTCAGCTGCTTCAATCAAACTAGCAGCACAATTCAATGCGATTTGGTTGCCACTTGTATGTAACCGAATTCAGTTGTAAATAGTCGTGTACAAGTCGCAGACCATTATCATTGGTAGCGGAATGAAGGATGTCCGTACCAATGACAGGGCGCAAGGAGCTTTTTTCTCGACGATCTTTACATCATGTGTTGGGCACTCTTCGTCGTATCAAAGCTCTCATAGAACGTATCCTTCACGTTATAAGGCTTATCGTTTGTTAGGATATGCATGCTGATCAGGCTGTTGCTAAATAATTTGCCATTCATTCTGAATACGCAAACGCGGTCGCCCATCGGCTTCCACCGGCTAACTCGCTTCATCTGCTTCCCGATCACCATGAATCCAGCTTCACGTTCTGCTGTGTCGCCGTCGCTATATTAGATGTGGTACTTGAATGAAGTGTTTGCGATGAGATCTTCCGCACGGAACAAGTTCTCCGGTTTTGGGCCACCGTATTTCCTGGATTGCTGCCATGCTCACGCTACCCTACTGGAGCTCACGAGCCAGGAGCTCAACATGTGCGGGTTCATTCAAGGTTCTCTCGTTTCGGTTTCAAGATCCGACTTTCCAATCGTTGTCCTTTATTCGTTGCCGGGTCTGAATCCATACAATCGCTCAATAGTAGTTTGTGCAACAAGTTGCAAAAAGATGATTTTTTCAGCACGAGTTTTACTAATATAGATAAATACTACGAGTGCTGAAAAAATCGTGTTATGCAGCGAGTTGCACACGCTATTTTTTGCAATGACGAAAAATGGACTTAAATTTGATAGATCTGTACCAAAGTTGTACAGTCTACTTTACTCCACATGATCATTCTTGCCAATAAATTATGTTGCCGCAGAAAACAATCAGATTCTATGTTACCGTGCCACATTGCATAGTTCGATAAGCCGTGAAGTGTTCATTAAAGCACCCATTTCGTTGGTATGGAAAAGTAGGCCGTTTTATCATTCAAAGACGAACTGTAAACCAGGTACCTATTATGATCAGGAATTACAAAAAAACATTTTTTTTGCACTTTCAATATTTTTGACATAAATTAAACAAAAAATGGCATTATAGAATTTCACTCGAACAAATTTTGATTTTTTTATTGAGATATTATTCATCTGCTCACTCAACCCGCCCCAGCGCTTCTGTTAGTCTGGTCCCTATAAGTTCGACTGTACTGTCATATATTTTCCGAAATACACAGGATTTTATTTTTACGCGATTTTTTTTCGCTCGTATTTTTGATCGTGTGACTTCAATTTGCCACCAAACTCTTCGCAACATGTTTCAAAAAATCCAGAATAAATCAAAGAAAAATCACATGATAATTAATATACGTTAAACATTTAGGATGAGTGGAAAATTGAGAAAATGTAAATCGTGTAAAAACAAAATCCAGTGTATATGCGTTACTTTGCATCGGGGAAAGAGAAACCGACCGTCGGGAAAGTGAAACCGATAAAATTAAGTTTAATTATGAAAATTAATAACTTCAGCGAGTAAAATTTGAGCAAATAATTGCCCCGTTGCTCCAAAATCAACGAGGACTATTATAGTTTCACTCTTTATTGGCTTCGTGGTTTGTGGTTGACGTGGTATGAGGGTGTGTTCTGTGCGGACGATAAATTTCTGGTATGGATAGCGCACAAATATATGTGTGGAGTTATCGTTAGGTTGGATTGACTGAATTACTATTGAACATGTAACAAATATGTACTATATACCGTGGGGAACCGAAATACGTACGGCACCGGAATCCGTCCACCTTATGAGATATCAATAAATTAAAAGAGACTGAAGGTTTTTTATTAACAAATAATTTATCTTATCCTGTTCATATACTTGACAGTAAGCTTTAAGGTCATTGAGATGGAAGTAGGGTTTCAAATCAAAAACAAATCGCCCACCAAACGTGGACCTACTGGCGCTATTTGTTTGCGTGTGAACATAATTTCACCAAAATTAACTGTGTTTTAATTGAACAATCAATCAAAGGGATCGCCTTTCAAGGTGCGTATTTAACTGTTTACAGTGGTAGTTTAGCTGTACGGATTTTGATCCTTTGATTCGAAATCCGTCCACGGTGTACAGATTTCGGTACAAGAGGTGTTGATTTAATTCATTATTTTATCATGTTTTTCATAGTTTCTGATGTGTAAATGCGTAACACATCAAAAGTAGAAGCCTTTATGCTCATGTATCAACGATAATCGTTTCATTTGCACTCGATTCCTATTTTCTAGAGACTTTTTCAAAAAATTGCACGCAAAGGAATAACAATCAATAATAAGGAGCTGTCAAATCGTATGGATGCTTAGCTTCTCTTCGCACTTCGCGTCTACTCTGGCCGCACCCTAAGTGTACGGATTTCGATGCCCCATGGTACTTAGATACGGTGATAATAGTTTCACCATTTATTAAAAGAAAAGTTATGTTAAAGAACCCGTCACTTAAGATTGAGTTCTATCAAATAACTAGCGGAAAATATCCTACTTTGCCCAGGTCGGGTGTTTATGTTACAAATGCCACATACTGAACTATTTGTAGCGCCGCACTCTAGATCAGTTTCCGTGCAATTGTTTTGCTTTCCTTAACAGCTGGCCCACAATTGTATTTTAATAATTTTTCACCTTTCTCAATTAAATTCAGCCACTTTTTGAATATAAAAACGTTGCGGACCCCAAAACGAATCGATTAGAGAAAAAATCTTGTAAATCGCTCAACCCGTTCGTGAGTTTAAACGTCACAAGGAGATCTTAACTCATTTTAATTTAAATAGATAGATAGATAGATACATAACGAAAATACTCATTAGAGCAACAATGAGGAAGACAATCTCGAATAAAAATCACATTACTCATAAGTTTCATTGCCCACAATATAACTGTTGAAACTGGAAATACTCTAAATTTTAGTAGTTTCACTAAAAACAAAAATTATTTTAATTTTCGTGGGAAGAAAGAGAGGCGATACTGTTCTACTTAGCTGGTGAGTAGAAAAAGCCAAAGTGTATGTCATGTGTCCTGTGTTACCTACGAAACTATACAAATTCATTAACACTAACGCTAATGAGTGTAACAAACCGTTCATAAAACGTTGTACAGTTCATGTCTGCTATGACAGCATCAAATTTGTTGTGAGCATCTCCAAAAATAAACTTGAATACACAAATTAAATTGCACTTCGTGTTTTGCACACCCATAATAGAAAATTACATTACGTGTTACAAATCTTATCCAAGCAATTTACTGCAAAAAATAATTCTCAGAGCTCAGTTTCCGAGAGCACCATAATTAAGCTTAGTCTTAAATTACTCGCTCTGGTCCTCACAATCCAATTAACAACACTTCTTGTTTTCTTCCATTTCCAGCCAACGCGAGTGATGAATTGCACCAAATTAGTTCACCAAACCGGGAATACGTCTGCCTTTCAGTGAGCAAGATTGTTTGTTAGGGTAGCATATAAAAATTAAAAATAAAAGAAACTAAAACCTGCCCCAACGGTGGAGCATATCCCGGTGCTCATTTGTGAATCCCGCGTGAAGAATTATGCAACGTGCTGCGCTGCACCACGTGCCTGGCGACCCGACCATTAGTCAGTGTGACACGGCAGCGTCAGTATAATTGAAAAAGCGCATCCTCGTCGTCCCAGTCGGCCCCGGTAAAGCGGCGGATAGTCAGACCTAGAACCGAATCAGGATTCACAGCACGAACTACCGAGGCCAGGCTGACGCTGGACGGTGCGCCACATCGCGTGTGTGTGTTGGTCGGGCCCGCGTAGTGTGAAGTGGCGGGATTTAGTGGGTGCTGACGCAGGGTCTCGGTGGACCCATGTGGGACAACAGAACGGGACATCTCATTAAACGAGGTGGCAAACGTGTGAGCAGATGGACGAGCCATCGTGGGCAACTGAGTGGAGCATACAGTCAGTGGGGACAAAAGGGGTGTGTGTGTGAGTGCGTCATTACAGTGAGGCGTTTCCTATAATTGGACGACACGACGAAACGAATCGGCAGGAGCAGCGGGGAGGCACCGAGTGAGCAACAATCGTATCCATAAATGAGCAGATTGTAATTATACGCTAGTGAAAATGTTGGAGAAATTAACGTTCTATGTTGGAGTCTATTTACTACTGTTGCACAGCAAGATTAAAGGTAAGTGATCCGGTGTTGGCATTGGTTGCATCAGTCTGCATAAGTAGCAATTATCGTTGCGTGCACATGACAGGATTTAGATGGGATAATTTAATTATACGTAAATTGTACAGTAAAGATTAACATTTGCATGAATGAAAAGTGCTTTGGTTTTAATCAGCACAAGATGAATGCGTAAAACTCGAAATTTACATTATTTTCACGACTTGCCAAAAGACCAAAAAGTGGCGCACCATTATAAACTATTGAATATATTAAAAATATTGAATGCATATTGAGCTTATAACAGATCTATTACTGAGACGAAGATAGTTATAAACGATTTTTCAGCATCTCTCTACAGTGATTTTATACGTCGTTATTAATTAAATAATCGCCTTTCTCGATTAATACTGACAACAACATTGACCACAAAGGAATATAAATCAAATTTAAATCAAACTACCGGTATCCCGACTTATGCACTATACTGTTTAGTTATTAACACATTTCTGTATTGTTAACAAAATATACGTGGAGGCCATATGTTCGCTTGGGCTGCAAAATGGTGTGTTGACATCAAGGAAGGAGCGCCCAACAGAGCTCTGGTCCCCACAAGTTCCTATCTCACGCTTCCACGGGTCGTCCGATGACAAAAGACCGCCAGCTAAGGGTTTTGTACTTAGCTGGTAGTGCAGCTCTGGGCACTGTTGTCCTTCTGACATCAGCTAGAGTGAGAAGGTACGCCTCGAGCGTCTATTCACCAGGAGGTGCGGCTCAAACAGCGTCTGCATGGTACCCAGCGGCTGATCAACGAAATGCTGTATCGCGTCATCTATATCTAAGGTGGCAGCCCCACCAGCGCGATGTAGGTAACGCGACCCCGGTAAGGTTGCTTAATGAAGCCTCTCAAATACCACTAAAAATGGAGATAGAAGAAAAAGAGAACGTTATGTTTGGAAATTGGAAACTCGGTACCTGGAATGTCAGGACCCTAAATGAACCTGGACGAGTGAGCCTTCTGGCTCGCGAACTGCTGAAGGTTGGAGTGAACGTGGCCTACAGTAGCTCAAAAACACTTTTGCAGAAACATCCAAAAACAGTAAATTGCAGCTGGACTACACAACTTACGATGAAGAACTATGATACTCATTCAGATCTTGGAGAATTTAATACAGAATGTTATGCTGAAAACCGCGAGAAGATTCGAGTTTGCCCGGCTAAGTTATTAGCATTTCTCTGCAGTGGGGTTTGAGCAAATTTCGTTTCTTTTACCTTTGAAAAGAAATAAATTCACCCCTACAACACTCCAGTGAAATGCTAATATCTTTGCGTAATAAACTCTAATCTTCTCGCGGTTTTCAGCATAACGTTCTGTATTTTATTTTACAAGAACTGAATGAGTATAATGGTTCTTGATCGTAAATTGTGCCGTCCAACTGCAAATCACTGTTTTTGGAAGTTTCTGCATACATTTTTCCATATAAACTTCCAACGAGTTTAGCACTGCCCAAACGTTGACCGATTTGGCTGAAATTTTGTCCAGAGTATCAGGGCATCAAATAGAACCGAATAAGAGGGCGGCCCATCAAAAAAATTGAAAAAAGTTTTTCCCATACTAATTTGAGCCACCCTAACGTGGCCGCTATTCAAGAAGTCCGATGGCCAAGATCCGGAAACGTGAATTCCGAGCCGTGGACCCCACAACCAACACTGCATTAAAGTATAACATCTATCACAGCGGCGGCGGAAAAGCAGAGCATGGAGTTTGTTTCGTAGTGATGGGCAAGCAGATGAAGCGAGTGATGCGGTGGAAACCCATTAGCGAACGAATCTGTGTGTTGAGGTTACGGGACAAATTCTTCAATTACAGCCTAATCAACGTTTACGCACCGAGAAACGATAAATCCGACGACGTGAAGGACGCGTTTTATCAATGTCTTGAGAGTGCCCAAAGCATGACGTGAAAATTGTTATCGGAGACGCTAACGCTCAGGTCGGTAGAGAGGACTTTTTACGTCCCATAATCGGTATGGGGCCCTCCTTAGCCGTGCGGTAAGACGCGCGGCTACAAAGCAAGACCATGCTGAGGGTGGCTGGGTTCGATTCCCGGTGCCGGTCTAGGCAGTTTTCGGATTGGAAATTGTCTCGACTTCCCTGGGCATAAATGTATCATCGTGTTAGCCTCATGATATTCGAATGCAAAAATGGTAACCTGGCTTAGAAACCTCGCAGTTAATAACTGTGTGGAAGTGCTTAATGAACATTAAGCTGCGAGGCGGCTCTGTCCCAGTGTGGGGATGTAAAGCCAATAAGAAGAAGAAGAAGAATCGGTAGGGAGAGCCTTCACTCCGCTACCAATGACAACGGCATACGGCTAGTAAATTTCGCTGCTGCCAGAGGATGGCCATCAGTAACACCTACTTTGCACGAAAGAATACCCGAAAGTACACCGGGAGACACCGAAATGGTGAAACTTGCAACCAGATAGACCATGTTCTGGTGGATGGGCGCCATTTCTCGGATGTTATTGATGTGCAGACATTCAGAGGTCCGAACATTGACTCTGATCACTACTTCGTTGTCAGTAAAATTCGATCACGGTTGTCAACTGTATCGAACGAAAGATCACAGCCAACGATGCGTTACAATATCCAGCGATTGTCGGCTGAAAGAGTATCGGCTGAGTACCGCCAGAAGCTCGACAAACGAATAAGTGCAATCAACGTTAGCGACAACATCAACGATCTATGGGAGTCGATCCATGGAGCGGTGAGCACAACAGCACGAGAAGTGGTAGGCACTGCACAGAGGCGACTCAGGACGGGTTGGTTCGATGTGGAATGTCAGAGAGTGACAGACGAGAAGAACGTTGCCAGAAGCCGAATGTTGGTGTCGGGTACCCGATCGAATAGAGATCGGTACAAGGAAGCAAGAGCAGCCGAAAAACGAACTCACCGCAGAAAGAAGAAAGAGTACGAAGAACAAGTTATTAGTGAGGCGCAGGAAAAAATGGAGCAGAACGATATGCGGAGGTTTTATGAGTCTGTCAATGGCGTGCGGAGAAAGACAGCGCCATCTCCCGTCATGTGCAACGACCTACAAGGGAATTTGCTGACAGATAAAACCGAAGTGGCTGCCAGGTGGAAGCAACACTTCGAAACTTTGTTGAATAGTGGAAATGACAGTGCATCGGTGAACAGAATGAATGTTAGCGACGATGGACAAGCTGTGGAGTCACATACACTAGATGAGGTTAAAAAAGCTGTTAAAGAGCTGAAAAACAATAAGGCTGCGGGGAAGGACCAGCTCCCGGCTGAACTTCTCAAACATGGCAGTGAGCAGTTTTAAGAAGTTCTGCACCATATTATGTCGAAAATATGGGAAGACGAGGAAATGCCTGCTAGCTGGTTGGACGGCCTCGTTTGCCCTCTCTTTAAGAAAGGGCACAGACTGGAGTGCGCCAATTACCGAGGAATAACCCTCCTTAATTCGGCGTACAAAATTATGTCCCGTATTCTGTTCAACAGATTGAGACCGCTTGAAGAGTCTTTCGTCGGCGAATACAAAGCAGGTTTTCGTGAGGGCCGATCAACGACGGATCAAATGTTTACCCTGAGACAAATCCTTGATAAATTCCGGGAGTACAACTTTCAGACACATCATCTGTTTATTGATTTCAAGGTGGCGTACGATTCAGTGAAACGGAATGAATTATGGCAAATTATGCTTGAACATGGTTTTCCGGCGAAACTGATACGGCTGATTCGTATAATGTTGGACGGATCGAAATCAAGCGTAAGGGTTGCGGATGAAACATCGACGTCATTTGTTACCTTAGATGGATTAAAGCAGGGTGACTCTCGAATCTACCGTTCAATATAGCGCTCGAGGGAGCGATTAGGAGAGCTGGCGTGCAAAGAATTAGCATTATCACAAGATCGCGTAGCTCCTGGGTTTTGCGGACGATATCGATATTATCGGAATTGATTGCCGTGCCGCGGAAGAGGCTTTTATGCCTTTTAAGAGGGAGACAGCGAGGATTGGACTCACGATCAATACCAGCAAAACGAAGTACATGGTGGCTGGCAATCAACGTGGGTTCATTAGTGGTGGTGGTAGTGAAATGGTGTTGGATGGTGAAAGATTTGAAGTGGTGGAAGAATTTGTGTATCTTGGAACATTAGTGACGTGCGATAATGATGTTACCCGCGAGGTGAAAAGGCGTATTGCAGCTGCAAATAGGGCTTATTACGGACTTCGTAATCAGCTTAAGTCCCGTAGTCTGCAAACGAAAACAAAACTCGCCCTGTAAACTACTCTGATTCTTCCGGTGGCTTTATACGGCCATAAAACATGGACGTTAAAGGAGGCTGATCGGAGAGCTTTCGGAGTGTTTGAGCGTAAGGTGCTGCAACCAGTCTTACAACCAAATGACCCTTTCGGCCAAATGACCCTTCCGGCTTAATGACCTTTTCGGCCCAACGATCCTTTCGGCTAAATGGAATCTATGACAAAAGGTCGAAAGACATAAGGTCGAAAGGACAGAAGGTCGAAAGACAAAATGACGAAAAAACAAAAGGTCGAAAGGACAAAAGGTCGAAAAACCAAACCTCGAAAGGGATAGAAGGTCGAAAGGACAAAGGTCGAAAAGACAAATCGCCAAAAGGGACATAAGGTCGAAAGGACAAAAGGTCGAAAGGTACAGAAGGTCGAAAAGGACAAAAGGTCGAAAAAGACAAAAAGTCGAAAGGACACTCATCTCATTAATCAAAGTTGAAGAATGAGTCATTTTCAAAGAAGGAGAAATTACTATGAAACTATATTATGAATGTCTCGATAGTTTTGTTAGAGATAAAGCAGATTGTTGATTTTGGAAATGAATAAAACTTGTATTGGTCGAGACAGAATTGGCAAAAGGACCAGTTGGCAAAACAAATTGTCCTTTTATTTTTCACTATTTTCAACAATTGAATAAAATGCATTCAATGAGTGCAAATAATAGATGGATATCAAGGTTTTCTAAATATCATTTCGATCTGTCAAAATAGGGCACCATTTTGGAAGATCAATGTGATATTTAGAAAACCCAAACATCCATCTTTAGTTGTACTAACTGAATGAATTTTAATTAATTGTTTAAAATTGTGTAGTTTTGATTTTGATTGAACTTTTGTTTTTTCGACCTTTACCCCTTTCGACCTTTTGTCTCTATCGACCTTTTGTCTCTTTCGACCTTTTGTCCTTTCGACCTTTTGTCCTTTCGACCTTTTGTCCCGTTCGACCTTTTGTCTTTCGACCTTTTGTCTTTCGACTTTTTGTCCTTTCGACCTTACACACTTAACTCATTTCACCGTATTCGGTAAATTTTACCGAAATCTCAACAGCAGAACTGTTCGGTAATTCATTTTACAGATTTTTTGTAATTTTTCCCATTCCTCAACTGTCAAAATCACCGAAAATCAGTTAAATTTTATTTATTTTAAGTGTGTATGTCTTGTAAGAAACTCCTGTAGTGTCCTTACACCCGTGGAGCGGACGTCCAAACGTCCCACACTAGCTCACCTTGTAAGGGGCGTAAGGGGGGATTTTATCTCAGGGTCGGACTACTACACCTGCTTAGGGGGCACACGAACAACGTCACTGAAGCGGAAAACCACAAAGAGCCAGAAAATCTCATGCACGTCAAGGCTAGTAGTTTAATAAATGAAATTACCTGGAGAAATACATTTTACTTTTTTTTATTTGTTTGTTTTCATTTGCTTAGGTTAATGTTAGTTCATAGTAAGTATCGTTGCGGCCGTTTGTAGTTTTGTAGGAGATCTCATGACTTACATTTCTTGACAGGTGCTCGCCGGGCCGGGAACGATGTGTCCTGTCCGACAACGTCGTGTGGCGGTTCCAGAGAAATCCGGGGGGGAGGTCCCAGTTTCCGACGTCTTGCTCGACCGTAACCCTAGGAGCACAGTTGAGATCGATTAGGTTGCAACAACTCCAGTGTGACTGGATTTGGTCGCACATGAGTCACAGTGACTAATATGTGACAAGCGTGCTACTCGGGAACCTTCCAGTCGTAGGCCAAGAGGAGGGTCGACGGTATTCCGTCGCGTTGAACGTCACTGCGCCGGTTCTCGACCACCTGCCGTCATCGCACCAACCGAGAAAAATGGGACCTTGGAGAGTACTAGGCTCCTGGGGTCGAAACGGGTTGCTTGGAGGTTTTCGTGTGGGTGAGCGCGTGTCACCGCCGGCAAAGGGGATTGTCGTTTACCCCGCAAGGAAAAGATTGTGGTTTTCGCAGTGCCAACCGAAAGGACGATGGCATAGAGCCGCGGAAGCGAGAGGCCAAGGTTTGTGGGCTGGTTCTCCTCCCGTTGGAGTGATTTTTTTTTTTTAACATAAAAAGCTTGTTTATTAATGGTTCTATTATTCAAAATTAATTACAATTCGATTTGAAGAGAAAATTCTAGCTCATCTACGTCTATAGCGTTATCACAATTCATGATAAAGGACACATAATTTATAAAAAGCTTAAGAATTAATGTTGTTTGTCTCCTGTTTGTGTGGGTCAAAGCTGTTCGAAGCAAATCATCGAAGGAAAGTCTCCTCTCTCCCCCGATGATCGTTGCCAATACACGCTGTAGTTGCCGCCATGCTGATGCTACCCTTGGGCATTCACTGAGTTTGTGGGCTAGAGTCTCCGTTGCCATGTTGCAGTGTATACATTGTTCGCTGTCCGCTCTCCGCATGGTGTGCCACAGCATTCTATGTTCTGTTTTCTCATTCACGAGTAAGTACCAAGAGCTTCGTTGTTCTGATGAAAGTAGTTTGCTTCCAATGTTGCGCCATACTCTCTTCCAGTTTACTCCAGGATATCGTGTCTCTACTCTAGGCTGGTCCGTTTGGTCAAGATGGAAACGGTGGATTTGTTTGGACGTAGCATTTTGTTGGATTTGAAGCGGCAATCGAGTAAATGTTTGCAGAATAACTTTCAAACACGGAACGTCAAAAGGTAGAGCATGAAGATTTCTTTGACTTAGGTAAGTCTTGTAGAAGGGGATACAGTCAATTTCCTGAATGTGACGGTTCGTCAACAAGGCCTTCGATTTAAACATCGGGATCTGTAGCCCTAAGCCTCCTTGATCACATGGCCTCACTAATTGCTGAATTGGAACTCGCGCCGGCTGTCTCCTCCATAAGATGCACTTGTCGTCGGTTCCCTAGGGCACTCGGTGCCGTAGGCACAGACTGAAAACCACGCGAATGGGCACGGCGTCTTCGCAGCACAAAACTAACTCGCGATTACCGGGAACCCCCACGTTTTTTCCGCTGAGGACACTTGCCGTCAGGCTTCTCTTTTGGGTTGCACTAGGAGCCGCGATTCCTGGGAAGCTTTCCTCACTCTTTCTTTAAAAAACGTCCTTCCTCTTCAACGGTCAAACCCAAAAGCCTCGTTCTCTTCCGCTTTTTCGTTTTCCTCTCCTTCTCCTCTTTTTCCTCGCCCCGGATATCTCGCTGACGTCTCAAGTTCGCCCGCTGGATCAAGGCTGCGGTAGCGTTAGTCGTTTACACTCTGAAGACAGAATACACAGATAGTCGGCAATTTACCTGTGTGTTCCGCCTTTGGGTACTTCATGCATAGTCTCACATCCGGGGATTTTAGTATTTAAAAAAAAACTAGGGCGCATCAGTGGGCTTATTGTTGGCATATTCGGTAACAGTCTTTCGACCTTTTGTCCCTAACCCGGCTAAATGACCCTTTCAGACTAATTGTCTGTTCGGCCAAATGGTATATTCGGCCAAATGGCTTTCGGCCCAACGATCCTTTCGGCTAAATGACCCTTTCGGACTAATTGTCTGTTCGGCCAAATGGTATATTTGGCCAAACGGCTTTCGGCCGAATGGGTTTCGACCAAACGACCCTTCCTCCAACAATTTACGGACTGTGACATATCAGTAAAGTTAAATTATGTATTTCTTGGAGAGTCTGTGCGAAAACCTCGTAAGTTTATTCATTTTTGGCTGTGATACATCGGAAATAAGAAAATGGGATCAAGTCTTCCCAATCTTCCATACAGAGCTCAAAATTGAATATGAAATTGTCACAAAATTACCATTCATTCGTTCAAGATGATCACATGATTTACATTTGATTTTATAATAATTAGTTTCACGTCAAATCTACAGAAATATCTGGGAAAACGGTAAAGGCCTACCTAAACAGGAGCGACATCTGGAATTGGTTCCAAATTTAAACAACAGTGTTCAAGAAAATTAATTACCTCTTTTTTAGTGGAATGTTTTCACTGTCATCAGACGAGTTTAGTACAATTGCATTTAATTCCATCAAATCGTATTGGTTTTACATATATGTAAGCTAAGCGTTGATTCGCCGAGACTTTATAAAAAAATAATTTATTCACTAAATTAAACTGAATTCTACAATGTCACACTAAAAACTGAACTTGTCACTCGTTTATCGATCACTTTTATTAATTAAATCTGCTGATTCCGCAATCCTCCGGGTGGCGTGATTCCGATGCAACCTTTGTTCCCACGGCTTGTGGAATTTTGCGTGGCTCATCGTTTACGGCTCCGCGCTTGCTATGGGCTGGTTCTGGGTGTTCGCTGTTGCTATGGCCAGGTGAATGTGTTGGCGTTGGATGGTGACCGGAACCGACATAACGTCTCCCCCCTAAGTGTCAGGCGTCCTCGGTTGACCTCAAAGAGTCATCGGTGAATGTGAATTTGGCCGGAAAGAATAGGTTGGCCAAACTAGATGGGTTGTCCTTTTGTTGATTAACCGTTTTGTCTGTTAATTTTCCGTTCGCCGAACCTGAATTGCTACAAGATATGTGTAAAGTGGTTGTATCCTCATCTTTGGTACAAGGTTGACTTCTGTATCTGCGAATGCAGAAAATGATTAGGGTTATCGAAACGAGGAGGACAATGATCACTCCTCCAATTGTCTGTGAGCTAATTATGTGAAATTTAAGCCTTCTGATCTCTTCCAAACTGTTGAGATTCATCAGATGCAGTTCTTTTTACGTCCGTATTTTGCTTGGTTAATAATATCTCTTTTCCAAAATTGGTGTAAAAATTCTTGTTGGTCGGTAGGTTTGGGGTTGCTTTTAAATGTGAAGTTCTGCACTGTAACTGTGCAGTTACCTGTTTCGATGATTGTTGGTGTTGATACTAGACGTGAATCCCCGCATGAATCTTCTATGTATATTGTTGTGTCTGTGTCGATCAGTATGGTTCCTAGGCTGATTTCTTTGATGATTGGTTGCTCCGGTTGATTGTATGTTGAACATTTGGCTTTCCGGTTAGTGAGTATGTTGAATACGCAATCGTCGTTTACTGGATTAGTATTGTCGCAGATGAAGCACTTTTCCTTCTGCTCGTAAAATGTGTGTTGATGATAGGCCACATAGCGGATGTTTGTATCGATTCGTGTTCCGTTTGTGTTGATGGGTTCCAGTTGCATCAGTCTGTACTGCTTCTGCTCGATGATAGGAATTTTGATGATTATGATTATATGGTTGTTTTGTAAAGAGGCGATCGATAAAACAAGCCTATACATTTCGTCTTCGAATTTCATGTTGATTTGTTGATTTTCTAAGAACTTCCAAATATACTCTTTATCTTTTGGACTAAGAATGTTTTTGTTCAAGTGATTGGATTTCGAAAAAACTAACTGTTCCTCCAGATCTTCTAATGTCTTAATCAAAATATCTAGATTTAAAATAAAGGTTGATCTGTTCTAAATCTCTGCTAACTCTTGAATTATCTTCATCTATTTTGATAGAAATTGACCTTAGTGTTTTGGAAACCTTGTTAACTGTTGATTGAAGCAAGTTATTTATTCTGATTTGTTTCGCTTGGTTTTCTATAATTTTGTTGTTGACTTGATCCTGAATTTCAAAGTTTTGGTTGATTAAATCTAAATCGTCCTGATCCGGGTTACCGGCTACGAATTTAACTACTTTTCCTAGAGCGTTTACAAGTCCTCTTTTGTGTCTTCTAGGGTAAAAACTATTCATTTTCTCATATGCTTTCCTAATCTTGAATTGAAAGGTTTGTTCTAAGTGGTCTGTGATATTAAGTTTAGTGGCAAGATTCTCTATATATTCGATGTTTTGCCTGATGTGTTCTAAATCAACTTTGTGGATAAGTCTCTCATAGCCTACTCGTATTCTGGCAGTGTCTAATTTGATTGTCAGTAGTCCATTTCTTGTTGATACATCGTGAAAGGTCGTCGCTGTAGTCAGTGGTATAAGTCTGAAAGGAGTTCAAGAAAATTTATCTCTTAATTCGTTTTTTGTGAATTTTATTCCAAATGAATCTTTATAAGTGAGGTCGTTATTTTCTTGCACTCGTGAGGTCTTAAAAGGTTCTTTGTCTTTTGTGATACGTTGTGTAACCTTGATGTATACGTCTTTACCGTTTACCAACTGTTCTGGTAATGATTTTCCTTTATTTTCTTCCTCTACTTGTCTTTTCCTTTTCCCATCATTACCAAAATAGCTGATTGTGTCTTCTTGTAGTTTTGAAAATATCGTCAGCGTTAGTCTGGTTTTGGTGGTTAAAGATAACTTGTCTTGGTTTGTACCCTGTAGCTGAATGGACTGTATTATTATAGATGTCTACCAAGATATTCATTCTGTCATGTAGTTCCAAATCTTTGTGTCTGTGGTTTAATGTCCGAAAAGTTCTATTAACGTGGAGTGAAAACGCTCCACTATTCCGTTCGAGTTACTGCAACTTGCGTGGTGTATCTCTATATTTAAGTCTTGTAAGAAGCCTATGAAATCGATAGAAGTAAAACCAGGTTCTTGGTCGCAAACTATAACATCTGGTCTACCGAAAACCCGAATATGCTCTGTGATTGCCCTTTTCAGATCAATAATTGTTCTGGTTTCCAGAGCGATCACATTTGCAATTTTGAAAAAGCGTCCACTACTGTTAACATTTTTTTGCCTTTTATGAAAAATATGTCGATATGTATTTTTTGAAATGGTCGAATCGTGTTGTTGGTTCTTTGAATTAATTTTGGGGGCTTTCTGTCGTACTTGCATTTCTTGCAGATAGGACAGTTGCTAATGTAAATTTTGAGCTTTTGTCGATTTCCGGAAAGAAATAGTTCAAAAGGATTTGTTGTTTATTTTCTTTTGTTCCTCTATGTGCGTACTCGTGGACTTTCCGCACAATTTCGTCCTGCTCCTCCGGGAGTCTAACATCTTGTAAGAGTACCTGTGAAATATAGATCTTGAAAATTTTGCTGTGAGAAAAGTGTTTTTCGGTATGTTTCTTGGATGATCTGGGTTAATGGTATGGGTCAGTACATGTAATTTGTTCCGTTTCGGCTACGTCTTTCTTTGAGAATTTCGACAATGTTTTCTTCGTTGAAGTCTGGTCTTGAGATTGTGAATCTGTGGTATTTGGGAAAAATCTGTTCGTGAAAGTCGAGTTCTTGTGAATGGATTTTGAATATCAGTTGTGTTCTAAACATGTTAGTCGGTTTCTCTGTCGTCCAAATGTAATGGTCGTCGCTAGTATCTGCTGAGTGTACAGTCTCTCCGTCACTGTTGTTTTCGTCGTGTTCGTCCTCTGTATTACTCTGGTTGTTGGCGTTGAGGTCGGTCTGCTTAATTCTTGAAAGGGCGTCTGCTACGACGTTCTCTCGTCCAGGTTTGTAAATTGTTTCGAAGTCGAATTCACTGAGGTCTATTTTCCAACGTATAATTTTTTGGTTAGCACTTGTCATGGAATATATTAATGGCTGATGATCGGTAATTAACTTAAAACGTCGCCCGTAAAGATAGGGCCGGAAATGTTTTACCGCCCATATGATGGCTAAGAGTTCCTTCTCCGTGGTACAATAATTTTCTTCGGCTTTGCTAAGTGTTCTAGATGCATAGGCAATAGGGCGGTCTTTGCCAATTTGTCCTTGTGATAGGACTGCTCCGATCGCAAAATCGCTTGCATCTGTCGTCAAAATAAATTCCTTCTCAAAATCGGGGTAGGCCAAAATAGGGTCCATAATCAGAAGGGATTTACATTTTTCGAAGCATTGGGTTTCTTTTGCAGTGAACTTGAAGTCTGTATCGTTCCGCAGTAGTTGTGTGAGAGGTTTTACCATCTTCGCGAAGTCTTTAATAAAGCGGCGATAGTAACCAATGGTTCCAAGAAATTGTTTTAATTCCTTTTCAGTTTTCGGAATGGGCCAATTTTTTATCACCTCGATTTTATCACTGTTCGGTTTGACTCCCTGTTTTGTAACGGTATGACCCAAAAATTGGACTTCTGGTCTAAAGAAGTAACACTTGTCCAACTGTATTTTCAAACATGCTTCCTTTAATTTTTAAAGTATCTTTCGAATATCCTTCACGTGCTCTTCGAACGAACTTGAGAAAATTATTATGTCGTCCATGTAAACGAGACAACATACCCCAATAAATTCCCTAAGAACGGAGTCCATGACCCTTTGAAACGTCGCTGGGGCGTTTTTTAGGCCGAAGGGCATTCTGGTGAATTCGTATTTTCCCGAATTCACAGAAAAGCCGTTTTTCGAAGTCTTTTTTATCTAGTTGAATTTGATGGAATCCAGATACTAGATCAATGGTAGAGAAATATGTTGCTCTACCAAGCTTGTCTAATATTTCCGATATCTCCGGTATTGGATATCTATCGGAAATTGTTTTATCATTAAGTTTGCGATAGTCGATGACTAATCTAAACTTTTTGACCCCTGATGCGTCAGCTTTTTTAGGGACTACCCAAACAGGTGATGTATAGGGCGATATAGATTCCTTAATAATCCCGTCCCTCAACATCTGTTGTACCTGTTTTTGCACTTCAGTTTCAAATACTTGTGGATAGCGGTACGATTTGGTATGAATCGGAATGTTATCGACTGTTCTGATCTTATGTTTAATCTGATGAGTGAATGACAGTTTCTCATCTTCAAAGTATAAGATCTCTGAGTTATCCGAAATGATTTTTTCTAAAGCCTCTTTCTCTGGTTTGTTTAATGAGTCATCTTGTATTTTAAATTTGTTTCTCTTTGTGTTTTCCGGCTGTTCAATTTCTGTGAAGTCATTATTATTGAAACTGATTTCATTGATGTTGATTTCTAAGTTTGTCTTGTTGGGGTTCTTTACGGCTACGAAAGCGGAATTCCTTCTACTATTGTAAATACCTGGCAAGATAGAAAAATTTCCCATGTTCCTTTCCTCTCCTATAATAAAATCCCCATCATTTTCTGTTTTAATTTTAATGAACTGGACTTCTTGTTCATTAAGATTAATTTTTTGTGTTTCAGGGAACCTCTTTTTCAATTCGATAGTTTTCCTTCCAATTTTTAGTTTGTTTTTCTGCAACCGGCTATCTGAAAATTTATCTCGTCTCCAACGAAATAGTCATCATCATCCGATTCGATTTTAGATGTGTTGGCTTCGTTTTCGACTGCATCCGGTTCTTCGTCATGCTCATCTAGATGTTTACTATGTTTTATTTCATGATTATTGACTTGCATTTTTGAAATGTGGGATTTCATCGAAACATCTTCATCATGATTATTGAATTTCCTGAATTTTCCAGAGTTTGGTTTCTGTTGGTTTGGATTCTGAGTATTGTGATTATTAGTATTCTGAATTTTTGGGTTCTCATTTCTGTTCTGGTATTTTGTGTTTGTGTTAAATCCCGATGAGCTAGATGAGACTTGCCGAGTTTCCATTTTCTGCCTATGTGAGGCATTCGAATGTTGCACGGTTATGTCATGAGCTTCCTCCAAGGATTTTGGTCGGTAGCTTCTGACATACATAGCTAGGTTTTCCCCATTGAGTCCGTCAATGTACCTAGTTAAGGTGATTAAGCTAATAAGCTTGTTCACCGCTTCGATTGAGCCTTTATAGTCGTCCATCTGGACGGCTGTGGTTTTAATTGCCGTATCAATGGCTTTGACTTTTTGGAAATATTCACTAAGTGATTTTTTTCCTTGTTTTACGTAAAATAATGATTGCAAATGGGACGTGATGTCCCTTTTATCGCCGAATGCGTTTAGAAGAATTTCTTTGATCTCATCCCATTCTGAGGGGTTTCCCGAAGCTATCAGCACTTCTCTTGCTTCTCCCACTATTTTAGATTTTACTGCACGGATTATGTGCTTGTATGAAGGTTCTAGTTCAAACTCTTCAAATTGATCTAGTGCCTCTTGCGTGTCCTTAATCCACGCGATGGCTTCTTTTCTATTTCCATTGAATTCGGAAATAATTTTAATTTGGTCGGGTATGTGGAAGTTTGTGAAAGGATTATTTGCCTTCTTTTTCAAATCATTAATTGTTGAAACGAGTTCTGCTTGGATGTTGGTTAGCTGTTGCACTTGCGCAATCAGCTGTTCTGGGGTGATTGAATTTTGATTGCCCTGGGTGTCTGTCATGGTGTTGTATTTCCTAAGCTTTCACTGAGCAACGAATAATGCACACACGAATGATATGATACCTGTTAGCTTGTTTCCCCAGCACCGTTATTTCACTTATGAGCGTGTTCAATTTGTGCACTTGTCGAGGTAAATTAGGAAGATTGTATTCGAGCTCAATATGCCCTTTCGCTCAAATAATCTCACTAATAGATCACTTTATAATAAGCACTTGTAAAAATGTTTTAATGATTACTTACAGTAGGATAATCAGCATCCTCCTGGAGTTTTAGGTGAGTGTAGATCTTCCTGGGGGTTGGTTCTATAAGTGGATCCGCCTTCGCTCTGGATACATGCAACTCAACGATATGCCCTCGCCGATGGTTTCCCGATGTACCAGTTGTTCGCACTGAACTTTGCTAAGTTGGGTTTCGTTACTCCGAACACTTTTCGATGCACTTAATTTCCACTTTTTTTCCGTAGACTGCGCCAGCTAAGCGTTGATTCGCCGAGACTTTATAAAAAAATAATTTATTCACTAAATTAAACTGAATTCTACAATGTCACACTAAAAACTGAACTTGTCGCTCGTTTATCGATCACTTTTATTAATTAAATCTGCTGATTCCGCAATCCTCCGGGTGGCGTGATTCCGATGCAACCTTTGTTCCCACGGCTTGTGGAATTTTGCGTGGCTCATCGTTTACGGCTCCGCGCTTGCTATGGGCTGGTTCTGGGTGTTCGCTGTTGCTATGGCCAGGTGAATGTGTTGGCGTTGGATGGTGACCGGAACCGACATAACGTGTATTTCCAGGAGAGATCGACTATGATGGTGATATTTGAGGTTATGGTTTTCAGTCTTCTTATGCTCAAAAACGGGTTTTAAAACCCGTAAACCCGTAAAACCCGTTTTTGAGCATAAGAAGACTGAAAGCCATAACCTCAAATATATGTATTTCGACCTCAACTGTAAGGTCGTCTTCAGTGTCTCGTACTTGACTAGATTTGGTGGAATTAAATGGAACTGTACTAAACTCGTCTTACAACAGTGTTATTAATTCTCCACCACTTTTTCGCTATGGAGAAGTAATGTTGTGAGCTTCTTGGCCGTGCTAACTGCCAATCGTCTAGACGCATGTGCTATGGAGTTTGGTTTCGATTCCCGCCCCGGTAAGGAGGAAACTTTTCGTGATCGAAAAATTCTTCACTGGTCTACTGGGTGTTATGTGTCCGTTGTCTAATGCTTGGTGTTAAGTGTTCAGTCTGTACGACCTCTGGTCGAAGACAGTGTTCCTGTTCCTGTCTTCCTGGTCCTACATATTTTTTAATTCGACATTTTGTCGAAACCAACCACTCAAAGTGCAACAATGTAACTGTATAGTATGCTTGATCTACATTATTGATATTATCACCTCGAAAAAGAGTATCAACTAATCGAATCTAGATTTGTTTGCATTTACGATCGCGCCCTCATACTTTTTGGCCCTGACGACATCGCAAAAAGAAAATGGGGCTGGGAGATGCTTTGTTATTTCACCCGGCAAGGCAAATAGCCATATAGCGCATCAATTTTAAAATTCTTATTAAAATGTTAAAACACGTTACAGTCGGAAATAGTTTATTTTCGGGTTGGTATTTCGGTGTACTTTTAGATTAGCAACATGACGGTGGAATGGATGTGGAATGGAACATGTATTGAAAAATAGCTTAACATGTAGTTCTCCAAAATTCTAACACTAAATATTTGAATGTTTTTAGTATATCGCTGTTTGAAACATTTTAAAAGCATTTTAAAACAAACTTCCTATGTTCACCATGTCGAAATATAGTGATTTCACGCACACGCTCGTCTCCACCAGATGGAAGCAGCGCGGGTTCGTCAAGACTTCATACGGGTATCCATCAGGGCTACATCGCCACGATGCAATAAATGATAAGCAGTTCTGGCAGAATATAGAGTTTCTCAAAACCAACGCTATCAAGAGTACATACTTACAGTAGAGCATATGCTCCATGAACATAAAAATTGTTCTTCAAGTACGAAGCATCACTAAGCTATCAATTGCTTTATGCTTCTTAATTTATATGTAAAAAAAATCTATTTATATCGATCACGTAAGCCTGTCGAAAAAATATGCCTTCATGATGATATAGTACAACGGAACAGATTGCTACCGAGAGTATGTATGTATTCAATTATCGCCCCTAATCGTTGGCATCAATCCAACCCAGTAATGTCTTCTATATGAGTGAATAATTTTTATGCCATATAACATTTCATGTTCATTAAGCATGAAGACCGAGCCGGATGGGAGGTAGTTATCGAATTCCCTGGCCGCCCATAAAACAGACCCCCCGAATGTTTACTAAACTTTGATTTATCGTCCAGTTATAACGCTGTGGCGCGCCCTAACGGTCCTGCTCAATAAAACTCTTACTTCCGTCCGACGCGTGTACCCCGCACCAAATCGTACGACCAGGAAATTGCTCCAACTTGTACCGAAAATTATGTCTAATGTTTAACCGCACAAGCTCACGCCAAAAAACACACAGCTGCAATTGCTGCTGGTAAATTTCTTACAAGACATGCCGTCGCCGCCAGTTGTGGCGAATGGCTCGGGCCCTCGTTTATGGCCCTCCGAGGACGACTTTTCCCATCGTTTGAAAGGATTAAACCGTTCGGGTGGAGCCAAGATTTGCCATTCCCCAGGAAAAAGAGCACTTCAGCAATTCACTTCGGCTTGCTGAACACATTAACTCATATCACTGTACTCATTTCGAGATTTATAACTTTAGCGTCGTCACATCTGAGTCATGTGCGGGGGGATTGCTTGCAGTTAAACCCCACACCGGGAAGCGTGCCTAAGTAGCGGGAACGGCAACAGAGAAGTCGGCATATTAGCTAACGTCCAACTGTGATGGTTTCTCCCACAGTCTTAAAAGTGTAGAGCCCTGCCGACCATGTTCATAGCGTAACATATCTGTTTTCACCATATACATGAAACGACGCTCCCTGTGTAGTAATCAGGTTTTGAAATATTAAATTTCCTGTCTTCTCTTCGGGCCGTAGGGGATCAGCACTTGACGCAGGGATGTTTTCTGCCCAACCAATCCTTCTTGGTGAGCAACGATCCGACCAACAACAAGATGATGATGGATTCCGGATCGCGTGGGATGGTCGTAGGTAATGGTGAATGGGCCTCTTCATCTTGGAAAGGATTGTTAATGTGTGGGAAGATACAGTAATATATGTTCATTCTTACTTCTGCTATTGCATTGCCACAGGCGTTGCAAGGGTCTACAATATTTTTATTGAATGGACTTGTCATCAGCTTTATTTTGGAAAGCAATTATTTTTGTTTTGCTTCGCAAGACCTAGCGCAGGACAAATTAAAGCAACCATATTCATAGTGACAATATGCCTGCTACATGGTTTCAACTGGAATACTCTAGGTTTCTGAGAAAACAATATAGGGGGACACATAAGCCATTCAACGAAAAATTCTCTAATTATTAAGATTATGTTTACTTGTACACCATATACACAGAATATGATCATTTAAGAATCATACAAACTATATTTGATCATTTGAACTCGTTATTCTACGAAGTATTATGATGATGAATTTTGGTGAAAATTTTCACGGTTCAGAAAAGTGTCCCCGAGTACCGGACACTATTGCATCATGTTCAAATATGACCAAGTTCCTATTACATGAGTAAAGGCATCATTTAGAATGGTAATATTTTTCACTTGCTTTAAGCTGTAGATATTAACACGTGTTAATAGAACTTATTTGATTCTCCAGCTCAATTTCTTACATCCTACTCGAAATTCCCTCCATTTTCAATGACATCATTAATTTTTGTTTCTGCTTATTTCTGTGGCTTTCTGATACCTCAGCAAGAAAAAAAACAATTGAATTGAAGTAAGTTTAACAAAACAGGTGCAAAGAATGGCTATTTGATCATATTAAAAAAACTCACTGTCCGGACCCGGGAGACAGCTACCGGATACAGAAATTGATGTGGCACCATATATACATTAGGGTGTCCCAAAAAAAATCGATGTTCGAAAAGTCATGGTGCTCAACCCTGTAATGAAAGATATACCTGTCTGGATAATTTTTGTAGAACAAACCGAATTTCTAAAAAATCGTTTAGAGGTCGCGCCAGATCGATTTTTGAAAAATGAGCTTTTTTTAGGTCAAAAATCAAATATTGGGTCCTTTCACAATTTTTTTTCAGGGTCACCCATTCGTTTTATATTTTTTTATTTTTCTGTGGATCTTTGCCAATATTCTCCATGAATTAGTTTTTGTTATTATGCGTTTTTACAGTCTGCAGAACTTTTTAAATATCGAAAAAAAGCACATTTTTTGACTAATTTTCGAAGTTATTTCATCCTCACACAAAAAATATTTTTTTCAAGTTCAGAAAAACTTACATACTACAAAGAGCTATTTATAAGAAGTGTTTTCATAAAAAAAGATCCAAGAAATGTTGTTCTGGGGCTGAGATATTGCAGTTTTAGTAAATAGTCAAAAAGTGTACAAATTCGGTACTTTTTCTTTACATGTTATAATTTCATCAAGATTGCACCAATATTTTAATCTATATACATAAAAATGAATTTCTGTCTGTCTGAACCTTATAGACTCTGAAACTACTGAACCGATTGGCGTGAAAATTTGTATGCAGAGGTTTATGGGGCCGGGGAAGGTTCTTAAGATGGTTTGAGACCCCTCCCTTCTTTGGAAAGGGGGGCTCCCATACAAATGAAATAGACATTTCTCCATAACTCGGAAAGTAAGCAGAAAATTAATCAATTTTAGGCGAAACAAAGTTCGTTGGGTCTGCTAATTTAAATTAAAACAATTCAAAAGCGAATAAATGGGAATATTTTTATGCAACATAGCTTTTATTTCCGAAGGAGTTGGTTACCTGAATTACAGGATTTGGTCGGAGTATATGGGTGGAGCCAGTTATAAAATGATATCACATCCAACCATTAATATGTAGCAATATACAAGTAATCATGTTTACTATGATCTCTCCATAGCTGTGTGGTAAGACGCGCGGCTACAAAGCAAGACCATGCTGAGGGTGGCTGGGTTCGATTCCCGGTGCCGATCTAGGCAATTTTCGGATTGGAAATTGTCTCGACTTCCCTGGGCATAAAAGTATCATCGTGTTGGCCTCATGATATACGAATGCAAAAATGGTAATCTGGCTTAGAAACCTCGCAGTTAATAACTGTGGAAGTGCTTAATGAACACTAAGCTGCGAGGCGACTCTGTCCCAGTGTGGGGATGTAAAGCCAATAAGAAGAAGAAGAAGATGATCTCTTTATTAGTTTTGATTCAATCATAGGCTGCTTTTCACGGTATACAAAAAACAAGGCAGGCTCAGCACGTATGTAAACATTCAGTTTGAACGTAAACATGTGTCGTCACTACTATCTTCGCACAAGCTGAACTGAGACGATGCTCTACGGTCTCAGCATGCTTACTTTTGTACTCTATGTGGCGATAAAATATGCGTCTCACTTGAAGTGTCATTTTTCCGTTTTTACTTTACGTTTATTCCGTTTTTACTTTTCCAATATCTCAAGTGAACTCATGGAAAAGCTGTCGAACTGGTACGACGAAAAAAAATTGTTTGACTGTCATATGACATATCAAAAGCATCACGGTATGCAGACAACAAGGTAGGCTTGAAAGAAAAGTGACACATCAAGAGTGACGCATATTTTATCGCCACATGTTAGAGTACAAAAGTAAGCATGCTGAGACCGTAGAGCATCGTCTCAGTTCAGCTTGTGCGAAGAAAGTAGTGACCACACATGTTTACGTTCAAACTGAATGTTTACATATGTGCTAAGAATGCCTTGTTTTTTGTATACCGTGAAAAGCAGCCTATGATTGAATCAAAACTAATAAAGAGATCATAGTAAACCTGATTACTTGTATATTGCTACATATTAATGGTTGGATGTGATATCATTTTTTTTGTGTCTTTATTAAGGAGACTTTCAGCCCGAGGCTGGCTCGTCTCCGGCTGTGATATCATTTTATAACTGGCTCCATCCATATATTCCGACCAAATCCTGTAATTCAGGTAACCAACTCCATCGGAAATAAAAGCTATGTTACATAGAACATATTCTCATTTATTCGCTTTTGAATTGTTTTTAATTTAAATTAGAATATTGGTGCAATCTTGATGAAATTATAACATGTAAAGAAAAAGTACCGAATTTGTACACTTTTTGACTATTTACTAAAACTGCAATATCTCAGCCCCAGAACAACTTTTCTTGGATCTTTTTTATGAAAACACTTCTTATAAATAGCTCTTTGTAGTATGTAAGTTTTTCTGAACTTGAAAAAAATATTTTTTTTGTGAGGATGAAATAACTTCGAAAATTAGTCAAAAAATGTGCTTTTTTTTCGATATTTAAAAAGTTCTGCAGACTGTAAAAACGCATAATAACATAAACTAATTCATGGAGAATATTGGCAAAGATCCACAGAAAAATAAAAACATATAAACGAATGGGTGACCCTGAAAAAAAATTGTGAAAGGACCCAATATTTGATTTTTGACCTAAAAAAAGCTCATTTTTCAAAAATCGATCTGGCGCGACCTCTAAACGATTTTTTAGAAATTCGGTTTGTTCTACAAAAATTCTCCAGACAGGTATATCTTTCATTACAGGGTTGAGCACTATGACTTTTCGAACATCGATTTTTTTTGGGACACCCTAATATACATTAAATACCGTGGACCCCCGGTAATATGACCGCTTTTAATCTGAACACTTTTTAATTTGAACCCCGTTGGTTTGAACATCGTTCAAATTAAAAATGGTTCAAACGTCATTTAGCACGTAGAATCGAGAGAAGAAAAATGAAACATCGTGAAACGGAACGCAGAATCAAAACAAACCAGCAAAGAGAGCGGCGAGAAACCAGTTTTTCTGATGCAAATAGAGTAACCAGAAGTTCAAATTAAAAATGAACCCCGTTAATTTGAATGAGGTACCGTTCAAATTATCGGGGGTCCACGGTATCTAACAAATCATGATCGCTATTTGATATATGAAAAATATTGACCATCTATACATAATCAGAATGCATTGATTTTAATATTGTTGAATCACCTTCTAAAATAAGGCGAAACATGAAATTTTTTGACATTTTAGTTCAATTTCAAATTTTGTACAAAGTTTACAACATGAGAATCTGATATTCCATGCAGTAAAGGACATTTCAATAGCTTTCTTTTGTACTACATGAGATGATGGAGGGATCTCTGCAAGCGTTGTTTTTAGAAGTGTCCGGTATTGGGAGGTGTCCGGCGTTGGGGGATCTCCCCCTACAGAATTTTAGATGAATTACGAAGTATGGTCCGTTTTTGAGTGGAAACTAGAAACATATTCAAACGGTAATACATTTAATTAAACGAAACATTATATTATTAAGTTACCGGCATCAATCAAAGTCCAAGCAATGGTCAATAGATTTCATATCGAAACAATAATCCCACAGCCACTTTCTGGAGACAATGGTGCAATGGGTAAACATTTCTGTAAAAACAGTACATAGATGTCATTCAAATGAATAAAATCTCTAACCGTAATTAAGCAGAAAAGTTTGTCGATCAAGTCGATTAAGAACAAGACCTTTGCCAATTTCTCATCCGAATTGAGTCATTGTTCAAAACAAGAATTTTTGGATCCACAGGACGATATCGAAAGCTGGATGATCAATTGATCACTAGCTAAATTATATGAGCCTATATCTCCATCTCTCATATCTCCATAAATTGATTGAGTTCTTGTTTCAATACGTGGTAGTGAAGGCGGTGGCGTTTAAAATCCATGATTCCAATCGGTCCTATCATAGTTCGAAGGAGCAGTTTCCACCGAAATTAGTAATCAATGTAATTGTGTACGAAATCAATTCAGAGCCGTCCTGTTATGCGTGTGCGAGCATTTCTATTTCCAGTGTGGAACAGTTTACAATTTGCCAGTTAATCAACTCCGTGAGCTCGTGTCTTAAAAGAGAATGCGCTGAAACTGTTTTCGCAACAATCACAATCGTCACAATCAATGCTCGCCCACATTCGATTTGTCTATCACGAGGACAAGACTTGCCTAATCGTCACAACTGGATATTCTTTGTGCCGATCCGCAGCTCCTGGGATCTAGAAGAATTGATTTGGTCATCATCTTTTGACGTAGGACTTACGTTTTTTTTACTATACTGGGTGTCATTTAGATTTTTGGAAATCGAGAGCGTTACGCTGGAAGGGAAGATTTTGAACGTTACTAGCGCCTTTATCTTTCGATGGATTTTTAGGATTTTTATATCAATCGACTCGGACACTCTCCACCATTTTGCCTATTTCATTGAAACTTAAGATTATGAACGATAAGCTATTGAAAATTTCAATTCTTGTCAAAGCCAGTAAAAATTTCATATGTATCCAATCCCGTGCATTCCTAACACGGACATCAGAATGCGGTATGTCACGGGCCTCCGAGTCTACCGGAAGATTTTCTTTGTGTATAAAAGAAGCAGTGCCTGCCGTGTGCGAGTCATTACAAATTGTGACAGCAGCGCGTGCTGACGTGCTTTTTGCTCGCGCATTTTTCGTTTCGTTCGTTCGTTCACTGTGTCTACCTACACAGCGACAGCATGCAGTCCCCAGCATGAATACTCATTTTTTGTCATTCTGTGCTTGATGATGGTCGAATGCAGTGGTGTCGGTTGCGGTGGATGCAATCACCCATCGCATCGATCGGAATTCACGGCTAGATGCCGATGGTGGTTGAGGCAGCGGTGGTAGATGAAGAAAAGTAAAATTAGAGAGATTTGGTCTGCTCATCCAGGTGATTGGTTTCATAATCCACATGATCGCGGGATGGGTACAAGTCATGTCATATGACTGATCATATGTTAAGTTGTGCTTGGTACTAAACAACACGTACATTAAAACATGGCTCTGATTTCCCATCAAAACAAATCAACTACACTGATGAACATAAAAATTTGATTGAAATTAAAGATGAACAATCAGCAATAGTGTTAATATCCATTTTAGATTAGGAAATTCCGCCGTACTACATGTAAATGTTTTAAAAAAAGTCCGCAAAAAATAATATCCAGAAGAATATTTAAATACACTTTATCTTATTCTTTATTTTTCATTTGCTGGGGAATTGTATTATTAAACATGACGTGAACTCGGAGTTTGGAATAAAAACATTAAATAATTTTCGTTGACATATTAGCAGCACCTTCTCTATTTTAGTAGGATTACTGCTCCTTGACTTGTTTCTTATTGTTGTGATTTTTTTCAACAGTAAGCACGTATGTTAGCAAAAAGAAGCAACGAAATTGGTGCTGTATTTCTTTGTTTGGAAAACGGGACAGTTCCCCTAAAATAGCACATTTTACCCAAGTCTGGAATTTTTATAAATAGAATTCTTAAACTTCAAATACTATGTATCATCAATGATAAATCTTCGAATGCCCCACTTTTGCTATCGAGTAAATGAGGGCTTAATAGTTAGAAACAAAGCAATTCTAATTATGTGTTTAATTATTAGTTTTATTTCCAGAAGTTTTGATTAAACATATTGCTAATAATTCTACACAGCATGGAAGTTGTCGTTTCCAATATCAATACCTATAATCAAACTCCATAGATCCAAAAGTTCGAAGTTAAATGTAAATACGTAATGTTTATACATGTCCTATCTCTTCTCGCGGTTATGTTAAAAACATTACCCATTTCTCGTTTTTAAATTAGAGTGGCCCAATATATAAAAAAATAATGAAAAAAAAAGTGGAATACTGACATGTAATGTGCTACAAAGTTGTGCAGTGCAGCTCATTCCAACAAATTATGCTAAAAAGATTTTTCTATAGATCTGGGGGGGGGTGTAAAGATAGGCATCAAACCACTACATAAATCCGTATTTTTTGAATAAGTGTTTGTGGTATTTATCGGTGTTGCACTACAATTTTACGAAGGACGGAAAGAGACAGACGAGACGAGGTGTCCCTCAAAAAACAATATTTCCGAGAACATTATTTAAGCTCTTTTAATGGATTGTCTTCAACTGTCGAAGACGAGTTTAGTACTTTCCATTTAATTCCACCACGTTCTGTTATCTTTGCATATACGTATTTCGACTTCAACTGTGAGGCGGTCTTCAGTGTCTCGTACTTGACTCGACAACACTTCTAGAATTGGTCATTTTGATTTCCTCGTAAAAAAACCTCAAATTCAAAAATACCAAAATATGCAGAGCTATCCTCAACCGTTTCTCTGTTTTACCCAAGATCCTCGTTTCTCCCCATTTAAAAACACAAGCATTGGAAATGGCGGATTTCATCAAGAAAACTGTCTACCAATGTATGTAATGACTTGGTTGAGTAACAAAATTCTGGATTTTTTATTCTCTAAAACTTTGTAGAAGACATTAGCTCGATAAAAAGTAAAACTGAAAAGTTACTATCAAATTAATGATTTTTAAGGGTCACCCTAACATTATTGTTTGAAATCGTCATAACAAATGATACAAGCGACATACAACAATGGGTTTTTCAGCAAAATGCTTCAAAATTAAAGAAAGAACAAATTTTTACAAAAAATAAATTTAGATTCGATTATTATGATTATTATCTCAAAATGTAGAACAGATATTGATAAATGTTTGCGAAACAATAATGAAGTAAATCGATTCGCAAGTGTTTTGTTCTGTGATTTAGTCCAGTCATGTTTCTCCAGTAAGCAGAGCGATCGGCCGGCTCACCGAAACTTTGTGCTGCTTTGTGCGGGAGAGTAAATTAATCAGAAAGTGAAAATTTGTTTTCTGTCCAGTCGTGTTTCTCCAATAAGTGATACGGTGTTCGGTGGCTCATGAGTTTGCAGTAGCCATTGAACAAGTAAGTATGTGTTGTAATCGTTTGCAGTGCATTTTTTAGTCGTCGCGAAGTAGTTAAGATAATTTTCCTCCCCTTATCCTAATTGACTGTGGCCGGCATCGTTATTGGTCTTGAATTAAAGAAACTCCGAAGCATGTACAGTGAGAATAGCTTTCTAGTCCCGAGAAAGCTATTCAATTGGTGAGCTGTGCATTATTTGTTGTTTCTCGGCCAATCATGGCTATCAACTACGATGTGTACAGTCAATCAAGCTAAGCTAAAAACGATTTTGGAATACTTCTGAATAGAGCCGGTGCAAAAAAATTCAAAGCATCCCGAACAAACAAAAGAAAATTTGGTGAGAAAATTCTATTGTAAATACAAATAATTGAATTAAAACTATTTTATAATCTGCATATGACATAACCGGTTTAGGGTCATTTGGCCGAATGCCGTTTGCGCATAGAAAGTAGTATTTTGGCCTTAACTTCTGATCCCATAGTCCAATCTGGTCAATTTTCAATAGGAAACAATGGGACATAATTTTCAGTTGAATGGAAGTTGATGCGAGTAAATTGGTATATAACACTATGGGTCTCCGAGCCTTCTATCAAAAGTTTGGTTTTGGAGTGATCATATAGCCTTTACGTATAGACCCGTAATGCTGTGTAGACACCTTTACGTGGTGTGTTACGAAGTAAGATCTACCACGGTTACATTGCCAGCAGCAGGCAAATCCTGACCCAACGAATACCTTCCTCATTATCCAACTCCGTGGTACTTATGAGGGTGTCGCTAAGTCGGTGGCCTCTCGTTAAGTAAGTACAGTGTTGACCCGATTTCATCACGTCCCGATTTTATCACGTTTTCGACCCAATTTTGACACCCCAAAAAATTTTGTCAATCTTTTTATTTTTGTAAATAATACCACAAGCAACATTGATTTTCATGAAATAACTTTCACCGCCTGTAGCTTATTACGAACGACTTCTGAGTACCTGAGAAATATTCTTTAAGCAATTTCGACAAGAAATAACGGGTACCGTTCACGCATTTGGCCTTTTCAAGGCATAAAATGATTCATATTTGTAGAATGAATTAAAAAATTCAAAATATTTTTTTTTCAATTTTTTCACATACTCTGTTTTATTACCCCAAAATTCACCAGGAGGGTGATAAAATCGGGATATTACTGTACTACATCAACACTTCCTTCCTCCCCCTAGTTACGGTGAAGATGGGCGTGGCCAGGAGTAGTAAACCTCATGCTTTTGTTATTTTTGTTTAAGACTGGACATTCTTGATTTCTGATAGCATTCTAGATGAGGATCTCAAAAGTAAAACATGGGTATCACTTAAGGGCAGTGTTGGTAGAATCACTCATAAATCTCAATCAACGAGCGCTCCCGTGCGAACGAAATCGTCTGCGATTTTAAAGTAATGCATCACGCTTGAATTTTTCATGCTAAAACGCATCATTTCACTCATTTGCTAAAAAATCATTTTGGTTCAAAAACGCATTTGAAATCAATTTGGGGGCAATTTATTTCTTATACATAAAAGAGTGTCTAATATTTTATGCGACAGACGTCAATTCACTGTTTTTAACGAAAGAGAACAAAAGAAAACCTACGATGATTCAAATGGATGATTCAACTCATCCATGAGTTTTTAGGTGCTGAATTGGGTGCGTTTCAACTCACGCTTGATTTGAATCATCCATGAGTTTTGAGATTTTGAGTTTTTACCAACACTGCTTAAGGGTATGCGATAACACATTTTTTCCTGACGAAATGAAACAAAACGAAATTGGAAATGTTGTTGTTGGTTCGAAACGAAACGAAACGAAATTCAGATTTACTTCCGAGACTTCGAAACGAAACGAAATTGAGGTTCATTTGATTCGAAATTTTACGACACGAAACGAAATTTATTTTTTTTCCGCGGATTTTTTCCACCAAGAAAAATAATTTTGATAAATATTATTACCCCAATGCCATGACAAGAATCTAGCTTAATTTTACAAAAGGACATAAGTAACAGATCAGTTTTGGAATTGTTCGCCATTTTCAAAAGTATGCCTCTCATCATAAACAACGTAAAAATATTCATCGCTTAATATTTCCATCAGACCTCAATAGAAAATAATAAAACGCCGATTTTTCAACTGCAATCAACAGATTTCATATTGATTGGATCTGTTAATCATTTTGAAAAGTATTACAGAATCAAAGTGCCTCCCCTCCATTTCAATCAACATCTTGAATAAAGTCTCCAGACAAATTTTCAACCAAATTCATGAAGATTTATTGAATCTGTTAAACTTTCCAAAATGGTATTTTCAACAAATATGAAAGTATGCAGTATGAAAGCTGTTAATTGCAGCAGAAAACTCGGCTTTTTCTAAATTTTTTACTAAGGTCTGTTTGAAATTTAAGGCGAGCATTTTTCTTATTATGGTGAGGGGCATTTTTCACCCACCTTTTTTTTTCTATAGAGTTAGCTTTGGAAAATAAATGAAAATCGTGACTGCTAGACAAAAATCTTTCTTCGTTTCATCCCTTCACCTCTCACTCACTTTTTATGAGAACAATTAGAAAAATTATATGGTGTGTTGCAGTGGGAGTCAAACCTTAACAATAATAACCATTACGCAATTTGCATGTGGGCATTAGGTCACAGTGCCAAACGTCCCGGATTATGCGGGACAGTTCCCGGTTCAGCCTTCTTGCCTCACATTACCTGGCGCCCCGGAATACGTTCTCCATTCCATGATGAATCTGTAAAGCCTGGAGATTCAATCCATTGGAAATGGAATGTAAAGAAATCTGTAACAGATCTGAATATTTAAGAGAATATAGGGAACTTGAGCCTACTGAAGTTGAGGGTCTTGAGGGTCTACTGAAGTAATTAAGGTAATTTTGAGTTTCTTAACAATATTCGCCATATTAAAGAATACTCACTACACAGTCAGTTTTTATACAATACGGTTATTTGCTGATTTACAGTAAACTATTTGCTGTATTTTGCTTTGAAAAATAGGTACGTGTTTACTGAAAGTTAGGACATGATTGGACAATTCAATCGAGATTGCCTTGTTACTATTTAGTCGGTAGCTCTGATGAGGTGGTCGCCAATGTAACCAAATTAATCGCATACCTTTTAAACGCATGGGTCCATTCAAACCAAATTTGGGACACATACTCTCAATCCTAAGAGGACAAATATAGTTGAGTTGGAGAGACATTGGAAAAAACGGGAGGTGGTTACGGTGGTGGTTATTATTTAGAAAATGAGCAGTTTATTTACTGTTAAATATATTCAATAAATGAATAAACAACTGAAACTTGCTGTCCATTTTATTTTTCTTTATTTTATATTGTTTTGCCTTTCTTGTATACAAAGTATACGTAAAAGCTATATGTTCGCTTCAAAAACAAACTTTTTATAGGAGGCTCGGAAACCCATAGTGTTATATAACGATTGACTCACCTTGACGAATCGAGGTGATGTCTGTATGTGTGTGTGTGTTTTTTTTCCTAAGCAATGCAGGGGGAAACTGCTCAACAGACATCCTGGGTTGTCCAAGAAGTGCGGGGTTAGGGACCACCACAACAGCGAACGAAGGAGGCAGGACTACATCCCCGACCCGCTAAACCGTTTCCATTGCCGCCAAGCCCATAGTCCCTTCGGTACAACCAGAAAGTAATGCTTCAAAGGGGGGCCAGTGCACGACGCACCCTCGAGGTTAGCTGCGTGTCTTTGCAGCATCGAACATCGTGACTCGCTTTTTTAGAAGAACACCATGGTATCGTGCCAGCGCATTGCCGGCTTTCCAGGTGGCCTTACCACGCCCTATGTCCTCGGAAGGTGGGAAGGGTGGACTTCGCATCTGCTTCCCTCTGCACGACTGGTATCAAGAATGATGATGCCGCGTGCACCCCAAATTTACCTCTCTGCGATAGGGTCTATTCGCCAACACACAGAGGGACTTGCCTTGAAGAGGACCCCTTTCCGTCCTCGGGCTCGGAACCCGCCTGGTTGACCGACGCCGCGAAAGCGACGATACCATGTTGTTCTTCGTGCGGCCCCATGGGGTGCTTGCTGTTCACAGCTTTGCTGGAACAAATCGAACAATTGGGAGGGTTCGTGCAGCATTGTGCCTTATGTCCCTCCAATCCGCAGCGTCGGCAGAGATTGCTTCTGTCAGGGCCTTTGCAGTCCCATTGCTTGTGCCCCGGTTCCAGGCACTTGAAGCAAACTTCGGGTTGCTCGTATATGCGCACAGGGCATACCGACCATCCCACCTTGACGCTCCCTAACTTGACTACCTTGGAGGCGTCCGCTGCAGATAGCCGAACCAATGCTACCTGCGTCCCTGCCGGACCTTTCCGTAGCCGAACGGCTGCGGTGGTCGTCTCCACTTCACACTGTCGCCGCAGTGCCGTGACGAGCTCTTCGACTTCAGTGATCTCGTCCAGGTCTTTAACCCTTAGATTCACCTCCGTCGTGAGTGCCCTCACTTTGACCGTCTCGCCTAGGACCTCTTCCGCCAACTTCTTGTAGGCGGCGCCCTTTTGCGAGACGCCCCGCTTCAGCTCGAGTATCATCTTGCCCATCCGGGTACGTGTTATTCGACGTACGTCGGCGCCGAGTTCACCGACCTTGACGTCTTCAAGTCGTCCGGGTACTTAGCCTCGTCCGTTTTGATGACTAGGGCATCGCCCCTAGTCGCGATTGGCGCCTACCCTAGACTTCTTGCTACCCTCATTCGCCTGGGCCTTCTTTTTGGCTCTTGACGTCTTCGGTTTCCTCTTGTTCTTGACCAAGGTCCAGGAGGCATCATCCCCCTGTATTTCCCTGGTCTGGTGCGGCTGAGAGCTCTCAGCCTGCCGTAACCCTTACTATCGTCTTTCCTGGGTGGACGGACTTTTCCATGTCCTTCCTCCACTGGTTTTGGAGGTACCTGGCCGGAGATCAGCTTCCGAGCCCCACTACCCTTGTTCGGGGCAGTAACCCTCCGCGTTTTGGAGCGGCTCCCAGGGAGATCATCCCCTGGAGACTGTCTCCCCCGTTTTTGTGTTTGCTTCGTTGGAGCAGTCACCCCCGACGTGCCCGCAAATACTTGAGCTTCAGTCTGGGTAGACTTTGGCACCACCGTCTTCGCTGGCACGCCCTCGGTCGATTTGACCTTGCCCGAGTCCGCGAATCCTTGGGCCTCAGTCTGGGTAGACGTCGACACGGATTTCACGGGTTTGCACTTGGCCGTCGGCCCTCTCCAGCTTGACGCCCAACATCGACTTTCGAAGTTTAAGCGAGCTCCTCTTAAGGTCCTTACTGATAGTATGCTTCGATGATGCAAAGTCGGTGATGGCATCTAACTGTTCCGTCGCCACCTCGAAGGCCGAAAGCCCATCGCGTTTGCGGTTCATCGCCCCACAAGCCATGGGCCGTCCATAACGTCTACCGGCGTAGCTGGGGAGAAGGTTAAGTGACCCACGCTGGCGCTGCGCACCGAGCTGCCGACTATTGTCTCTGACCTACTAGGTGGAGACCTGAACAACCCACCTCTTGCGAAGGGGTTGTCGCCTACACTACTACCACTAATTGAAGAATTGACTTGGTTTTCTATTTTGTTTCCACGAGTTGCTCGGGAAAAGAGGTCCACCACGCCAGAGCCCAGCATGACGCGGTAAGGGAATTACTGTGGAGGGTGCCCAGGTACCCCACAGGCTCATTATTCCACCCCCCTCTAGCCATGCATCGCTTCGGCACGGGTCGCTTAACGCCTTTGGATTAGGGGTTACTGTGTGTGTGCGTTTTTTTTGCTTGCAAGTTGCATTCGACGCAGAGTCCTGTCCCATTGTTTCCTATTGAAAATAGTCCTGATCGGACTATGGGCTCAGAAGCTATGGTCAAAATACTTTTTCTTTTGACGAAGACGAGTGATAAAATCTAGTTCACTTTTTTGGCACTTATCCTTCACCGATTGTTTCGCAAAAGTAACGTTCGACAGGGAATCCTATCCCATTGCTTTCTATTGAGAACTGGGCAGACGGGATCAGAAACTAACTATAGTCAAAATACATTATAACTAACACAACATGCTATTCCAAGACATTCGAATTTTTTTGCAAATGCTAGTAAATCACGGAGTGGCAACTACGAATTGTGCGGTCAATATGCTCATGCTCATGATCAACCTGCCCTCACTTAGCAAATACTGCTCGAATCATTTAGTTGTAACGATTTTCATATTTTTTACCTCATGATACAATTCAAAACCATGACTTGCTGATTCCTGACATTCTGTTGCCCGAAACTCTTAAAAGAAAAAAATTCTTTGAGAGTACAGCTCTCAGGAGGAAGCAACGCATCACGCGTCGGATTGATAATCAACTTTCTGATATTAACAGGCGTGGAGGCGCGTGCTACATCGTAGAATAATCCCGCTAGGACGCCGAAAAAGTTTATTGTTACATCTAAAGGTGGAAACCATGGTTTCCCCACCTTCCTTTCTATGATTTTTATACTTTTTCCAACAAGACGAGTCCTCTTAGGTTTATTTTTTCATATTTATCATGGTTGAGATGGACGTAACAACACTAGACCCAAAATTATGTAGGAAAAGCGTAAACATAATAATTAGGAAGGTTGGAGAAATTGAAATTGTCCACATTTGAATGAAGCATTTAACAATTTTCAAGGCAACCGATGCTGGTGGCATCCCTAACTTACACAATAGAATTGTTTTGCAAAGACAGAGAGCAAAGCGCCTTTTTCTATCTCAGGCGAATAAATGAAAGTATTGGGTTCTCTGATCAATTTCGCATGAAAGGCAGTAATGAAAGAATGTTGTGCTATGTTTTAAAATTGAAATTTCTAAATTATTGTTTTTGCATATAGGGACACGGCAGGTATTTTCGTCTGTTCGTCATAGTCTCGAAAACCAATAAAAAAGACGCTTTTTTGTAAAACTCATACGTACCAAATCATAAGCTCAGGAGAAACGTTCTACTATAGTGGAGTTCTAGCAAATGTACGTTGCTTTCGTTGGTTTTAGCCCCTACGACGAAGGACGGAAATACCTGCCGTGTCCCTATCTATTAAAATAATATAAAAAATTCACTTTTAAAACATAGCACAAATTCCTTTCGTGAGTGCTTTTCAGGCGAAAATGATCAAAGACCCACAATATAAGCGCTTCGTTCGCTGTCTTGTGGCGATCACAGCCTTTTGCAGTACTGTACTGATTGAGACTCGGATAACTCTGTAGAAGAATGAAAGCGCCTAATTATATTCCAAAAGTTACAAACCCAGATGCGTTACTTTTAATTTTTTTGGGTAATTTGTAGCTATGAGCTATGCGAAATGTCAATTTGCATGAATTAGGCATAGAAAATGGTTCGAAAATTTTACCAGAATTCATTTCCTGGACCAAGCCAAGCTGACGGTGCAGATATTTCATGTGAGGATTCCGGCCATTTACACTTGACGAAATGAGGGGCCCATCTTGTTTGCACACGCTTAACGCTCCACCGCCTCTGCACAAAAGAGCTTTATAAATATCCTACGGACAACAAAGATATGATAACCCCATCAGACCGACGTCGTCGCAGCGAACGGAGAGACAAGATGGATGTGGGCGGCCGGTTGATTCTGTGTGTGATGTCAAGAGATGAAACAGTGTGTGGTTTATAAAATGATTACCGCACACGGACACGGACAGTAGGATCAAATAAGTTGTCAGCGTCGTGTATGATTGTACGTGGGCTTTGATGTGTGAAAAATTACATCAGGGTGCCGGGTTGGAAAGGCTTAGAAACTGTAAGAAGCTGCTGCTGCCGAGCCGAGAGATGAAAGCTTTTGCCATCACAAATTTATGCTTTTTGGTGTTTGAAAATCACATTGTTGTGGGAAGCATACAATGACAGGGGAAATTATTTAAAATGGTTTCTTAGTCTATGGTTTGTTTAAAATGCCTTCTTCGGAATGAATATTTTATTAATTATTCTTCATCGCAAAATGCTAGCGGCTTGTGGAAACACAAAATTTATCCGAACTTGTTAGCGTTGAATTACGCAGAATAACAAACACTTTCCGATTGGTAAAATGATGCTCACCGTAGATTGCTATTTTCTCCAGGAATGCTCTTCTCAAGTTTGTTAAATATTCTTGTCTTTGTCAGTTTTTAAAGCTGTACCTCGAGTTCTTCCTTGGAACGAAAACCTACAATGTGGTACGCGGAAAGTTTCGTAAAAACTTCCAACCAGTTGAAAATTTCTTCTGAGATTATTTTTACTTGAAGACACTACGACCTGTGACGTGACGGCATATCTGTACAATTTTAAATATATAATTTAATTGTTCTTTCCAGCTTTCCAGTTGGTTCTGCTTATTATTATCATTATTTCGAATTGCTTCACAATGAAAGCAACCAACTTCTTATTGCCTGAAATTAGAGCCTCGAATGCGCTTCCATCATACTAATAAATACAGAGAAAAGACTCGAGCGCGCTCCGATGACGGCGGAAGCAAGCTTCTTTGAACCATGGCCATGGCCGGAGAGTGGTCTTATCCTTTGAAAGACGACCTCGTTTATTACGCAGCTGAACTGAAGACACTTCTATCGTTCGTTGTCGTCATCGTCATCCGGCGTGTACCGTCGTAAGTGGCTAGTAGTCGTCTGTGTCCGTTCGTTTGTTAACGTCCTTCTGCAACGCAAGAGCCCCTCCAGCAGCGACCAGCAGCAACGACGACGCTTCAGAGTGCAGAGGCAAGGTACGCGGTTGGTAATAACTGGCAAGCAGCATGGAGGAGAAAATGAAAATCACAGAACACTGAGACTGTGAGCCGGTTTGGCCAAACAGAGGGACGGAAATTTGCATGAAAATAGCTCAAGTTTTCCATTTCGAGCGGACTTCGAGGAAGTTCAAGGCAACCACTTTACCAAGTTGGACCAACACTCTGGCGCTAGCTGTGACAATGGGATGAGAGTTGATTTTTTGTGTGAAGTGAAAGATGAGATTGCGAAGCATGACTGATGAGTAGATAATGGGGGAAAATGAACAATCATAGTGACTTTATTTTTCGTTTAACTGAGGTTATACTCTCGGCAATGATTACTTCTCAGGAAAGTGAGTGCTGAATTGTATGGATGGTTAATTTTGGAAGGGTACTACTTACGGTTTGTTTCGTTAACCAAGACCAATGTCAAAATGACTTCAAGCATCAATTTTCAAGAGAATTTGATGTCTCCAATCAGAGAATGCTTTATCTTAATACATTCCTTAAACATGCAGCTAGATACTGTCGGACGGCATAATTAAGTCTGGCATTTGTGCACAAATTGAGAAGGTTGGGATGGCTATTAAAACATCACGCAGAAGCCCACCATTGTATAATATACTAGCACAGAGGTTCCCAAACTTTTGGATATGCGACCCACCTAGCGGAATCTCATATTGCTTCCGACCCACCAGGTATTAAATGTATTGATTTTGTGAAATTAGATGAAAATAAATTCGCGTAGGATTGAATAAATCATAAAATTGTACAAATTGCTTTTTATCCCATCATTGTATTTGTCAAAAATTCTTCAAGTTTTTTAATTGGATGTGGATTGGATTTTGATGGGATTTGAATTGAATTTGGGTTGGATTGGATTTGAAATTTATTCAGATTGGATTTGAATTAGATTTGGATTGAATTTTAAATAGATTTGGATTTCATTTAGATTGGCTTTGAGTTGGATTAGGATTGGTTTTGGATTGGGTTCGGGGCTAAGATTTGGATTGTATAGGACTTCTTTTTATTATGCATCCCAAGATAAACACTCAGTCGTGATCATCTCGATCAGCCTCCGTCGAATTGCGCCCATTTACTTTACACACGGCGGCTCTTCAACTATGGCAACCCCATTCGGCGGCTTATCATATTGAACAGCGCAGACTCGCACCCTGTGTTAAAGCATATGGGCGCGCTGCTGCGCAATCTTTGCTTGCGCGTTACCACCGCGAAGAACTGAGCGTTTGAGAAGAGCGCGACAATACTTGCCAAATATCGTATACCAAAAAAAAAATCGTTGACCTCGTCAGGTTTGTTGTTCTTTAATCATCCAATTATTACTTAGATAGTAATTCAAAATATATAATAGATTTGTGGGACAAAATAGTAACAAAATTATGAATTAAGATTTGTCTTTCGTGACCCACCACTGAACAGCCCACGACCCCCCTGGGGGTCGCGACCCACAGTTTAGGAACCTCTGTACTAGCAGACCCGACAAACTCCGATTCGCCTAAATTTGATTTATTCTCTGATTAGATCTCGAGTTATGCAGAAATGTCTGTTTCATCTGTATGGGCCACATAGCAAGACCATGCTGAAGGTTCTTGGGTTCGATTCCCGTTCCGGACTAAATAAATTTCGGGTTAGTAATTTTTTCGACTTCCCCGGGCATAAAAGTATCATTGTGTTGTCTCTCATGATGTACAAAAGCACAAATGGTAATTTGACTTAGAAACCTTGTAGTTAATAATTGTGGAAGTGCTCAATGAACAATAAGCTGTGGTGAGGAGTCAATTTTCCAGTAGGGGATGTAATGCCAATAATAAGAAGAAAAGCCTAAGATCCTTTGTAGAGGCTCGGAAGCCTCCTTTCAAGAGGCTCGGAAGCCTCCTTTCAAGAGGCTCGGAAGCCTCCTTTCAAGAGGCTCGGAAGCCTCCTTTCAAGAGGCTCGGAAGCCTCCTTTCAAGAGGCTCGCAAACCTCCTATCAGGAGGCGCCGGGGCTTCATTCCAATACGCTCGGAAGCCTCCTTTCAAGAGGCTCGGAAGCCTCCTTTCAAGAGGCTCAGAAGCCTCCTTTCAAGAGGCCTGGAAGCCTCCTTCAAGAGGCTCAGGAAGCCTCCTTCAAGAGGCTCAGGCCTCCTTCAAGAGGCCCAGCCTCCTTTCAAGAGGCCCGGAAGCCTCCTTTCAAGAGGCCCAGCCTCCTTTCAAGAGGCCTGGAAGCCTCCTTCAAGAGGCCCGGAAGCCTCCTTCAAGAGGCTCAGAGCCTCCTTCAAGAGGCCTGGAAGCCTCCTTTCAAGAGGCCTGGAAGCCTCCTTCAAGAGGCTCAGCCTCCTTTCAAGAGGCTCAAGCCTCCTTCAAGAGGCCTGGAAGCCTCCTTCAAGAGGCCTCAGAGCCTCCTTTCAAGAGGCTCAGGCCTCCTTCAAGAGGCCCGGAAGCCTCCTTCAAGAGGCCCGGAAGCCTCCTTCAAGAGGCCCGGAAGCCTCCTTCAAGAGGCCTCAGCCTCCTTTCAAGAGGCTCAAGCCTCCTTCAAGAGGCCCAAGCCTCCTTTCAAGAGGCCCGGAAGCCTCCTTCAAGAGGCCTGGAAGCCTCCTTCAAGAGGCCCGGAAGCCTCCTTTCAAGAGGCTCAGCCTCCTTCAAGAGGCCCGGAAGCCTCCTTTCAAGAGGCCCGGAAGCCTCCTTCAAGAGGCCTCAGGCCTCCTTCAAGAGGCCTGGAAGCCTCCTTCAAGAGGCCCGGAAGCCTCCTTCAAGAGGCCCGGAAGCCTCCTTCAAGAGGCCCGGAAGCCTCCTTCAAGAGGCTCAGGCCTCCTTCAAGAGGCCTGGAAGCCTCCTTCAAGAGGCCTGGAAGCCTCCTTTCAAGAGGCCTGAAGCCTCCTTCAAGAGGCTCAAGCCTCCTTCAAGAGGCTCAGAGCCTCCTTCAAGAGGCCTGGAAGCCTCCTTCAAGAGGCCTGGAAGCCTCCTTTCAAGAGGCCTGGAAGCCTCCTTTCAAGAGGCCTCCAGCCTCCTTCAAGAGGCCCGGAAGCCTCCTTCAAGAGGCCTGGAAGCCTCCTTCAAGAGGCCTGGAAGCCTCCTTTCAAGAGGCTCAGCCTCCTTTCAAGAGGCTCAGAGCCTCCTTTCAAGAGGCCCGGAAGCCTCCTTCAAGAGGCCTCGGAAGCCTCCTTTCAAGAGGCTCGGAAGCCTCCTTCAAGAGGCCCGGAAGCCTCCTTCAAGAGGCTCAGAGCCTCCTTCAAGAGGCCCCAGCCTCCTTCAAGAGGCTCAGAAGCCTCCTTTCAAGAGGCCTGGAAGCCTCCTTCAAGAGGGCCTCAGAAGCCTCCTTCAAGAGGCTCAGAAGCCTCCTTTCAAGAGGCCCGGGCCTCCTTCAAGAGGCCTGGAAGCCTCCTTCAAGAGGCTCTGGAAGCCTCCTTCAAGAGGCCTGGAAGCCTCCTTCAAGAGGCTCGGAAGCCTCCCCTTTCAAGAGGCCCGGAAGCCTCCTTCAAGAGGCCTGGAAGCCTCCTTCAAGAGGCCTGGAAGCCTCCTTCAAGAGGCCTCAGCCTCCTTCAAGAGGCCTGGAAGCCTCCTTCAAGAGGCCTGGAAGCCTCCTTCAAGAGGCCTGGAAGCCTCCTTCAAGAGGCCTCAGCCTCCTTCAAGAGGCCCGGAAGCCTCCTTTCAAGAGGCCCAGCCTCCTTCAAGAGGCCTGGAAGCCTCCTTCAAGAGGCCCGAAGCCTCCTTCAAGAGGCCTCAAGCTTCCTTTCAAGAGGCCTGGAAGCTTCCTTTCAAGAGGCCTGGAAGCCTCCTTTAAGAGGCCCGGAAGCCTCCTTTAAGAGGCCCGGAAGCCTCCTTCAAGAGGCCTGGAAGCCTCCTTCAAGAGGCTCGGAAGCCTCCTTTCAAGAGGCCTGGAAGCCTCCTTCAAGAGGCCTGAAGCCTCCTTTCAAGAGGCTCTGGAAGCCTCCTTTCAAGAGGCCTCAGAGCCTCCTTTCAAGAGGCCTGAAGCCTCCTTTCAAGAGGCCTGAAGCCTCCTTTCAAGAGGCCTCGAAGCCTCCTTCAAGAGGCTCAGAAGCCTCCTTTCAAGAGGCCTGGAAGCCTCCTTTCAAGAGGCTCAAGCCTCCTTTCAAGAGGCCTGGAAGCCTCCTTCAAGAGGCTCGGAAGCCTCCTTTCAAGAGGCTCGGAAGCCTCCTTTCAAGAGGCTCGGAAGCCTCCTTTCAAGAGACTCGGAAGCCTCCTTTCAATTTTAGTCTATTTTAGTATTACTTTGCTGTGCGAGAAAAGCAAAAAATAAGAATTGACAAATTTTTTTCTAATTCAGCTTTAAAGCATCCTAGTGACAAACAAAAGGGCTGAAATAGCCTGACAGTATTGATTGCTTGTTGTTAGAATGGATGTTTCAATCTTTATGCCCCAAATTTTAATTTTGAATCTGGAAACCCAAGACAACATATTCAAATCCATTCAACGTTAAGAACAGTTAAAGATCATCCACTTTTCTTAGCAATTACTACCGAAAAAGGGGACGACCTTTTATCAACGCTTTCCTTTTGAAGAAGTGAAATAAAATGCAAATGTCGCTGAAGCTTCCTTCCGTCTGCACCGGGCGGCCACCGACAATCAAACTACTATCCGATGAGATACAGCATAAAGACCGTAGCGGGCACCATGATTGAGATTTTTTTTACCGCCATAACCCATGCTTAGCGATGTCGTGCCAATCCAAGGGGAAGAAATCGACGTCAAACGACGACAACGATGACAACCGATGGCAAAAGTGTTAATTAAGCCTGAGTGGGAAAATTAATTACGGGCCTCTCGAGGTTGGCCGGCGATGGAGGTCCTGCTCACCGTCCGCTGTCTTTCGTCGTCTTCGCCGTCATCTCGGGTAGGCAGCGCGCGCGTGGTCGGCCATGTCGATTCTGATGGCTCACTTAAGGAAAAACTAACGGAATGCGTTAATTAAAAACCGTATCGTCGTCGGTGGCGGTGGCGATGACGAGACACAGCTTGTTCGAGGCGCGCGTTCGACTTTTGCCTTCTAATTAAATTACTTTCCTCGGAAATAGCACAATGCGCTGCACTACGTCAAGTGGCTAAAATTTGAAGAACACAAATATGATGTTTCTTTGATATTTCAAAACATTGCCGAAGCAACATTGAAAGTACGAAAATAGATTCTGACCAATTTACGCTTACAAACAATTTCTTATTCTAATACAAAATGTTTCGCCAATGACAAAAAGAATCGTAATTACGTAGAATTAAAAGGAAGCCCAAAAGATCTTATTTGCATAGTGAACACTTTTTTAGCCACAAACTTGTTACAAAAGTTTCTCGTAGTACAGTGGTGAGCTCCGAGCAAGTCCGTCTCGCCTTCCGGGTAAAATTTGTTTGCACGTTTTATTTTACGAGCCGGAGAGAAGTTTAACAGCCGAGGATCGCTTTGTCCCCATTTTACGGTCAATTGCCAGCTACAAATCGCACACCACCATCGGGTGCGATGCTGTTTAAATTGCGCTTCCAAAATTACCCACCGGTAATTATTTACTTAGGACTGCTCTACACCCCTAGCGGACCCATTTTCCGGTTGTTGATTTTCGTGCGCATCAATTGTTCAATTTCTGGGATCTGTGTCTGGGCTCGGTAGTGAAGTAATTCGACTGACAGGTGTTACAATTTGCAATTAGCGCCCGCAACCCGTGCCTGTGGGTTGGTGGTTTCGTTCAACGGTGAACTTCCGTTGGTTCGGCCCAGTTTTCGCTGGCAAGGAGGGCGCTCGATTTAATCAGCGGTATTGCGAATCAATGGTGCACACCTGAACGGATCTATTTTTCAGTTAATGTTTGGAGAAGCAAAGTATAGCCCGCATGGGGGCGGCATTGGAGAAGGAAACAACGGATCCAATTACTGCTCCGGATCGAAATGAGGGCGGTCAAATTTCGACACGCACGAAATAGCAAATCCAACCAACTTTTAGTTAGATGATTGTCCTGGTGCGGAAAATAATTACAACTGAAAAGCTGGTTCTGATAATTTTATTGAAACCGACACATTTTGTTTCCCTAAAGAACAACTGGTAAAGAGCGGTTGGACCCAGCAACGGTCAAACATCATTCGGAGCCCGCTGTTCTTGCCAGAACACAATTTAAAAGCAAACCATAAATCAGAACCGACGTAGAAAGGCCTTTGCTGCTCATGTTCTTCGAAAGTCAACCGAAATACCGAGCAATAAATCAACTAATCACTGAGATTAAGATATATGTAGACAACCCTGTCAAGCGAAAACGACGGTAAGCGAAAAAACCGAAACTATTGTACGAAATGATGACGAAGATATTGGATCAGTTTTGTGCCTCTGATTTTTTTTACTTTGACTGAAATTAATTTATAAGATACTATTACGGTTGGAAATAAGAATTATGGAGTTGGTTCTGACAGGTTCTGATTTTATGTAAGCGGGATCCTCTTGGAACGGGTATACCCCGTTAGGCATAAGTACGTTAGACATAAGATCGTTAGGCATAAGTGAATTAGGCATAATGTACGTTAGGCATAATGAATGTTAGACATAAAATGACCCAAAGAAGAGCCTATGACATAAATAAGGCAGAATTATGCCAAACATCCATTATGCCTAACGTTCATTACGCGTAACGTACTTATTAGGGTGGTTCAAAAAATCGATTTTGCTCCACAGTATTTTCTGATTCTTTACCATGTTCTGAGTCTCCTTTGAAAATTTGAGCTCATTTGGATTAAAACTGATTTAGCACAAGCCGTTTCAAGTTTGCATGCAAATTAGTGTGGGGAAATTTATTTTTTCATTATACTGTTAATGACGCTTCCCCATCAAGCGCATGTTAAAGAAAACCTCCATAGCTAAAACGAATACTCAACAGCTTTCACTCAGTGAAAACCGCATCTCAATTAATCGTTCCAATAATTAGTAATCGAATTTAATCTATACCGTGGTTTTCTGGAGCTAATTGCATAACTCATCAACAGGCAACATTGCTGCTCGTGGCGCGAAAGATAGCACACGCAAATTCAGGCTACTATGTGCACTGCACATTTCAGTGATGACCTCAAGGAAGTTTAACGATCATGACTAAAGATTCGCAACCTGTCTTAAAATCGATTACTAATTATTGGGACGATTAATCAACATGCGGTTTTCGTTGGGTGAAAGCTGTTGAGTATCCCTTTTAGCTATGTAGGTTTTCTTTTAACCTGCGCTTAATGGGGAAACGTGATTAACAGTATAATGAAAAAATAAAATTGCCCATACTAATTTGTATGCAAACTTGAAACGGCTTGTGCTAAATCAGTTTTAATCCAAATGATCTCAAATTTTCAGAGGACACTCAGAACATGGTAAAGAATCAGATGAGCACTGTGGAGCAAAATCGATTTTTTGAACCACCCTAGTACTTATGTTTAACGTCCTTATGTCTAACGTCGCGGATACTCTTGGAACACCTGATGATTTTGATGGTTCACTAAATGTGACGATCGGCATATTTCCCGAAAGCCCTCCGGGGCACTCCGCCGCCGAGCTGTGAAGGAGTCAATGCGCGAAGTGGCAAGCGTAGATCTTCACTCATTCGCATCGATTCGCAAGACCGTACTATTTATGATCCACCTGAGGTGGTTGATGCAACCGGGGAATCTTTTGCAACAAGCGCTGCAGAAATTTCGAGTCACGCCTGACTTACTAGTTTCTCCAATAAATCAGAGCTTTTTCAATCCCCGAGCTACTCTTCGATTTTGACTGAAACAACCGGGAGATTTCAGGTGCAGCAAAATAGGGTATCCGATGCTGAAAACCCATTTCCCCTACCGCAAAAATAGTACAGTCAAACCTCCATGAGTCGATATTGAAGGGACCATCGACTCATGGCAATATCAAGATGTGGAAAAGAAAATCCTTGGAAAGCTGTTTAAAGGGGCCATCACAGTAACACAGAAAATATTTTTCAATATGGCATAATTTTCCTCCGTGACTCGATTCAGATTCATAGAACATCGACAAATGGAGGTTTGACTGTACTTCTTGAATCAAGCCTAGTCAAAGCTTTTTCTGAAGAGGGGCGTATCAGTTCCGGGAAATCCGGAACATTCGTAAAAAAGACCAATTCACAATGTTCGTCTTAGAGCAGCGCGATTATTTCAGACAGCGGCTTGGAAGTCAATTACTATCCGTTACTCATCTTTACATACATGTTGGCACAATACAGCATTCTCAGAATTCCGGACCGTCCGTAGTGAATTCGTGAAATTTATCCTAAAGCAGCGGTATTTTTCTAAACCATTTCTGATAGTGATCTTCTTCTTCTTGATTGGCATTACATCCCCCACTGGGGCATTGTAACATCGCAGCTAATTTTTAGATTGGTTGAGATGAAGTATCCGAAAAATGAATACGTTTTTGCATGCATTGTTGTAACTATTCGCTGTTGTAGCTGTTCGCAAATCGTCTGAGGGAATCAATAAATTTTGGTGGCTTTAGCGCCACTCTCGCGTAGAAGAGACCACCAGTCTGTTGACTTGCCCGACTATTTTCGAGACATTCCTCAGGGGAAATCCTCGAACGGTTGCTGGTTGAATATTCATAATCACCCGCTGAATCCTGGAAAAACCAAACTACAACCCTTTGCTGCCAGAAGCTTCAAATTATTTAAATAATATTTGTGTGACCCTAAAAGGAAGGAGCTAAGTTGTGACAGCGACTCTCCGTGGATGCGTGTGCACGCCGCGAAGGTCTGACTAGAAGAGCCAAAGTCGACAGTCGACAGTCAAAGCCAAAGTCAATGCTATTCCGGTGCAAATTTTTGATATTGTTGTCTGATCTTTTATCTCTTATATCAATTAAGTCCATATCATGTTTTGTTATTCTGTTCATGGCTTCTGCCCGGGATACGCACCTTCAGTTTCACAAACTACAATACATTTTTTCGGCCACCTTTCAGTTTTCTAAGCCACAAACCATTTCCACCGATCTTGCAGACGTGCATTGTAATTTTACAAACCGCAAACCAATTTCTGACGATCTTCTAGGCGAGCCTTGGTGTTCTTCAAACCACGAACCATTTTTTCAGCGGCTTTTCAGGCGCGGCGCCACATACTATTTTCCAACGGTCTTCGAGACGCGTCTTGTGATCTAGCAAACCACAAACCATTTTCCGACGGTCTTCGAGACGCGTCTTGTAATTTTGCAAACCACAAACCATTTTCCGACGGTTTTCGAGACGCGTCTTGTGATTTTGCAAACCACAAACCATTTTCCGACGGTCTTCGAGACGCGTCTTGTGATTTTGCAAACCACAAACCATTTTCCGTCAGTCATCGAGACGCGTCTTGTGATTTTGCAAACCACAAAACATTTTCCGACGGTCTTCGAGACGCGTCTTGTGATTTTGCAAACCACAAACCATTTTCCGACGAGACGAGACGCGTCTTGTGATTTTGCAAACCACAAAACATTTTCCGACGGATTTTGAGACGCGTCTTGTGATTTAGCAAACCACAAACCATTTTCCGACGGTCTTCGAGACGCGTCTTGTGATTTAGCAAACCACAAACCATTTTCCGACGGTCTTCGAGACGCGTCTTGTGATTTAGCAAACCACAAACCATTTTTCCGACGGTCTTCGAGACGTGTCTTGTGATTTTGCAAACCACAAACCATTTTCCGACGGTCTTCGAGACGCGTCTTGTGATTTCGTAAACTGAAATATATCACTCGTCACAATTTAACCACTAGAATTCAACTCACCTCATGAAAGCAGCAATAGGATCGAAAAAATAGACTGGCAGGATCGCTAAAATGTGTGACACTAAATGGCCGGAACTAAGTTGTGACAGCGACTCTCCGTGGATGCATACTGTGCACGCTGCGGAGGTCTGAATAGAAAAGGCAAAGTCATGGCTTGCTGCTCGCCGATTGACACGCTGATGTGTGAATCTTTTAACACATGCTGAAGCCATTTTAGTCAAACCCCACAATATTTACTTAAAAGGATAAGAACGTCAAAGCCGTTTATTAATTAAAAATACTGAAAGATGATAAAAACTAATTTCATAAAAAAATTATTATTGATTTTGCTTAAAAAGATAAAAACGTCTGAAGCTTCAAGCAAATTCAATAAATTTAATTCAAAATATCCACCCAACGCTACATGGTTCGCGTATGAAAAATTGTATTCTAACCATAACTTTTAATATTATAGTGCGAACGGCCCGATTTTTGATAGGAAACAATGGGACATGATTCCCCGTAGAATGCAACTTGTCACGAGCAAATTGGTTACTAAAAGCATGAAAGCCAGCTAAAAAGCACGAACAATTAGTGAGATTTTTTTGCTCACAGACATGCACACAAACTTACACGCACACACACAGACATCAATTCGTCGTACTGAGTTGATTGGTGTATTACGCTTTGGGTCTTCGAGTCTTCTAAAAAAAGTTAGTTTTTGAGGCGATCATATAGCCTTTACGTATACTTATACGTATACGAGAAAGGTGAAAATGTAAACTTATTATACGGATGCTGTATTGAACTAATATTGAAATATAGGTTTTTATAACAAAGATTGATCATTGATCAAAGATTGAAATCTTCCAAAATTGTATAAGCCGAAATTTTATACAGATATTACATGGTTTTTATACATAACTGTATAAAACTCTGCCATCTGCTGATTGGGAGTGCTTTCCGTTAAGCAAAGAAGACTAAGGCTCGAAATGACAATGTTCTGGAAGCCAATTTTCAAGTCATATTTTCTACTGTTATTTATTCAAATCTTATAGATCTCAGGATCTTGAATTACGCGCTTATCATTATTTTTGTCCGACCTATATGGCGTACCTTCACTTTATTTTTTTTGCCATGTTACTAATTCCACATCATCATTCCTCTTCGTTCGTAAGTTCGTTTAACTGCAGGGAGCATGACCATGGCGTTGTCGTAGCCACACAAATCACAGTCCGATTTATCTACGGGAAATAAGCATCGAAATCTATTAATCGAAAGCTTGCCTACGCAGGCATCCCATCTCAAATTCAAATGTTTGCTCATTTTGTTTATTAAGCATGCTCACACTTCGCTTGTTTACTGCGATTGAATTTCAGGATTAAAATTTTGACAATGTTAATTATTTTTAATTAAAATAATATGCATTTTAAGTTTTTAATACATGGTTATTACCAGTGTAATTATTAAAAAATAAACAATACGTTCTGCCTAAACAAAAAATTTAACCCACATGGAATGACTGTTTGAGTATTACTTATTCTCCACAGTTACCACCTTTACCAAAGACATCTTATGCATCTTATTGCCAAGAATAATAGCACAAGCATATTCTACACAAACAAACAAAATTCTCGGAAAACATTGTAGACAGTTACTGTCTAATCTTCGCAGATTCAGAGATACACAACCAAATTGGTAGTCTCAGATACACTAGCGCCACCCTACGGATGAAATCAAAACTAATCAGCTTCTCAACACATTGATATCAAATTACCGGATAGCTTTGTAAATAACTGTAGCTTTCTAATCCCACAGATCCCGAAATTTCCAACCAGAACGGTTGGCCCATATAGCCGCCCAGTGGGCGTATTTCAAACTTAACTAGCGCCGACCTAAATTATAAACACTAGTGGTGCCTATGGGTGAACTCAAAACTAACAGGTTTTCAACATATTGGTTTCCAACCCCAAAAACTTTGTGGAATACGGCAACTTTTAAATCCCACGGATCCTGATATATCGAACCAATCTGGCGCCGCCAAGTGGAGCAATTCCAAATTAATTATTTCGAATTTTCTCACTGGTATTTCTTTGATTCAGGGTCTTCCGGAGGACCAGTATGTGATTCATTGGACCAAAAATGTCCTTCATGAAAGTATCTATCCCATTTTATCATTTTCCTGAATAAAATACGTTGATATCATTTTAATTGGTTTTAAAATTCAATAAAAGGATTCTAGAACTGTTATACTTTTTAAAATATACAAGTTCTCGTGTTATGAAAGTTGAAGCGAGTCGCGGAAGGGTAATATTAAAAGGGACACTTGAATATTCTAGTGATTCTGTTCGTTATGTGTTTGTGTTTATTAATCTCTATCGGTAGGGTTTCTTTTCCCTAGGTCTCTTCTAACACAAGCAAGTGCTCTGTACTTCTCGATTTGTAAGTAACGTCACGCTTTATAGGGAGTGCTACTCCACGATAGTCTGCGCTCCTGTTACCCGACGGCAATTTGATGGAAAAAGGCTCACGCACGCATTTTCACGGGTCCGTGATGACGGATCCGCGCGATCGTCGGAAAGTTTCCGAATCAGACCTGACAAAGATACATTAGATGACTCTTAGACAAGCACAGACACTTGTCTGCGCCGTCAAGTCACAGTGATGGTTGTTCGAGTCGTTGTATTGAGTTGTTGTATTGACTCGTTGTAGCAGCTGGGCTGGAGGACTGGGTTTTCACCAAGGAACATCCTAGTTTGTGATCCTAATTTTGTTCACAACTTCCTATCCCGCCCATCTTTCCAGGTCTTTATCAGCATTTCCACCTCTACCTCTATAACCTACCCAGGAAGATCAGGCAGAGTTCCTGTAGCGCAGCGGTTCTCAACCTTTTTCTTGAGAGGTACCCCTTTGAACTTTTGCATTAATTGAGGTACCCCCTATTTTTTGCTGTAAATGAAAATAAGCGTAACCCACGAGATCCTTGAAAAATTGACCTGAAAACTAAGGGGCCATACACTAATTACGTAAGCCTTTTTTCTGGGGTTTTCAACCCCCCTCTCCCCATGTAAGAGATTTTCATTATTCCGTGAAACTTTCCAATTAAAATAAGTTTATACATCAAGCTTCCGAATATCTTGAAAATAGGCTTCCGAGCCTCTTGAAGGAAGGTTTCTGAACCTCTTGAAGGGAGGGTTCCGAGGCTTTTTTAAGGCAGCTTTTCAGCTGCTTAAAATGAGGCTTCTGAATATCTTGAAAGGACGCCTCTGAGCTTCTTTAAAGTAGGCTAATTCCGAGCCCTTTTGAAGGGAGGTTGCCGAACCTCTTGGAAGGGGGCTTTCGAACCTCTTGAAAAGAGTTTCCGAATCTATTAAAAGTTTGATTCCGCGCCTCTTGATAGGGGACTTCCGAGGCTCTTTAATGGCGGCTTTTGAGCCACTTAAAAGGAAACTTCCTAGAATGTTGAAAGGACGCTTCTCTTGAAAGTCTTGAAAGTCTCTTGAAAGAAGAATTCCTAGCTTCTTGATGGGAGGCTTCCCAGCCTCTTGAAAGAAGGCTTACGGGCTTCTTGTAAGGAGGCTTCGGGCCTCTTGAAAGGAGGCTTCCGGGCCTCTTGAAAGGAGGCTTCCGGGCCTCTTGAAAGGAGGCTTCCGGGCCTCTTGAAAGGAGGCTTCCGGGCTTCTTGAAAGGAGGCTTCCGGGCCTCTTGAATAGAGGCTTCCGGGCCTCTTGAAAGGAAGCTTCTGGGCCTCTTGAAAGGAGGTTTCCGGGCCTCTTGAAAGGAGGCTTCCAGGCCTCGTGAAAGGAGGCTTCCGGGCCTCTTGAAAGGAAGCTTCCGGGCCTCTTGAAAGGAGGCTTCCGGGCCTCTTGAAAGGAGGCTTCCGGGCCTCTTGAAAGGAGGCTTCCGGGCCTCTTGAAAGGAGGCTTCCGGGCCTCGTGAAAGGAGGCCTGGGCCTCTTGAAAGGAGGCTTCCAGGCCTCTTGAAAGGAGGCCTCCGGGCCTCTTGGAAGGAGGCTTCCGGGCCTCTTGAAAGGAGACTTCCGGGCCTCTTGAAAAGAGGCTTTCGGGCCTCTTGAAAGGAGGCTTCCTGGCCTCTTTAAAGGAGGCTTCCAGGCCTCTTGAAAGGAGGCTTCCGGGCCTCTTGAAAGGAGGCTTCCGGGCCTCTTGAAAGGAGGCTTCCGGGCCTCTTGAAAGGAGGCTTCCGGGCCTCTTGAAAGGAGGCTTCCGGGCCTCTTGAAAGGAGGCTTCCGGGCCTCTTGAAAGGAGGCTTGAAAGGAGGCTTCCAGGCGTCTTGAAAGGAGGCTTCCGGGCCTCTTGAAAGGAGGCTTCTGGGCCTCTTGAAAGAAGGCTTCCGGGCCTCTTGAAAGAAGGCTTCCGGGCCTCTTGAAAGAAGGCTTCCTGGCCTCTTGAAAGGAGGCTTCCTGGCCTCTTGAAAGGAGGCTTCGGGCCTCTTGAAAGGAGGCTTCCGGGCCTCTTGAAAGGAGGCTTCCGGGCCTCTTGAAAGGAGGCTTCGGGCCTCTTGAAAGGAGGCTTCCGGGCCTCTTGAAAGGAGGCTTCCGGGCCTCTTGAAAGGAGGCCTGGGCCTCTTGAAAGGAGGCTTCCGGGCCTCTTGAAAGGAGGCTTCCGGGCCTCTTGAAAGGAGGCTTCGGGCCTCTTGAAAGGAGGCTTCCTGGACTCTTGAAAGAAGGTTTCTGGGCCTCTTGAAAGGAGGCTTCCAGGCTTCTTGAAAGGAGGCTTCGGGCCTCTTGAAAGGAGGCTTCCGGGCCTCTTGAAAGGAGGCTTCCAGGCCTCTTGAAAGGAGGCTTCCGGGCCTCTTGAAAGGAGGCTTCCGGGCCTCTTGAAAGGAGGCTTCTGGCCTCTTGAAAGGAGGCTTCCGGGCCTCTTGAAAGGAGGCTTCCGGGCCTCTTGAAAGGAGGCTTCGGGCCTCTTGAAAGGAGGCTTCGGGCCTCTTGAAAGGAGGCTTCCTGGGCCTCTTGAAAGGAGGCTTCCGGGCCTCTTGAAAGGAGGCTTCTGGCCTCTTGAAAGGAGGCTTCCGGGCCTCTTGAAAGGAGGCTTCCTGGCCTCTTGAAAGGAGGCTTCCGGGCCTCTTGAAAGGAGGCTTCCTGCCTCTTGAAAGGAGGCTTCTGGCCTCTTGAAAGGAGGCTTCCGGGCCTCTTGAAAGGAGGCTTCCGGGCCTCTTGAAAGGAGGCTTCTGGCCTCTTGAAAGGAGGCTTCCGGGCCTCTTGAAAGGAGGCTTCCGGGCCTCTTGAAAGGAGGCTTCCGGGCCTCTTGAAAGGAGGCTTCCGGGCCTCTTGAAAGGAGGCTTCCGGGCCTCTTGAAAAGAGGCTTCCGGGCCTCTTGAAGGAAGGCCTCCGGACCTCTTGAAAAGAATCTTTTGAACCTTTTGAAAAAGTGCTTTAAACCCTCTTGAAAGAAGTCTTCCGAACCTCAGGAAAGGAGTCCTTTGAACCTCTTGAAATGAGGCTTCCGAGTATCTTGATAGGAATCTTCCGAGCTGCTTGAAAGAACATAGCAAATAGTTTTGAAATTTCAACGACGTGTTAAATTGCAATGGATATTCAATTAAGTTTGGCTGGATTTTACAAGCAAGAACTTTAGTTATTCTTGTGTAATGTATTTCGATTTAAAACAACAATACGCTCATTTTCATACTCCAAATATGTGCATGAAAATACATTTAAAACAACGACATATATGAATATACAATAGTAAAGCGCATGTGGAGATTGGACAAATCAAGCATCCGAAAGATATTCAATTTGCAAAAAAGAGAGCTAACCGCGGTGGAGGTTGGTACTCGGATTCTGATGGCTTTTCCGCAAACGTGACCTTTAAGTGGTCTTGTTGTGTAGGGGTTATCACGCCTATCTAGAGAGTAGGAGGTTGAGGGTTCGAGTCCCTCCAAGACACGTGGATTCTTTTTCGCAAATTTCATATCAATTTGTCCATTTCGAAACATATGCTGTGCATATGCACAGCCAAGATATTTAACAAAAAAATGGTTTTCGTACGGCCGAGTTGCCGAATAATATGCAATTAATTGTTAACAACGACATATTTTTTTCTGTGAATGCTTCCGAGCTACTTGGAACGTGGTAACCGAGCTATTCGAAAAAAAGCCTTCATGCCTTTTAAACGGAGGCTTCCGAACCTTTAGACTCTAGATTTAGTTCAGAAGCATATTGTTAACATATTATTCAACATTTTGTTTCGATCAGGTAGATTGCATTGAAGAGTTTTTTTTTTATTTTTTTATTTGAAATTTTGTCCTTTTGATCTTTTGTTCCACAGCCTGTCATACACTGATTGTTGAAGGCAGGATTCAATTGATTTTGATTTATTGATCGCCATGCATATTATTTACAAGCTAAAGACAAAGTTATGAAATAAAAAAAATGCACAAGTACCAAAACTTTATAAATTAGTTTTGATTGGAACTGTAATACGTCCGCCATTACGGATTTTTGCCCTAGGTACCCCCTGGGGGCAGCGAAGGTACCCCCAGGGGTACATGTACCCCAGGTTGAGAACCGCTGCTGTAGCGGTATATTCTGGTGGTGACCCTGTATCTTATTGCCATAAACGGCGTTTTCAATAGCCAAGAACATCAGTACATTCAAAGTTAATTGCCTATATGCCGGGTATTAAGCCACCCGGAGTGGAAATTAATTACTATGTCTGAAACTTGATTATGCATATGTACAACATGTGATAGATTTAGTTCGGAAAAGGTATTGGAGGGTAACCGCCCCTTCGGTGGGGTTTGATCCCACGACCCCAGTTCGCATGACAGGTGCTTTCCCTACTAAGCTACGAAGGACCTCCGTCGTCCACCGCAGCTTAGCGGGTACTGATGAAACCAAATTCCCAGCACCAGGTACCAGCCGATCTCTCGCAATACATTTTCAGAGCTAACTCTCTCAAATGTATTTTTGTACACATCATGTCAACCAAGTAGGATGAGTATTTAGTATTGTCCGGCTCACTTGCTTCATCAGCAACGGCGCTCAATGAAGTAGGGTTGTGTGAGGTTGTGCCAGTTTGGTCGTCAGATCCCAACACGACCACACAAGCGAAGAGAGATCGCCACTCGAGATCAGTACATTCAAAGTTAATTGCCTATATGCCGGGTATTAAGCCACCCGGAGTGGAAATTAATTACTATGTCTGAAACTTGATTATGCATATGTACAACATGTGATAGATTTAGTTCGGAAAAGGTATTGGAGGGTAACCGCCCTTCGGTGGGGTTTGATCCCACGACCCCAGTTCGCATGACAGGTGCTTTCCCTACTAAGCTACGAAGGACCTCCGTCGTCCACCGCAGCTTAGCGGGTACTGATGAAACCAAATTCCCAGCACCAGGTACCAGCCGATCTCTCGCAATACATTTTCAGAGCTAACTCTCTCAAATGTATTTTTGTACACATCATGTCAACCAAGTAGGATGAGTATTTAGTATTGTCCGGCTCCTACACACTTGCTTCATCAGCAACGGCGCTCAATGAAGTAGGGTTGTGGGAGGTTGTGCCAGTTTGGTCGTCAGATCCCAACACGACCACACAAGCGAAGAGAGATCGCCACTCGAGATCAGTACATTCAAAGTTAATTGCCTATATGCCGGGTATTAAGCCACCCGGAGTGGAAATTAATTACTATGTCTGAAACTTGATTATGCATATGTACAACATGTGATAGATTTAGTTCGGAAAAGGTATTGGAGGGTAACCGCCCCTTCGGTGGGGTTTGATCCCACGACCAGAGTTACCGTGCACGTGCTTTAGTTGATGGTGCATGAGACGCGTTTTAAGCCTTCTCGTACGAACGAAGAAGGTGATGCGCTTCTAAATTGCGCGCCTCCGTCTAGTTGCTATGCGCCTCATGTGCAGCACATGCGATCCATCTCATGCGCTCGTCATGTGGGCTGATCACCTTGTGAACGAGCGTTAGGAAGAATAAACAAAGTCAAGTAAATTGCACTGCTGCAGTTTAGTTGATGGTACTTGGTGCACAATCAGATGAAACTGCCGACCGTTTCCGAATATACGTCGCGTTACTCAAGGCATTATTAAAAGGTGTGCATTAGAAATATTTTTTTTAGTATAATAAATAACCAATTAAAATATTTTTTATAGCTTTCGTTCGCCGTACTATTTAATTGGATTTAAGAGATTCTGTGCTAATTGCATTTCACTGGTACGTATAAAAACGTCGGGATCGAAAATTTGAAACATTTAAAATTTTATTGCTTTTGAGTCCCGTCCAAATATTATCTTAAAGATTATAGTCAACTATTTTTCAACTATTTTGGACTACTAGAAAGTGATTAAATTTTAAGATGTGAATCACATACGATCTCATATTTACAGCAAATCAAATGATAAATAAATATTTATAACTAAGCAAATGTCGTATTCGTCCACCAGAGAATGACTCAAAAACAGACAGTCGCGGATGAGGAATTATTCAAAGTGAATCTTCTGACGAAAGAGGCTATCTGCGTGCAATGTGACAGAAAAATAACCGATTTACGCAAGTATAGTTATTATCGACACTATAGAAGTATGCACAAAGAAGTAGCGCGAAAATTTGGATTGTTGCATAACGAAGATGATGAAATTAATGGTGAACCAGCGAAAAAAATTCCAAAAGTTGAAGTTCGAATCGATTCATGTACACTAACTTCGTCAACTTCTCACCGTAAATGGACTTCCGTTCAACCTGCTTCGCTATCCTGCTTTTCAACGAATCATAAGACCAATCGAGGATGGTCTCAAAACATCGCGACATATGAACCCCGAGGCAATGAAGCATGTCCTCCATCAAGTCAGCGCTCAGATTAAAAAAACACATTATCTCTGACATCGACGGTATGTTTATCTGTGTCAAGATCGATTTAGCAATCCGAATGGAAAGGGAATTCATCTGTATAAATATCCAGTATGTCAAGAATAACCGTATTGTAATCCGAACCCTTGGCATGATAGAAATGCATGTTTATCATACTGCTGCAAATTTAACCGACGAAATATTGAGAATTCTACACCCATATGGTATTGATGTACGGAAAATATTGTTGGTGACCTCCGATAATGCCAGCAACATGATTGCAACAGTCAATCGACTTAAACTTGTGCAACAAGAAGCTTTGAATGAATACGATGCTTTGTTTGGTCTGATGGATGACGGAAATTCAGAGGAAGATACTGATGATCCGGATCATTTAGAGCCGAATGATGATGACCCTGGGAAATCGAATCAAATAGAAGATCAAAGTGAGAAGAAAATGGAAATACTAGAACCAATTCTACAAGGAGTGCGATGTGCGGAGCACACACTTCAACTTGCTGTTAATGACACTTTTAAAGAAGCAGAGATGAAAACTCAACTGATAAAAGTACGCAAAGCCGTGAAAACTCTGAGAAAGCGACCGTACAAGGGAATGTTCAGTCTGAATAAGAAGAACAGGCCGAAACTCGACTGCGTGACGAGGTGGAATAGCACTTACCTAATGCTCAAAAGCTTACATTCGGAGAAGGAGTTCATTTGCTCATTAGTAGAAGGAGATGATGATAAAATAATAGACGAAGCATTGTGGAAGTTCATCGAAGATTTTTGTACAGCATTCTGTCCTGTGGCAGAAGCAACTATAAAATTGCAAGGGACCCAGGTCACATTTGGAGATTTTTTCCTTATTTGGGAAAAATGCACATTTGAACTGAAAAACTCGCAACATGATTTGGCTATTAAAATCGCTCAAAAAATGGACGAACGACGAAAGAAATTAATGAACAATCCTTTATTTCTGGCAGCCATATATATGGACCAAAGGATAAATTTCAAAAATAGCCCTTTTATAAGTAAAGAAGAAAGGGAAATTGTAGTGGTAGGTTTTATTTATATTGATCTCAGGGACACAATAAGTTTTGTTTTTATTCACATTTGTAGGACTACTTGGTAAATATATGGAATCAGATGGGAATAATTTTCAATCCGAATAATGTTATTAATGGCGGATCATCTGAGTTATCAATCAACGGAGACTCGTTCGAAGCATATTTGGCAACTCTTGATGAGGCAAACGATACAGCAATTACTACGGATATTCGTGACGAATTGGTTAACTTGTCGCGTGGTCCACGTTTAAAGCTATACTCAACAGGACCAGAGGCACAAAGTATTCTAGATCACTGGCAAAGCATGAAATCTTCTAAACCTGATCTTTTCAAGCTGGCTGCCGTTTTCTTGGGAATTCCTTGCACACAAGTCAGTGTCGAAAGGTCATTTAGCGCATTAGCACTTGTGCTAACGAAGCAAAGGTCTTTGCTTGGTGAGGACACATTAGCCGATATAAGGTACACTGGGGGAAGTGGAAAAAGGGGGTAAGTGTGAAAATCGACTCCAAAAATTGGAATTGTACATACTTTACAGTTTTTACCACATCATAACATTATGCAAGAATATACTTTGATGCTCACACTAATACTATGTTGAAATTTGTATAGTTCATACACTAACACGGTTAACGCTTGAACTGCAATTTCAGATTTCGCGAAAAGTTGATTTTTGCATTCATAAAATCAAATCTTTTTTGCACCAATTGTTCTTTTTTCAAGTGAATTTATATCACAGGTGACCATTATAATACAATTAAACTAATCCCATTCAATTGGTAGTGGTTTGTACCAAGAAAGCAAATAATGCAAAGATTTTACACTTACCCCAGGTATCAAACACTGCGTGGAAAGTGGATAATGTTGAAATTTCGCAATTTTTTTCTTCCCTCCAGGGTTTATTTCTAAAGCTGTGAATCTTAATATGTTCCTTCTTTGTTATCATTGTGAATCCAGTGTGATTGGACTCATATAAATGAGAAAATGCCTGATTAATCCACCTATCGGTATTGATGTCTTTCACATGTTTTACATATGAAAAAAATGTATAAGAAAGTTAAAAAATAGCAATTATAGGTAAAAATATTGTATTATTCACATTAATTTTTAATCATAACAAGTTTGGCCCTTGAATGCAGTTTTTTTGCGAACAAATTGGTTAAGGACAAGTGCTTAAGAATAGCTGATATTTTTGTACGAGCTTTGCGCACACACATACATACAAATACGCACATACAGACATCATCTCAATTCCCACCCTGGAGCAACAGTTATTTGAAACGTTTGAAGAATATCAAAAAGTCCGCCTTGAGGAAATACTCCAAGTACAAATCTCGGTTTAGCAAAGCAGTTTATCTCTCCGCCAATCAACGATATAAGCGTGTAAACAATAGACTTTTCAAATCGTATCAACGAAAAATCCAGCAAAAACTTCGTCGCAACCCAAAAGGATTTTGGAACTATGTGAACAAACAGCGAAAAGAATCTGGCCTTCCAACAGTCATGACGAATGGACTCATAGAACAAACATCCACGGAGGCAATATGTGACCTTTTCCTGAAGCAATTCTCCGGCGTATTTTGTAATCATTCGGTTTCTGAGCAACTAGTACAGCAAGCTGCTGCCAGCGTACCCCTCCGTCATCCAGTCGGTCAACATCCTTTAGTCGCGGCAGAATACGTCGATGAATGCTGCTCGTCGCTAAAATCATCTACCAGTTCGGGCCCGGATGGTATTACTTCAACTATTCTCAAAAAATGTTCTACAAGTTTGTCGTTACCTTTGTCAATCCTATTCAACTCATCGTTACGTTCAGGAATTTTTCCGGATTTTTGGAAAAAATCATACACTTTTCCTGTCTTCAAGAAAGGTAATAAGCAAGAGGTAAAACACTATCGTGGTATAGCAGCGCTATGTGCCATGTCGAAATTGTTCGAACTAGTTGTTCTAAAGTTCCTATCCTACTGAGGATCAACACGGTTTTGTTCCAAAGCGATCTACAAATACTAACTTGATCATCTACTCCTCGATTATTATGCAAGCTCTTCAGAAAGGACAACAAATCGATTCAATATATACTGACTTCTCATCAGCTTTTGACAAAATCAATCACCAAATCGCTGTCGCCAAATTTGAACGACTTGGATTCTCTGGTTCCATTCTCTGTTGGCTCAGTTCTTATTTAGGAAACCGTAAAATGGCGATAAAAATAGGCGACTATGTTTCTTCGTTTTTCCCTGTGACTTCAGGAGTTCCCCAAGGCAGCCATCTTGGTCCTTTAATTTTTATAGTTTACATGAACGACATTAACTTGCTACTCAAGTGCTTTAAACTATCATTTGCCGACGACTTCAAATTATTTTGGATCGTAAACGGTGTACAAGATACACTATTTTTGCAATCGCAGTTGGATCTCTCCACTGACTGGTGTCAGCTGAATTGTATGGTTCTCAATCCAGATAAATGCTCCTTCATTTCGTTTTCTCGTAAACATTCAGCAATTGCCTTTGACTATACTATTGGATCAACCACACTACGTAGAGAGACTGTTGTCAAGGATCTAGGTGTATTATTAGACACTAAGCTGACGTTTAATGAACATGTTGCTTTCATAGTCTCTAAGGCCTCCCGTACACTGGGTTTCATTTTTCGAATAGCAAGGAATTTTAATGATGTCCACTGTTTAAAGGCTCTATATTGTTCTTTAGTAAGATCCACTTTAGAATATTCATCTGAAGTTTGGGCACCTTACTATCAGAATAATATTTCCCGTATTGAATCAGTTCAGCGTAAATTCGTACGGTTCGCTCTACGTCACCTCCCGTGGAGAAACCCTGACATTTTGCCTAGTTATGAGGACCGCTGTAGGTTAATTGAGCATTTACTAAGCGTCCGCCGTGATACTGCCCGTGCGTTATTTGTAGCAGACCTTTTGCTTCTGAACATTGACTCGCCCTCTCTTTTGTCCCAGCTGAATTTCAACGTCAGCCAACAAAACCTTCGTTCTAGACAATTCTTTTTCCTCCGCGGTGCCCGAACGAATTACGGGCACAACGAACCATTTTTGAGCATGTGCAGAATTTTCAATCGCTGCTCAAATGAATTCGATTTTTACTTGAGTCGTAACACTCTTCGGAAAAGGTTTTCCCTCACCCTGTCGCACTTTTAGAAAGGTTAGTTTAAATTGTTGATACTAGATCTAGACTAAGTTAATCATTGTAAATAGTTGTAAGAAATAATTGTATTGTGTATCATTTGGAGTAAAATTGTATTCTGTTGGTACGAAAAGACGAAGAGGTTTTGCGCCCATTTGAGAGAGAACAAAAAGAGTTCAACTCAAACGGGCTTTTTCCTTTTCCTAAAAAAAATAAACAAAATAAACAAAATAAATTCGTTAAACTAAGTTGATTAGTTTATAACCCTGTAAGTCCAATTTTTCCTTTAAAAAGTTCATCTTTGGGGCGAACATATAGACTTTACGTACACTTAGTGTTCGAGAAGGCAAAATCAGCCCTCCCTTAGCTATTATGAGAATTCCTTGAGGATCTATTCCGTTAAGGTAATGAAATTATTCCACAAAAGATACTCAGAGCAATTATCGTATTGGTTTTAGTTATATGTAACTACTCATCACTATTGAAGGTCAAGGTAACATAGGTTTTCCACTTACCCCATCCCACTAGGGTAAGTGGAAAAATAACTCCTAATTTTAAAATCTATTTCCATAAATTTCAAGTGACCAAAATGAAATGAATTACCACACAGTTGGTGCAAAATTGACTGTTTTTGATAGCCCATTTTGATTGAACGCATTTAAATCATTTAAACTGGTTTTACACTAATTCAAACATGCACTATCGATTTTTCCTTTTCCACTTCCCCCAGTGTACCTTACTACTTATCCGATTGAATTGCAAAATTTTCAAAAAAATTGATTTTAAGAACATTTAAGCGATTTTTCCAAGCGAAATTTTTATTACTACATCTAACTAACATTCATCTTCGGTTAAGTATTTATATGAGTTACATAATTGTTTGAATTAGTTTTCAATAAAAACATAAGAACGACTTCAAAAACCTCTTTTAATGGGAAAGTTACTGTTCAGTTGCATTCTAGAGGCTGTCCATATATAACGTGAACATTTTAGGTCCAAATAAATTTTTGAAAAATTACATGAACAAATGTCCACGCAGGGGACGGAGGGTATCTAAAACTGACCAAAACCTGTCCATGTGGTCTATATTTTGCATCTAACTCTATCATGAAAATTCTTAGTTTGCAAATAATATTATCTCTTCTCTTCTCCTTTATTTAAGTTAGTTTTAGTGGATACATGGTTGGGAAATATGATTTACTTTTCCTTATTATCCAAGAAAAAACAATTTTAAACATTGACCACAATTATCCAATATAGGAATTCGAATGTTTCCAAATTGAAGCGATTCACATATTTTAATATGCGACATTGCACATTGCCATTAATTTTCATCATTCACTTTTGTTGGTGGAAAAAAAAGGAATACGAATGACAATCTTTGAAAATTTAATTTGGAAACAGTGCTTGAGATAGCGCGCGGCGACGAGCGCGGGGCACGCGCACTTAAGTTTTCTGAGGTGTCACACCCAAAGCACGCTCAAAATTTTGATTGATGCGTTCCTTGATTGCTCAGCATACTTCGATTCTTATGTGCTATGAGCTGGTATAGTAAGAGTCTCAGTAGCACATTTGTGTACGCATGAGAATAAAGTAACTCTGCCCACGACCCCAGTTCGCATGACAGGTGCTTTCCCTACTAAGCTACGAAGGACCTCCGTCGTCCACCGCAGCTTAGCGGGTACTGATGAAACCAAATTCCCAGCACCAGGTACCAGCCGATCTCTCGCAATACATTTTCAGAGCTAACTCTCTCAAATGTATTTTTGTACACATCATGTCAACCAAGTAGGATGAGTATTTAGTATTGTCCGGCAAGTTTCAGACATAGTAATTAATTTCCACTCCGGGTGGCTTAATACCCGGCATATAGGCAATTAACTTTGAATGTACTGATCTCGAGTGGCGATCTCTCTTCGCTTGTGTGGTCGTGTTGGGATCTGACGACCAAACTGGCACAACCTCACACAACCCTACTTCATTGAGCGCCGTTGCTGATGAAGCAAGTGTGTAGGAGCCGGACAATACTAAATACTCATCCTACTTGGTTGACATGATGTGTACAAAAATACATTTGAGAGAGTTAGCTCTGAAAATGTATTGCGAGAGATCGGCTGGTACCTGGTGCTGGGAATTTGGTTTCATCAGTACCCGCAAATCTGCGGTGGACGACTGAGGTCCTCCCTAGCTTAGTAGGAAAGCACCTGTCTAGCGAACTGGGGTCGTGAGATCAAAGCCCACCGAAGGGCCCAATACCTTTTCCGAACTAAATCTATCACATGTTGTACATATGCATAATCAAGTTTCAGACATAGTAATTAATTTCCACTCCGGGTGGCTTAATACCCGGCATATAGGCAATTAACTTTGAATGTACTGATCTCGAGTGGCGATCTCTCTTCGCTTGTGTGGTCGTGTTGGGATCTGACGACCAAACTGGCACAACCTCACACAACCCTACTTCATTGAGCGCCGTTGCTGATGAAGCAAGTGTGTAGGAGCCGGACAATACTAAATACTCATCCTACTTGGTTGACATGATGTGTACAAAAATACATTTGAGAGAGTTAGCTCTGAAAATGTATTGCGAGAGATCGGCTGGTACCTGGTGCTGGGAATTTGGTTTCATCAGTACCCGCTAAGCTGCGGTGGACGACGGAGGTCCTTCGTAGCTTAGTAGGGAAAGCACCTGTCATGCGAACTGGGGTCGTGGGATCAAACCCCACCGAAGGGGCGGTTACCCTCCAATACCTTTTCCGAACTAAATCTATCACATGTTGTACATATGCATAATCAAGTTTCAGACATAGTAATAGCCAAGAACATGTTCAAACCGGAGCAGACTTAAACCAGTGCTCCCGCATAGCTTCTGGACTTCCGAAGGCTGGCTGCACCGAATCAACTGTCCTCACATTGTGCCATCGTGTTAGGCGCCCTCCTTAGCCGTGCGGTAAGACGCGCAGCAACAAAGCAGGACAATGCTGAAGGTGGCTCGGTTCGATTCCTGGTGCCGGTCTAGACAATTTTCGGATTGGAAATTGTTTCGACTTCCCTGGGCATAAAAGTATCATCGTGTTAGCCTAATGATATCCGAATGCAAAAATGGTAACCTGACTTAGAAACCTCGCAGTTAATAAATGTGGAAGTGCTTAATGAACACTAAGCTGCGAGGCGGCTCTGTCCCAGTGTGGGGATGTAATGCCAATAAGAAGAAGAAGAAGGTTATTAGTTTCGCTTTCCATTGGTATTCAAATGTCGGAATAAACAAAAAAAAGTTTTTTGAGTTTTTCTATGAAAAACATGTTTTTTTTCATTTGCAAATATTTCAAAATGGAGCAAACTTATTTTCAATCTATTGATTCTATTCGAAATCTCGCACTTTTCTTCGTTTATGGTGAGAAAAATGAGAGAGCGTTTTTTGTTTAAAGCGTTTTATTTGATTTTGAAAAAATATGTTTTTAATCAAAAAACGGCTATAACTTGATAAATAAACGAGATAGGTCCATGGGTCTTCAACAAAAAGATGTGCCTTTAAAAGTTCTAAATGTGACCCATACAAAGTATCTCTCAAAAATCAATACATAAAAATATATTCAAAGAAAACCGATTTCCGTAAGGAAAGAAACGTTAGATTGATCAAAGTAGGCTGGTCGACAGAGCGTATGGTTTTTTTCATGTAACATGGTTAATTTTCAAATTACATAACGCCGAAAAAGACAATTTTCAACCCCCACCCACCCCTTTTTTACAACTTTGATCTCGTACTTGAGGAAGATTTGCGCCTTTTCGAAGTTTTCCGTTTTGAAGTTTTTCCTAATGTTTAAAATCTACTCTGCCAAATTTGCTGCGTTCAAGAAATGTTTTTCCTATTACTTGCCTTCCATAACATTTTGAGTTTTAATGCAAATCACTGAGATTTATACACCTTATGGAGGTTTTCTTTTAACGTGATATAGTAATAAAACATCAGACGATACCGAAAAAATGTAATCAAAACAGGGTAGGCTTGTAAAAAAGACTATACTTTGAAGTTCAAACGTAACGTACTTTTAACGCTACATATCAAACAGAAAACCAGGCTACTAAGAATAATATGCATAGCAGCCTGATTTTCTGTTTGATGTTTTGCATGGCACACAAAAGACATGGCACTCACAACACGTATGTAAACATTCAGTATTAATTTAAACATATAGCGTCAATACTATCCTCGCACGAGGTGAACCGAGAAAATGCTCTACGTTTCATCTTACGCGTAGTATTGACTAATACGTCACTCATAATTGTCATGTTTATCACGGTCCTACATTGGTCCTCTCTCATTTTTCTCACCAAAAACGAAGAAAAGTGCGAGCTTTCGAATAGAATCAAGAGATTGAAAATCGGTTTGCTCCATTTTGAAATATTTGCAAATAAAAAAAACATGTTTTTCATAGAAAAACTCAAAAAACTTTTTTGTTATAAGGGATAGATCAATGGTTCAATGGAATGTATAACAAGTTATGGGAAGAAAACCTATTTTTAGGGACCGCCCTAACGTATTTATTGAAAAAGCTCATAACTAGTGAACCAAAAGTGATAGAAAAAGGGTTTCTTCAGCACAGTTGCTCAAAATAATTGCTCTACAACTTTGTGGAACATTGCGTAATTCTATACCGGAAGATTAGAAAGTCAATATTATGAACTTCTGAAATATAGGTACCACCCTAATGTCACTGCAAGGAAAAAAATTGTCAAAAAATATGATTGTTTTTTCTCAAAGACACTCTATATCTAAAACTAATGGTTTAGGTGCAAATATTTTTGTCTTGCTAGATTCGACTCTGGGACCATTGCAATGTGTAGTGTAAGGATGTAATGGAAATGGAAATCGAAACCATGGATCTAGACATTTGAATCCTGTAACTGTAACCATCACACTACCAAATCTTATTGATGATTTTGCCTTCAAGTATACTATAAAAACAACAAAATGATTTATAATTACTGTTAAAAATAAAATGCTGCTCACCTGAAAGGAACAACGTGGTAACAGCAATAAACCGAAGTGTCATTTTTGCAACTTATGTGTTTTGTTTCTGATTTGCAACACATTGAACACATAATCATTTAATAATTCAAATGCGATGCAAATTGCAACGTCACTAGAATGGAAATGAAATATTGAGTTTATGAAACTGGATAGTGACTTTAATGAGACTTGATGTATTGTAAGACGCGCGGCTACAAAGCAAGACCATGCTGAGGGTGGCTGGGTTCGATTCCCGGTGCCGGTCTAGGCAATTTTCGGATTGGAAATTGTCTCGACTTCCCTGGGCATAAAAGTATCATCGTGTTAGCCTCATGATATACGAATGCAAAAATGGTAACCTGGCTTAGAAACCTCGCAGTTAATAACGGTGGAAGTGCTTAATGAACACTAAGCTGCGAGGCGGCTCTGTCCCAGTGTGGGGATGTAATGCCAATAAGAAGAAGAAGAAGTGATGTATTGTCAGAGTCTAAAATGCCAGTAAAACGGAAAACGGAATATGAAACCTTTCGAAAAGGATACTAAAAGTTTAGTCGTATTGTTCTTCTACATCCGTTATATAAACTCAAGTGGTTTGGTTTAAGGGGTCCAGCATTTAGAGAAATCTATAGACATCGTAGTTTCAGATGCATCTATCTCATGGAAACGAAAAGGGAAAGGGAATCTCAAAAAACATCTCTATGGTTTATGTGGTCATTAATTTTAAAATTTTCTTAAATCCTATGACACATGATTCTGAATGTTTATTAGTCGAATTCGCAAAACCTGCTATTCACAATTTCAGGTAATTTGATGGCAAACACGATGTGTACCGTCGATAACATTTCTGTGGCAAATTTCAAAATCTCTTACGAGGAATTTTCCATGTGTAAAATTATTAGAATTTCTGTTTTGAACATTCAAAGTCACTGCTTGGAATTTCCATAATGCACAAACTTGAAATGAAAAATCACAGCGCGAACCCAAGATAGAATTATTGCCATAAATTCCCTGAACTCATACGAGGAATATTTAAAAAAAAATGATTTTCTTTATTTTCATGTTTTCTAAAACATTGTTAAGAAATATTCTTTCAATGATAGATAATATTTTTTATGGTCCACTTCGTTGAATATAATATTTCTGGATCCGTTCAAATCACCCCTTAATTGAAATATAATGTTCCGAGGGAAAAGGTAAAAACTTTCCAATGGGATCGATAAATTCGAACAGCAAGCACTGCGACATTTGCTCGTTTATCAATTTATCTTCGTAAAGTCCACAAAAATGCTGCAACTGCTGTACCCTCCAGCATTAAGAAAACTTTCACGCTTTTCGTCGCACAGAGCACGGAACAAATACACTTAGGGCTACTGATCTCAATTCTATTCGAATAAGGTCCAATTTGTTTCTTGGGTCAATTCAATGGATTCGAGTTCTGACAATGACCCAAAGTTTTTACGCTACTATGCCCATTACATTTTATCGATAAGCTACGTCAAATTTATAAAGAGATGGATTTTCGACTTGTGGAACGTTCTATAGAACACTCAACTATAATACGATTCCCCAAGAAACAGAACACAAGGAAGACAAATCAGGTGATATTAAAAGTGTAGTATGATCAAAACTGGAACACAAACCTTGCTTACCAATTATCGCAAAAATTTCCATCCAATCAAATCTAACAATTTTATCAATTTTCTCCGCATTTTGCACAGCATCCTTCACCCTCTTACTTTCTTGTGCAAAGCCTGCGGCCGCATGGGCAAAGTTGTGCAGAATTTCACACTGAACTTTTTCTTTTCGCGGGTTCTCGCCCCCTAGTCGCGGTGCCCGGGAGAAATGTCCCTTTCGCAACCCCCATTTTCCCCAATTCCTACCGTGCATTCCGGGCGGGGTGGTTGAACTTTTTTCTTCACGCGTGCACTGGTTCTCTTTTCCACACGAATGTATTTTTCCTTGGGTTTCGGGTCCGGGGCTCTGGACGTCACGTCCGCAGCGTCTCCGGGTGGGTTCGCTTTGATAAGGCGGCGGCGGAGTACAATAAAAGCGCAAATGTCTGCCAGCAGTCAGTGGGAAAGTATAATTGTTAAGCCACTCAAACAACCCCCGGTCCAAGGGTTTGTTAAGTAGTGAAGCTGCGAGCGAGTCGAGCAGTGACTTGACTTGGGAAGAAGGCTGCCTTGCCACAGTCAACTGGCGCGGAATGATAAAAAGTAAAATTCTCATGGGTTTGATCGCAAAAAAAGGACTTTTCTCATTTCCGTTGTTTATTTATGGAAAAGTTTTTCAGTTAATAATCGCAATTAGATGTATTTTTGCTTGTTTGATTAACTGCAGATGTTTATGTTTCTATAAAAAAAACAAGTACCTACACAGAATGAGTAGGAATTTCATCGTTTTTGCCTGGATTGGTGTTGGTTTTTGTTCAAACATTAGCCCTACAAAAGTATATGTTACTCTGCTCTACATATACGTTTTCAACACATCTAGCAACAGCTACATTACTACACTCAATCATGCATTGTGGACAGCTGTTGACTATTTCCGTCTCGTTGTGACAATCTATTTTGTGTATGTCTTTTTCTCATTCATACTAACAGAAGATCACATAGCATCGAACGGAAATCAACTTCTTATTTCAACCTAGCTCAACTAGCTAACAGTAAAAATATCTAGCCTATAATATCTATATTCGATTTTTTGCGACGTCACAACTTGAATTCAAATTTACTTTGAAGTTGAAGATGAATTGAAGCTTGAAGAGGATACATGACGAAAGTCTTGAACCAAAAATAAATGCTTTTGATAAAAAGCTTTTGCAACAAGAGAATTATAATTTTTCTTCACCTACTGGCATTTTCCGATCAAAAGTTTCTATTCGCTTCGATAGCTACACATCTCAAGATCAAACGAACCATAATTTCAGTAAGTTTGTGGTTTCTTAGAAAAAATTAAAATACACTTTTGAAGCGAGGGGAAGTGACAGAGGAAAATGTAATCATTGTGTGCAACTATGCGTATGAACCAGAGCTTCCGCTTTTCAGCTCACCAAAAAACGCTATTGCCAGAGGTGCTCACAGTAAGTAGGGCCATCAAAGATAAACAGATTGACGAAACAAGTTGAAGGCACTGTTAAATTGCCAAAGAACCATAAAAATGAGAACAAGACGTTGATTTTCTAGCGTGGCAACCGTCCCGTGGGAAAACTTTGAGCTGATATATCGACACACTAAAAGTACGCTCAAGCTGCTCACATGGTACGGTTCTTAACGACGAACGGAACACCGCAACAAGGCAAGTAGATATAATAAGATTGAGTCTTGTTCTTGATGGCTACTTACCGCTCTTCAAACGCCGTATGGTTGTCCTGCGGGATTTTTATTTCTGCCCACTCTTGTGGAAACTTGCTTGTCTTGTCTTCTCCCCCACATGTCGCACATGAAACAGGCAACACACCAACGGATTATGTGACAAAAATGTGTACGAATTGCAGCGAAACTGGATATTTCATCAAATCAAATACTCACTATTACTGTAGAAAGGATTGAAATGATTAGAATTTCAATGATAATGTATCTCATCATTATCTTTCGTATGATAGAAAAATCCTGTTGAAATTTTTAATCTACGATGTCCAAACAATTTCGATAACAATTTCGATTAAGATCATTTGCTACGAAAAATGAATCAGTTCAATAGACTATATGCATGATCTAATTCGAAAGTATAAAGCGGAAAATCATAAAGAGATTCTTTATTTCAATTTTATTATATCCCCGAGTAACATATTTTCGGACCCATTCAGGACTAACGAGCATTATTTCCTTCTCTGTTCTCTATCGCCAGTTTCCGTGAGCTCGACGATGCTGCTGACTACGGAGGAGTCGGCTGGTCTGCAGCCCTACTTTGACTTTGATGTACAGCGAAATATCACCGTTACCGTGGGCCAAACTGGCTTCCTGCACTGCCGAGTGGAACGGCTCGGCGATAAGGACGTAAGTACATACCCGGCCTATACGGCACTAACTATTGGCGACCCTGACGAAAAAGAATTGAAAAAAACTTTTCCACGCTTATTGTTTTCGATGATTTATGGGACGGGACTTCGGAAGAGGACTGGTGCTTGTGAAAAACTTCGAAACACGGTGATGAATTGAAGTCGGCGGCAGTGGTCCATTAAGGTGAAAGTTCAATGGCAAAGAACATATTTTCTTGAGTGGGACTCTTGATGACCAAGTTGTAAGCTTTTGTTGTTAATAATCTGCTTTCGGAAAATTGAGCCGTCAAGTACCTACGCCGTGATTTGTTAACATGGGCATTAGAAGGCCATTATTTAAAAACAATTTGGAAACACTGGGACAAGTTTTTACGAAAAATAATGAAAAAGACCTACGTGACGACGTCATCGTAGCTGTGCGGTGCTGCTGTACGTGAAGAGGAACGCGCCAAGCAGAGCAGCGGGCATTGCTTCAGATTGTTTCATCCTGCGCACCAACACTGATTGCAAATCACAATGCGATCGTTTGGCGCGGTGATAGTCTAATCAGATTAAAATTTTAATGTTTTTGCGCTCGTCCCCACGTCCGCCTACAACAGTTTTTATCGATTTGTTGTGTTATTTTTTCGTGCTCGATGTTTTAATAAGTCTAAAGGTCCGAAACTACGAAATGATGATGACGATGATGTTACTACCATCCAGAGGCGCCTCCATTTTCCAAGTCGTGGGTAGCACAAATAGGAAAAAGCTGATTTTGGCAAAATTTTGAGTTTTGAGAAATCAATGCACTTTTTACAAATAATCATTTCTAAATATCAAAAATCTTAACCGATTTTCTTGCAACATGTTGCATTCGACGGGGGACGACGGGGACGATGGATTTCTCAGCAGACATCTCATACCCGGCGGATTTAACCCATTTGGCAACCTTGCTCACCGCTGCTTGCTAGTGTTACGGCAATGACCGAGCCTTGGGAGATCCCCTCCTTCACGATCTTAGACGTCCGTGCTCCGAGTTGCATTCGGAAGAAGCGATCGGACAAAAAGTTTTTAATGAATTGGATGAGGTTCCCAGAGATTCCCCAAAGTTTGAGCTTCTCCAAAATGCCGGGTATCCACGTTCTATTGTATGCCCTGAAAATGTCAAATTTTGCTAGTTCTACGTGGTGATCTGAGCCAGGAACGCGAAATAGGTGCTCGTGTCTCGCACGGCGCGGAAAGCATGCTGCCTATTATCCAGGAGACAGGAGTTTTCCAAAAATTCGGCAAAACGTATGTTGACCATTCGCTCTATGAACTTGGCAGAAACGTTAGTAAGAGCGATCGGCCGATACCTTCCGGCTTCGCTGGTGAGCCATTCCTTTTTGATCCATATTTCCACTGCCCAGGCAGAGTACCAGCCATCCACTCGTTTTGGATGTTTTCCAGTAAGACAAGTTTTCCGCAAGCTGGTAAGTGCTTCAGCCATTGATGCACAGGTTGATTCCCTTCGAGCGCCTTTTGCCCTGTATGGGACCGATGCGTATCCACAGTTTGCTTGTCGTTTGTTCGCTAGAGATACCGTCCGGGAAGATTGCCCACGATTTTTTTTTTGCTTCACGCACGGTCTGACGGCACTCGTTCCTGAATTTCTGGTATATCGACCAAAGAATTGCCCGTGTAAACAACTTAGGAATCACTCTAATAAAGTTAAAAAATCGAAGAATTGCCAATTCCGGGCTATCGGGCTCTCAGCGCTTTTCGACGCTTCTGGACAACGGTTTTGGTATCGCCGCTCCACCAATGGAGTGCTCGGCGTTCCTGGTTTGGACTGGTTTTAGGGATGCTTTTTTCAGCTGCCCGGAGAATGAATGATTATTGTCAACAGTCTAAGACGAGTTTAGTACTTTCCATTTAACTCCACTAAGTTTTGTTTTCTTTGCAGATGCGTTTTTCAGCCACAACTGTGAGGTCGTCTTCAGTGTCTCGTCAGAGTCAAGTACGAGACACTGAAGACGGCTTCACAGTTGAGGCCGAAATACGTATCTGTAAAGATAACAAAACTTAGTGGAATTAAATGGAAAGTACTAAACTCGTCTTAGACGGTTGAATACATTCCACTAAAAAGAGCTTAAAATATTTCTTCGATAATTGTGTTCGACGGCTTCTCGTCCATGAAGTTTTCGATGGTGGCTTGGAAGCAGCTCCAGTCAGCACTTCCAAAACAACCAGCGGGGTTCCCGAGTTACTTCGGTTAGGAAGTTGTTGAGGGCCACCGATATCAGCATGTGGTTGCTGCCTCGGGTCACCATCCATTGACCACAGCAGCCGGTTCACAATTGACATCGAGGCCGTTGATATGTCGATGGCTGACGACTCCACGTTTCCTCTGTGAAAAGTGGTTGAGTCATCATTCAGAATAAGTAGACCGGCTTTAATAAGGGCGTTGAAGACCGGCCTGCCTCTGATGTTTGTGGAGCTACTACCCCAGGCGAGGTATTACCGGTGATGGCACTTCCTTGCACACTTCTGTCAGCCCCTCTGCAGACCAGCCACTTTTCCATTGGGGAGATAGACCGACGATATAGTGACGGTGAAGGGCTGAAACGGGAGTAGACGATAAATTAGGATTGGTTTTGCATACAACTCCAATTTAGCGCCAGGCAAGCATGTATTACTTGCCGTGAAGCCGCTCAATACTTCTTTTTTATCTCGTTCCCGGCGGTGAGACCTCAAAGGAGAGTTCCAAAATCCCAAACTTCAATCCACAACCGAAACCTTCAACCGTCTAACTACAGAATGAGCTATCTTAAATGAACAAAATGTGAGATACAATTACAGGGTGGAGTTGGTTCCAGTCCGTAGAAAAGGCACCCAAGTCCAGAGCCTATACTAAATTCAAAACGAAAAAAAACGATACTGCCTTAACTCAGCTCCAATAGTTTGCTAGGGAATATTACGTTGAACAAAAAGTCTATCTGCTAAATTATGCTCTTATTACATACTTTTCCTTTTATTAGCGCACCTTTAGTGCAGAATTTAGAATAATCTTTCCTTCCATAGTTTTTCCACCTCCCCGTTCACAATTTTCCATTCTTATTCTCTAGGATTAGTATCATACAATTTTGGTTTCGTTTACTTGCCCCAACGTATTCCCTTTATGGTATCCATCGACTTCCCGTGACGTCCAACGGCGTCAAGATACACGTGGGTGGTACTGGTTCACTTGATTGCACGGTTTTCATACGAGTAGCGGCCCTCTAGTGTCGGGTTTGGGCTACACTACGTCGAACCGGTTCGTATCTTTGCTCACTGTGGTTACGTGGTCGTGAGCGTGACTACGTTACTGCAACGGTCCCCAACGAGTTTCACGGCGACGCGATGTCACACGATCGATTTACCGCGTGGTTTCACCACGACGAGTGCCAGACACGTTCCCCCTAGGGGTGCCTTCGACTGATTATCCCACCAACAGTGCTTCTTAAGGGGCCCTCCTTAGCCATGCGGTAAGACGCGCGGCTACAAAGCAAGACCATGCTGAGGGTGGCTGGGTTCGATTCCCGGTGCCGGTCTAGACAATTTCCGGATTGGAAATTATATCGAATTGGGCATAGAAGTATCATCGTGTTAGCCTCATGATATACGAATGCAAAAATGGTAACTTGGCTTAGGAACCTCGCAGTTAATAACTGTGGCAGTGCTCAATGAACACTAAGCTACGAGGCGGCTCTGTCCCAGTGTGGGGATGTAATGCCAATAAGAAGAAGAAGAAGTGCTTCTTATACGCAGTTACCTTCCCGAGTAATCAAGCGTCGATGGGCATGTGGTCTACATACCGGCCCCCCGACCCCGACGTCCAGCAGGGACAGCAGGGACAGCAGGGACAGCATGGACCATGTCCAAGGGCTTGACGACCCCTCCCCAGCTGTCTGCGAGTCAGGGAGAACTGCCTAGGGCGTGGTGGGATTTAGCAGTGGGCTCTGCTAAAATCCCTCCCAAAAAACCACAAGTGCCCGTAATCAGACTCTATCAAAGCGACTGTGTGCCGCTTCAAAAGCACAAGCCCAGGGAGTGCCAATTGGCATGGGAAGTGTCCCTACTTCGGTAGGGTAGCGCGTGAGCTGCTTCGGCAGGGTGGTTGTGCTGAGGCAGGAGTGTCATAGCGTGTCACCGCTATTGTCACCTCGAAGCGCAGCAGAATTCTGAGTATGGACTGCACATGCTGAGGTAGGAGTCGAGGTACCCATCGACACCTCGAGGCATTGCAGTGGAGTGTTAGAGTGAGCACCCGAAAAAGGGTCACATGGAGCGAATGGTCTTTGGAGAAGCTGCTTCGGCGGCAGGGTAGTAGTGGGTTGTACCCACACACCTACAGTTGTGCACATGTGGTGCATGGGGAGTGTCCCTGCTTCGGCAGGGTAGCGTGTGGTCTGCTTCGGCAGTGGTGTGATTGATCTGCTAATGCTGAGGCAGGAGTGTCGTAGCGTAATATTTGTAGGCCCAGGCAGTTACCGCTATTGACACCTCGAGGCATGGCAGCGGAGCGCCCGGGAGAGCATCCAAGTAAGACTCAAATGGAGTGAATGGTGTGCGAGCACCCAAGTCAGTCTCGCATGGGACGAGTGCCTGTGTGAGAGATAATGAGCGAGTACGCTTAGTACTGCCATCCCCCCAGAAGTAGTACTGCGAGGTAGTTCCTGGGGGAAACGATGGTGGAGCCCAAGGGAGTTTAGTCGGTATTACCGGTATGGTCGAGTCCGACACTCCAGTACACTTCCGTGTGGTACGCACTTCACTTTTTTTTTCAAATTAAAATCATCATTCATAAGGCAACATATTGAAATTCATACCGATTCCTTGTGGCAAATTTTCATAAGGCGTTTGATTGAAAATCATACGTCAGTTTTCCTCAGTGTACGGTGGATTTCCTGTAAAGCGATGGCTATGGGTTTAATTTCATTAACCAGGAGCTCCAGGTCGCCTTAATTGTTCAGAAATCCGTTGATGTTCCACTGCAAGGCCAGGGTGGTGATTGGACGGCTTGTTGGGTGGATCTTGAATATGCTGGAGGAGAAGGAACAGTGACTGGGGGTGGCGGGTGGTGGGGGTGGCGAGAGTCCACAACTGTAGGCGGCGAGGCAAAAGTAGTCTGGGTGGAGGAGGAGTGCTCTCCCATTGAGCTCCACCAGATGCAGCAGGTCCTGGATGGCTATTGGTTTGAAGGAGAAACTGCTGACAAATGGGAAACTAGGAGTTTCCCAGAGGGTCCAGCAAAAATGCTGGAATGTCTTCCGTACCTAAACTTGCGGTTTATGTAAAGTGGGTGATATAGACGCGGGTCCTAGGGGAGGAAAGAACCCCAATGTTGGGCTTGAAATTGGAGCTTGTGTAAAAGTAGGGTCCCGGCATCGGAGGTTGTCTGCCAGTTCCGATTGGGGTGTAGCTTCCGCACTGCCGGAGCCCGGCTACCCGGAGACTGTGATGTTGTTTGGGCTTTCGAGATGAAACATTGGGGTTTATGTTTTGCAGTTTGAGTGCCCGTTTGAAAAGATCAGCCAGCACATTTTTTGTGTAGTTCTTTAAAAATGGATAGATCAGAGTTCAGTGCGTGATCTCTCATGTTTCGGACAGCAGAACGATCGCGTGGTCGGACGAAATATTGTGTTCTGCATTGCGCGGCCGGTAATAGAAATAATTAGTTCAGTGCGTGATCTCTCATGTTTCGAAGCGGGCTTGGTAGTCATATGGCTACTGCTTCTGCCTCATACGCAGGAGGTCGTGAATTCAATCCCAGGTCCGTTCCATTCTCCTACTTTGTATCTTTCTCTTTATTTCTCATGTTCTAGCAATCGCTAGAACTGGAAATGGACTTCCATACCGTTTCCATTACTATTCCTATACCTTCAATTTGAGTATTCTAACAGTAATCTGCTAGAATTGGAAATGAACTTATAGAGCTCGTTTCCTACATCCAATTAGAAATTCCATCAGTTACCTTCTCCTATCTATCACATTGGCAGCTCGTTAACCAAGACGGACCTCTGCCTCTCCAACCTAACCCAGAAATTCCAACAAATTCCGCATGAACTCGTGGCAAGTGCAGAGGTATATCCGGCTTGCAGTGGGCGAGTGACTTGCATTCTGACGTGGCAGGCGCCAGTATGACCTAACAAATGAGATCACCAGTTCTTGTACATTGAAGATGTGTGCTAGTCCCAAGCAAACATCTGTTGGTTCCCTGTGCAAGAACAGCTGATCTGGTCATAATGGAGTAGCAACTACGAGCAGTCAATCAAGCTCAAGCTCAAGCTCAAGTTCTTTAAAAATGGATAGATCATAGGATTTGAATAGGGTAACGGTACCAATAGTGGAGGTATTAGTAGATCCACAAAAGAAAATATTTTTCAAAAATTGATAATTATGGGATATTTACTGCTTTATTATCTTAGTCAATAGATAAACTAACAAATTTGCTAACAAAAATGAGATAGATGCCATTTAACATCAAAAATAACCAAATATTGCTTGCACCACTATGGGTACACTGTTCCTTTAGTGACGGTAAAAATTAATTTTGGTTCCAATAGTGGTGCTATCCATTGGTTTCTTATGAGACTCGCCACTATTGGTACAGTTGCACCACTATAGGTGCAAGGGAGTCAATTTTGTTAAGGAAAATCATTGTTTTCAATAGTTTTTCAAGCGAAATCTTAAGGTAAGTTCCGCATCAACTGAAACCATCGTAAAGTCTATAAATATGATAAATCTCATTAAAACCCCTCTACCTCCACTAAGGGTACGGTTACCCTATAGGATTAAACTAATGAGAAGGGCTGACTGACCTTACTAAACCATTTACTTCATACCCTCCACGTTTTGGTTTCGGTACAGCAGCATTAAATTTCTCGCATTCGCCGGAGTTACTAGCATCGCATCCTCGCTTCGGTGTTTGTTAGAATGGGTTTGTGTCCATAGTACCAGGAGAGTCCGTGAAAATGTCGTCGCTGTCGATGCTCGTGTTTTTTTTCCTTTGCCAAATTTCTTGCTTTTTTTTTCGGGTGAAGATCACTGCGTCCAGATTTTAGGATTATTGTGATATACCCTTTTGCTGTGAAATACGCAAGTTATCTCAGTAACATGTTTGTCACTGAGATACCTTGGTATCGACTGAACTCAAGACCATCTATTATTGATGAATAGAGATCCTGAGTTACAGTATGTGACTCCCCCATTCTGGCGAGACTAGCTTTATGAAGCCAACCACGTCCTTGGGGGATAAGATCCATATGTCAGCAGGCCCTAAAAAGGCCTTGCTGAGAACTTTGAACCTACGTTGGGTGAGTGCACTGCAATAGCAGAGGATGTGTTCTGATGTTTCTCTCTCCTCGTCACAGAAGCGGCAATTTGAGGTTTGGATTGCTCCGATCTTTTGTAGATGGTATCTGCAGGGGAGCGATTCCAAGCAACAGCATCAAAATTTAAGAAAATTTTTAATTCATGATTTTCTATTGAGTTGAAACTTTGCACAGTTTTTCAATTTCATCTAAATCGTCATTTTTCGATATCAAATCTTCATATTGAGTCACGACTAACTTTTCAAAAGGGTGTATGTGAAAATGGTTCAAAAATATTTAAAAAGCTGCACAGCAAAAACGGAATGTTCGATTGTTATGATTTTTTAGCAAAGTTAGACAACTAAATGGTGATTCTTAAGAAAATGTGCACAGTAAAAAAAAAAATTTTTTTGCCTTTAAAAATATCATTTTTGTCACAAAAACTCAAATATCTCAAAACCCTATCTTTTTTCGAACGTAATTTTTTTAGGGAAAACGGTCCATTATATTAGCTATCTACCATAAAAATTGGTGATGGTAAACTAATAAACAAAAAAGTTATGACATTTCAAACATTTCACAATTTTCACATTTAGTAAAAAAAAAATAGGGTTTTGAGATATTTGAGTTTTTGTGACAAAAATGATATTTTTAAAGGCAAAAAAAAATTTTTTTTTTACTGTGCACATTTTCTTAAGAATCACCATTTAGTTGTCTAACTTTGCTAAAAAAATCATAACAATCGAACATTCCGTTTTTGCTGTGCAGCTTTTTAAATATTTTTGAACCATTTTCACATACACCCTTTTGAAAAGTTAGTCGTGACTCAATATGAAGATTTGATATCGAAAAATGACGATTTAGATGAAATTGAAAAACTGTGCAGAGTTTCAAATATTTTCGAAATGGTCGCTCAGGATCGACTGACATGCCCCCGTGGAATGCCTCAGCTGGGCAGTGTCCAGTTATTAGACCGGTGTAGATGTTGAGATCCCTTTTGTTGAGACCTAATAGTTGTTGGGTTTTCTTGGGGTTAATCGTTACGAGCCTTTTGGATTGGCTCGTATGGGGAAGTGCATTCCAGTTTGATGTGATTTGACTGACCACATATTTGTTCAGTTCCATTTTTACAGAGCATCGTCTGAGATCCCGCAGAAGGGCTCAGGGCCAATGAACCTTTCATTAGATCCATTCCTGGCTAGCTCATCAGCAATCTCGTTTCCCTCTAGACCCGTATGTCCTGGGATCCAATATAGGTAGACTCGATTGCGTATGGATAAGTTTTTCAAAGCCAGAATGCATTCCCACACTAGCTTTGAGTTACAAGTGTAGTTATTAAGCGACTTATGTTGCTTGGCTGTCAGAGAAAATACATATTTTTGCAAATCTATACTTTCTCCTCAGGCATAATAACACGCATTCTAATATTGCATATATTTCCGCCTGAAATATCAGGGCCACTGTCCTAAGTGGACAGAAATTTTTGTTGTAGGGCCATAGATTCCGGATCCTGTCAGATTATTCATTTTCGAACTATCTGTGAAGAAATTTATAGAGCCTGTTGGAACGTTGGTCCACCTCCTTCCCACTCCTGGCGGGAAGGAATGAACACATCGTAAGGTAAGTCATAATTGACTACCGTTTCCATCCAGTCACTACAAATTCCTATTGCGGGATTTATGGCAAATTCATTTAATATGCTGAGGTGACCCGTAAGGTCTCCTGACAGCAGTGTTTTTGTTCTCTTTAACCTTAGAGCACTTTTTTTCCGCTTCCAGCTTTATGAATTGATCTAACTGGGGCAGGTGAAGCATTGCGTCTAGGGCCAAAGTGGGTGTACTACGAACTGCACCAGTGATGGCTATGCAAGCGGTGCGTTGGATTTTGTTGAGCTTAGCCCTTGCAGCAGCCTCATTAGTGTTAGGCCACCAGACAAGGGAAGCGTAAGTTGTCCTGGGACGGACAATGGTTTTATATATCCACATGATCATACTTGGTTTTAGGCCCCATCTTTTACCAAGGGTTTTGAACAAACCCAAAGTGTATTGAGACCTTTCTGCACAACTGATTGGAGATGAGAGTTCCAATTAAGCTTTGCGTCGAGTATGACACCTAGATATTTTACTTCACTTGAATAAACTAATTGTGTTTGATTCAAGAAAAGGGTTTCAGTTGTACCTTTCTCCGTTTGGTGAAAGGGATAATGGAAGTTTTTGTAGGATTTATGCCTAGTTGATACTTTTGACACCAGGAAAAGTGTGATTTAGGGCAGATTGCATTCTTTCCACGATAACACTTTCGAATTTGCCTCGTACAATAATGACAACGTCATCAGCATATCCAACCACTTCGAAGCCTCTTCTCTCTAAGCTGTCTAGAAGCTCATCCACCACCAGTGACCACAACAAAGGAGAAAGCACTCCGCCTTGCGGACACCCCCTTGTTGCTTTAACAGTGATGTATGAACCGCTAAGCTCAGAGGAGATTTTCCGATTAGCTAGCATAGCATGTACCCAGGTTACAATGCATGGGTCGAATTTTCTCCTCAACATTGCTGACCCTATAGACGAATAAGAAGCGTTATCGAATGCGCCCTCAATATCAAGAAATGCTACAAGAGCAATTTCTTTTGCATTAAGTGTTTTTTCGATTTTTTGAACTACCGTATGTAGTGCCGAGATCGTAGATTTTCCACTTTGATAAGCGAATTGGTTTTTTGACAAAGGCATTGCTTTCATAAATTTGTGATTTATGTACTAGCATAGTACCTTTTCCATAATTTTGAGCATTACAGAGGATAAACTTATCGGCCTGAATGCTTTGGGGTTGGTTTTATCTCTCTTGCCTGCCTTCGGAATGAAGACAGCCCGGATTTGACGCCAATCGTTAGGTATGTGCCCCAAAATCAGACTCGCCTTAAAAATCTCAACCAAGGGTGGAACCAGTGTTTTCTCCTCTTTTTGGATCAACGCTGGGAATATTCCATCCATGCCAGGAGACTTAAATGGCTCGAAAGATCTCACAGCCCTCTCAACCCTGGCCCGAGTGAAAGCTTCCTTTGCAACCTTTATTGCGTCTTTTTTAGATCCAGAAACCCATGATTGGATCTCTTGTGGATCTGAGACAGCAATTCCAGTGCCTTGGAATTTGCTTACTTGCATTGTTGGGTTTGGCTCCTTTGGAGAGGCGCCAGCTTACACTGTTTCGCGTAGCTTCTCGATGATTTGGTCCTTGATTGTACAGCTGTTATACTTGCAGCTTGTTCAGTGAGTTGGTAGGAGGGCGATCTTTTGAACAAGTTTTCCGAATCAAGCCTATTTCCGACTCCGGAGGGACTGGAGATATCGTAAATCCCGATTAATCGATTATTAACTAATCGATTACTCTCGATTCCTGTCGATTAAAAAATAATCGATTATTACAATGATGAATCGATTGATAGAAGTAATTTGCGACAAATCTATGAGGGACCTAGGGGCTTTGCAGTTTCGGTCCTTTTTCGGCAATTCTCCTGCTCCAGTCATTTTCAGTTCCTTGATTTTCTGGTCTTTGCTGGTTGATACTGTTGTTTGGAGTTCATGAAATTCGTCCAAAACTCCAATATTATTTTAACTTTTCAAAGATTTAGTTCCAAATCCTAGATTCCAAGGATTTCGCTTATACCGAATCACCCGAAAACCTAATTTATTGATCGGAGTCTAACGAGTATGGTCGGAGTGTGTCATATAACCGAAAGGTAAAAAACATAATTTGGCCAACCGAGAAATACAAACGAACATGCCGTTTGGACGAACGGCTCTAAATATCGAAGAAAAAGAGATATAATCAAAAACAAAATTATTCCAGACAGCTTGTTTAACAGAATAAGCTAGACTTTTTCCTTGTGAAACGAAACGAATTTTGAACTTTTCATTGGAAATAACCCAAATTATAGATTTACTTTCGTGTCTTCGAAACTATACGAAATCGATTCAAATTTTTACGAAACGAAATTTATATATGTTCCTTCGTTGACGAGTGGGACAAACTGACCGCAAATAGTTTCACGGCCGTTTTCAATGCTAACGGATGTGAGATCCGTGATGCTATCGTCTCATTAACGATAGTAGGAGAGCGCTCTGGCTGTCTGTACCGGCTAAAGCTAGCGGAATCATCAAAAAAAGCTCAAGGTAAGACACACACTACTAATTGTAAGCATCAATGACACCGACGGCAATGATGTAGAAAATACTGTGAAGCAGGAGGGAGATGACGAAGAAGTTGTGAACGGCCCACGGAGATTAGGGCGTCGCACCTGCGGAATGCTACCCACCCGATTGTCGAATTATGCGGTAGGCGTCGTCAGGCAGCAGCAGGAGGAACCAACGACATTTCTTCAAGCAGTATCCAGTGAAGAGCGAGATTCGTGGAAGGCGGCGAAATTCAGTCGCACAAGCAAAACGGGACGTGGGAGTTAGTGCCGCTTCCGAAGGGCCAAAAAGTGGTAGGCAGTCGTTGGGTATACAAAATCAAAAGGAACGAAATCAACGAAGTGGTCCGTTACAAGGAGTGGATCGTTGCCCATAGGTTCACGCAATACTACGGAGTCGATTACGACGAAGTGTTCGCCCCTGTGACCAAGCATGCCACACTACGGTTCCTGCTGTCTATGGCGGCGAAGAAGAGGATAGTGCTGAAGCATTTAGATGTGCGCACCGCGTATCTCTACGGAGACATAGAGGAAGAGCTCTATATGCGCCAACCACCCGGCTACGAAGTTTGCGGCAAGGAAAGGATCGTTTGCCGACTTCGTAGAAGTATTTACGGACTGTAACAATTCGCTCGATGCTGGAACCGGAAGCTAACCAGTGTTCTGACGGAAATGGGATTCCAAGCAAGTTCGGCGGATCCGCGCTTATTCGTGGCAACCAGAAATAACATCAGAGTTTACCTGATCGTTTATGTCGATGATTTTCTCATTGGTTCCGAAAGTGAGGCGGAGATTTCCCGTGTTCAGAAGCAGCTGAGTCGGCATTTCGAGATTGTCGACCTCGGCGACGTGAAGCACTTCCTAGGTCTGGAAGTACAGAAAGAGGATGACACGTTCTGTGTCAGTCTGGCCAATTATATCGATAAGCTGGTTGCACGATTAGTTTGAGGCAAAGGGTAGGAGGCAAGAACGCACATGGATCAGGGCTATCTGAGAAACGGGGCTGAGAGCAAACCGTTCGAAGATGGTACGAAGTACTGAAGCGTGGTTGGTGCTCTTCTCTATGTCCCCCCATGGAAGCGGACTGGACAGCTGCAAAGCGTGTGACACGGTACCTTAAAGGTACCAAAGAATGGAAGTTGAGGCTTGGAGCCAAGAAAACAGAAGAGTTGGTGGCATTTTCGGATTCTGATTGGGCAGGAGATGCGAGCACACGGAAGTCGACAATCGGATACGTGGTGTTCTACGCAAGAGTGCTGGGTCAGTCGTCGGCAAAGTTGAGTGACCCTTTCGACGATGGAAGCGGAGTACGTCACCCTGGCCGAAACGTGCCACGAAGTAGTGTGGCTTAGACGACTGTTAAAAGACTTTGGTAAAGAACAAGTGGAAGCAACAGTGGTAAACGAAGATTATCAGAGATGCCTGAGCTTCGCTCGTTCGGAGAGGTCCACAAGCGCTCAAAGCATATCGAAACCAAGCACCATTTTGTTCGAGATCTTTGTGACAACGGTGAGGTGGTGCTGCAGTAGGGCAGTTTGGTCCTTCTGGCAACACGGTTGAAGTTTATGTTTATTTCATGTAGGGACACGGCAGGTATTTCCGTCCATCGTCATAGGGGCTAAAACCAACGAAAGCAACGTACATTTGCTAAAACTCCACTATAGCAGAACGTTTCTCCTGAGCTTACGATTTGGTACGTATGAGTTTTACAAAAAAGTGTCTCTTTTATTGGTTTTCGAGACTATGACGAACAGACGAAAATACCTGCCGTGTCCCTACTTTGTTTTTATTTACTTGACCATCAACATTATGTGTAAATACGTTCAGCTATGTTAATTAAATAAATCGTCCATTCTGTCCGTGAATGTCCGCTGTGTTCCGCGATCATGTTTAGCTTCCAAAGTCGGTACGCGAGTGTCCACTAGCGCCAAGTGAGAACTCTGCACCACAATCAACAAACTCGGTATTCCCAAATATTCGGGGTTCTGATCTGCCAAATCGCACCAAGCGTCAATGGAAATTTCCATTTTTTGCCAAAGTTTTTGTGTAATAGATTTAATTGATCGCAAATCCCATCGGACTTCGCTCAACTGAGGATATCCTACATCAAATTTACCCATGAATTGACATGAAATAATTTCCATTTCTTTTTGCGAACAAAATTTCACAAGTCATTCAAAAAGCCGCTTTTTTACAGGAAATACCAAGATTTCGTACGGCGTTCAAAGGATTTCTCTTTATATCCGAGAGATGCTTTCCAAATCCAAGAAAATAGCAAGAAACATAATAAATTAATGATTTCGTGTGTGTTACTTCTACGTGAAGTTAAACGATTTACAATGATATGGAAATGCTAATATCATCTTCCAAACTTGGACGTACATGTTCATGATAGCATTAGAGGCGAAAGTATAGAATTGATAGTTCCGTTAGGATACGGCAGGCATGAAGAATGTTTTTATAGAAGTCGATTTGAAAGCGAGCAGAGGGCAATATTTGTTTTTTTTTTTTTTTTTAACTAATTTTATTTGCTAATTATCTAATACATGCATTCATCTCTTAGACTAGGTGTTCCGTGTTTTCTTAACACTATCATCCTTATTTGCTATGTTACTTTTTAGTTATTATTAATACATTTCAATTGCCTCTGGCAGTTGGTTGAATTGAACCATGTAGGAATTACAATGTTTTCAACTTAAACTAATCTTAACCTATTTTATACTAAGGGTACAAGGAGTTAATCGTTGCAATAGAAGATTGCAACGATTTTTGTCTAAAATTCGAAATTATTTTGTTGGACATTTGTTGCAATGTCTCAATATTAGAAATTCTATGAAGTTCATTGGTACTATACCACGGAGGCAACTTCAGAATCATTTTCAGAATTTTATTTTGAATCCTCTGAAGTGCCTTCTTTCTGGTATTGCAGCAACTAGTCCATATTGGCACAGCATACAACATGGCAGGTCGAAAAATTTGTTTGTAAATCAAAAGTTTGTTCTTAAGACAAAGTTTTTATTTTCTGTTTATAAGTGGATATAGACACTTAATATATTTGTTACATTTGGCTTGAAGGCCTTCAATGTGATTTTTAAAAGTTAATTTTTGATCTAGCAGAAGTCCTAAATATTTAGCTTCGCTAGACCAATTAATTGGAACCCCATTCATAGTGACAATATGTCTGCTAGAAGGTTTCAAATAAGAAGCTCTCGGCTTATGTGGGAAAATTATAAGCTGAGTTTTGGAAGCATTCGGGGAAATTTTCCATTTTTGCAAGTAAGTGGAGAAAATATCCAAACTTTTTGCAATCTACTACAATGACACGAAGGCTTCGCCCTTTGGCTGAAAGGCCCGTGTCATCTGCAAACAAAGATTTTTGACACCCTGGTGGTAAATCAGGTAAGTCAGAAGTAAAATGTTATACAATATGGGCCCCAGTATGCTGCCTTGGGGACACTATTCTTACAGGTAATCTATCAGATTTAGTATTCTGATAGTTTACCTGCAGTGAGCGATCTGATAAATAATTTTGGATCAGTTTAATGATGTACAGAGGAAAATTAAAATTCATCAATTTTACAATCAAACCTTCATGCCAAACACTGTCAAATGCTTTCTCTATATCAAGAAGAGCAACTCCAGTCGAATATCCTTCAGATTTATTGAGCCGAATTGAATTCGTTACTCTTAATAACTGATGGGTGGTTGAATGCCCATGGCGAAAACCAAATTGTTCATCAGCAAAAATAGAATTGTCATTAATATGAACCATCATTCTATTTAAAATAATCTTTTCAAACAGTTTGCTTATTGAAGAAAGCAAACTGATTAAGGATAACTAGAAGCATCAGCTGGATTTTTGTCCGGCTTCAAAATTGGAACAACTTTGGCGTTTTTCCATTTATCTGGGAAGTATGCCAATTGAAAACATTTGTTAAATAAATTAACTGAAAAGGATAAAGAGCTCTCAGGAAGTTTTTTGATAAGTATGTAGAAAATACCATCATCACCCGGGGCTTTCATATTTTTAAATTTTCTAGTAATAGATCTCACTTCATCCAAATTAGTTCCCAACGAAGGGTCAAAAACATTATCTTGGTTGAGAATGCCTTCGAAGCTCCGTGTAACCTGATCCTCAATTGGACTAGTGAGACCTAGACTAAAATTATGGGCACTCTCGAACTGCTGAGCAAGTTTTTGAGCCTTTTCGCCATTTGTTAATAAAATTTTATTTCCCTCTTTAAGCGCTGGAATTGGCTTTTGAGGTTTTTTAAGAATTTTTGTTAATTTCCAAAAGGGTTTCGAACTGGGATCCAACTTCGAGACATTATTCTCAAAGTTGGTATTTCTCAGAATAGCGAATTTCATTTTGCAAATCTCGCCAAATAACTTTCAACGCGGGATCGCGAGTTCTTTGGTATTGCCTTCTTCTCACATTTTTAAGACGGATCAGTAGCTGAAGATCGTCGTCAATAATAATGGAGTTGAATTTAACTTCACATTTCGGAATTGCAATGCCTCTGGCTTCGACAATTAAATTTGTCAAAGATACGAGAGCATTATCAATATCACTTTTGGTATCGAGAGGAATATCAACATCAAAATTCCTATCGATATACGTTTTATATAAATCCCAATCAGCTCTATGATAATTAAAAGTAGAGCTGATTAGATTATAAATGGCTTCTTGTGAGATTTCAAATGTCACAGGAAGGTGATCAAAGTCAAAGTCAGCATGAGTTACCAATTGGTTACACAGCTGACTTGAATCCGTTAAAACTAAATCAATTGTAGAAGGATTTCGACTGGAAGAAAATTGTGATATTGAATAGTATAATATCCCGCAGAACAATCTTCAAATAAAATTTTACCATTGGAATTGCTTTGAGCATTATTCCATGAACGGTGTTTGGCATTGAAGTCACCAATTACAAAGAATTTTGATTTGTTGCGAGTCAGAATTTGAAGATCAGCTTTCAACAAATTCTTTTGCTGCCCATTGCATTGAAAAGGTAAGTAGGCTGCAATGAAGGAAAATTGTCCAAAATTTGTTTCAACAGAAACTCCCAAGGTTTCAAAAACTTTGGTTTCAAACGAAGAATATAATTTATGTTTGATACGTCTATTAATGACAATGGCGACCCCACCACAGGCGCTGTCAAGACGATCATTTCTGTAGATAAAATAGTTTGGATCTCTTTTAATGGAGAGTCCTGGTTTTAAATACGTTTCAGTTATATTGGCAATATGCACATTATGAACTGAAAGAAAGTTGAATAATTCATCTTCCTTACCCTTTAGAGAGCGGGCATTCCAATTTAGAACTTTCACACAATTATTTGGATCCATTGAAACGGAGTCTGATAACAATTTTTTGTGTGTACTTTATACCAACCTGAACAGCTTCTGGTATGGTATTTGCTTTGAACATTGCATCAATCATGTGATGCAATTGTTCAGTTAAAAAATCAAAATCGGAAGCAGTCATGCTACCTGAATCGGCAACATGACCATTATTTTCCGTTGGGACATGGGTATAAACCTCATTTTGAGAAGAGAAATTTTGTCTACCAGCAGCGATGTTTGCATACGTAAGTACATTCGAAAAATTGGAATTTACTGAAGTGCTTGCTACCCGTTGTCGAGCGGCAAAATTTGTTTGTGAATTGTGGTGGGTATGAATTGCTCGACCGGTAACCGGTTTCGAAATTTGAGCGTTTGAAAAATTTCTACCCGTCGAATCTGGGATCCGATTGGAATTTTCCGTCATCAATTTTGCACGGGAATTCAAAACTTTTTTGCGTGAAGGGCATTCCCAGAAATTGGATTTATGATTGCCCCACAATTTGCACATTTAAATTTATTGGAATCTTCTCTCACAGGACATGCGTCCTTGGCGTGAGAGGTTCCACCACAAATCATGCATTTAGCATCCATGTGACAATGTTTGGTTCCATGACCCCACTTTTGGCACTTACGGCACTGGGTGGGGTTTTGGAAATTTCCCCCAGGCCTGCGGAAATGTTCTCATGTAACACGGACATGAGACATAATACAGGCCTTTTCCAAACTTTTCATATTATTTAGTTCACTTTTGTTAAAATAAACTAAATAAAATTCTTGAGAAATGCCCCTCTGGGAAGTGCCAGAATGGGATTTCTTTTTCATCTTAATTACTTGGACTGGTGAAAATCCAAGTAATTGAGAAATTTCAATTTTAATCTCATCCAGTGATTTGTCATCACTGGGGAGACCTTTCAAGACGACTTTGAACAATCGCTCAGTTTTGTCGTCGTATGTGAAGAATTTATGGCGCTTCTCAGTTAAATACTGAAGAAGACGTTTGCGATCGTCAAAGCGATCCCGGCAAAACGCGGCAGTCACCCTTCCTAGCAATCTGGAATGAAACCTTGATCCCCTGAAGGTTACTCAAAATCTCATTCCTAAAGCCAGAAAACTCGGCAACAGATACCACAATCGGCGGAATCCTTTGCTTTTTCGCATGAATCGAATCACCTGGGCTAGATTCGATTTGCTCAATATCATCATTAATCAAATCGAACTGATTGCTCAGTTCGATAGGAGAAGAATTATTTCCGATATTAGAGTTAGAAGGAATATATGAATTCTCCAGTTTCCTTCTACTTTTTCCGCGCTTTGGCAGGACGGTCTTGAAACCTTGTTTCTTAGAAGGAAGTGGAGAATTCAAAGACTCCCCCTTCCTCTTGTTTTTATTAATACTCATTGCTGAGCGTGGAGACGTGACCTTCTAAGAGGTTTTTTCCCAGAACGGTGTCCCTGCAGGATTACCACCGCTTGTCGGAATTTTACTTCCGCAAACGGGTCCAACGTAAAACGAAGGCACGGGTCCTTGCAAAGATCGTAACGGGATCAGTGGGTACAAATAGCGCTAAGAAGCACCGTTGAAATTAAAATAGCTTCGGGTAGTATTAAAAACTTCCTTCCGCAAAGAGAGAAAGAACCGCACAGCACGAAAGCACGATGCGGTCTGGGGCAATATTTGTGATGGCACATATCACACGACCTTCCTTCTGCCAAGCTCCCGTATGAAGGGGGAGGGAAGAATATCAGTGTGGAAGCTGATATATCTCCACTGGCAAAAGGAAGGTGGTTTGACTTGCTCATATGCCATCGCGTGCGGAAGGATTTGCTATCGACGAGTACTGTCTCCAAATTTCTAATATGACATCAGCATTTAGTCGAATAGGATTTTCATTGCACAGTTCTGTTTTCTCATTGCGTCCGTCTCGTCGCAACCAACTTGGCTGCCTCGGAGAGAACAAAGCAGAGAAAGGCACTGCTGCTGTACCGTCGACCAATAACAGCTGGATTGATGGATGCCCCACCAAGGGTAGTACACTAAATTAATGATTTCGTGTGTGTTACTTCTACGTGAAGTTAAACGATTTACAATGATATGGAAATGCTAATATCATCTTCCAAACTTGGACGTACATGTTCATGATAGCATTAGAGGCGAAAGTATAGAATTGATAGTTCCGTTAGGATACGGCAGGCATGAAGAATGTTTTTATAGAAGTCGATTTGAAAGCGAGCGGAGGGCAATATTTGTGATGGCACATATCACACGACCTTCCTTCTGCCAAGCTCCCGTATGAAGGGGGAGGGAAGAATATCAGAATATCATTGTAAATCGTTTAACTTCACGTAGAAGTAACACACACGAAATCATTAATTTAGTGTACTACCCTTGGTGGGGGCATCCATCAATCCAGCTGTTATTGGTCGACGGTACAGCAGCAGTGCCTTTCTCTGCTTTGTTCTCTCCGAGGCAGCCAAGTTGGTTGCGACGAGACGGACGCAATGAGAAAACAGAACTGTGCAATAAAAATCCTATTCGACTAAATGCTGATGTCATATTAGAAATTTGGAGACAGTACTCGTCGATAGCAAATCCTTCCGCACGCGATGGCATATGAGCAAGTCAAACCACCTTCCTTTTGCCAGTGGAGATATATCAGCTTCCACACTGATATTCTTCCCTCCCTTCATACGGGAGCTTGGCAGAAGGAAGGTCGTGATATGTGCCATCACAAATATTGCCCTCCGCTCGCTTTCAAATCGACTTCTATAAAAACATTCTTCATGCCTGCCGTATCCTAACGGAACTATCAATTCTATACTTTCGCCTCTAATGCTATCATGAACATGTACGTCCAAGTTTGGAAGATGATATTAGCATTTCCATATCATAAGAAACATTATAATTTCTTTTGGAACACAAAAATTTCACTAAGACTTCAAGTCTTACCAAACCCAAAGATTTTGTTTGAAGGTCAAGAATTCTGTTTAAAGTCTAAGGACCAAATCCAAGTACCAGAATTTTACAAAAAAAAACCTAAAATATGTTTAAGGTGTGCAAAAAACTGGCTCAAAATCTAAAGGTGACGAAAAATTCCGCTTTGAATAATAAAATTCAAAGATTTTGTTTGGTATACGATTTTACTCAAAATTCAAGATATTTGTTCGGATTCTATGGATCCACTTTGTCGGAATTCCAACGATTGCGATCACAATTTCGCTCGGTGCCTAAATATTTTTCACAGAACGCACAGATTTCATTTAAAATTCACAATTTACTGTTGCAATCGAAGAAATTCGTTCCGAATTCAGTAAATGGAGCCCCAAGTTCAAAGATTCCGTGACCAAATATAAAGATTCCGCTCCAAACCCAAAGATTTTGTTCGAAAACGACAAAAATCATTCGAAGTAACGAACGAACGAACGAACGTTAGAAACGATTTGAGAACCATGTAACAGTTTTCAATCAAAAAGAACAGACAAATTTTTTGATGCCGTAATTCGATCAAAGTCACAGTGTCAAGTTGCCAAAGCTGCTTTCTAGAAAACCGTTTATCTTTCACTGGTACTGTGATCGAAACATGAATTTGTTTCTGAATTTTGCATTTTGGTTGAACACAATTTTCGACTTTTTAACATTCAGTTGTACAACTATCGACCCGATTCCTATCGAACATGCTTTCTCAATAACACGTTCAATCTTTTCGTTCTGCTTATAATATATCTTCTTTCTTCCCTCAGTTCCCTAAGGGCTTAGCTACGTCAGACTAAAGCGTTGACTAAATTAAATCTCCCCCTAAAAGACTTAGACATTTTTCATAAAAAATAGAAAATTGTCAATAAAGGAATCAAATGACACAATTTTCCACTAATATTTTTTTCTTTTACAAGAAAATTAAGAACTTTCCACGAAAAAAATCAATAAATGGCAATAAAATATGAAAATTTACATTAAAAAATGTAAGAACCAATGAAACTGAGCATTATTTCATAAATGATCCCTTCGTTTAAGGTTCATGGAAATTTTTATCAATTGTTTTTTTTTTGTATTTTTTTTTTGTATTTCTTATAGAATTTTTTTTTTATTTTTTTATTGCTCTTTGTACAAAAAAATATTTATTTTATAGATTTTTTTTTAATTGTATAATGTTGATATTGATTTATTTATGGAAATTTTGTATTTTTTTGTGCAACATTTTGATTTATTTATGGAACAAATTTCTTTCTTCTTCTCCAATGGGTCAATGACGTCTCCCTACCCACTTTTCACAGTGAGAATTTAGAAATGAGGAGTAAGAAGAGAGATGTCTCACTACTCACTCCTCATTTCTCACTTTTCAAATGGCCTCTCGATCAAATAAGCCTTTCGGCCAAATGACCGTTTCGGCCAAATGACCTTTTCGGCCAAATAACCCTTTCAACTTAATGACCCTTTCGGCCAAATGACTTTCGGCCTCATGGTTTGTTCGGCCTAGTGACATTTGGCCAGATGGCTTTCGGCCGAGTGGGTTTCGGCCAAACGACCCTTTCCCCTTAAAGTATTAAGCTCGAAATAAAAAAAATCACTCGAAATCCAAAGATTTCCCTTAGAACCGAACGATTTAGTTTGGATTCCAATAATGTTGCTGGGGGTTTATTTTAAAATTCATGGATTTTATTACATATCGGAATTTTGACCAGAGCACATGGATTCCTTCCAATATCTAACGATTTCCCTTCTAGTTCACTTGGATTGACGAAGAACTGATTTTTCTTGGTCATGAAATCACCTCCGAAATAAAATACTGCCCATCTATTTTTCATTCTATTGCTTTCTTTCTGATGGGAAGAATAGAGGTGCTGAGAGATGACTAACCAATATATTCACGAGCATAAAACCTATCGATCCTATCAAATAGCCTCTTTTTGAATATAATAGAGACGTTCTTGTCAGAGCAATAATTCTGTCCTGCATTATTCGACTGAATGTCATGCAATTATCAGCCAATTGTAAATCATTCAGCTTTAAGTGTCCTTCCTGTACTTACCGCCACAGCTGTTTCCCCTCTCAACATCATCGCTGTCAGCAACTCGGTTCAGTGCAAACGAACTGAATTAAGGACCATATAGCTCTGATTTTGATTACGTGTGGTTGGTTGGAATTTCCTGATGGAAGCTTTCAACACCCGGTCCTGTCCCGGTAGAACCCTTACCCCGAGAAATTAGTTCGCTTACGGCCGAACGACATCAGAGGCTGATGGATTGCCTTGCAAGTGTATGCCAACCGGCTGGTTTCAGTCGAAAATGCTACGTTCGCTCAATCAGTTTCAGACTCGATTGCCGCTCGACTATGGTGTGTCACCGGCGCACGTTGGCGCAGTAAGGCGGTCCCATCAGAAATTTCATTCATGACATCGAGATGATTGGAACGATGTTGTGTCTTCTAGGAAAATGTGCTTCAGATTCTGCTGCACTGACTTTTCTCTGCAACCTCCGTATTGAAGCAGTGTAGCGTTCGTGTGCGCTTGAAGAAGATGATAATGCAATTCAACCGAGTTGGACCTGTCGGAAGACCTCCTCCGGGGCTTACATCTGCTGTTGCAGTAAGTGGATTAAATTGCACTGCTCCTACCGAAGAACATGTGTGCGACGTATGGTTGACAGAGCATAAAACAAACATACCGGGTACAAGGTTATTGGGAGCTTGATATCATTGGAGGGACGGAAAATGGAACTGTCGTAAGTAGTAGAGTATGTGAAACTGAAATAGCGGATTAGAGAATTTCATTCGCGTCCTTATATTTTTTTATAATTAGTTTCGGGGAATCGTAGTTTTCCTTATTAATAATGGAATTAGTTATTATGTCCGAGTATTATATCTTTTACGAGAATCACAGTAAGTTTCTATGGGAAAATACTTTTTTACTTGACAGTACCCTGGATTGGAATGGGAACTGATCTTGTCATCTGCTATCAACTTTTTGTATTTTCTCCTACACGTTTATAACCATTCTTTTTCAGATAAATTTCTCATTACCCTTGTCATTGACGAGGACCATAACACAGTCACATTCCTTTTAGTTTATCACAAAACAATTAAAAATTAATTATCTATCAACTGAATCAAACATTTACTTTCGTTTGCAGGTGGCCTGGATCAGGAAACGTGACTTGCATATCCTCACGACCGGCTCCTCGACCTACACTTCAGACCAACGATTTCAGGTACGTACAGCAACAAAATAAAAACGCCTGTCTAAACCGATTTTCACGAACAGACAAAAGCGCTGTCCACCCTTAAGCCTTGTTTTCCTATTAACTGTAAGTTGATCCTAAAAAAAAGGGTAGAATTTTTTTTAACAAAAACATCAAAAGGCGGTCGAAAAAAAATACATAAAAAATAAGAGCTCTCTCGAACTCCAACAATTCGGTCGTTAGAACTAGTTCCGTATACATTTTAAACTTGTTTATTAAAAATAAAAAAATACGATGAATATGACAAAAAAGCAATATCTGTTGAAAACCGGAAATCAATAGGAAGCATTTTCCTTCTCAAACAGGAACTTAGTTCATTATTGAACTATACATTTTAGTCTTTCGAAATGTGACTCAAAACGGTTCCAGGCTACTTCCCACTCACAATTGTCCGAGAAAGTTTATAATTACCTTCGCCGCGTTCGTTCCGTCGCTGTTCCCGGTTTGCCGTGTATCGAACGACCACACTTTTGCAACAGCCAGCGCTACTGTTGTCCTTTCGGATCTGTCGCCGCGCTACTGCGCTGCCCTCATTCATTCTGTCACTGACTGGCACGGAAAGGTGATTTATGTTGTCCCCATTTCTCCACCTCGTGCGCAAACATTTCGCACGTTGTTGATTGCAGGTGATACGGCCGGAAAACTCCATTAATTGGACGTTACAGATCAAGTATCCCCAGGTGCGGGACTCGGGCGTGTACGAGTGCCAGATCAACACCGAGCCGAAAATGTCGCTGTCCTACGAACTGAACGTGATTGGTAAGTGACGATTTGTAATGGCGTCTGTTTGTTTCGATGATTGTTTGTGTTCGTATATTTCGATTTATGGAATGGGCCAGTGGATGAATGTTTGTTAAAATGTGTAATATGGAAATGGTTCTATTTTTCGAGTCGTGAACCCTCATCGTGGACATACTTCAAAAACTTATATTGTAAAAAGCAACTCAGCACATTTCCATATTTGAACACATGCAATGTCCGAGCAGAAGAAAATAGCTCATTGAGTCTGTTCAATCACAGCAATATCGCTCCTTCTGGTAATTCTAATGAGATCCACAATTGGCATTAAATAGTGATCTCTATTTATCATGCGGTCATGATTCCTTATCACTGCCATCAAGTAGAGCAGTAAGAGAGATCGTTTCCAGTTCATTTGGAAAAACTTTCCTCCGAGTCTCGGTATCACTGTCGACATCGAGTAGTAGTTAGTATTCAACAGTGCGCTAGGTTGCTTCCAAATAGAGTTTGTCTTTCAAAACCTACCACGCAATAAATAATTTGAAGTCGAAGTAGATTAATTGAATATAACTGTATTGCTTTCATAAATTGAGCGTTTTCAGTCCGGAAAGCCGAAAGGCGAAAGCCATACAGTGTCCGAAGGATTCCGGTCCGGATGGTGAACACAATCGAAATTATGTATGTTTTTGATACCAATAACATGTGTCAGGGTTGAGAGGTGAAAAAACAAAAATTATAATAATTTAGTTCTGAATATACGTACACACGTATTAAATTTAAACAGTACTTCATGATAATGGAGCTGATTGTGATATTATTGCTTTTATTTTATACTTATTACTCAGCTGTATAAGCTAGTGCTTGACGAGAAATAAACTTAATTATACTTTATACATAAAAATAAACTTTATCGTCACCCATCATCATTTAAAACAAAATCATGCGCAACAACTGCCCATACAAAATACAAGTTGGGGAGATATGCTTGAAATGCGCCGGTTGGGTGAATTGCGCCACCACGTTTTCTTTTTTATTAACCCAAACTTTGTCTCAAAATCGTGAGCGGACGAAGCCAAAAAAACATCTGCAAGCCGTTACACAAAAAAACTTTGTCAAAATCTCTGTGTTTGAATTTTTAAAAATAAAATAATGTTTTGGCTCTTTTCGATGCAATTGCGGTGTTTACGTAAACAATACTTTTTTTCAGATACAAAAAATATGTTCTCCTTATTATAATTAGTCTAAAATATTGACTACCTTAAAATATAAGACTGCCACTAATCTTATGCAAAAGAGTGTGACTATTTCAGTGAAAATATTGGAATATTTTGATTATCATTTTTGGATGGCGCATATTGGCCAGCGTCGTTCATTTTGACTGAAAATACACTCTTTTGGAATAAAATCATTTTCTTGTAATATTGTTGGTTTTTCTTGAAAACTCTTGGACCATATAATGACTGACATGCTGGATTATTGATAAACACTTCGAAATTACACTGTTTCGGATGAAATGACTATTAAATTAAGAGATTTGCTTAGGGGGCGCATTTTGACCATCCTTCCCCTTCTACGTTGACTTCTAGGCAAGGTTATCGACTTTCGTCTCAATTTTCACGTTGTGGAAAACAATACTGAAGAGTGAAGACCTCATCAAAACAAATGTTTTCGGCCTTCAGTATCGTTTTCCACATCGTAAAAACTCGATAGCTTCTTTTTCTTTCTAGTAGATTCTGTTTGCTGCAGAGATCTGGGGGATAGCACCAGAGTCGATAACAGGGCGGCAATATGTCGCGTATCGCCCTCTAAGTGTATGGAACAAAGCTAAATGCTACTACGCTCAGAGCGCATCGCCACACGCTACCAATATCAGTAGATATATAGGAATCATCGGCTGCTGAAGAAACACAATTCGAAGAGAGAGTAGGGAAAAAACAGTTCAATATGCACCCCTTAAGCTTTTTCGATGTTTTCACCAATATAAACAAGAATACAGAACCATTTCAACGTGCAGATATGAATTTTACAAAACTGCTATTACCGTCTTCGGGGGTCACAATGGGTCAAAGGGGTGAGAATGGGTCTGGGTAATCGTTTTTACCGACAGTCTGAAGGTCCGATAGCAAAATCGTTCTAAAAGGTCTCTTATATTTTAATTTTCTAGCTCTTAGATACATTTGGCGAAGGGCCATTCGGCCGGATGCTATTTGGCAAAAGGCCACTAGGTCGAAAGTTGTTTGGCCGAATAAACCATTTGGCCGAACAGACCATGAGGCCTAAAGTCATTTTGCCGAAAAGGCCATTTTGCCGAATAAGTCATTTACTGAATAGGCCATTTGGCCGAATATGCCGTTTGGGCGAAAAGGCCATTTGGCCGAAAAGGTCATTTGGCCGGATAGGACATTTGGGCAAATATGTTATTTGACGCCTCACATCTCATTTTTTACTGTGAAAAGTGAGAAATAAGAAGTTGGAAGTGATGAGTGAGAAGAGAAGCGATAAGTAAGGAATGCGGGGTAAGAAGTGAGACGTCTTTATCTCATACTTCTCACTGTGAAAGCGAGTAATGCGAAGTGAGTAGCGAGACGTCCAACTTCGCACTAATCAATTTATACAGTGAGAAGTGAGAAATGAGGAATGGGAAGTGGGTAGTGAGACGTCACTACTCACTTCTCACCCCTCATTTCTTTCAACTCATTGTGAAAAGTGTTAAGTGCGAAGTGAGAAGTGAGACCTCTAACTACTCACTTTGTGCTTCTCACTTTTAGCAGTAAGAAGTGAGAAATGAGAAGTCTTCATTCCTTATTTCTCACTTCTCATCGTAAAAAGTTAGAAGTGAGACTTCGTGCTTCTCCTTTTCTATAATGAGAAGTGAGAAATGAGGAGTGAGAAGTGAGACGTTTCACTTTTCACTTCTCATTTCTCACTTCTCATTATTAAAAAGGGATTAGTGAGAAGTGGGACGTCTCACTTCACACTTGGCACTACTCACTTTTCACAGCAAGAAGTGAGAAATGAAGAGTGAAAAGTAAGTCGTCTTACTTCTCATTCCTCATTTCTCATTGTGAAAAGTGAGAAGTGAGAAGTGAGTACTAAGGCGTCTCACTTCTCACTTCACACTACTCTCTTTTCACAGTGAGAAGTCAGAAATACGTAGTGAGAAGTCAGACGCCTCAATTTCACAACTAATTTTTCACTTCTCAAATAATATATTCGGCCAAATGACTTATTTGGCCATATAACCTATTCCATCAAATCACCTGTGCGGCTGGATGACCTGTTCGGATAAATGACTTTCGGCCAAATGGCTTTCCAAACGACCCTTCTCCGATATATTTTATCGGTTCTACGAGCATTCTAAGCAGTCGAAACAGTGATCCATTCTCACCCTCATTTTTATATGTTTTGAAAATGGGGCTGGAGAAAAATGAAATAATGGTGAACGCATGGTTGTTCGTTTATCTTAGCTGATTGAACAAAAATCTCACCAGTGAGGTGAGAAAATTGCAAATCGTTGAATATTAGTTAAAATTAACCGATTTTGCTCAAACTTTTCACTGCAATTCGATTATCACTAATATTGAATTGTAACATGGTGTTATTTGTTAAGAAATGTCCTACAAAAGATCATCTTCTTCTACTTCTTCAAAAGATCATTAATGAGTTAAGGCATTTTGCCCCGTGGGTGCGCTTCGCGTTGTTCTCTCCTATGCATGAGTGTGATTGATCCACGAATTGTCACAGGCCGTTGGATCGTATCTATCGCATCATATTATATCTAGCCTATTGAAAGGTTTGGGGTTGATTCCACCTGTAGGAAAGAGATTTTTTTCGAATAATTGCATAAGTATTTTTTTTCGTCAAAACACATGTTTTCGGCCTCCAGTATTGTTTTCCACACAGTTGGTGAGAGGTTATTATTTATTTCAACAGAGGTCATTATTTTTTTATTTTAACAGATAACGTTTGGCCGGACAGATCATTTGACCGAATGTCGTTTGGCCGAATGGTTGAAAAATTATCCTTAATTTGCGAGTAATGAGAAGTGGATAGTGACTGTACATAAACTGTAAAGCGTAAAATAATGAATGAGATATTTCTTTCATCTCATATGAAATAAGACGTCAGAAAGGAGAAGTGGAAGAGGAGAAGTGAGAAGTGAGAAATAAGAAGTAAGAATTGAAGAATGAGATGTGGGAAATGAGAAGTAAAAAGTGAAAAAAGAGAAACGAGAAATGAGAAACGGGGAGTCAGAAGTGAGATGTGAGAAGTGTGAAATGAAAAATGAGAAGTGGGAACTGAGAAGTAAGAAGCGAAAAGTGAGATGTGGGTAGATAGAAAAGAGAAGTGAAAAGTAAGAAATAAGAAGTGATGATTGGGAAATGAGAAGCGAGAAGAGAGAAGTGAGATGTAAGAAGTGAGAAGTGGAAAATTTAATCCTCTTTCTTCTTTCTTCCTTATTTCATCTTCATTCTTTCTTACTTTCCTTCTCTTCATTTATTTTTCAGTCTTATTTTTTTTTCTTCTTTACTTCATCTTCACTTTTTCCTTTTCTTTCCTTCTTCCTCATTGATTTTACATTCTTCATTTTTTCTTCTTACTTCTTTTTTCTTCCTTCTTTCTTATTCTTTCTTCATCCTTTTCCTTCTTTCTTCCTTGGTCCTTTTTCCTTCTCCTTTTTCCTTCTTCATTGTTCTTTCTTTTTATTCTTCTTTTTCATGTTTCTTGTTCCTTATTTTCTATTCCTACTATTTTTTTTCTTCTTTCTTCCTTCGTCCTTCTTCCTTTTCCCTTTTTCCTTCTTGCTTCTTTCTTCCTTTTTTCTTCCTCCTTCTTTTTTCTTCTTTCTTCTTTCTTCCTTATTCCCTCTTGCTTTTTCCTTCTTCCTTATTCCTTATTTCACCTTCCCTCTTTCTTCTTTTCTTCTAGATTTTTTCTTTCTCCTTCTTCCTTCTTCTTTTCTTCTGCTCCTTTTCTTCTTCATTCTCCTTCTTTCTTCTGCTTTCTTCATTATTTCTTCATTCTTTCTTCTTTTTTCCTGTTTTCTTCCTTCTTACTTCTGAGCAGTTATCGAGCAAATAAGTACAGAGCGTGTGTTATTTGTCGCGAGGAGAAGAAAAAATGTCTATTCGGTGGAACATGCGCTTGTATTGCACCTTACTCAGGTCGAGACAATGTGATCTTCTATAACAGCGGTTCTCAACCTGGGGTACATGTACCCCTGGGGTTATCTTCGTCGGGCCCAGGGGGTACCTAGGAGAAAAATGCGCAATGGCGGATGAATACAATTTTAATCAAAACCTATTAGGAAAATTGTGATGATTTTGTATCTTTTTTTTGTCTTTGTTTTGTACATAATGAGCATAGTGATCAGTAAATTATGGCCTATTGAACCTTGCCCTCCACAAACAGCACAGTGAATGAAAGGCTGTGGACAAAAGATCAAAAGAACAAAACGTCGAGTAAACAGATTTCTGCAATCTGCCTGATGGAATCAGAATGTTAAATAATATGTTAAGAATATGCTTCTTAACTTATATCTAGTGTCTACAGATTCGGAAGCCTCCATTTGAAAGACAAGTTTTTTTTCGAATCAGTTGCTTCGTTGCAAGAGAATTGGAAGCGTCCTTCTACGCTATTTGGAAGCCTTCTTCCAAGCAGCTCGAAGGACACCTTTCAAGAGGCTCTGAGGACTCATTTCAAGAGGTTTGGGAAGGAAGGAAGGAAGAAACCATTTAAGAGTCTCGGCAACCTTCTTTCAAGAGCCTCGAAAGCCTACTTTTAAGAGGCCTGGAAGCCTCCTTTCAAGAGGCTTGGAAGGCACCTTTAAAGAGGCTCGAAATTCTTCTTTCAAGAGGCTTGAAACCATACTTTCAAAAGGCTCAGGAGCGCCCTTTCAAGATACTTAAAAGTCTCTTTTAAAGTGGTTTGAAAGCCGTATTTTGAAAATCTTGTATCGTAAAAAAAAGGTTGAGAACCGCTGTTCTATAGTTTGCAGTAGCCATCGAAGTTTTTGAAGACCGGGTTTACCTCTGCGTCTCCACAAAAATCACAGGAAAGATTATCAGTTAGTCGGCAGGCATCGTTGGATTTTGATCCACTCTGATGAGCGATGCGACCATGCCATTTTTTACACAATGATTTAAACTAACTATGATTCGGCCGAACAAAGCAGAACTAACTCACTACCTGCACACCGAGCAGGAACACGATCAAATGCGTATCAAATGATTTATTTTTTGTCCGCACAAACACAACGATACCAGATCGTTCGAAGATCCTATGAACCGAGCATGAACAAAACAGAACGACGCGCAGCACTCTGTACTTACACTCACGGCCAAAAGTTGGGGCTCACCCTCGAAAAATATACGCAAAAGTTTATGGCCGTATTTTCACCGTCTTACATCCGATTTCGGGTGTAAGTCCCTACTTTTGGCCGATGCACACCATGCACTTGAGTAAACATTTTGATTTTTAAAAATAAAACAAGATTTTTTCGACGAAATTTCATCAATGCATATCAAAGATTGGGTTCCATTCCGCTTTTTATTTCCAAATCTTGTGGACACAATTGTAAAAAAATCCATATTTTTACAACATAAATATAAGAAAATGTGTATCTTACATAGTACATACATAAAAAATTGTTAGTTGAAAATACCAGCTATGCCAGATCTACTCATACTCTTTGTATTGAGCTAAAAATACCCGAAATTGGATGTAAGACGGCGAAAATGCAGCCAAAAACTGTTGCCTATATTTTTCGAGGGTGAACCCAAACTTTCGACTGGGAGTGTATGTGTTTAATCTCAAAATCATAAAACTGATCAGTTTTGTTAAAGACTTCTCTTGGAAAGCTAAATATTAAATGATTTTCAAATAGTTAAATAAAGCCGCAAAAAATTGAGGGGTGTGGTGACAAATAAGTAATGAGTAGTGAGACGTCTCATTTTTTACACCTTATTTCTCTCTTTTCGAATGGCCTATTCGGCTAAATGACCTGTTCGACCAAATGACATGTTCGGTCAAATGACTTATTCAGCCAATGCAGAGCTTTTCGGCCAAATGGCATATTCGGCCTATGACCTATATGACCAAATGACTTATTCGGCCGAATGACTTTTGACCAAATGATCCTTCCCTGATTCTGCCTAATGTAGATTGTAAGGATTATTGTTTATTAAGTTCTAGCTGAACAATAGTCCAGCTTCTTTAAAATCTAACCGTAGTTGGCAATCAGAACTGGAATGTATTTTTTTTTCAAACAATTTTGTTAATGAGTTTGATACCATCAATGAACCAGAATGTTATCACGCTTTGCAAACACTTAATTAATTCATTAATGACAATAAAAGTGATTAGCATTGAATAACTAAACAAATCTTTATTACTTGAACTTTAAAATGTGCAAGTTCGATACTTTCCCGAAAAAAATGATCAGAGAAGGCATATGGTGTAATGAGAAAAGACGAAATATTTTTGTGGTACATGATAATTGAGTTTTTTGGAATTCGCTTTTTAATTTTTTGGCTTACGCCAATGGCTAACGATCGAGACCAAGTTTTTTTATTCAGTTGAACAAACCTACAACCGGAAAGAAACTGTGGCTCACACCGCTACCAACATGTAGGGCAACCTTAAAACGCAGTCTGCGCGCAAAAGTCAACGTAGGAAAATACAAAGTGGTTAAGTTGTCACCATAAATTTAGCAGCTGCCAAACGTGAGTTGCACGATAAATCAACTCAGTTTTAATTGAAATTACAAACCAGCAGCACACCGGATGCACACACACCAGCACAATCATGCGCACCGAAATGCTCAAAGTTTCATCTCTCGGCACTTTTCTCGGCTCAAAAAACAACTCCGCTAATGCCTTTCATCGTCATCGTCGTTCGGAGCACGGAAGTTGAAAAATACACATCCTACATCGGCGAGATATGATGGCGATGGGTCTACCGTTTGCTACTTATGAATACATGTGTGGGTTAGGGTGCTTCAACACATAAAAACAGACTACATTATTTCAAAAAAGGGTCTCAAAAGAGAGATTTTAGCTTTCAAATTATGCGTCTATAAAGTTTCATGTAAGATTTTATATATAATATATACCATATTTGTATTAAAATTTGACACTGATAGTTTTGAACATTTTATTGAACGAAGCAGTTTGAAAGGTAACTTTTCTAACGAATTATTATTTGATCACCCTAAGAATATTCTATTCCATCCCACAACCCTTGGGACACCGGAAAGTTGTCCGATGGTTGCCGTTTCGGTTGGAAAATTTCCGATCCACGTAAAATGGACTGTGAACATAGTTGGAAGCAAACCAGCAGCAATCATCACCGCCAACGTGGTTGTTGACGGGGGAAGTGGGCTGCCAGCAGATTCATTACGATTGACCGTTTGTGCGCCCACTATCAGAGTATTTTTCTAACCGGATTGCAAACTTCCCGATAAATGTTTACGATGACGATGGAGGTCACTTTTTTCCCATTCCTTGTAATATAAAAGCCCCATAAAAGTTGCATTGTTAATTATAATTTTTTATGGTGATCTGATCCGTTCGTGTGGGAAATTGCTTTCCAATGCAGCTAGGCTCCTGTCGATTGATGCTGACACAGGACATCGTTAATGAGCTTTTCTGCCGTTCGAGCTTCGCTTGGATCTGGCTTGCCGTAATGCAGACAAGAAAGCGAAATGCTGATAAACCACGTCAAACACTAAATCTCAGCGATTCAATTAACTTTTGTTCCTCGACCAGGCGGTGCAATCGTTAAATGGGACCGAAGCAGAGTGGATGCACTTTATGTGCAGTCTCATCCTGGTCTGTCCATGCTGCGGAGCTCTTTACAGTTCATTACACCGCAGACAGAGCTTTCTGATTTCAGCTCAAGGATCGAAGTGGAGCACGTTCTGTTTTGGAGTATGCAGAGCATGGGTTGATCCATACATGGGGCGGATTGAATTATAAGGAAAGACTGAATTTTTATAATATGCTTTTTAAATAAATACTGAATGTCTCTGGTAAAACAAAATTGAGCGCATCTTGAACCGTGTGAGGTTCAACGACAGAGATAGTTACGTCGCTTAGGTTCGATGCAACCTCTGTGCGTTGTGATTTAGCGGAAACCCAACCAATTTATATTCTGACAAAACCAACTCAAAGTCAAAATGTTTGATCGTATAAACCCAAACGAATACAGAGAAACATGAAATTCCGAAAACAAAGCTCCATCCTAGCTATGTACCGCAGAAAACACATCACACATATCGGCCAGAATTGATTATTTAGGATAGTGTCTTCTCAGAACTAGAAACAGAATGGATCTTTCCATCTTTTGAATTTTTGGGTTTAATTTCTTCCAATAGATTACCATCCTACCCACAGATAGTTATTACTAAAAAAAAGGGTTTTCGCTTTCAATTTATTCAACACCGACTTTCTACGAATGGATGAAACTGATACCAACGATCCTTTCATATCTGATAAACACTACCCACTGGGTTTTGTTTCATTTTAATTAACATTCGTTTCCATACCATAGTACTCAGACGCATCCGAAAATATTACCCCGAAAAACTTGACGGTTGGGTTATGCTGCTTTTGTAAGCTGGATCAAGAGCATCACGTAGAAAGGGTAGAAAACGCAAAACCACACAGACGGAATTATGCCGAAAACCGGTCAAAGAAAGGATGCGCAGCTTCACCATAGATGCTGGTCTGTAAATGCTCGACGCCAAAATGATAATTTCCATCGAAATTATTTGCACAAAACGTTACGGCAAACAATCATATTTGAAGTTCAATTTTTGTCGTTCACTGAAAGCCGCATTTCTTTACAGATACGATAAAGTTATGGCGAAAGTTCAATCTGATCCCATGACGGTAAATAGTACCCAAACGGAAATATATCCCCTTACCCTATTGCTTATTATGCTGTGAGGATTTTTCCGACTTTGATTGGTTTAGATGGAACAGAGTTCTGATTTCATTATCAGCTAATTTGAAATTACTCTCGGCATACCAGAAACGGACGAACCTCCACGGAATACATGAGCGTAAAATGGACTGGCTAATTGCTAATTAGGAAGCTTGTAGCGCAATAGAATTACCAAGAATTTTGGCTAAATCGGACATTCTCTTCCGGCGTGCTGATGACGAGTGAGCCTGTTGCCAGTACTTGGGGAGTCCTAAATGCCGGCAATTGTTACGATTGGGAAGTGAAACTTGTTTTCGTTATTACGCGAACTTCTAATCAATATAGGGAACTACTCAATTCGCTGAAAGTCAGGATTAGAGCGGAAAATATGTTTGCATCCAGTCCTGTTCTCCCGAGAATGATACTGACGTCAGTAGTTCGTTGGTGGAACGGAATGTACAAATAGGAAAACTAGGGTAAATAGTGGAGCCGACAACGGATTATTTTAGAATGAATGCTCATGGAAATCTTTTGTTGTTTCTACATTTGCAACCACCGCACAGTGTTTTCTAACCCAGGAATTCGTGATCGAAAATGTTTTGGCATTGAAAAGTTGATTTTAGAATCTCAGTGACTTCGGAGAAAAGTTTCAGTATGTTAAGCTCCATATTCTGGAAAAAAATTTTTTTTTGACTAATCCCCCTAAAAGTGAGATGGAAATTCTCTTTCCTCCAATTATGAAGATACATCATTGGTGTCTTCGAAAAAGTTGTAGAAAAAGTTTCTAGGAAAAATTTTGCTTTATAAACTTTATTTCTATCTGCTATAGAAGTCGAGATATGGGTCGTTATTTATGTACGACCACCAACAAACAGGTTTTTCACGATACTTTCGTCAATATATTTTTTAGATTTTTCAAATGTTTTACAAAGATGTCCGTCGCGATAAAAAAACATGAACCTTTCGAAGACAGTTTCTTCTTATTTTCAATATTGACAAAGTTATTGACGATTTTTTGTTCAAAAAAGATCATTTTGACATTAATTGCATACATGTAGGGGCAAAATGGGGCAGAATTTTATTTAGGTAATTGAAAGTATAACTCATGCACTAACGGTTGCATTGCAACATATATGTGACATAGCTTGACATAAGTGCCGTATGAACATCGTTTTCTTCTTCTTCTTGTCATATATAAAAAATGAATTGGTCTGTATTGTGCATAACTAAGAAACGGCTGGATAGATTTTCTTCATTTCTTCAGCAAATTTGTTTATCAATTTGTTTATTGTTTATGTTAAATCTCGACCAAAATTGGAAAAAATATGATAAATTGAAAATAAAATTGGTATGGAATTTTTAAAAACGTAGATCGCATTCTCGCCTACTGTGCAGGACAACGTCTGCAGGGTCATCTTTAGTCTTTACACTTACGCCAGACCTATGATTTAGCCAAATACAAAATTTTCTAAATGATTATGGATGGATGTTTTACAGAACTGACATGAATTTCAAATTCCGCGGGAAGAAACAACGCGTATTTAAAAAAAAATCATCAAAAAGTCACGTAAAAAGTGACCCCAGTGTGTTTTGGCAAATTGTATTATTTTAGAAATCACCATACAGCCAGGAATGCTGATGAGAGGAAATGCAGTATCGGGTAAATCAGTAATCTTTATTCAATGGAAACTATGGTTAGCGACGCCTCAAACATCATAAGTTTAAATATAATTTTATGAAAGCAATTCGAAGGTAGGGAGCGGGACCATTTAGGCAGCATCCCCTATTCCCGTCCTCAACGTTAATAACTCGACCGCGTTCCAACCAAATGGCTTGATTTTTTGTACATCACTACATCAGTAATTCGGTTGTAATGCGATAGAGTAATAAACGTTGCGGACGGAAATAGGGGGTGCTGCCCAAATGGTTATCTACCCTACTTGTTTTACCTATTTATTTTTCGAAATATCCCGGAATAATAAAAAGCCGGTTTGCTACGTCTAAAACATCACAATATTGCAAAACAGGTTAACAGAAAAGTGTTCCAAAAATTTTAGTTTATTTCTTTTCATTTAGAATTCTCTGGAAATACCAATATCCCAATATATTCGTATTTCTCTGTAAAATATCCGTCGATTCGATAATCATTTTCAAAATTTGGACATTAAAACAAGACATAGGTCTGGCGTAAGCGTTATTTTCATGAACTATATGACCCGGCAGACGTTGTCTTGCACAGTAGGTGAGAATGCGTGTTGTGATATGCCTATACAAAACACCCATACAAATTCTAATTTGAATTTTTAATATTTTTTCAGTTTAAGTCGTGACTTTTACATAAGAAAATATTATGTAAGCCCATCGGAAATTGTGGTGAAGAAATTTGAACCCAGCCGTTTCTTGGTTATGCGGAGTACAGACCAATTCATTTTTTATATATAACAAGAAGAATAAGAAAACATATCCATACGGTACTTACGGAAAGCTAAGTCACATATATGTTAGTGCATGAGTTATACGTTCAATCTCCTAATTAAAATTCTGCCCCATTTTGCCCCTACATGTATGCAATTAATGTCAAAATGATCTTTTTTGAACAAAAAATCGTAAATAACTTCGTCAATATTGAAAATAAGAAGAAACTGTATTCGAAAGGTTCATGTTTTTTATCGCGACGGAGATCTTCGTAGAACATTTGAAAAATCTAAAAAATATATTGACGAAAGTATCGTGAAAAACCTGTTTTTTGGTGGTCGTTCATAAATAACGACCCATATCTCGACTTCTATAGCAGATAGAAATAAAGTTTATAAAGCAAAATTTTTCCTAGAAACTTTTTCTACAACTTTTTCGAAGATACCAATGATGTATCTTCATAATTGGAGGAAAAAGAATTTCCATCTCACTTTTAGGGGGATTAGTAAATTTTTTTTTTCTAAAATATGGAGCTTAACATACTGAAACTTTTCTCTGAAGTCACTGAGCCTCTAAAATCAACTTTTCATGGCCAAAACATTTTCGATCACGAATTCCTGGGTTAGAAAACACTGTGCACCGACTGGGATATCGTAACATCGCAGGTTGGTTTTGATTAAGCACTTCTACAGTGAAGATATGCGACCTTCATCGAGAATTTTCGTTTTAAGTGATTGGAAACGAAACTTCACGGAATTTTTTAGAGTTTGAGAAAGGATGATTCTATTTTTTATTTCATCTCGTTTGATAAATTCCAGATATTTCGTTAACAAAAAGTAACTTTTGTAGAAATGAAGGGAATTTCGCGGATTTTTGACATACATTTTAATCCTCTTCGAGGGCCCCCATTCAAGAGGCCCGGAAGCTTTGTTTCAAGAGGCTCGGAAGCCTCCTTTCAAGAGGCTCGGAAGCCTCCTTTCAAGAGGCTCGGAAGCCTCCTTTCAAGAGGCTCGGACGCCTCCTTTCAAGAGGCTTGGAAGCCTCCTTTCAAGAGGCTTGGAAGCCTCCTTTCAAGAGGCCTGGAAGCCTCCTTTCAAGAGGCTCGGAAGCCCCCTTTCAAGAGGCCTGGAAGCCTCCTTTCAAGAGGCTCGGAAGCCTCCTTTCAAGAGGCTCGGCCTCCTTTCAAGAGGCCTCGGAAGCCTCCTTTCAAGAGGCCTCAAGCCTCCTTTCAAGAGGCTCAAGCCTCCTTTCAAGAGGCCTGGAAGCCTCCTTTTCAAGAGGCCTGGAAGCCTCCTTTCAAGAGGCCTGAAGCCTCCCATCAAGAGGCCTCGTAGCCTCCTTTCAAGAGGCCTGGAAGCCTCCTTTCAAGAGGCTCGGAAGCCTCCTTTCAAGAGGCCTGAAGCCTCCTTTCAAGAGGCCTGAAGCCTCCTTCAAGAGGCTCAGAAGCCTCCTTTCAAGAGGCCTCAGAAGCCTCCTTCAAGAGGCCTGGAAGCCTCCTTTTCAAGAGGCCCGGAAGCCTCCTTTCAAGAGGCCTGGAAGCCTCCTTCAAGAGGCTCAGCCTCCTTTCAAGAGGCCTCAAGCCTCCCTTTCAAGAGGCCTGGAAGCCTCCTTCAAGAGGCCCGAAGCCTCCTTTCAAGAGGCCTGGAAGCCTCCTTTCAAGAGGCCTGGAAGCCTCCTTCAAGAGGCCTCAAGCCTCCTTTCAAGAGGCCTGGAAGCCTCCTTTCAAGAGGCCCAGCCTCCTTTCAAGAGGCCTGGAAGCCTCCTTTTCAAGAGGCTCAGAAGCCTCCTTTTCAAGAGGCTCGGAAGCCTCCTTTCAAGAGGCCTGGAAGCCTCCTTTCAAGAGGCCTCGGAAGCCTCCTTTCAAGAGGCTCAAGCCTCCTTTCAAGAGGCCTGAAGCCTCCTTTTCAAGAGGCCCGTAAGCCTCCTTTCAAGAGGCCTCAAGCCTCCTTTCAAGAGGCCTGGAAGCCTCCTTTCAAGAGGCCTCAAGCCTCCTTTCTTGCGGTCTGGAAGCCTCCTTTCAAGAGGCCTGGAAGCCTCCTTTCAAGAGGCCTGGAAGCCTCCTTTCAAGAGGCCTCAAGCCTCCTTTCAAGAGGCCTGGAAGCCTCCTTTCAAGAGGCCTGGAAGCCTCCTTTCAAGAGGCTCAAGCCTCCTTTTCAAGAGGCCTGGAAGCCTCCTTTCAAGAGGCTCCTGAAGCCTCCTTTCAAGAGGCCTGGAAGCCTCCTTTCAAGAGGCCTCAAGCCTCCTTTCAAGAGGCCTGGAAGCCTCCTTCAAGAGGCCTCGAAGCCTCCTTTCAAGAGGCCTGGAAGCCTCCTTTCAAGAGGCCTGGAAGCCTCCCCTTCAAGAGGCCTCCAAGCCTCATTTCAAGAGGCCTGGAAGCCTCCTTTCAAGAGGCCTGGAAGCCTCCTTTCAAGAGGCCTCAAGCCTCCTTTCAAGAGGCCTGGAAGCCTCCTTTCAAGAGGCTCTGAAGCCTCCTTTCAAGAGGCTCAAGCCTCCTTTCAAGAGGCTCAGCCTTGTTTCAAGAGGCTCGGAAGCCTCCTTTTCAAGAGGCTCGGAAGCCTCCTTTTCAAGAGGCTCGGTAGCCTCCTTTTTAGAGGCTCGGAAGCCTCCTTTCAAGAGGCTGGGAAGCCTCCTTTTAAGAGGCTCGGAAGCCTCCTTTTCAAGAGGCTCGGAAGCCTCCTTTTCAAGAGGCTCGGAAGCCTCCTTTTCAAGAGGCTCGGAAGCCTCCTTTTCAAGAGGCTCGGAAGCTTCCTTACGGTCGTATTATGGAAACTACCTTCTACCTTTTCTTTTCAAATTTTTGCCTTCCTTCCGAAGATCAAGAATAAAAATGATAGGTGGAGTTAAAGGTTGACCGTACTTGGAAACCTACTATCCCTTACCACTACAATCATCGCATTTATTAAAATAGCAAGAGGAGAATTTATTTCAATCAAACTCAGGTCTAAACGCCTTGATCAGAGCCGTAGCGTGGTCTTCCAGCGCCCTTGGCGAAACCTTTATTGAGCGCCCCTTTCTTACTAAAGGAATTCAAATTTCGAGATCAATTTGAATCTTACAAGATTAAAGGGTTTAGTGGTTCCAAAAAGTTCAAATAAAAGTCATGTGTAAATGTTCAGCGATATACAGGAACCTGATCCCTGCAAGTCTTTTTCGATTGCAGAGAATAGCCTAAGATATTTTTAAAGTTTTGTTATCATTTTGACCTATTTGCAAGATTTGAGGACTTTTATAGCGCCGAACAGAATGCTCCAAAAATTGCTGAAAGTTTTTAGGTCGTCTCTATAACATACACAACGTATAATAGTGGCCATAATTTTCATAATTTCAGAAAATAGTGATCATACGCATGGTGAGAGGAGTGGGTTCAAAATCACAAATTTTTGCGTAACATACTCAAAAAAATTATTTTATAATTTCTGTACGACCTATGATCAAGCATGATTAAACAATAAGGGTAACCGTCTAAGACGAATTAAGTACTCTCCATTTAATTCCACTATTTAATTTTCGATATCTTTTCAGATACGTATTTCGACCACAACTGTGTGGTCGTCTTCAGTGTCTCGTACTTGAAGCTCGGAAGCCTCCTTTTCAAGAGGCTCGGAAGCCTCCTTTCAAGAGGCTCGGAAGCCTCCTTTCAAGAGGCTCGGAAGCCTCCTTTCAAGAGGCTCGGAAGCCTCCTTTCAAGAGGCTCGGAAGCCTCCTTTTTAAGAGGCTCGGAAGCCTCCTTTTTAAGAGGCTCGGAAGCCTCCTTTTTAAGAGGCTCGGAAGCCTCCTTTCAAGAGGCTCGGAAGCCTCCTTTCAAGAGGCTCGGAAGCCTCCTTTCAAGAGGCTCGGAAGCCTCTTTTTCAAGTGGCTCGGAAGCCTCCCTTCAAGAGGCTGGGAAGCCTCCTTAAAAGAGGCTCGGAAGCCTCCTTTCAAGAGGCTCGTAAGCCTCCTTTCAAGAGGCTCGAAGCTTCCTTACGGTCGTATTATGGAAACTATCTTCTACCTTTTCTTTTCAAATTTTGCCTTCCTTCCGAAGATCAAGACTAAAACTGATAGATGGAGTTAAAGGTTGATCGTGCTTGGAAACGTACTGTCCCTTACCACTACAATCATCGCATTTACTAAAATAGCAAGAGGAGAATTTATTTCAATCATACTCAGGTTTAAACGCCTTGATAAATCGATCTAGTTCACTAGTTCCGGGCCATAAGCAAGCTACCTCTGGTCGAAATGTTCCCATTGCCAAGATCAAGTCGAGGTTAGTGCGGTAACTGGTCAGTTTAAGGTTTTCTTATAAACAAACGATCGTTGAAAAAAACCTTGTGAGGAGTATTTAGTGCAAACATCATGCGGCTTTCCTTTATGAAGAGGAAATTAAATAGCAATGAAGTAGAGAAGTATCCTAATGTGTTTTTGTGTCTATGGACCCCATTCACGCACTGTTGTATAGTTCTGACCCCGCTCAGGAAGTTTGGTTCGTTCGGAGTAAAGTCGGACCGTCTGCGGGCAAGTTATAGTGTCCAACAGTCGTACAACTTTCCAACAGACAGTTTGACTTTACTGCGACCGAACAAAATTACCTGGGGGCGAATCTAAATTGTACAACGTGTTGGAACGTGTGTGGGACTCCTGACAAATAACCTTTCAGTACACCTTGCTTTGCCAAACTGCAAACAAAAGCTTTTTTCTATACATCAACAAAAAAATAAGAGCCCCTCTTCCTCATTAAATCTTTATGTAATGAGTGCATGGTCTCTAATATTAAGATCCTTCGCAGATGTAATCTGCTGGATAATGCGGGTTTATACCGCTCATCAAACCACGATACTCCTGTGAATATTAGCATTTATGATGATGACGGTTTCTACGAAGACGCTTTTGTTGGTATCCGCTGTTACTAACGCATTCAAGAAAATTAACATCGATATTATGATGGAGGAGGAAAAGCAGCCCCTACTGATGTTGCCGCTAACGGTTCATCCCATTTCACTAGAAAGCACGCAGGAATATCAATCGATATTATGTTGGCCTATGTATTTATGCTTTAAGTACATGAACTGGTTTACCGATATAATACTGCTTTGTTTGAGTATGGCAGACTCAATGTCTTAAGATCGCAAACGAATATTCGAAATTCACGTTAATAAAGTTATTAAAAAACGAATGTGTGGAGTCAACTTGCATACAAACAACATAAAATTATCGAAAGTTTAGGTCATTTCAAGCAGAAAGGCGAAATATGAACACAATCCAATCGCCAAGAATGAAGATTTTGATCATAAAACATTTTGTATGAGAATCAGCGCTAATGTTATTATTATTTCCGGCGATGTATGTGCAATGGTTTACCTTGAAAGAACCCCCAAAGATCAAACAAATTATCGCTGAAGTGTCACATTTCCAACAAAGTGAATAATAAGCTTCATTCCGCAATATAATTCATTCGGCGTAGTTGCCATTTATAAAGACAAACGCTCCCCTTGAAGTTCGGTAATTGAAGCTCCAGTAAAGCCCACAATATGGGAGGATTCATTAAAGTAATTATAATTTCATTTACTTGTACCCTGATCCCGAGGCGCTTCGACACCATCGCGTTCAGCATTTTTTACTGGTTTATTTTCTCAAAGAGGGACATTATTTGCGAAACGCGTCCAATCGTCAATAATTCCCAGTCGAACGGAACCCATCTGTCCGATACAATAAGTTTGGCTGATCCACGAGAAAATGATGGGAAACGGTTGGCGACTGGAGCGTGCACTGCCCGCCATTGCTCATCATTCATTCATTATTTTCATTTCTCCGGTAATCCATCTCATCAAAGGAGAGGGAATCATAAAAAAATACACTCGCTCGTTGCCCTCGTTCTGTGTGACAGTCCGGTTGCCATTATGCTCGCCAACGCTAGGTGCATTCGCAGGACCATACATAAATTTCAACAACAACAGCCGAAAGCGCGCTGCTGCTGATGGTGGTAGCTCGCGGTAGACACCGGACCGAACTGGCAGCAGGCAGTAGCGTAAACTGGGTAATTAATATTCATAAATCCTTTCACATTCGAAATATTTACAAGAGGGAGCGAAACGCAATTAAAAAAGCATTCCGAGGCAGTGGCAACCCAACGCGTCAGCGGTGCAGAAATTCGCGATGTACGATGAAACGCAATCGCCATCATCATCATCACCACCGTCATCGTCACTTGCAAATGGCAGCACTGATATTCTTTCTTTTTTAATGACGTTACAATCCCTAACTAGGATAGTGCAACACTGCCGTAATCTGAAAAAGTGACGTATACGCCATTTTTCAAAAATGGTGTTAACGAGTACTACTCGTCGAGCTTTTTTAAAAAGAAAAATGGAAAACATGCATGTTGTAAAATGGCTGTTACGTCACTTTTCCAGATTACGGCAGAACATCAGTGATTGTAGTTCATTTTCATAGCAAAACTACAACTTTTGATGTCCATTGAATGAATGCGAGAAAATTTCCAATAATAAAATTGCCAAAACTTGATCATAAGACTCAAATCTTCAATATGGTCTTGCAATGGAAATTTTACCTCTGAACTACGGAAAGTTCACTTACTTAAAAAAAAGTATGGTTTCAATACCGCGTGCAACCGGCAATTCTCTTTTTCTTCCCGTTTCCACCACTGTCACTACGGAAATTTGAACTTTCCCTCAGCGGTTTTGACGGGTTTGGTTTGGTTTGGTTGTGAATACAAGATTCTTGTGGAACGCAGCATGGACAGAATAGCACCCATTTCATGCTACACTGTAACATTGCATAAATAATCTTGATTGGTGGATTCAAAATGCATCATTCAAATAACAAGTAGCCTCTCCCTGACTTACGTGAGCTTTGTAGAGTATTTGTCAGCAGAGTTAGTTATGATTGGGCTCATTTTCTTAATTTTATCATAAGAAATTCTCTTTGGCTCAGAATCTTAAATAATTGCAAAACAGAGCTTTGGCAATTCCTCTGCGAAGGTAGGAAAGGAATGCTTACGAATTATCAACCATTTTATACAGGCTGCATTAAAATCTTTCTTTGAATATCATTATGTCTCAGAATTCATTAGTTTTTATTTGGACAACAATGTCTACGTTTGGTATTTTTGACCTATTTAATCTTTTTCTCTCCTAATTTCATTCAATCTGCCGCAAATTGGAGAATCACTGACTAGTTACATTTCGAATTTATCCATTCTTTTTAAGCCTTGCTATCATAAACAAGTTGATATTCAAAAGTGTTCACAATGTTTGCCTTTCTCGTATATTAAGTACGAGTAAAAGCTATTATTATTATCGTCTTTATTTAAGAGGTTTTCAGTCCTTGGCTGGCTCACCTCTGGTATCTGAAAAAAAAAATATATAAAGGGTATTACATATCATTTTTACAAATTTGTTATTCTAGTTGTTGTTTTTAATAAAAAAGGAGATCTTCAGTGTTCCATCATGGATGGTGCGTATTCCGGAGGGTGTCCATTATCGTTGCGCGGTCTATTGGGGTTCCAGGGTTAATTCAATTTGTGTTCCATTTTTTTGAGAGAGTAGTCCAATTTCGTTGCCGGGTCGGTTTATTTTCGATGGGTTCAGGTCGTGTTCCTTGGTTTCTTGAGAATAGTCCAGTTTCGATGCGGGGGTCTTCATTCGTTGGGTTGTCGTGGTGTGATGCCAGGTTTTCTATTATATTCTAGTGTAGAGGTAGGCGTCTTTGAGGAAGTTGATTGTGTTCCTCTCGTCCAGCGGGTTGTTTTGCAGGGCTGAGTAGGCATTGGAGATGTTGTTGTTGGTGCGGGCTGTGTGGTAGATCGGGCCGGTAGGTGGTAGATGTGCCGAAGATGTGGTTGATGTTCAGAGTGCAATCACACTCCTCGCATCTGTTATGTAAGCTGGTGCCACCCAAGTTATGGGTGACGTTGGTGTGGCCCGTTCTCAGCCTGGAGAGCACCACTTGCTCGCGACAATTGTCAGTGTCGTTGCCTGGTAGGGTCGAGTTCTTCAGCATGCGACAGAAGTTTCTCTGCCGTCGCCAGTCGTTTCCCAAGCTGTGGCGATTTCTGTTTTTACCCACAGTTTGGCGTCCGCTGCCGGGACTTCTCTGCTCATAAAGCCGTCGGTTCTTCCGAGATTGGCCAGTGCGTCTGCATATTCGTCGCCGGGTATTCCTGCGTGGCCGGGTACCCAGAGGAGCGTTGGCTACTGATTCGATCGCTTGGATCCATGGATGCTTGCTGGCTGGTGACGCTAGAGCTGTTAGGACACTAGCCGTGTCCGAAACGATGAGGATTGGCAGTGTGCTGGGTATGGCGATGGCCCTGAAGATTGCGGCTGCTTCAGCTGAGTAGACCGTGCAACGGTACAGTCGGTACGATTCATCGAGGGTGGAGGAGTAAATTCCGATGCCGACTCTGCCGGCAGCCTTGGACCCGTCCGTGAATCGGATGTCGTGTTTCTGGTACCTTTCCCGGATGCGGTTTTTGAAGGTTTCCTGTGCTACAGCTGGGTTTGGGTTTCTTGAGAGGCGTTCTTTGAGCTTGAGGTCTACTTTGGGAGGGGGGGTTTGCCAGTGTCTCGGTCCCAGGCGTCGGAGGCCGGCGATCTTGGGGATGTTTTTACCGCAGAGGTTGTGAAGAGCCGTGTTGGCGTTGTCGTTGAGGTGGTCGTGGTTTCGGCTTGCTTTTGTTCTCTCGGAGTGACCGATGGCCCTGCTGCAGAGGGCGGCGGTGGCTTGGAAACGGAAGGGTAGCACACCGGCCTCGGCGCAGGCCACATCCGCCGGGGTCGAAGGGAGCAGTCCGGAGTCTATTTGGATGGTCTTGTTATATGTTGGCCCAAGCAGGGCGATGAGGTTGTCAAGGTTGAGGCTGCTCAGCTCGATGCCGTAGAGGAGTCGGCTGCAGATGATTGCATTCGCTACTCGGAGCCGCGTTGGGCGGTCGCTCCTAGATCTTCTTTTTGAAATGCTCTTTACGATGTTGATTCTGGATGCACATTCACCCCGTACTCGGTTGCAGTGGTCACTGAAATTGAGTTTCCTGTCCACTGTGACACCGAGGATCTTGCAGGTTTTCTTGGTAGGGATGGGGATTTTGTCGATGGCGATGGGTTGGGTTGGAGGTCGATGGTTGATGCTGCATATATGTGTTCGGGAACACTTACCCGCAGACATAACGTAGCCGGCTGATTTGGCCCATTTGGCCACGTCGTTGACGACTTCAGTTTTTTTAGTACACCGGGTGTCTAGGTGCGGTTGTACGCCTTCGAGAGGTCCAACGATGCCATTTCGACGTGGTGCTCTTTCCTTCTTGCATCGTCCAGTATTTGACCCAGTGCGGCGAAGTAGGTGTTGGTACCCTTGCCTGGTCGGAACGCGTGTTGCCTGTTATCCATGTGGCCGCCTTTCTCCAGTAGCTCGATGAGCCTTCGATTGGCCATTCTCTCCATTATCTTGGAGACTACGCTGGTGAGGGCGATGGGTCGGTAGTTGTCGACGTCGTTGGGAGAGCCGCGGCCTTTCGGAATAAGCACGACGAAGCTGGACTTCCATTGTGTCGGGAGCGTTCCTTCTTGCCACTCCTTGTTGATGGAGCAGAGGAGGGTGGTTTTTCCGCCGACGGGCAGGTGCTTCAACATGGGGTAGCCCAGGTCGTCGGGGCCGGCTGACTTGCCCTTTCCTTTCTGGAGGGCGTACTCCAGCTCAACGAACGTGAAGGGCCTGTTGAATTCTTCTCCGCTGTCGGGTGGGATCTGGATCGCGCTGATTTCCGAGGATGGGTCTCGGTGTGTTTTCCGGAAGTGATCCGGGTACTCCAGGTACGATGCGTGTCTTCCGAATTCGTCAGCCAGGGCGTCCGCTACGGCGGAGGGGTCGCGTTGTACGGTGCCGTTGATCTTGAGGGAGATGCCTTTTGCTTTGCGCTTTGCCGTGGAAGCAATTCACTCGACGCCAAAGCTCGGCGGAGGGTTGGTTGCTGTTGATTCCGTCCAGAAAGTTTGTCCAGCTTTTCTCTTTTACTTCCCTGATGGTTTGCCGGCACTCGTTGCGGGCGGCTTGGTAATCCGTACGGAGTTCTTCGAGGTCAGGGTGTCCTGCTTGCAGTCGGTCTTTTCCCCTTTTCAGCGTTCGGAGAGCTTTGCGCCTATGCTTGACGGCTTTCTTGGCGGTGTCGTTCCACCAGTGTACCGCCTTTCGTCCTGGGTTGGGGCTCGATTTTGGTATGCAGCTTTCGGCCGCTCGGAGGATGACTTCGGATAGCTCTGTTGCTGATATTGGCGGATTTGCTACCAGCTCGGCCTCGACTACTCGTTGGTAGCCGTCCCAGTCGGCGCGATCGTATAACCACCTCGGTCTTCTGGAGATTTCTTCAGGTTGGCCGTTGAGCGCCAACATGATGGGCATGTGGTCGCTTCCTCGCGGGTCATCGTCCGAGGACCAGAGGAGCTTGCCTACAATAGCGCTCGACGCTAGCGATACGTCGCGAACCACTTATAGCGACCGCCGAGAGCGCGGTCCATGGCAGTCGGCGTGGTCCTGTGGATTTCCTGGAGTGCTATTGGCAGAGGTTCGGAATTGGCTACTAGCAGTTCCAGGTCACAGATGTTGTTGAAAAACCCGTTTAGATTCCACTGCAGTGCCAGAGTGATACGCGGCGGGCTGGTGCCGCGCTGGTGCGCTGCTCTGTACGGTGTTGTTCTGGTACGGGGCGTTGGTGGGTTGTTACCGGATGGAGAGGTCCGAGGAAACGTTGTGGGTGGCGTTGCTGGTCCGGTACCCGCAACCGGCAGAGATGGGGAGGGCGACGGGAAAAATGGGGTGATAGACCAGGTTTGTGGCGGGGGTGTGCTCCCCCCCAGAGCTCTTCCGGAGGCAGGTCCCTCGCCATGGTCGTCTGTGGTAGCCGTACTTACGTGGGAAGGACCGGGCAGGATGACGGCGTTGGGGCCGTATCTTCTCCGATGGAGTTTGTCCTAGAGAGAGGCAGACGTTGATTTAGCTCCGAGTGGAGGGAAGATGGTTGCTTCGTCCGCAGTGGCGGCTCTTTTACCTTGCGCTTGACTGATGGAAGGTGTATTGCATCCCACGTCGTCCGTCGGGGAATAGAACTTCGTCCCGAGAACGCCAACTGTTCTGCGCTTGACTCCATCGGTGTCCCTCGCAGATCTTGTCTTGTCCTGGCTGGCAGGGTCAGCGTCCGAGCGCCGGAGGTTGTCCGCCAGTTCCGGTAGGGGTGTAACTTCCGCACTGACGGGGCCCCGGCTACTCGGATGCTCAACTGCGGCCATTATGTTGATGGTGGTGGGTGTTGGTGGTCGTGAAGTGACGATGGGTGGGCTTTCTTGTTCTTCGACGGTGTTGGTCTCGACTTGGGTGTTGCTGGTTGAGACGAGTGGGATGCGTGGTGGGGAAAGGGAAAAAGTTTGAGTAACTAGTACTCGTCTGTGAGGCTCAGGTTGCTCCTTAATGTTGGAATTGCCGTTAATTTGGTGGGGAGTGAAAAGGGTAGGAAAAGGATTATGTTATGGGTGGTGGATGGGCACAAAAAGGCAAACTGAGCCTATTAAACCATTTATCTCACTTTTGTGATTGCACCACGCTTCGTCTTTGGGGCACCCATAGAAGAGTCACTACTTACACATTGGTTTCGTTGTGATGAATGATCACAATTCTGCGTGGTGGGACGCCCGCATTCTAGTGTTTCTTCCTCTGCGTTGGTGGGACGCCCGCAAGAAGAACGGTGTTATTGTGGATCGGAATGATCACAATTCTGCGTGGTGGGACGCCCGCATTCTAGTGTTTCTTCGTCTGCATTGGTGGGACGCCCGCAAGAAGAATAGTGTTATTGTGGATCGAAATGATCACAATTCTGCGTGGTGGGACGACCGCATTCAAGTGTTTCTTCCTCTGCGTTGGTGGGACTCCCGCAAGAAGAACCGTGTTCTTGTGGATTGGAGTGATCACAGTTTATCCAAGAGCCTCTTTCTCAGCGATGGTCGATGGTCTACAAGTAGTTTGGTGCTGCGAATCCGAAAGGTCACAGGTACACGAGAGGTTTGATTCAACTGACAATAGATATTCGGCCATGATTTATAGCTGTTTTTTTACTTGCGGTATGGTTTTTGTTGCTGGTTGTTTGACAACTGTGAATGCACAGTGGATTGTACATGTATTCGAAAAAAGTAGAAGTAGTGGTAGTGATTTGAAGTACAAGTGAAATGTTACTTCACGAGTTGCGAGTACAACTGCGAGTCGAGACGCCCACTGCACGGGAGTTCCTTGAGAAGGCTTTCCAGATTTAGGTGTGCCACTATTTGTGTTTTTCGTTTATGAAATGAGATGCTGACAATACAATGGTGTGCCAGGAATGGTTGTTTGCTGCAAGATGCTTTCGTATCATGATGAGAGAGCAACCGAATGATACACAATATGTCGTAGGTGTTATTTTTTTCCATGCAGAAGAAAAGGGTGACAGCACTTTTTTTAAGAAGAGCGGAGATGTGTGGCATTGGACAGGCCTATTATCATAAACAGGCCTAGCAAGCATATGACAGATCCTGTTTGTCATCGTTAGTATACACATTCGCAGTCAGTCGATCCCATCTTTCTCGCGAGTGCAGGTAGTGCAAACATGATGGGAGATTAATATGCGCGATATTGAATTGCACAGCTTAGAAGGAGCTCTGCTCATCTGAAACCAATTTCTCACCTGTGCTGATAAGCATTTGTGGAATGTCAATTTCTTGAATTTGTATGACCAACAGTATTTGACAGATTGCTTCGATAAGGAATTATAACTCGCCATCGAAAATGTTCGCAGAAGTCTAAAGATTGAAAGCATGAGCAATAATTATCTACCTACTCTTTTACTATTATCCGACGATGGTGAAGAAGGCCTAAGAAATAATTTAAATTGCGTGTAGCTTTTAAAAAAAAATATTTTCTCCATGCGTTTAAACATTCTTGACTTTCTAAAGGATGATGAAAGTAATAATAATGCTTATAGTCTGTTTAGATTACGAGATATATAACTTAAATGTTATTCACTTGATTTTATGACAGTTTTGATATGATTTTTTTACTTTCCAATTTCGCCACATTTTTTTTGTACCAAATACTCAGAAAAAATACTGAAAACAACAAATGATTTTCATCGTCTATTGATTATTATGAATTAGTTTGAGAATTTAGAAGTCTAAAGAGAAGAAAAATTATTCCAATACTTCTAGAAGTCTATGACAGTTAAAAAGTAGTACCATGTATACATTTCCTAGCGATGAGCCATTAATTGCTTTATACTTGTGCTGTGTTGACCTCTCTAAGGAACTTATCTCGATACATTTTATAATGAGCGAGAAAGTCACCGCTAGCTTGATCAATCTGTTTTTTTTACCAACATTCATCAAATCTTACAATATGATTATTTTATTTCAAATATGAGTGTAAAGCCAAGCCTATCGCAAACAAACCGTTTTGCAGTTGAATGTCTCCCGTTGAAGCAATTCCGCATAAAACGCCGAACGATGCAACTTGAGCTGCGGGGTGATTTAAAACAAACTCTACATATTCTCACAACTATTTCATAACAGTTGATCGCAAGCAAAGCTTTTGTTTTTTTTCTCTATCCTCAGCGAAGCACGTAACCAACCATAGTTTATTCAATTAAATGGACCCAGTCCAGCTGACCGCCTGCAGTGAGGCGCTGCACGGAGTACTTTGTTGCATGCCAGCGCAACGCGCTTCCAATTCCAACCGGAGTAGTTGGAAAATATTTTTAAAAACAAACATTCATCCCCTGCAATGGCCACAATTTCGTTATTCAATTTCATCGGTCTGGTAAACATTCCCTGTGTTGTAATGTTTTTTTTGTCCTCTATTATTCACAGAGCTACGAGCGCGGATACTGGGTCCGTCAGACATTTTTGTGAAATCCGGCAGTGAAATCATCATGACCTGCGTCATCCAACAGGGACCACACGACCTGGGCACGGTATTTTGGTACAAAGGTAAGAACGTTGAACAAATGGTTCCTGTTTTTCCGCAGATTTCTCGAATTTATCAATTGAAAATGCTTTTTTCCCTCTCCTCTTGCAACGCAGGAAACGTGCTGATAGAATCCACCACCCAGGAGAACATCATCCACGCGGGGGAAAACCAACGAATCACGGTCGAAACCGACTGGGCCGATGGGTTAACGTCCAGGTGAGCAGGCTTGATTGTGGGAACTTTGGGTCGGGTCGGGTTGCTCGATGCGAACAGCGCCAACTCCGCGAACTATTCGTTTCGCACTGAAGCCGGGGATCATGGTGAAAGTTTTTCTTTCGTTCGGTTCCGGGAAATAGTGTGTGTGCATGCAGTTCGGTGGTAATGGATATTAGGATCAGGGCCGCTTTTGCAATGGTGGGTGATATGAGCTAGATATTCGAAAAACCCCTTTGAATACTCCCGATAAACAATCTGAAGATCTGTTGCAACTTACAAATTGAACTCTAAATGTGAGTGTTATAAAAATCATTATACAGTGGCCCTGATACCGCCTGGGGAGCAGTGTTACAATAGACAGGGATACCTCCGAGCTGGTCGATGAATAATTGAACCGTTTGTTTGAGAAACTGCATATGTAACATTTTTGGCCAAAATGAGATTTTTATATATTCTGAATCCTCGTCCAAAAATACATATTCTGGCAAAAAACACGAAAAAAAAAAATTTTTGTTCAGGAATGTATGAAATTTTTTTCGTTTGTTTGAGAAACTACATATGTCCACGTACTTTGAAGAGCAATTGTGGAGTACTGCTTACATTCTTTGTACTGAAAGTGCCCCAGGGTGTTGAGTTTTGCCAAAAACTATTGATCTGTATAGAAGAAATCGAAAGATTCGGTGCAAATTTGTTAAAAAAACAGTTTTTTGTTGTTTTCTCGAAATAGTGTAAAATGGACTTATGCAGTTTCTCAAACAAATGATTCAATTATTCGTCTACCTTGGATACTTACTAACGGTTGATAATAATGTTAATCGGGAAATACGAAGACGCATCATATTGGGCCTTCTACACACTTAAAATAAATCGCAGATTTCTGTGAAATTTCACCGAAATCTCAACAGCAGAACTGTTCGGTGAATAATTTTACAGATTTTTGGTGGTTATGACAGTTGAACAAAGAAAAAATCGCCGAAAATTTGGTGAAATAATTACCGAACAATTCTGCTGTTGAGATTTCGGTGAATTGAAGCAAAATTCACCGAAATCTGTGAAATGATTTAAGTGTGTACGGACTCCAGAAGAAACTGCGGTCAAAAAAGGTTCACACCCGCACCAAATGTGTCATATAAATGTGTCATATGAAACTTGGACCATACTCCAGGAGGACTTGCAAGGACTTGGGCCATTTTTGGCGGTGTGCATGATAACGGTGTTTGGCGACGAAGGATTAACCACGAGCTCGCCCAACTCTACGGCGAACCCAGTATCCAGATGGTAACTGAAGCTGGAAGGGCACGATGGGCAAGTCATGCTGCAAGAATGCCGTTCAGCAACCCTGCAAATATCGTGTTCGCTTCCGACCCGGCGGGTACAAGAAGGCGTGGAGCGCAGCGAGCGAGATGGGCTGACCAGGTGCAGAACGATTTGGCGAGCATGGGGTGCATCCAAGGATGGGCTCGAATCGTGTATTGCGGCGTCAACTTATTGATTCAGTGTTATCTGTTTAGATGTAAGCTAAATCAATGACTGAATGTGCTGCGTACAAATATAGTAGCGAAAACAGAGCAAAAGTTATAGTCGAGAATAATTCGAAGAAGGCTGTATATCAATCTCTGTAGAAAATGTTTGAACAAATTGATGGAGTTTTGTTTTTGTTTCTAACAAATCACAAATACTCATACTTCCATTTGTTTCTTGTTCTAAGAAACATATTGCTGATTGAATGGAACTTCAATATTGATACACGGTTTGATTTGCAGGTGAAATCAAAACAAACGCTGCTCACCCATAAGTTCGACTCTGACCGGGCTCACTCCTGTATCACTATCTTGGGCTTGCGTCGCATTGGGATACAAATGTGGGAACTTTATTATTATTCCAGGCAGCAAAAGGCAGCAGTGCATTGAGAAAGTTTTCCGTACGTACGTATCAGCTTCTCCAAGGCTCCGATTGTGGGCAGCAGCTTTCGGCAAGGATCGGGGGTTTCCTGGGAAATTGTGTATGAAACTGGTCCACCGCGCCGTCAGGGCGGCTGCGGGTTGGGCAGGGTTTGATAGTTTAAAATGTTGACTCAAAATTTGCAAGCGTTTTCTTTTCGGTTGGAGCTCATGGATGCAGCAGGAAACAAAAAAAAACGATCCATTTGCTGAGCAGTTCTGGGTAAACCGGAGATGTGGTGAATTCAGTTAGGAATTTTAAATGGGGATACAAGAGAAGTCTGATACCATTAGAATTGTTTGAAAAGTTGAAGAACTTCAAATGTCAAGTGTAAATGGATAGCGTCGAGTAAAAAATAGATCAATCCACTTAATGATAATGGCGATAGGATTATGCATTCTGGCTTCTTACCGCATTCACTGATCTGACGTATATTTTTCCATTAATTAAAACCGTAGATGCATTAATTAACAATCTTAGTGCAGAAAGTAAGTTGAAGATAAAAAATGACAAATAAGTGAGTGATTCTCTTGAACATGCTTTCGTGTTTTGGGCATTGGTATGTAAATATTTTCTTGACCTAGCGGGGGATTGCAGCAATGCAATGGACGGTTTCAAAACTTTTCAGGTAGGCCATTTTCTTGACTTTCCTGATAACATAATCGGTAATATCGTGTTAGTCCTTTAACGAGGCTGCAATGTCTCAGTGACTCAGAATGAGAAATAATACGAACAAACAATAAAAAAACTGATTAATCTGCCTAGCGGTGCTGATGGCTTTAGCATTAGCATGAGCATTGAGCATTTCGCACAAATTTCAACACTTTCATCCGTTACCACAGATATTGATTTGGGACTAATCGCTATCTCTTAGATGAAAGCAAAGCACTCTCCAATAGTCGAGATCTGTCCTGGCCACGTCCTTGCGAATGCTGAGGAAGGGGAAGGATGGTTGGTTGGACACCTACACAGTAAAATATTCTGAAAATTAGCCACGACGGAAATCCTTACTGAATGTAAAATTTGGTAACAGAATGTGTACTAGATCATAATTTTCAATTTCTGTGATGTAAACGATAAAATCGTTGATATTTCCATTCAACATGACTTAATTTTACATGCGTCTAACGGAAACCTTGTTGTGCGAGAACGTGGCTGTCAAAACAAATCAAAACAAATCCCATTCCATTTCATGCAAACCGCAGCTGGCGCTTACTTTATTCATATAAGCATCAATCAAATTGAAATATTCGGATGTTTGTACAAAGTGGCCCTCATAACGCAGCATTTCATCGCTGTAACTCAACGATTTTATAACATCCCTTCGAGAAATCTGTGATGTATTCAGTATACTAAGTCTCAAACATTCGCGTCTCGAAGAAGTTTCCGTGTCATGTAAATTTAAGTTATCGTTCAGTCTGATGAAGAATAATCAAATCGACAGAACGCTTAACTTGATACTCTTTGGTCGACTCGCTTTCAAGAAGTTGAAATGCACGAGTGGCTAACGAGGTGGCCTTTCACTCTGTGGATTGAGGTTCGATTCCCATGTAGGTCGCATTTTTTTGCTTTCTTTTAAAAATATAAACTCGTAAATTACAGCACATGTAAATTTAAAATAACCTATAACCTTACGTTGCTTAACACGGAGGTCAATTTGTTACATCTACTTGAACGGAAATTTGACTATCAAATGTTTGGTTTTGGAGTAATCATATAGCCCCTACGTATACCCCGAGTAGCACACTTGTCACATATCAGTCACTGTGACTCATATGCGACCAAATCCATTCACATTGGAGTTGCTGCAACCAAATCGATCTGAACTGTGCTACTACACACTTAGTTTTTATTTCTGCAGCTCAGCAAAAATCCACACAGCCATGCGGCAGCAAAAAAACTGATATTCCGAAAAGAATGATGTTTGTTAGCTGATTTTCGGCAAATTATTTGCTGATTTCCAGCAATTTTGACAGAAATCTCGGCAAAAAACATGCTTGCTGGGACACGGTTGTGCGAATCTCGGTAAAAGTTAATCATCCCGGTGAAAAAAAATAAGTGTGTAGTATACGAGAAATGCATAACATATTTTATTTAAGTGATTTTCTTAAGGTAGACCGGACATCAAGACCCCACCGGAACGACTGGGTTGACCCCGGCACCCAATTGACTACGACTCGCCAAGCATGAAGAATTTGTCCAGATCCCCCGGTAGTCGGGCCCCCCTCAGTCTTTCCCTCACCGGAACTAAGGAACATCCCCGGGCGCCGGGAGATAGACGGAAGAGGGACGCTTTATCCCCCTGCAAGCAATCTAGCAAGCACAAGGTTTCAAGACGCTGTTTCTTCGGAGGACTCTGTGGGAAGCAAGTGACTCCTGACAGGTGTTATCGGTAAATTTTGTTCTTCTCAGATGGACGACGGGGTACGCAAGCCACCGAGTAGCAGCAAGCTGATTAACCAAGACTATCGAGAAGTTAGTACGGATGCTATGAGTATGTGCACCCTGTGCTTAGGGCACCCTGGGACCTCTATCCCTGGAAATAAGTCCCTTTAACCTCTTCCTGGTCATCCCGGAGACACCAACCCGGATTATAATTCCCAACAGATCCAGCGTCCTAGGCTCCTCGGGCACTCCAACCCGAGTGATAAGTCTTACCACTGCCAGCATGTCACCGAATCTAATGCAGCTCCTTACATCTGCCCTGTCTACGGGTCTAGGGATTGCCCAGGCTCGACCACCCAAGACACTGTCTACAACAGTACGCTTCCGAATACCTCCGAAGATATCCACTCCGACTCCCAAAGTGCTCTCTTCCCTTCTGATCAGTGCAACACAACTGATACAACGTCATCATCGCCCCTACCTGCGTCGGGTACGGATCTAGGAAACACTTCTTCCTCTTTTCTGACCCCTGCGCTTCCACTAGATGTCAAACTTTGTCTTCAGTGGAATATTAACGGCTTTTCAAACAACCTGCCCAACATGGAACTGTTGATAAACGATAGCTCGCCCTGAATTATAGCCCTCCAGGAGGTCAACCGCATCTCAACAGCCTCCATGGATCGCTCCCTTGGAGGCAAATATAAATAGATTTGTAAAGAAGGTACAAATATCCGGCATTCCATGGCGATAGGGATCCTCCGGGAGATCTTTTTTGACGTCTTTCAGTTTCGTGAAGACCTCCCAGTCGTTGGAGTCCTACCACCCCTGTAGAACGCTTCCCGCCATCAATCTAAAGGTGAGTGACATCATCCGTCGTTACTTCTTCTTTTGGGAGATATGAACGCCCACCTGGGGAGGTACAAGGTCGGATGTCCGTGGTGTAGCCCTGCTCTAAGCTTTCAAGGAGGCAGATCTAGGTCCCCTAAACGATGGTTCACCCACCTTTTGTAATGGCCATTCGGCCACCACCATCGACGTGACCACCTTCACCCCTCCTTTCCATGTTGAATTGAGAGATTGTCTCCGACCTCCCGCAACCATTTTGCAATTCAGGTCACTGCCAAAGAGTCACTGTAGAAGGAGACTACCACTTCTAAGAGGCCGCGATGGCGTTATGATGCCGCCGACTGGGAGCTTTTTGATAACAGCATTCGACACGCGTTGGAGCACACTACTCTGCTTACGCTTTCCGACTTCTCCAAAGTCGTACTCGATCTATTCATCCCTCATCCCGCTGATCTATTCATCCCTCAGACCAGTTCTCGGTCAGGACGCAAAGCCCTTCATTGGAGGTCGGACGAAACGCGTCGAACTGTAAAGGACAAGCATCACAGAATCCAAAACAAAATTCACTCACGTTTTCAAGGGCACACCACTCAATACGGAGACAGCGTTTATTATTTCACTTTGATGCGTCGCAGCATGCGTGGAATAATGAAAATGACAGTTGTGCGATGTTTTTATATTGAGTGATGTGTCCTTGAAAACGCGAGTGTATTTTGTTTTGGATTCCGAGATGCTTGTCCTCAAAGCCAGAAGGAAAGCCCTCCTAACGCTCAGTAGGCTTCCCCCTGGGCACCCAAGAAAGGTAAGTGCATTGGAAAACTACAAACAAAAACACTATGAGTGCTGAACGGTCATCCAAGACGCCAAAAAGAAACAGTGGGAAGGCTTCCTTGACTCCATCTATTCGGCTCAAATTATGGGGGAAAGTCAATGCACTTAGTGGCAAGCGTAGATCTTCCCCCATCCACATCGATTCGTAAGACCGTACTATTTCCGATCCGCCGGATGTGGCCAATGCGGGGGAGTACTTTGCATCACTCGCATCAGTAAGCGGCTACTCAGCTGATTTTTAAAGGCTCATAGCAACCAGGGCTCTGACGCTGCAGAACTTCCGAGTCCCGCCGGACTTGCTAAGTTCCCCAATAAACCAGCCCTTTCGTTCCTTCGCTCTTGCCAGAAGAAAAGGGAAGTCTTCTCCTGAAAAACCTTCTCCCTATTGCCAAAATAGTATTCCTCGATCTGTTAAATCAAGAATGGACCAATCTAACTTTTCCCGACGATTGGCGCCTCAGTCACGGTTTTCCGATACCTAAAAACAGTATTTCCTCCCGCGACACCGCTGATTACCGGCCTATCTCATTGACTTCCTATGTATCAAATCTGAGATGAGCCAGCCGCGGGCTGAAAATCTCATTAATAAAGACATTAAAAAATAATAATAAATATGTATCAAAGGTAGTCAAGAAGTTGATCAAACGTAGGCTGCGTGAAAAGCTTGAGTCTGCCGGACAACATGGTTTTCACCAACACGCCGTTTGCCCGGGGTATGGGGCAAGTTCGTACTTCGCTGGAAATACATATTGATCTGGTTTCCCTGGATATTTCGATGGCGTTTAACCGCACTTGGACCCCACTAGTGCTCAAACAGCTGGCGGACTGCGGTTTCACTGGTAACATCGTAGCTTCTGAGCAAAACTTCCTCACCCACCGGTTCTTCCAGGTCTTTATCGGAAATTTCGCCTCCAGAACCTTCCCAGAGGAGACCGGGGTCCCGCAAGGGTCTACTTGTGGTAGTCGGTTTCCTGCTTGTGGTAGTCGTAGACACTTCTGCGCGAACGCGTAACCGAACCGCAGCGGTTAGTGCAGTTCATCGGAGGGCCCCGTCGGTTGGCTTCACCAGGTCGGCCGTAGAAAGCGTCCGCGGGCATGTGTGCAATGAACGGCATCGTCTCTCCGGCCCTAGTCTTAATATTAATGGGCAGCCGATCCCAAACCGGAAACTCGTCAAGATCCTCGGAGTCTCCATCGACCGAAGACTAACCTTCGTCCCTCATTTTCAAGCTTGTTTAAACTTTATCAAGACCGCATAGGACGAACAACAGTACCAGCCAAGCGCTTATTGACAACAGACTGTTGTACGGACTAGAACTAACTTGTGTTGCACGATGTGAGCTTCCCACATACTCTCCCCAGTCTTTAACTAATACCGCGGCATAGCTTCCGGACTTCTTCCTTCACTGAGGCTGCCTGCGCTAAAGTAGATGTCCTCCCATTTCCCATTTATTTACCTAGAAGCCATCACATCCGGAAACCATAGGAAGCCTCTCCTTGTTGAAGGGGATCGGATTAAGCACACGATGGCCGGCGTCAGTCTCCCCCCGGTGGCTAGGGTCCACTGGCATGGAGCGAGGAGCTGGCACTCCTCCTCAACCAACATAAACAGCTCCATTGCGAGGTGCTTTAAAAGAGGGGACAACACGGAAGCTCTTCAAAGATCGGTCGCCGAGTTGCTAAACACTTAGTTTAGGGACCATGAGCATCGATAAACTGACGATTCCCTTTCGAGAGAAGGGGTTGGCTTAGGTGCTACTGAAAGCAATCTAACGGTCCCGGACAGCCTTCCTGCACAATACAGCATCTTTTCGGCGGAAGCCGCAGGTTTGTTGATTGCCGACCCAGTTATAGTTCTGACAGATTCCACTAGTGCCATCGCTCCGCTATAAGGTGAACACCCGTAACTCCCTTGGATCCAAGCCCTCCTCGCTAGCAAACAATAATAATCGATAACCTTCGTCTGGATTCCCGGGCATTGTGGGGTGCCAGGCAACGTCACTGCGAACATTCTGGCTGGTGTCGGCCACCAAGGCCGGCGTTTCACAACATCGGTTCCCACGGCTGATGCTTAAACCTGGATCAATGGGCTGCTTTCACAACCACGCAATTGAGGAAGGTCAAAGGATTTACGGCACCCTGGAACGACATGCCCAAACTCAAGGACCAGCAAGTAATCTCCCGCCTCCGCACCGGCATATTTTCATAATTTCGGCGGAAAGCCCCTTAGTACCGTTTGTGACATCTGCGGGGTACAAAACTCAGTGGAACATGTGATCTGCCGATGTTTGACATTCCTCGCTCCAGCTACGGAATACCGACAAGCATACGAGATACCCTACCCAAGCAGCACAAGTCAGACAAAAATGGTAAAAAAATGGACGATACCGCTAGCCTATCTGTCCTCATCTGCTTCATCAAAGATGGAGGACTGTACCACCATATTTAGATCCAGCTTGGATATTCCGGGCACCCCAACCCGGAAATAAGTCCCACTTACGGAGGTATTCGTAGGTAAGTTCCTACGCTCCCCACAGTCCCCATGGCAGCGTTTCTAACTTCGCTAACATCGTATCCCCATCTTGATACCAACCGACCAACCGAGCAGGAATACGAAAGCTGTCGCTCTCAGAGTGAGCCAAGCTTGCAAAGATTTTTTTTTTGTTTTTAAATGCTGTCTGAATTTTGTCATCGTTTAACTGAAGTTCTCATCAGTTTATTGCGGAAATCCTTTGCTCTGAAAAGTCTTACCTTTTTCGGTCAGCTTTATGGACTCTTGGACATCCGTACAGCCATAGTTGGCCACCTGACCAAAGTTTATCGATGGAGACTCCCACCGCAGAGGACCGTGATTGATGTCCGTTTTTGTCAACCAGCTCTATTTTTTTAACCAACCAAACTTTTAACGTTTTTTAAAGTGCATAGTTATAATTTTCTTTCTTAATTATTATGTACTAGTTTATTCGTGGACGCAATAGCGCCCATGGCAAGTGTTTTTTTTTATTATTTTAAGAGTGACAGATTCCTTTCTGCATTTAAAAAATAAAATTTATCAACGTCTGTTGTCTGTGATATTTTTCATCAAATGCTGTGTCTGGTTGTCCAAGGTTGTCACTGGTTTTGTTTTCTGCATCTGATAGTAAAAAAGAATTGAAGTGTCAAATATTTTATTTTTTGTGTGAATTTCCCCGCGTGCTGCGTCTGGTTGGCTAGTCACCGAACAGGCAATCAGGGCTATTATATTTATGATGATTGTACTCTCTGCTTGCGGGAGATGCCATCCCAGGACCTGAGGGTCGTTGCTTTCAGCGCCCACCCTTGCCAGTTGCAGGTGTGGAGCTTGTACCGTTAATATACAAGCGGGAGTCTCCAAGAAAACCTTTTACCTACGATGGTGCAGCACGTGTGACTGACATCTACGTGCAACGACTGCTTCGATTATTGTTTATTCGAGATTGGTATTAGGCCTACTTCGATGGTTTCAGAGCCATTTAATATTTACTTATATAGTAAACGCCTAGTGATATTTCACTGCCACACATTCCCCCCTTCTCAGGACTTTTCGTTTTTTTTTGCTTTTTTTATTATTACACTTGCCAAATATTATGAAAATGGCTGTATTCAAAGATTAATTTTCTTATTAGTTGCTTCCCAATAAACATTGGAAACTGATAAGGCGCTTATTCAACAAAAATTAGTCTTCTTCTGCTTGAAAACTAGCTTTTTTTCAGCTTAGGTCGTTTGTTGGGTAGCTGAATTTGACTGTTATGAGACCAATCATTTTTATTATTAACTAGCAGACCCGACGAACTTCGTTTCGTCTAAAATTGATTTATTCTTTGATTAGTTCTCGAGTTATGCAGAAATTTCTGGTTCATTTGTATGGAAGCCACTCTTTTCAAAGAGGGGAGGGGTCTCGAACCATCTTAAGAACCTTCCCCGGCGGTGCTGGATATCACATTAGTATGCGAAGTCATTTTATTTCAGACGCTTTGCTACACTCCATGTCGTTTTATATAGTAAATATTGCAATTATATTTTCAGATATATCGCTGCTTTTCACATGTTTTCCACTGAGCATTATGCGAGCACCACTCGCGCTCATTACAAAACTAGCGACACTGAGCACTTTATGCGAGCACCACTCGCGCTCATTTAAAAAAAATAGTCACACTTAGTTTTACTGAGCACTTTTTGCGAGCACCACTCGCGCTCATTTAAAAAAAATATCAAAACTGAGTTGCATTGAGCATTTTATGCGAGCACCACTCGCGCTTATTACAAAAATAGCTACACTGAGCACTTTATGCGAGCACCACTCGCGCTCATTTAAAAAAAAAACTTAGTTGCACTGAGCACTTTAAGCGAGCACCACTCGCGCTCATTTGAAAAAATAGCAACACTGTGTTGCACTGAGCACTTTTTGCGAGCACCACTCGCGCTCATTACAAAACTAGCGAAACTGAGCACTTTATGCGAGCACCACTCGCGCTCATTACAAAAATAGCGACACTGAGCACTTTATGGGAGCACCACTCGCGCTCATAACTAAAATTAGCAACCCCATTTTTTTAGGCTGTATTTATTTTCATTAGTATTCCACTGATATTTGCTGATATCTTAGTTTAGGAAAAGTTTTGACTCAGCGGTCGTGATGTCGAGTCGAAATATGGGTCTGAAAATACCACAAAGTGAATAAGGGTATGTTCACAAGTTAATCGAACCGAAAAGCAAAGCATGGCAAGCGTATGAACATTCCAAGCGCCCTTCGCACGTTAATGCCAGCAGAGGACACAATTACCAAACTTAAAGGCAATTGTAAAGCTCTGACGTATATATTTTCACATATATGTACTCACCATTTATGTATTCTGAAATATACCTATTTCTTCATAACGGGAATTTCCAAAAGATACCTCCCCCGATAATGATAGTGTTTCTTTTTTTTTCGAGCACTTAACTTTTACTTTTTTTTATCACTCGCGTAGTACAAACGAAGAATGGTACATGATACAATTTGTCCTTGGGCACTCCCGCTTGTTTAAAACCAGATTCCAAATAAATGTATGATTTTAAATGAGGAGCTTGTTCCGTTAATATACAAGCGGGAGTCTCCAAGAAAACCTTTTACCTACGATGGTGCAGCACGTGTGACTGACATCTACGTGCAACGACTGCTTCGATTATTGTTTATTCGATTATTGGTATTAGGCCTACTTCGATGGTTTCAGAGCCATTTAATATTTACTTATATAGTAAACGCCTAGTGATATTTCACTGCCGCACAGCAGGCAGTGCTGGCAATATCATGACAAGTAAAGAACGAAAGAAATTTCAAAATTTATAGAAATAAAGGGAAAAAAAGGTTTAGGCAGTTAAAAGAAGAAGTGAGCCTTTGTGTGCCTTGGTCAATTACCAACAGTTTGCTATAGGATTCAATTCCGAAACACAGAAAACCACAACGCTCCAACGGCAAATTCCATTCGTCAGGCCAACCAATAATGGGGGGCGTAAACTAATTACGTACGCGCTTATGAGGATAGAGAGTGGAGATTATCTCATCTCATCATGAAATGATTGAATGAACGCTTGGAGATGCATTGCTCACAGGTGTCAGCGATTATTCTGCGTTGTCAAATATACGCGCCAGAAAGACCGCTTCGTTACAGTAATTTCCTATTCCTGGAATTGAGAAGCGGTAATTATTCCTTTTTTAGTATCTTTATTAAGGAGACTTTCAGCCCTAGGCTGGCTCGCCTTCGGCGATTATGCCTTAAACAAGCCTGTCCGAGCTATCTGCCAACAATTCAATCAATATTTTTAATATTTTGAAATGTACCGACATCGACTTCCAGTAGCTCTCGTCCAATAAAAAATTTAGAAATAATAAACAAATTTGTTTATCACACTTTTGTTTAAACATCATATAATTGTTTGCTTAGTTTTGCTTCTTTCAATATTTACCAGTGATTAAATTTGTTTCTAACCAACTACAAAATGAGAAAATAATCACATAATCACTTCACCGTCAACTGCTTATAGAGAAGATATATCGAAAAATATTTGTTCAACAATAACAAATGGAAAATCGTAGGACGCCAATGAAGAACTTTTATCGTTCCAACGTGCCCACATCAACAAAAGGTTAAAACTTTCTCATTAACAAGTGAAATCGTTGCTCGTTACAGTTTTTGGTTGAACGGTCCCGTCCTCATTCCGTAATCCATAAAACATTTACCAATTTCAACTCAGCAAGAGCGTAATCGGAAGCACTAAGCCGAATGAAGAAATATGAATTCTCTGTTTGTAACTTCTTGTCGATGCGTACCACTGCCGCCGCCACCCCCAGTCGGAATAGATAGAGACTTTCCTTTCGTCGGACGCCAGCTTGTGCGTCCTTCAACCGTTTTTGCTCCACCAAACATCGAAAGCAACTCGAAGAACAGAAGCAAAGTTCCAACCAGAAATGGCGCACACACGACGCACATATTCCTCCTACTAGAGACGTGGGGGCTAGACCATTTGAGCAGAGTCAAGTTTCCGTTTACAATAAAAGTCAGATCGTTCCTTCCCAGCACTGAGCTGCGAGACTTCAATTACAGTTGTTACTTGAACGGTGCGGTTTTTGAGTGTACCTCTTGAAACTATTATTAAGAAGTTTTCAAACATTGAGAATGCCTTAAAAGTTGATTGAATTTAGAACCATATGCAACCAATAAAACCACTCCCTCGACGCATCTCCAAATTTCTTTGTTGGTATCAGTTCCAAGTACAGTAACACGCCAACCAACAAGACACGAATTCATACAATGGCAGATACTAGAACTGAGCTTAAATGGAAGTAAGTTCAGGTAGAAAAGTAAATGAAGAAGAGGATGATATTTAATTTAGTTCTATTTTGTCCATGGTTATTTAAGAAAAATGGATACTTTCAGGCAGCCAATGCGAAGCAATTAACCTTTCTAATGCATTAGAAAAAAGTTACACATTGTGCATTGGGGTCCATTTGGACCCAAGATTTCATCTTGATCACAAAAACTCAAATTTCAACCGATTTTCGATCTTTAGGCACCAAACGAAAGCTGTAGGTTCCAATAACTAGCCCACGGGGTGATTCATCCAAATTGACCACTCAAGTCCCCGGGGAACCTGTGCTAAAGAGGTACTGTTTGAGCTTCTTAATTTAACACCAAATTATCGAGTTTCGTGTTATGAAACATAAAATTGCTTGCAAATATGTGCTCTGATGACCCCAACTGTATTTGCTATATTGTATATGCCATTTCTGGGCAAATTTATCCCTCGAGCGGTCATCGGAAAGCCCTCTGGAAGATCCGGAACTTCCGTAAAATTGGCCAATTCTAAAAGTTCATCCCAGAGCTTCGCGATTTTTTGATAACCATTCATTCTGGAAAATTGTGGGTTCTATCAATAGTTAAAGCCTTCTGTGACCTACGAATGTCCAAGAAACGGTCCTCCGGAAAATCCGGAACATCCGTAAAACGGCCAATTCCAAAAGTTAATCCTAGAGCTCCGCGATTTTTTTGTAATGATTTATTCTGGCAAATTGTGGGTGCTATCAATAGTTAAAGCCCTCTGTGACCTACAAATGTCCCAGAAACGGTCCTCCGGAAGATCCGGAACATCCGTAAAACGGCCGATTTCAAAAGTTTATCCTGGAGCTCCGCGATTTTTTCGTTATGATTCATTCTGGCAAATTGTGGGTGCAATCAATAGGTAAAGTCTTCTGTGACCTTCAAATGTCCCAGAAATGGTCCTCCGGAAGATCCGGAACATCCGTAAAACGGCCAATTCCAAAAGTTTATCCTAGAGCTTCGCGATTTTTTCGTAATGATTCATTCTGGCAAATTGTGGGTGCAATCAATAGTTAAAGCCCTCTGTGACCTACAAATGTCCCAGAAACGGTCCTCCGGAAGATCCGGAACATCCGTAAAACGGCCAATTCCAAAAGTTTATCCTAGAGCTCCGCGATTTTTTCGTTATGATTCATTCTGGCAAATTGTGGGTGCAATCAATAGGTAAAGTCTTCTGTGACCTCCAAATGTCCCAGAAACGGTCCTCTGGAAGATCCGGGACATCCGTAAAAGTGGCTAATTCTAAAATTCCATCCCAAAGCTTCGCGATTTTTTGATAACCATTCATTCTCGCAAATTGTGGGGGCAATCAATCGTTAAAGCCTTCTGTTACCTCCAAATGCCCCAGAAATGATTCTCCGGAAGATCCGGAATATCCGTGAAATGGCCAATTCCAAAAGCTCATCCCAGAGCTTCGCGATTTTTTGACAACCATTCATTCTGGCAAATTGTGGGTGCAACAAACAGTTAAAGTCTTCTGTGACCCCAAAATGTCCCAGAAACGGTCCTTCGGAAGATCCGGAACATCCGTAAAATGGCCAATTCTAAAAGTTAATCCCAGAACTTTGTGATTTTTTTTGGAACATCCGTGAAAATTGTCAATTCCAAAAGATAATCCCAGAGATTCGCATTATTTCGTAATCATCCATCCTGACGAATAATGGATGCAATCAGTAGTGAAAGTTTTCAGTAATCCCAAAAAGCTCCCGACAACGGTCATCCGAAAGATCCGGATCATACGTAAAAGTGGCCAATTTCAAAAATACATCTCAGAGCTTCGCAATTCATTCATAACCGAATCGCCTGTGCAATCAATTGTGCAAGTCTTCAGCGACCCGGAAATGCTCCCGAAAGGAGCAGATACCACAAAATCATTCCAGAGCATTGCTATTTTAATAGTAACCATTCATACGGGCAAATTGTGTACGCAATAAATTGTTTAAGTCTTCTGAGATGATCACAAACGGCCCTCCGGGAAATCCGAAACATTCGTAAAAGTGGCCAGTTCCAAAAGTTCATCTCAAAACAAATTCTCGAAACTGTTTATATCATCGAATAAATTACGCAATGAATAGTGAAAGTCTATTGTGGCCCGAAATGACCACAATACGGACCACAATACGGTCAAGAAGCCCGAAACATGAGCACTTTTGTTAGCATTCCCGTAGTAATGGTGAATTATATATAGAGTAAATAGTGAAAGTCCTCTGTGACCTATCAAAAGTTTATCACATTCGATTTTTTGGACATTAAAATTCACATTGTTAACGGCTCCGGTTCTCCGGGAAATTTGGGACATCCGCTAGAAGTATGATCCCCGGGGAGACTTGATCACCCCCTGTTTTATCGAGAACTAAAGTAGTTTAGTATTTTTAAGTATAGATCCTCTAGACAAATAACTTTTATGTGGTGAGTTGTTTTTTGGATTGACAAACCTTATTCATTCTGCAGGCCGGTTTGTGTGTTTTGACTTTCCCAAAGACTTGTTTATTGGCCACGCAAAATTTGATCAACTTTTCGTAACAATGACGAAATGCTTTCATTTTTTCACAGCACAAAGCCATATATATGCTTAATGATCTGTACTGATGACAATGCCAACATTCCATCAAAGTTTTAGAATATTTGGATTTGAAGTTATTGCCTTAATATGAAGACACTTGATTAGTTTATTTATTTTATTTCGGCAACCAACGTAAACTAGCACATATTCATAGACCCGAGGAATTTTGGCATTTGAGCGGGTCGTTTTCTCGAACAAAAGTTCATTTTGCGTTCATTATGCGACCCCATCAAACGTCATAATTTCTTGGGTGAGTTCATTTTGCGTTAGTCTATATACATGTTTGTTTTTGTAATGCTATAGTATGATTAAATAATAGTTTTTTTTTAGTAAAGTGATGTATAATTTTGATTTTGAATTTATATTGCTGAATTTGTAATGTTTGTTCTTTGAAAATATTGTCTGTTGTTATGCCGAGACATTGTTAAGTCAATAGTTTCGCAGTGTTGATTGTAAACAGCCATCTTTCGGTTGAGAGGCCCAAATTCGGCGTAATTTGTTCGGCAGTGGTTGGTTAAAAATAATGTTTTATGTCGAAGTAGCCGAGAAGGTATGTAAAAATTAAATTTCGATAATTCTTAGAGTCTGTGTGGAAATCGCGCATGTTTATTTATTCTTGGTTGTGATACATCGGAAATCAGAGAATGGGATCAAGTCAACCCAGTCTCCCCTAGTTGAAATTTTCTAGGATGTCTGAATGTGCACAAAACCGTCCTCCGGGAGATCAGGAATATCAGTGAAAATGGTCAATTCCAAAAGTTCATCCCACAGCTTAGCTAATTTTCGCTTTCATTCATATGGGTGAATTATGTACGCAATCAATAGCGAAAATCCTCCGTGATATGCAATGACAATAATAAAAGTCAAGTCAAGTACGAGATACTGAAGACGGCCTTACTGTTAAGGTCGAAATACGTATCTGCAAAACACATAGTGGAATCAAATCAATTGATGGAATCAAATGGAATTGCACAAACTCGTCTGATGACAAGTAATGACATTCCACTGATAGCTCAAAATAATTTTCTTATCAATAATAAAAATTCCTTCATAAAATCCGGAACATCCGTAAAAGACGCCAAATCCAACAGTTAGCGTAACAGAACATCATTAGCCAGCGATGACGGCGTGGCGGCGTTCCTCGTTGAATTCCTCCGAAGCTTCTACAGAAGCTCCTCTGGAAGTTATTCAAGAACTCCACCGAACTTCTTTCGAAAGTTTATCCAGAGATTCTCAACGAAGTGTCACGGAAGTTCCTCCGTGAATTCTTTTTCGAATTGGCCACATTCACGGATGTTCCGGATCTTCCGGAGTACCATTACCGAACAGTACCAAAAACTTGTATTATTGATTGCAAACACAATTCGTCAGGATAGGTAGTTACGAAAAAATTGCGATGCTCTGAGATATTATTTTGGAGTTGAGCACTTTTACGAATGAACTGGATCTTCCGGAGGACCGTTTCTTACGAACTTGGAGGTCACAGAAGACTTTCCCTATTAATTTGCCAGAATGAAAGGTTACGAAAAAAAATCACTGTGCTGAAGTTTTGAAATTGTCCACTTTAACGGATGTTACAGATCTTCCGAAGGATTGTTTCTACGACATTTGTAGACCACAGAAGACTTTCACTATTGATTGCACCCACAATTCACCAGAATGGATGGTTACGAAAAAAATGCTGGGTTGAACTTTTGGAATGGCCACTTTCACGGATGTTCCGGATCTTCTGGAGGACCGCTTTTGTGGCATTTTGGAGGTCACAGAAGATTTTCATTATTGATTGCATCCATAATTCGCCAGAATATATTATTATGAAAAAAATACAAAGCTCTGGGACGAACTTTTGAAATTGTCCATTTTTACGGATGTTCCTGATCTTCCAAAGAACCATTTCTGGGGCATTTGGAGGTCATAGAAGACATTTACTATTGATTGCACCCACAATTTGCCAGAATGAATGGTTTTAAAAAAATCCCGAAACTCTCCTGAAACTTAGGGCCCTCCTTAGCCGTGCGGTAAGATGCGCGGCTACAAAGCAAGACCATGCTGAGGATGGCTGGGCTCGATTCCCGGTGCCGGTCTAGGCAATTTCCGGGTTGGAAATTGTCTCGTCTTCCCTGGACATAAAAGTATCAACGTGTTAGCCTCATAATATACGAATGCAAAAATGGTAACCTGGCTTAGAATCCTTGCAGTTAATAACTGTGGAAGTGCTTAATGAACACTAAGCTGCGAGGCGGCTCTGTCCCAGTGTGGGGATGTAATGCCAATAAGAAGAAGAAGAAACTCTAGGGTGAACTTTTGGAATTGGCCATTTTACGGATGTTCCGGATCTTCCGGAGGACCGTTTTTGGTACATTTGTAGGTCACAGAAGGCTTTAACTATTGATTGCGCCCACAATTTGCTAGAATGAATGGTTATCAAAAAATCGCAAAGCTCTGGGATGAACTTTAGAATTGGCCACTTTTACGGATGTTCCGGATCTTCCGGAGGACCGTTTCTGGGACATTTTGGAGTCACAGAAGACATTAACTGTTTATTGCACCCACAATTTGCGAGAATGAATGGTTATCAAAAAATCGCGAAGCTCTAGGATAAACTTTTGGAATTGGCCGTTCTACGGATGTTCCAGATCTTCCAGAGGACCGTTTCTGAGACATTTGGGGGTCACAGAAGGCTATAACTATTGATTGCCCCCACAATTTGCCAGAATGAATGGTTTTAAAAAAAATCGCGAAGCTCTAGGATAAACTTTTGGAATTGGTTGTTTTACGGATGTTCCGGATCTTCCGGAGGACCGTTTCTGGGACATTTGTAGGTCACAGAGGGCTTTAACTATTGATTGCACCCACAATTTGCCAAAATGAATCATTACGAAAAAATGCGGAGCTCTAGGATAAACTTTTGGAATTGGCCGTTTTACGGATGTTCCGGATTTTCCGGAGGACCGTTTCTGGGACATTTGTAGGTCACAGAGGGCAATAACTATTGATTGCACCCACAATTTGCCAGAATGAATCATTACGAAAAAAATGCGGAGCTCTAGGATAAACTTTTGGAATTGGCCGTTTTACGGATGTTCCGGATCTTCCGGAGGACCGTTTCTGGGACACTCGTAGGTCACAGAAGGCTTTAACTATTGATAGCCCCCATAATTTTCCAGAATGAATGGTTATCAAAAAATCGCGAAGCTCTGGGATGAACTTTTAGAATTGGCCAATTTTACGGAAGTTCCGGATCTTCCAGAGGGCTTTCCGATTACCGCTCGAGGGATAAATTTGCCCAGAAATGGCATATACAATATAGCAAATAGAGCTGGGATCATCAGAGCACATATTTGCAAGCAATTTTATGTTTCATAACACGAAACTCGATAATTTGGTGCTAAATTAAGAAGCTCAAACAGTACCTCTTTAGCACAGGTTCCCCGGGGACTAGAGTGGTCAATTGAATCACCCCATGGGCTTGTTATTGGAACCTACAGCTTTCGTTTGGTGCCTAAAAATCGAAAATCGGTTGAAATTTGAGTTTTTGTGATCGAGATGAAATCTTGGGTCCAAATGGACCCCAATGCACAATGTGTCACTTTTTTTGTGGCGCCTCTCCTAGATGTCGCTGGAAGCTGATTTTTGCAGGGAATCCTTATTTCCAAAAGTTAGGAAAAGTCAGAATTTTTCAGATTTTTATCTCGTTGCGTTACAAAGTTACAGCGGTGTTTTGGGTGTGCTTGGGTCGAAATGGACCCCAATGCACTAGGATCGCTCACACAATGCGTGCCTGTGGCGTGGCATGCGTAATATATAGTGCAACTCCGTGCCTAACAATTCCTGTTAAACTTTGGGTTCTCTATTAGCAATTTTTTTTTCAACTGGTATTACTACCTGATAGGAATCATTTTTTTTCTGTTAAGCACATAAGTTGACCAAAATTCCCCGCCAAAATACTGACAATGTTTACTTAGAAATTTAAATTAAGAATGGGCAATTTCAAGGAAAGCTCCATAGTTCCATAGAAGTAAATGTCTCGAAAGAATTAACACGAGAAATTCATTAAAAATTTCACAGGAAACTCGAATGCATTTGCCGTGAAAATTGAAAATAATTTATCGCGGTAACTCGCATGAAATTCTCGTGGAAAGTCAGATGAATTCGATTGGAAATGAGAATTGAATTTGGAAAAATCGTTCGTTGAAATTCGGATGCATTTCTCGTGCTATTTCGGAGGAATTTTTCTCGTGAATTTATCGTGGAACTTAAAATGAATTTTCCGAAGAAAGTCGAATGATTTTCTCTAAAAAATATAAATAAATAAATAATTCCAGTGAATTGCATGACGAGACTCGAATAAATTTCCCGTGAAAATTCGAATGAATTTCCCGTGGAAAATTTTCCATGGTCATTCGGATGGATTGTACCTCGTTTGGCATAACGGTTGATTAGCATAATGGTCGTTTGTCAAACGTTTGGTTATTTGGCATAATTGACATCAGATTTGAGTGTTTGATGTAAGGTACCCTGGAGCAGGTGAAAATACGGATTAATTGGGTACTATGGCTGCCGATGAATCGATTAACATTTTTAGTGGTAACAATGTTCTAGAAATATGAAGCAGGACTATCAATCGAATAGACCTGACTCAAAAATATTTGGAATCAAAGACATTGAAGGCACCATGCTAATGGTATTTGTCTGATCATGGCTTCAAACTATTGGGAAAAGCTATTACTTGAATTTCAACTCAATTGATTTCCAACAGAATAGTCGATTCTAAATTTATCATCGATGTGACTAGTTGAGCAATTAAATAATTGTGTGACATCGAAAACGAATAAAATATTTTTACTCGGACTAACGGCTTTTCAGTCTGGCGAAGGAATCGAGACGTTACGTTTTGCCTTTCTCGTATACTAAGTATACGTAAAGGCTATAATTTTCGGGTACTTATTTAAAAGGACGTATGCGATTTTGTAAACAGAAATTAAAACGCCGATTTATCCAATCTGATAGCACTCACACGCAAATCATGACCACAAACAGTTAGAGGAAGCCTTCGGCTACCTGTTGGTGGTGTTGGTTTGCGTGGGGGTGCCATCAGATTGGACAAATCGACGTTTGAATCTTTGTTTACAGAATCACATACGTCCTTTTGAATAAGTACCCGAGATATGTTCACTCCAAAAACATATTTTTTATAGAAGGCCCAGAGACCCATAGTGTTATATACCAATCGACTCAGTTCGACGAATTTTCAGGCACTTATCCTCACACGATTTACTCGCAAGTTGCAATCAACGCAGAATCCTGTCCCATTGTTGTTTTGGGTCATTAGGCCGAAAGAGTCGTTTGGCCGAAAGGGTCATTTGACCGAAAAGGTCATTTGACCGAATATGACATTTGGCCGAATAGTTCATTTGAAAAGTGAAAAATTAGGAATGAGAAGAGAGACGTCTCACTTCTCACACTTCATTTTCCTCTTCTTACTGTAAAAAGTGAGAAGCGCGAAATGAGTAGTGAGACGTCCCACTACCCACTTCGCACTACTCACTTTTTACAGTGAGAAGTGAGAAATGAGGAGTGAGAAGTAAGACGTCTCACTTCTCAATCCTCATTTCTCATTTCTCACTGTGAAAAAGAGGGCGCGAAGTAAGTAGTAAGACGTCTCACTACTCACTTTTCATTTTCTCTTCTCATTGTACACTTTTTACAGCGAGAAGTGAAAAATGAGGAGTGAGAAGAAAGACGTCTCACTTCTCACTCCCCATTTAGTACTTCTCACTATAAAAAGTGAGTAGTGCGAAGGGGGTAGTAAGACGTTTACTGCTCATTTGCATAAATGCATACATTGCAAGAAGGAGCATATACCGGACGAATATATCCTTCAAAATAAGGGAACATGTCTTCTCTTGCATCCAGCGATCAAATGCATCCTTCAAAAGAAGGGATCATATCTTCGATTGCCAACAAATGCCTGAATTGAAAAAAAGGATCATATTCTCTCTGGCTTTCTACTGGGCAATTGCATTCATTAAAGGAGGGGCTCATATCTTACGTTGACTTGAACCGAACAAATGCTTGAATTTCTATTGTCTTCTGCCGTACTAATGCACCATTTAGAAAACAATGATCATTTCTGCACCTACCTTAAACCGAGCAAACGTCTGATTTAGAAGAAGGAGCCATATCCTCTTTTACTTCTGCCGGGAAAATGCAGGATCATATCTTCCCTTGCTTAAAACCGAGAAAACTCCTGAATTGAAAGAATGAACCTTTTCCTATTATGCCTTAAAATAACGGCATGCAATAACACACTTTTTCATGGCGAAACGAAACTCGCTGCAGTGTAAAACGCGCTAAAATTCCAATTCGGAATAAAAATCTGACAATAATCTTATTTCACTTAAAAATAAAAGTAGGCTTGATTAAATATGGCCAATACTGATAAACCGTAACACACTCTTGCGAAGAAAAACAGCGTTCCAACGCGTTGAGGAGGTCAATTACATAAACACAGCATTGTTGCTTCAACAACATATAAAAAATTAAATGCAAAATCTTAATCTGCTCGATTGGGACACACTTTACAGCATGTATCATGCAAACTTTCTTACGATTCAAATTATCACACGCAGTTAAACACTCTAAAAATTACACGCTTTGGGAATATTTGATTCCATACTGAATAATGTCAAATAGATTACTAGATGGGGATTGTAAAAAAAGCATAAAATGTTTTGGGATTAAATCCCAGGATTCAATCCTCCCATACAAACTAGGATAGGATGTGCTAAGTAGTCATTAAAAATCGTACCGATTTTCTGTCACAATCGTACCGGTTGCTGATTGGTTGAAAATGACAATCATTTAGTTCGATTGGCGATGGCGCGTTTTTCGTAGGGCAGCATGTTGTTAGTTTGGCCCTGTTGCTGGTTTGTAATGTTGATATTTATCAATAAACGTAAATGTTTGAGTTCGAGTTTTTTGACACAACATTAATTTGTTTTGAACTTGAAAATATTTTCAAGGGTTGCAAAGGTTTAAAACTGTTGATTTTAAGCATTATCATTCACTTTTCTGTCATTTTCGACCTCAAAATCATTATTTCATTTGCGGAAATGTCTCCCTGTTAGCCTTTCTCTTCTCTTACGTAAATATTGGATGGAACCGAAAGAAAAACATCAAGTTTTGACACATAGTATTTGGAAGACGTTGTAACAAATCAATTTGGCTGCACTGGCGGCCACCTCGTCAGAGCAGCCGACTAAAAAACAACAAGGCAGGCTGAACATTTCACTATGTTGCAACTATTCGGAAAGAAACAATCTTTGCGTATGTGCCATCAAACATAACTCTCTTGCAATCTAAAAAGCGCAAGAGGTGGAGCCTACAGAAACATCCTTCGATTGCAGTAAAATTGCAAAAATGGTGCAAAATACTACAGCGGAAAAAAAAATAAAATAAAAATATAAAACTGGATTCGATTTATGGATCTTGTGATTGATAGTCCTTCACTCTACCACAGCACCATTCAACATTTCGAAGGGAATGCATGTTGACTCACCATAAAAACCATACTATTATGAAGTTTTGTACTCAGGGTTCCTGTTACTTGATTGCACCATCACAGGAAAAAATGTGAGTTGTCAAAACGTTGAACGATGCTAAATTAAACATGACGACACATTCAACTTATCTGCAACTTAATTTAAACAAACAATTAAATTTTGAAAGACGCTTTGAAGTAACATGGTAAAAAATATGCAACTTTATGATTTTGTTTCGTGTTTGCAACATGAAGTGCAGTATTCTTTGTTTGTTTGTTTCCAAATCACAAAAACGTACCGCATTGCAATTTTAATGGAACATTGATCACAATTCGAACGTTTTTGACATCTTGATGAAACTTTTTCGTGCTTTGATGTTTTTCCAATGCCTTTAATGAAACTGGATAGAAACAAATTGTTTTTAGGAAGATGTTGCGTGTGCTACTTGGGTTGTCACATCCTATCCTAGCATACAAAGTGGAAAAAGACAATGCATGCCTGGATTGGGATCGTTTGCGTGATTGGGATTGATGCCTCTATCATTTTTTGAATCTCAGCATCTTCCAGAGTGTGATCTTTTGAAGACTGCACGAAAGTAGTGATAGGGAGTTTGTTTTAATTAGAGGTAAATTGGGACCAGCGTCATTTTCGATTCCTTTAAACCAGACAATTGTATGAGGGTGAACAACCAAGCAAAGCCCATGAATATTCAATGATATTTTGAATTTGATTTTTTCTTATGGGTTTTTATAATCTGATAAGGCTTCAAACGAGGCAATTATCTAAAGACATGCTGAGTCAGAGAATCAGCATCGGGGGATATCAGTAATGATGGCAATTGATCTACCTTAAAGTTGAAATTTACCAAGTCATTTAACCAAGTCAACCAACGCAATCAAACTATCGATAGACCCAATTTAGAAATTGATATATCTTGATCCGAAGATGCCTGGAGTTGTTTTTTTTTCTGATCCGACAAAATCCAGTAGTTTTACTCAATTGGCTTTCCCAGTCTGAAGAATACGGACGATGGTTTTTACTTACTCGACGTTACAGTTGTTGAATGTTAACAAATAAACCCACCCAAGCAACCAAAAGTTCGGATAAGAGGGGATGTTTAGGCTTAATCAGCTTACATTTTAAGTAATTTTCTGAATGGTTAGGCTGACCAGATCATTTCGGTGAAAAAACGGGACAAACGCGCTTTAAAAACGGGACATGTCAAAAAAATTAAAGAGCTTGGGAAATTTCAAAATGTATGGGCTTAATTTTCATTTTCCTAATCTAATCTAATCTAATCTCATACATTCGTAGCCATTACTTGGAAGCATCAAGCGACTTCATGAATACCTAAAGTCACATCTTCTTCTTCTTATTGGCATTACATCCCCACACTGGGACAGAGCCGCCTCGCAGCTTAGTGTTCATCAAGCACTTCCACAGTTATTAACTTACGAGGTTTCTAAGCCAAGTTACCATTTCTGCATTCGTATATCATGAGGCTAACACGATGATACTTTTATGCCCAAGGAAGTCGAGATAATTTCCAATCCGAAAATTGCCTAGACCGGCACCGGGAATCGAACCCAGCCACCCTCAGCATGGTCTTGCTTTGTAGCCGCGCATCTTACCGCACGGCTAAGGAGCCTACAAGTCACATAATAGCTTGGAATCGAGGGGAAAAGAAGAAAGCGTGGACCTCCCGTACCAATTTTCATTTTCCTTGTAAGAAATTAGAAATATTTTAGTGTGAATCATTCACCACTATAACTTTCTATTGTATTAAGTTGGTTGTGGAAAAATACTAAACTACAAATATTTCACTCTTTAATGGGAAGCAGACAAAAACACGAAGGAATAGAAAATTACGCATATTTCAATATAAAAAAACAATGGGGATTTTTTTTAATCTACTCTTAGGCATCCATTAAGGTATTGTTAAAGACCAAAAGTAGCATCACGCTTCGGGAATCTTGTCAATTGATTTTGTTCCAACATCACATCTCCTAAAACAGCAGTGCTCATGCAGTTTCGTCGCGGAAAGGTAAAAAATCCTGGCCAATTTATAGCCTGGTTTATAGCTCGGACTCTCGGAGATTTCCGCTGGGTTGTATTTTAAATCGAGCCGAATTTCTAATTTTTCATTGCGGAATCCAATTAATTTCGTCCACACACATGGGAGCGAAATTTACAGACAAGTTCCTGATATGTGAAAATCACAACTAAAGCACGTGGGGACTCTAGATCTAGCCTTTAAGCCAAATTTTCTCTCGGTTTCAAACTCCAATCCGAAAATTGCCTAGACCGGCACCGAGAATCGAACCCAGCCACCCTCAGCATGGTCTTGCTTTGTAGCCGTGCGTCTTACCGCACGGTTAAGGAGGGCCCACATTTACTCATTAACAAATACGAAAAACATGATAAAAAAATGAATAAAATCATCAACTCCTGATTCAAAATCCGTCCACCGTGGACGGATTTCGAATCAAAGGATCAAAATCCGTACAGCTATTTTTGAACTAAATATTTAAATTGAAGCAGTCTAATTGATAAAACTACCACTGTAAATAGTTACTAATAGGTAACTAATTTTGCACTCACCACATCACAACAAAGCCGCCACTGTATATGTAGGTTAACATGCGAGAGGTTTTGAAGGAACTGGTCTACAGTGGCGCTATCTAATCATTTCATAGCGGCAGATTTTGCTTTTTCATTAATCCATTAGCAATAATACAGTTACACCCGATTCTTTTTTTACACGGGGGATGCGTTCCATGTAAAAAAAGTTTTCAGTTCAAAATTTGAAAATCCGTGTAAAAAAAGTTTTATGATTTCTCGACAAATCATGCAAAATTGAACAACTTTGCAAACAACTTTGAATAGGATTTTTTTTCTACACGGCCGTGTAAAAACAGAATCGGGTGTACTTTTGGTGCAATTATGCTCTACTCGAAAACAAAATGGCGGCAAAAACTCCACGTTTGGTGGGTAGGGATTTCTCGCTTAACTTTTCAAAAGGACCTAAGTAACATTTTTTTCATGATTTAATTTGAATATTGCAATCAACAGAACAGTATGAAAGCTTTTGCTTACAGTACTCAAATTAATTCATGAAAAAATGTTACTTAGGTCCTTTTGAAAAGTTAAGCGAGATTTGTTTTTGATTTTTGTTGTTTTAATTTCAAAGCCTTCTTTCTATTCTAGGATAAGATAAATTATTTCTACATTAATTTCCTTTAACCGTTTCGTCCACTTTCTTTGGTGAGAGATGAGCCAGCCGAAGGTTGTAAATCGCTCTAATAAGGACGAAAAAAAAACTTTCTATGTATGATCAATGTAAAATCAATGAAAAAAACGGGACAAATTGGGGATTTTTCAGATTACGACGGGACATCACAAAAAGGTTTAAAAAACGGGGCTGTCCCGTTAAATACGGTAAGTATGATCAGCCTATGAATGGTTGGAGCGCAAAAGTGAACTTTGAAGTTAAGGTGCTTGGAACTCAATGTGAACCAAAATTGAACCAGTTGGTTCGGTTAGGAACAAAATTAAGTAAAATCTGAACTTTTGGTTGCTTGGGCAATCTTAAGGTTCCCACAAACACACGCGACGCGACAGTCGCGACGCGATTCTATCGCTTGGCGACAGCGATTCTGTCGCCGTTGGTATGGAAGCGTAAATAGAACATTGCCTGCAGCGACCCAACGATAGAATCGCGGCGACTAGTTGTCGCCGTCGCGGCGATGAAATCGCTTAGGTCTGGGGGAGCCTTTATAGTCACTTTTCCAAAATTTTACAAAAAGCGAGCTTGAAAAACACCCTCTTCACCATTGATTGAACGTGGTTTACCATTATTTACGATAGATAATAGACCATAAAAAAAAGCCACAACCTATCGGCTGAAATGTAGGGCAAATAAAAAAAATAGTTTTTTCAAACCTCCGACCAAGGTCTAATGGCGATTCCGAAGGTCATTCGGTTCACTCCAAAGTAGGGTTCTTGTTGATGCGACTACGTCCGATAGTGATCCAACCAAACCAAACTTTCAGAAAATCGTTGATATTTTTAGAAAAGAGTTTTAGAAATGTTCTGACCTTTTTAATACTCCTTACACCTATTGGAAGATATGCAGGTTATAGAGGCTTAAGGAATTCATAAAGCAAACAAACACACCACGCAAAAAAAGTTAATTTTGAAAATATCCCAGCTTTTATCATGCTATTTGTTTTGAACATGCATGAAAGTATGGCGCGCCCAATAACGGTTCGCTGAGAGTCCACGCTACGGCTCTGATTGTGAATTCAAATGTTCAATCGATATTACTGTTCTTTTAAATCTAAATAAATTTGAACGTTTTTTTTTTTTTTTTTTTCAAATGTTTGTTTTATTAGGCTCAATTGTTTAATTTAAAACTCCACGGAGCCAAAGACTGTTTAATATTACATAACATTATTCTGAAGATGTTTCGGACAAGCGTCGTGAAACATTTTTACGAGATGTCTTCTTTGGAGGGGATTGATCTATGAGTGTAACCTCAGTAGGTTGAATTCTCAGCTGACTCGTTGTTGGCTTTTGCTGCTTCTTATCTTCCGTTTTCAATTTATTTACACAGTCCGTGTATCCCATTATGCCTTTTTTAACGAACCACATCCGATCTGTTTTGTTTTTGAAAGTCATAGTCTCCGCCATTTTTTCCCGCTCTATCATTGAACATGGGATAGAATCTGGATCCATTTGACGTGTTCTCCTTGTTGGGTCGGTTTGCAATGCAACTACTTCCTCCTCTAGCACTTCTATCACGTCGTTCTCCGAGACTTCAATGTTTGGCTGTTCTGCTACTGTTCTTTCGAATCCAATCACAACTCCGGAATAACTTTTCTTTCCGTTTTTCGACTGCCTATTATTCACCTCTCCTTTCAGATGATTGTTCCTCAATTGTGGACACGAGTCTTTTCGGTGTCCTTCCGCTTGACACACGAAGCACTTATTCCGCAAATTTGGATAGTATATCCGTGCCGTCCATTTGGATACCTGGAACGACGGAGGTACTTGCTTTTCCACATCAATATACACACCTCTAACGCCGGTGTGCATATGGTCCAAACCTAAATCTGGTGGGAATTTTTCCCTGATAATACTTTCTACTTTCCCGTATTCTGTAAAACGTTCCTCCAACTCGTCGTCCGGTAATTCGGGTGGCAGATCAAATACTCATCAAATACTGCCTGCCACCATCATCTTCACTTCCACGGAATTACGGGGCTTCTTGCTCCTGACCAGCGAATTTTCCATAGGATCTAATGAAACGAATTAAACAAACAGCGATCTATCCAATGCTGTCCTGTACACCGTTTCCATCAGTAACACATCCGTGTCCAGCTGTCGAACAAAGCCTGCGATCTCTACCCATGTCGGGCGAGGAGCTGAAGGTGGAAACCGAAACTGCACAGTATTCGTAATCATTTCGCACTTCGCAGCGATGCGTACGAACAAGAGAAACCGAAAAACCGAAAAAAATAACTACCGCGTTGTAGCCCTTTTCAAAGACAACCTGCTGCGACGAGAGCAAATGAACAACTGTAAATTTGAACGTTGCTTGTAAAATTCAATCAAATTCAATTGAATATCGAATGTTTATTCGTTTGTTGGAATCAGTTGCAATCTTACTCGTCGTTGAATTTTTAAAACTATTTGCTGTGTTGGCTTGTTGCTATTCATAGCATATCTTGATATACAAACAAATGATATGTCGGAGCAAATTTTTGATAGTTTTACCTGTTTTTTTATCTCTCATATAAATCGGGTCCATATCATGTTTTGTTATTGTTTTCATGGCTTCTGCCCGCGACTTGTTTGGATCTGTTAGTGACCCGCTGGTTTAAAACTACGCGTAAAAGTAGTGCTGGATTGCACTGAAATCGTGTACGCATTACCCTGAAAGATACTTTCCTCTTACTATATTTGCTGAGAAATGCAAAAAATGTTTGCCATTCATATGCAAAACAAGTTCAACACCCCCACTCAGCTTCGCATTCAAATTGTTCTCGACCAACATCGGCGACGACGACGCTTTCTCATGTTACTTTTCTCCTTCTTCTTTCCCTTTTTCATGCATACATCACCGACCCCCCAACTATAACTTTCCGAAATGGTATTGTCTTACACCGCTGCCGGCAACCGGAACCTCACCACCAACCGCACGGAACATTCATGCCGCAACGAACGCAAATAATAATAATAACAATAATAATTACACTGATCCTGACTTCGGCGACCTGATGCTGCAACTGCCCCGGGAATGAACCGGCTCCGAAAACCAGGTTAAAGATAAGGCGAGCGGTGCAGAGTGACACCGGCAACTACACGTGTGTTCCAACGATGGCCAAATCATCCAGTGTGTATGCACATGTAATTAGTGGTGAGTTATCTTTCCTAGATTTTAATTAACAAACAATATTTATGGTACCTTCGAACGACCCACCCCCCAATGGAATCTAGAATCTATGAATCTAAGGGAACGCTCATAAAGTACGTCATACTTTCAAAGGGGTGGATGGGCTTCGATGCTTGTGACGATCCTTACTGAAATTCCAGGGAACACAGATTATCAATTTTGGCGAAAATACCGCACTTTATGAATCATCCCTGATGTACAAAAGCGAAGAAGTTCCTTCGGTTTTGCAGCGTTTAGATGCAAGTTGCCCAAGAAGTCTATCTGTGTGGGTCTTCCGAGTTTCGGCAAGTTATACGGGTTCGAGATCTCCTTACAGACTATGGTGCTATTGTCGTTCAGGTTACTGTCGGAGTAAGAAAACTGCTCCTATAGTTGTTGTGTTATGCTCCATGCAGCGCAGAGTGGAAAGTACAAACAGAAAATGTAATGGTTTTTTAGATCGATATCCGAAACGAAAATTGAATTCACATTTTAATATGGGCAAGGGAAATGGCACAAGCGATAGAATGAATTTTGGAATATGAGAAATGTTATGCCAGTTGCCAGCAACGATTGCAATATCTAGTTCTTATGACACAACCTTCGTAGGTACAGAAACAGAGCCTTGCTGCAATGTAGTGCCTTGTTTCAAGATTATATTTGAATCACTTCCTATGTTTGACAATGCATATCGGCATTTGTATCCGATACATCAATATTGGCTTGGGGCGGTTTGTTGTTTTATTTTATTGAAATATTGTTCGCATTTCAAATTTCTCATCTGGAAGTATTCTTTAATTTGTAACTTTTGCTTTAATTATATTTATCCTTCTTTATTGATCCACTATTTAAAATGAAGTAAATCCAACTACCCATCTACCAACTCGTTTGCTTTTGATCTTGCTGTCAGCTGATCAAGGATTCTGACGAGCTACTGTAAAAACAAATCATGAATGCAATCTGAAGGAATCTGTAACTTTTTCATTTGAGATTTTTTTTATTCATGAACAACATGTACCTACATCATTCGGGCCTTCAAGCTTCCCATTTAAAAACAACTCATATAACAGTAGACGTTTGGAGCTAAAAGAAACTTAGTTTATTACCTTACGTGACATAAAAATATCAATCCCGCAATGTATTAAATATGCAACGTATGACTCATTACTTAGTTGCCGGAATGTTCACATTACATAATAACTGTGATTTGCAATACATGTAACAAAATTAAAACTTTATTGAGCTAAGTGTTTGGTAAATACAGCAAGCACATCCCCCCTCAATATCGTTTATTCCTCCATACCAATGGGAACACACGCTGACTACAAACTTTTGAAAACCTAATAAAAAAGTTATTCCATGGCCCTTTTATAGCCAATTCCTGCGAGCTGCATGTATCGCGCATTTTTGCATGGGAAAACATTTCCGTTGTTGCTTGAAAGCTTGATCTCCTCCCACCTATCGTTGCCGTCCTGGCCGTCGTCGCGGCGAAATGGTTGGGTTTCGCTTCTGAAATAATAAAATCTAACCATTTCTAAAAGCGCTTATTCCCACTCCTGCCCGTGCTTGTGGCCTCGCGTAGTCATAGGAACCTTTCCTCCATTGCCGCTGCAAGGGCCCGAAGCAGAGTAACAACCACCGAAAAATCTAATATTCCATACATTTCCGGAACCGAAAGCGCAGTTTATCCTCCGATGGAGACTCGTCCGAAGAGTTGAGCGCCCGGAAATGCCCAGTAAACCACATATCGTATATGAAATGATAAATGGTATCGCATATATTGCTATTTTCTTTCACATTCGTATATGGCTGCTTATAAAGATGGCTAAAATATGAATAATATTGTATATGATACCTGCGTATGCAATATTTACGATTGCGTTCATGAAAGTCAGAAACCTATATAAACAATATCAGTTTTATCGGATCAAATCGAAAATATCGTTTATGTATACAAATATTGTCATGCAAATCATATACCGATGTGCGTTGTACGTATATAGCTTCCACCTTCTGCGTGTTGAGCACTGAACCACTGAACCTTACCGATTAAATTAATTTCAAAATTACTTACTTCACTCCATCCGATCTGCAAAAATTCCGATTATTGCCGGTGTAATTTTGTGTTGCCAATAATTATCGCTCAATATCTGCACTAACAATAACTAAACATCATCGAACAACTAAAATGTAAATGAGCTGTAAACACAGTTCGAAAGTAAACACTATGAAAGACATTACTGATGTTGACATTTTAGAATCGTTTATACGTCGGTTGAATCGTTTGGCATGATGCGCAATCGTTGTTATGTACGAGCATTATCAGGATAATCATAATTTGTTATCATATACGATTCAAGCCACATTTGTACGTACAACAACAAGGCATCCGAATCGTATCAATGTAGTTCATATCGTACACTGAAGCTCTTGTCAATAATAAATCTCCATCTAGATTATGATTGTCAAAATTTTGCTGCTTTTCAAGAGTTGCTGAGTAGCGCAAGGGTAGAGCACCAGCCTTTAGTTCCAGAGGTCAAATGTTCGAGACAGGGTTGTTACCATTTATTTTTTCAAATATTCACTAAGTCGTATAAATGATCATGAAAACTCGAGAAAGTCCTTATTTAGCACGTATATGGCCTCCACTTTAGTAGGTATATAGCGATTCGGTGCATTATATACAGAATATCTTATGTGTATATGATGACCTATATCAAGAGCAATAAGTATAAAAATGTTGACTGGGTGGTACGATAAAGCGATTATCTGCCACTAGAATCCACCCAGTTCCAGCGCCTCACATAACCGGCAGAATATCCTCCATTTACGAGGAAGCGCTGCGATAGGGAACGAAGCGGCCACACGCTTGAGCCGGAGTGCTATTTAAAGAGGGCCCATTATTGGCGGCAGGAGAGCCATCTACGGGGCGGATATTTCTATATTAGGAACCGCCATTCTGCGTCAAGTTTGGAAACCGAGAATGCCACACACCATCAGCTAAGACCTAAGGCAACTAAATGAGTGGCAAATTTAATCTATTCTATAAAAATAAAATTAACATGAGTTTCATTTTGCGTTCAACAACTTTTGCGCACTCAAGCGCCACCGGAGCATAGGAGGACCATCGTTGACCGCTGAATGAATGGAAACGGGCGGGAAATGAGTGTCCACCAGGGATGCCAGTTTGAAATAAAATATTTATATTTTATAATTTAAGGATTTTTTCCACCTACGTCAATGTTTGTTGTTTAAAAAAAAGGTGCGAAACAAGCCAAAACACTTTTCGACAATTTTCTGTCGTGGTAGCAAAACTTTTTAATACACCCAATATTTTATTACACGTTTGGTATTCTTCAATTTCCCGATTAACCTGATCTTTCACAGCTTTTTAATTGCCACCTGAATTTAGTTTGTTTTATTTTGTGATTTTTTTTCATGGGGTTAACTCATTAACGCCCAAGATCTTAATCGACTAAAGCCCAAGAATAAAATGCATAAAGGTATGAATAACTTCTTCACGTCCGAGATAAGCCGAGAAAGTCTCGATAAAAAAGTCAATTATAATAATTCTCCACGTTAAGCTTCTTACAAGGGCAAATTGCCCTCGTGACACTTGCCTACGATGCACCATGCGTCTCCATACACATTTCCGCACTGTCTACACTAAAACGACATCAACGGACGAGTGGTTATTAGGTATAGGAGTTTGCAGTAGCCATCAGGCAAATAGGTACAGTGCGTATGTGGCGTAGCTAGAAAAATGCTTTGGAGGGGGTGGGGTGTTTGGGGTGACTCTGAATTGCGTTCGATTAAGAAAATTTCAATGATTCTTTCCGACTGCGTGCCACGCCGCTCAAATTCAATTATCTTTGTGTTTCTCAGCTTTTTTTCTAACATGTACACTCTTGAAAATATTGAATTCTACATGTTACTTAATTATCAAAATATCTTAATATTTAGTGAATGTAAGTTGAAAATAAGATTTACAACATTTCACTTTACACGACCAACAGCCTGGTTTGAAGTTTGTGCTCTACTCGATATAATTTTACATGATTTTTGACGTTCATGGTGCCGTTGAGCATGCGTCAAAACTGCTGCCCTGTGTATCATTCCAAACGCAGCCGGTTTAGGACATCGCGTCGCGATACGTTTTTCAAAAAGGTTAAGAAATGAGCATGAGCATGATTGACCGCCCACGGTTGCTACTCCGTTATTGCCAGGTCAGCTGTAATTACACAGAGAACCAACAGATGACGTTTGGGACTAACATCATCTTCAATGTGTAAGAACTGGTGACCCAAAATTAAGCAATACCAGCGCCGGCCGTGTCCGAATGCAGGTCAATTAAGGAATGGGTAGGAAGATGTTGACGTGATACTCGCTCTGATAGAAGCCGACGAATCATGTGCACTTCCACGAGAAATCACTGGGATATTGGAAACATGGGGTAGGTATTGTAGCAGGGTTCGTTTTGGTAAACGGTATGCCGGGTGTAGCGTGTAGTTTAATCAAGGTCAAACAAAAACACAATCGAACGCGCACTAATTCATTGACATACCGACTGCTCAAAGCAGAACAATATATTTCGATGATCACGCAATCGTTGTGCGTGATCAATAGGAAAAGCACTGCTTTCGGTTAGCTAATTAATTAACTCACGCGCACAAAGCAGAACAAATTATTGCGACGACCGCGTGTTCGTTCTGTATATTAAACGAAACTGATAGGACGCGCACTGACTTTTTGTTAATAAATCAACTCACCCGCACAAATCACAATAAATGATCGCACTATCGTTCTGGATGGTCAACGAAACGCACGCACTGATTTTTATTTGCTTACTCTCTCAAACATATTTTTTAATGAAAAGTCTATTTGATATCCTAAAGAACTGGAATTTACAGCTTATTTGTTCCCAATAACTCATCACTGTTGAAAAAACTTTTAAAACCTTTTTTGAACCGTCTAAGACGAGTCCAGCACCACCCCCCCCCCATTCAAATCTACCAAGTCCTGCCATCCCTGCAGACACGCATCCCGACCCCAACCGTGAGGTCGTCCTCAGCGTCCAGCACTTGACTCGACTTGAATTACTCGAGCCAAGTACAAGACACCGAAGACGACCCCACAGCTGAGGCCGAAACACGCATCCACAAAGACAACAAAACCTAGCGGATCTAAATGGAAAGTACTAAACTCGTCTTAGACGGTTGAATACATTCCACTAAAAAAAAGCATAAAATATTTTTCTGACCTTTTTGAAAATATTCTAATCCTTGAATTCTTGTAGAAATATCTGAACACCTGACTTCAGAATTCCTCAAGAATCTAGAGTATTTAAAAATAATAAGTAATTAAATGATATGTTTTACACTTCGATTCAATATTATTTCTAGAACTTCTTGTGCCATAAAACATGAAAAACATCTTCCAGCACATTCTGAAAAAAACTCATGCTAACCGCGTTTACACTGGTTGACTTTGTTCTGTTCAACATGTTCTGACCAAAAATAGTAGCTAAATATTTTCTAATTTTAACGTAAAATGTACGAAAAAAATGCATCACGTTTATTAAATAGATGTTATCTAAAGGATCGAAATTTTCATGAAACATTACATGCAGCTTAGTTTCCCGACGACTTGTTAGTGGCTTACAATTTCTGGAACAGTCTATATTCGTGAAAATGTAATGTAATATCTACCATGAGAAGAATTGTGTGTATTGAATTTATCACGACTTTACGAAAAAGCCAATATCTAGTTAATGAATTTCCTGCTAATATTTAAAAAAATAGATTTTTAGCGTGACGTACTTTATGGGTCTTTCCATTATGATATGCAAATTCCATAATTCTAATTACCAATATACAACAACAATAGTGACACAAAACAGTAGTTGTATATGTTAAAATACGTTTCACCACCATTGGACTTTTTGAAAATAATCAGGCAATTGGAAATTTAGTCAAAAAAAAACTACAAAAAGAAACAATAATAACAGGCAAATTATACTTAACAAACTGTTGTCACTCTTGAATTCCATGAATCTTGGTCGATGGCATCTAAATTTTCCGGAGAACATCACCTCAATCGCACCAGGTTTCAATAATCTTCGCTACTTTCCAGATTGGTAGGCATTATCCGCATTCTCTCCAAAATTCACAGCCAGTCTGTATAGCCCAGCATAGCAATTGGCTTGACAATTCTTGTAAAGCACAAAACATTTCCCTGGTCGTTTTGGAACTCACACTCACACAGGCCAAATTTTCACAGTACACTTTTTGGCTACAGAAAATATCGGCCGCGAAAAAAATCTTCTCAGCAAAAATTTGACGCAACCGACCACGGACAATGATTGCTGCGATCCATCGTTTTTCAAAAAGGTTAAGAAATGAAGATTAAGGCTGTGAACCATTCCACCGATTCGTTGAACTTTTAGTTAAAATTTGACAGTTCGATGGTTATTTCGCCGTGGTTAAAAATAACCCTGCTCCGGAGCATGGTTAGATTTGACAGTTCGATAGTTAAACTTTGTTCGCGAGAAAATTGGCGCCAAATCCATTTCGTTCCGAATAACTATCAATCTGTCAAAACTCAAATGGGTCGGCTTCGGAGTAAAATTTTAATCACGATGGGGAAATAACCATCGAAGTGTCAAATTTTAACTAAAAGTTAAACGAATCGGTGGAATGGTTCACAGCCTAAGTGCATCGTGTATGACAATTGTACCGCTTATGTGAAACATATCCGTATTCATCGGCATTTTAAAATGTTCAAATGTATGTTTGACCTTTCGCCACACCGAATAGTTTTAGAATATGTATTTTTATCGGGTGGCATCGGCGAAAAAACAGTAAAATCTTCTGAAATTGAGACATTATACTTTGAATCTTTGCCCCTACTGCAAGACACTGAAGTGATTTAAGAACCATCTCATAGAGAAAAATCTGTGTGCAACATTCGAAAGCCAATTAAAATTTTTTTTTGGAAATCTGTTTTGGAAGTTAGTTACTTAAAATCATGTAAACGAAACTGTGGTGCAGGAAATTGTAAAAGCTTTGGTTGCTCAAAACAAATTTTAGGAAATAAAATGTGCTTCAATAGCTGACGAACTCAACATAGCAGGGGTGCCAAGTGCGAGATGGTTCGGTTGATCAAATCAGAAAATATTCTTGATCAAATTTTTGTTTGCGGCGGAGTATTCCGAACAACTCATATGAGAAAAAATATTTCGTACATACCCCAGAAGAAATATCTTTGCAACGCGATAATGATCATAATAAATGTATTATGTACCGATTTTGGACACTTTGAGAACGATGCCGAATGATAAGCACATCTACAAAGCACTGTTTCGCGAAAAAAGAAGCAGTTCCTGGGTAGCTGACGGATAATACTGATGGAATAAAATTCAAAGATAGCGACTTTTTCTAAAAAAAAACTATTAATATATTTCTGTACCAAGATGCACTTGACGTAGAGGCAAATGGTGTAGGCAACGCAGTTGGTCGGCACAAAATTCCTTGTGCTTACATGGTTTTAGGAAATTTGGATCCCCATCAACCTTGTCTCACCGACAAAGTTCAATTGATTCTTGTGTGCAAAACCAAATACTTTTCATACTTTGGCACGCATGCAGTTTTCCGGTACTAGAAGAAATTTGAATAGTAGTGAAAGGAGAACAAATTAAAAAAAAGTTTTCGGATCCGTATTCACTACTTCTCGAGAAGTTTGTTTTTCTGTAGCACTTGTTATATAGAGCATATTACTTTTGAATATGATTTTTCAGTGAGGGCATATTTGAGAACCCCGGTGTTGAACAAGCAGGATTTGGTTGTCGTAACGAGTCAGCTCAGCTCACTACAGAGGAGTTGCGTTCTGAACAAATTAAAATATTTACATATTTTTTACAATGGAGTTGCTCCTTGCATTGCACACGATCTGTTCGAAGGGTGGGTAAATCATGATTTATCATATTTCAAAAATTAATATTATTTGCAAGCTAAAATCAATTCAGTTTTCTCACAACTGAATTTAAAAACAAAGTGTTTCGTCCAGGGTGGGACTACCCTACGTTGTGATTATTTTTAATGGTGTGGTTCTCCGGAAGACGAATGAGAAAAACTACTGCTTCTGAACTGGACTTCTAATTTATTGCCTCCAAAAGGCAGCGTGCCAGCTCGGAGATTACTTTTGAGACACTGTACAAAACATGAATTTGAGAGTCGCCTTTTATAGGCGACTCTTAGTACAATTTTACAGAGTTGCAATTATGAGAAATGACAAATAGCAGGACTGGAACCACCACCAGTGTTGTAACGTCTCTTTAAAATTTTGCGATTAATAGTCCTGTAAATATAATTGTGTCATTAAATGCGTTATGTATTTTATAAATGTGTCGTGTTCAATAAACTGATGTTGCGGCATTTAAGTGGACTGAAGAAGAGGCAGGGTCAGATTTAAGGGGGGGCAGTGGGTCCGTGGCCCCGGGCTCCCACAAATATTATGTACCAAAACTAACACCTTCCGGCTAAAGCCGGCCCTGATGGAGAGGTATTTATCCAATACGGGTCCATAAACTCATTGCAATGCATTGTGTTGGGAAACCTCAAATCACGTAAAGTTCACTATGAACGAAACAGGGCCGGTTCACGACAGATCATTTTCCAATACTTACTATTATTAAGGCAAGCCCGCCCTAGCCGATATAGTGCAAGATCATCGCTGTTTTGTGAATTTTATCGTTTTACATATTGAGTTATTTATTTAAGCTTCTGGAGTTACCTATTGCTGAAAAATGTTTTTAAGCAAATCTGCATGGTATCTTTTGATTTCATTGTTATTAACCAACATTCCTCAAGCGTACAATGATTTTTATCGGAAATAGTCCATTTGGTGTCCACTACATAGGCCAACGTACGATACTCAGTACTCAGGAACAAAAGGTCGAAAGACAAAATGTCGAAAGAAAAAACGTCGAAAGGACAATCGTCGAACGAGACAAAAGGTCGAAAAGTCAAAACATATAACGGGACGAAAGGCCGAAAGAAACAGAAGTGGAAGCTGCAAAAATGTATTCGCATGGATGGAAATAAAACCTCAAACAAGAAGTAGACTATCTACTAAAACTATAATCTTGAGGCCTAATTTCACTTGACTTCTGCTGGTGCTATCCATGCGAATAATTTTCTGACGCGCGCGTGATTATGCTACCGACGGAAAATATCTGCCATCACCAAGCGAATCATCATTTGATCAAAATTCGTCTCGCCTCAAATTATGCCTTAAGAGCTGCTTTCACTGATGATAGCCAAACGGATGGTACTCCAGACGCCACCGTTGCTGAAATGTGCTCCACCGCGTTGCTACCACAGCTGCCATCGTGGCGAAACAGGCAAGAAATTTCTTCGGAGGCCGATGACAACGACCACACGACCCACACCGACAACTACCACACGACCCACACCAAATTTCCGGCAGGAGCTCTGCCGATGCCGATGGTGGGACCGCGGTCTGCTCTTTACGACATCTCGAACGAAATGACTCGCTCGCGCGGAAAAGCTGCATTCTTGTAATCAATAAAGTTAACCCTTTACCCACGCTGCTTTGGCGAGTGTTACGGTTGCATGATATTTACACGCATACCGATCAACAAAGAGGCGGGACTAATGGGCCTCATTTATTGATTATAAGAAAACTGCTTTCCCGCGCGTTCGTGGCATTTCATTCTCAAATATCGCGGAGAGCGGATTCCGGTCCAAGCATCGGCGGAGTTGCTGAAGCCGATGGCGTGGGTCGTGTGGTCGTCGTCGTAGGCTGATAGTGATTCGAAAGATGCATTGTTATAAGTTAATCGGTTCTTCTCAGGACCATCATTTTATACAAGGGAAGGTTGTTGTGCGATGAATTTTGTTGAAAGTGCACATTAACCGCTTTGCGACGCCATCCGTGGCAGAATCACGAGGGAGAGGCGCGTCGGAGGGAGATGCTACAAATATTTATTTACATGGATGGCATCAGTAGCAGCCAAGTGAAATTTTCTCAAGATTCTTATTTGGTTTTGTCACTGTTTGTGTTTGGGAAAAATTAATCAATTTAAAGGATCACAATATCGTGGAAGCGAAGGTTTAGCCGAGATGCATTTTGTTTAAAGTGCAAATTATAATCGCTTGGCGACAGCAGAATTTTTTCGTCGACATTAGAATCACGAGCGCGCGTCAAAAGAAGAAGCTACAAAAAATAAATTCGCATGGATGGAAATAAAACCTGAAACAAGTAGCAGACTACCTATTGAAATTATAATCTTGAGGGAAAATTTCACTTCACTGTTACTGTTGCTATCCATGCGAATAATTTTCTGCAGCGTATTTCGCTGACGCACGCGTGATCATGCTACCGACGGAAACTATCTGCCATCACCAAGCGATTTATTTGTACTTTGATCAAAATTCGTCTCGCCTCAAGTAGTGGCAAAGGAGCTGCTTCCAGTGATGGTAGCCAATCGTTCCCACTTAACTCATTTCACAGTGTTCGGTAAGTTTTACCGAAATCTCAACAGCAGAACTGTTCGATAAATAATTTTACAGATTTTTTGTAATTTTTTCCATTGTTCAACTGTCAAAATCACCGAAAATCAGTAAAATTATTTACCGAACAGTTCTGCTTATGAGATTTCGGTAAAATTTTACCGAATTCGGTGATTTATTTTAAGTGTGTTAGTACTTCAGATGGCACCGTTGCTGAAATGTGCTCCACCAGCCGCCATCGTAACTAAACAGGCAAGGAAATTTATTCTGAACGCTGCTGATGCTGACGACGCTGACCGCACGACCCACACCATCGGTGGGAATAAAATTTCTGGCAGGAATTCCGCCGATATTGCTTGTACGACCGCGGTATGCTCTTCGCGACATCTCGAACAAAATAGCTCGCGCGCGGGGAGAAGCTGCTTTCTTGTAATCAACAAAGTTAATCCTTTGGTCCCGCCCCTTTGGTGAGTGTTACGATTACACAATATTTGCACTCATACCGATCAACAAAGAGGCGGGACTAATGGGCTTTATTGATTATAAGATTATGATTATATGATATAAGATTATGATGATATGATTATAAGAAAACTGGTTTCCCAAGCGTGCTTTGCATTTCATTTGAACTAGGGGGAAAGACGGCTTTGGCAGGTTTTGTTCTATTATTGTCTTTGATATGCAAAGAATGTTTAGGCCAAATTTGAGCATTCCCTGCCAATAATAGAACAAAACCTGCCAAAGCCGTCATTCCCCCTACTTTAATTCGTTTACCTTTTTGTTTTTGTTTATTACATTATTTTGAACATTTCAAATGGGTGGCCATTTGACCCTTCATCTTTGATTTTGTTTGATTTTTTGTTTTGGGCAAAGTCCATGCGAACTGACTCTTTTGTATCCAATATGTTTGGACAGAAGAATAAAGGGAACCGAAGGGACAACCTCTATTTCTCTGCTATCTACTTCCCAACACTTTGGATGACAGCCATAATTAATTTCCATTTTTTTTATAGTCTTCAAAAGGATTCTTCCTGACATTTTATCGGAAATTCCTCCTGGCATTTCTTTGTTAATTCTTCTGGAAGGTCTTGGAGTTCATTTGGAAATATTTCCATGATTTTGTTCGGAAATTCAACCACATGTTGCTTCGAAAATTCCTTTAAGAATTCCGTCGAACATTTTTCCAGGTATTTTCTTGTCAAGACCATAAAAAATTCCGAGAAACAATCCTTCGAAAATGCTTCCAGGAACTCTAAGAATCGCAAAATCCTCCTGAATTTTTCTTCCTGAAGGCTAGTCCAAATGTTCTATCAGAAAATTCTGAGAATTTCAACCTCGAAATGCTCTAGAAGTTTTTCTAATGCAGCGGTACTAAACCTTTTCTTCAGAGGTACCCCTTCGAACTTTTGTATCAATTAAGGTTTTGTTTTGTTTACTGTAAATGAAAATAAACGTAACTCATAAGATATGTGAAACATGAACCTGAAAACTAACGTAATATATCGGGACCGCTTTGCGATTTGGGCGTACTTTTTTTTTTATAAACAAACATTGTTTCATGGATTCAGCAGAATGCAAGCGATTTTCCCCAAAACTAGCTCCCCTATCTGATAGAGGAAAGCCTATTCTGTTGAATACATATCGTGGTTTTCTCGGGAAATGCCTCCTGGAGCAGGAATTCGCCTTCCAATGTTTGTTTACAAAATAAGTTACGCCCAAATCGCAAAGCGGTCCCGATATGGGTTTTCTTGAAGTTATCAGAAACTTGCGTTTTCCGTGAAACTTCCCAATTCAAAATAAGCTCTTGCATCGAGCTTCCTACAGAACTTATTAAACTATTGGAGGCTTTCAAGCATGTTGAAAGAAAGATTCCGCGCCTCTTGAAAAGAACTTTCAGAGCATCTTAAAGGAAGGCTTCCGAGCCTCTTGAAAAGCGGTTTTCGAGCTACTAAAGCTAAAGAGGCTTCTGAGCGTCTTGAAATAACGCCTCTGAGCCATTTGAAAACATTTTAAGGAAGGCTTCCGAGCCACTCGAAGAGAGGCTTCTGAGCATCTTGAAAACACGCTTCTGAGCCTATTGAAGGGGGGTTGCCCAGCCTTTTGAAAAGAGACTTCCAAACCACTCGAAAGGAAGCCTCCGAGGCTGTTGAATGGAGTGTTCTGAGCTTCTTGAAAGGAGGTTTACAAGCCTCATGAAATGAAATTTCCGACCGCTGCACAGTGGCGAAAATCGTGTTTTTAGCGCGTTTATTTAAACATTTATTATGCAATTTAGCGTAACGGTGTCTTCGAGACATTTTATCAGTAAATTAATGCGCTTCTTTAGAGCTATTTATCTTACTGATCAATCCCCCTAAAAGTTAGATTTTTTTTCCACTTCACAACATATATGATTTGATTCTTCATGAAAGTTGAAGCAAAAGTTTTTCTGAAAAACTTTGTCGAAGACACCAAGTTTTTAATTCCGTTACTTTTCACCCCTTAAAATGGGTTTTTCATCATATCTTTTTCATTTTCATTTTCACATTTTTTGCATGTTCTAGAAAGTTTTAGATAATATTAAAATACGCCCTTTGGTGGCTATTACGAATTAAAGACTTGAAAAATAAAAAAGTTTTAACAGGATATTTTAGTCATATTTGATTTAACTGCAAATTGACAACCGGCAAATTGTTGCAGTCAATCTCTCATGCATAACAAAGTACAGCAATGAACTTTAAACTAATACCTGAACTGTAGAGTTGTAAGGAATGTTTCACCAAAAAACATTTCCTACTATGCAAAGCAAAATCACAAGGAGTTCATAAATCAGCGCACCATGCGTCTCCATATGTTCGTATGCTTATACGTCGAATATGTACAAAGCTTGTTGACATAAAAAGCAATTAATCTTCAAAAGTAATGAAATTACGAACTTGGTGTCTTCGACAAAGTTTTTCAGGAGAACTTTTGCTACAACGCAAGGTATATGCATATTTTAAATTGGAAAAAAATAAATTTTTCATCTCACTTTTACGGGGATTGATTATAAGGCTGAATACCTCTTAAGAAGCACATTAACTTACTGATAAAATGTCTCGAAGACACCTTTATGCTAAATTGCATAATAAATGTACTATTAAATAAACGCGCTAAAAACACGATTATAGCCACCGTGCGCTGTTCTAATGCAACTCCTCCTAGAGTTCCCCATGAAATCACTCTGGATTAGTGTTGGGAAATGTACATTAAAACACTTTGATTATGCGAATGTTTAGCTTTTTTTCAGTCAAATTTCTTGCGCCAAACAAGCCGAAACAGTTTGCCAAAAAAAATGTACGCGACATCGTGACATTTATTTTTCCGATGAAGCAAACTGTTTGCTTGCTGCTACGTTAGAGTCGTGCCGGCGCGCGGTCAACATTTGCGTGAGATTTTTTGTTTCGGCTCGTGCGCAGCGCAAACAGCACAGAATCGAGCTTAATTACCTGTGGCGCAAAGCCTAGAAGGAGTGCTATCCGTAGGTACTGATTTATTCGTTCTTGTCTCTAAATCAAGCAAGTAGTAATGAAATGAATATTCCCCACCAAAAACGGTTATACGTTGTGAAATTATTGTACGAAAACATTAATTGTGGGGAGAGAAAATGGTAAAAGCATGTGCTGACTGTCGTCTGCTTGGCGTGGCTGCTGCTGTGGCTGCCATAGTTTTGTTTTTATTTTTTTGCATAGAAGAAGGAATGGTAAAAAGAAATGTCAACCATTCCCGTCCCTGCCTGGAATTCCTTCACGAGATTTTAGTGGAATTTCACCAGGATTGTTTTTCTGGAATTCATTCCGGAATACGTAATCTTAAATTCCTGCAGTATACTACAGTTACTTCTGGATTGATCCTAGAAAATGTGCAGGAATTTCTCCTGGGATTCCTCAAAAAGTTCCTTTTGGAAATCCTATGGGAGCTCTTTCTGGAATTCCTCCAGAAGTCTCCTGGGATTCCTGCAAATATTCCTTCTGGCCTTCACTGAGTAGTTGCATTTGAAATTTCTCCATGAGATCTAGGAGATTAATTCTCTGAGATTTCGACTGCATATGTGGCTAATTATAGGGTTTTTCGGCTTTCAGTCACATAAAAATGTTGATAGTTTTAAATCATTGCCAACGTTTCAATCCAGAAGTTTGGATCTTCGTAAGTAGATGCTTCAACTACTATGTCAGCCACCGTACAACATTACGTAATCCATTATGCCCCGATGAACGATTGCATAGACGGGATGAATAGGCAACTACTTCCAACACTGCTAAACTATCCAAGCTTACGAGATACTGTTAACAGAGGATGTGAAGAGCAACCAACGCAGATGTATTAGCCGATTGGTAATCCAAATTGATCTCGTGCTTGATATCTTTATCAGAGAACGCTGGAAGGATGGCTTGCTCTGACGAAGTCAACAGCACGCAGTTCCACCCTAATATTCGACGGGTTCAATTGCAAAATTAAGTAATCCAATGTCTGCTAGTTTTACTGTTGAATTAGGGGAAACCGCCAAATGTTGAACCCCTAATTTTGTCGCCTATTGTTGAACTCCCTCCCCAAGAAATTAGCCGTTCAACATTTGGTGAATTACCCTAGTAGAATTGCTTAGAGAAGTATCGGTTTGATGTGGTGTTTTCTGGAAATATTAGAAGTCCGACGTGCGCTAAGATCGATTAAAAGTGGCCAAGGGTTGATTCAAAAGTATTTCCCGTAATAGCTGCTCTTCGATTGTTTGATGAATTTGTATTAGGCTAAAGGATTTGAATGAGCGCGCGTATGTGAAGACTGCAGTTAGACCGTGGTTAGATTGCGTTCGCAGTTTTGATACAAGATTTGCTGCTAGAGTCTAGAAAAACTAGGAAAATAGTGGAGCCAGTAACGAAGATAGGGAGGACACCTTCTATACTTACTTCGCCTGCCTGTTTCGGAATGTATCCTGGATTTTCACTGGGATGCTTCATTAAAGGAACTCCGGGAGAAATTTCTGAAAAAATACTAAATTTCCTGAAACAACTTCTGGTTCAATTTCGAAATCAATTACGTATTGATTTTTTTTTCTAATCTGCTCATCTGAGTCGAAATATAATCATAACTGATGGACAGGGTTGAATTGGGATTATTCTTACAAGTTGCTGTTTTTCCATTGATATCATAAAGACAACTCTACAGTACTCGTCGATAGAAAATCTCCCTACAAGCGACGCTATATTGCCAGTTAAAAGATATCAGTTTCCACATTGATACTCTTCGTTCCTTCTTCAAAATGGAAGAATGGCAGAAGGAAGGTCGTTCGATTTATATCGTCACTAGAATAACCCTCGGCTGATTTCGAAATCAATTACCATATAATAAAGCTTTATGCCTGCTGTATCCTACCATAACGCTTCAAATTCTACCATGAGATTGTACAGTTCAGTTTGAAAATGATATTACCATCTTCAATTCATTGCTAAAAATGTTATTGAAGATCGAAATGCATATGGCATGAGAGTAAACATTTTCGACATAATAAAGCTAATAACCCGAGCAAAAATGAATAACTTATTGATAACAAATTCTATTATCCGGTTATCGGACATTTTGATAACTGAATTTGTTATCATTTTGGCTGAATTAACAGCCAACATAACAAAAATGATACCAGAATTTTGCTCCTGAAATAACTAAATGAAAACAAATTAAGTTATCACTGATACCAAGTTGATAACACATTTTGTTATAGATATTATTGACTCAAATAACTAACTTAGTTATCAATTAGTTATCACTCATCACTGTTTTATCGACCAAAATAGTTAAATCTTCTTTGCCGACTTCGTTACGCATTGAAAAAAATGTTGGCATTCACTGGGGTTCGAACTCGAATCACGTGATTGTACGGCGACGTCTCTGGGCACTCACCCAATTACGCTTTCTTGTGGAGCAAAAGAGAAGAGCACTACGCTTCCTAAAATCTTGTATTTACTGAAGACTATTTATAATCAAATCATGATGCCATATGGCATATGGCATATATATGACCAACAGTTGGCTGGACATAGTGCAAAGCAGAATAACTTATTAATAACAAACTTTATTATCAAATTATATTGATAACTAGAATTGTTATCATTTTGGTTGAATTACCACTTAACATAACAAAAATGAAAACCGAATTTAATTCAAAATAGCAAGTCGACAATCAATTAGGATAAATACAGTTCATCGTCCTTTTATTGAACACTTTTTTTCAGTTGTGACCAATTAAATAAATATATAAATACTAGGCAATCATTCCCGATCTTCCTCAGGTTAATTTTTTCTCACTTATTGTCAATCATTAGGTTGCTAGCTATTCAACACTGTAAATCGATTTCAGTGCTAGAATTTATTCAAACAAAACCAAAATCTTGTATGTCGCAGTGAGTTACATGTTTTCTCAAGGGGTAAGTAACTCTAAACTTTGCGATAGTATTAATCATTGTCCAGCAATAGTATTCGTGGTATTTCTAGTATCCATGATATTCCTCAAACAAAGATACGGTTGCTAGTTTGGTTGTTATGGCATTTGTCTGTTAGTTTTTGAAACACAGTGCTCCCCCGTTTTGGGAACATCTGATTTGTACTTTTTACAGATTCTAGAACGACGTAGTTTTTCGCTAATATTTTTAAGTATTTATGCATACTGTCGAAAGTTTGTGTTTTCATATGCATGTTTAAACTCTGTTATTTGTAGACAACAGAAATCTCAACTCATTCTTATTTATATGCAGTGAAGGATCAGGAGTCGATGTTCTATGACTCAATATCGACTCAAAAAGCAAATTTTTCAACACTGAAAATTGTTTTATGGGTTACTATGATGACAGTACACCTTCTTAATAATCTTCCATTCTACATCTCGATATTTCCATGAGTCGACCGACCCTTAACTATCGTGGAGGTTTGACTGCATATAACGATTTTGCCTGGATTCGTATTTTACGTTCAAACTTAAGTTCAAAACTGTCAATAGTTGAGCATATTGCAGCGCTGCACTTAGATCGACGTCAGTGCGATCATAATTGTTTTCTCCAAATCACACCAGATCGTTGCAATTTATTGATTATTCGACAGTTAAATTCTTCGCTTCCCCATATATTTGAACACTGCGGATTTCAAGATGAGTTATATTGCCGTAAGTGAATTATATTGCCTCAAACAAACGCATACTCATTTTATATATAGACGTTGTCCTGCAAAGTAGGCGGTTAGTCAAGAGTATTCACCATTCCTGAATGAGCACATATGCCCTTGGATCATATGTTTCGGGAGTTGCAAGTACACGTTAAGTTTTAATTCAACTCCTACATCGTATGGTTCTCAGATACATATATACTTCATTATTCAACGACACCTGAAATGAAAGTAAAGTCAATAAGCATAGTATAAAATAAATAAGAAAACTTGAACTCTTGCGCAAATTCCAGAAAAAAACGAATCTATAGAAATCGTTGGTAACAGGGAAAATCATCGTCTGCTTAGACGAACATTTCAGCTCAGTGTTAAGAAACAGTTCTTGTCAAACTTTTTTAGCGTCCGCCATTATGGTGAGAATGGAAAGCTGGATGAACCTTAATCCTAATCTGTATGGTAAATCTGATTAAAGAAAGATTCGCAGTTTTATATGGTAGAGTTTTACCTCGTGTTAAACAAGTTGGGATGACCATTCACCATAAAATATGTCCATAGGGAAGTTGCTCTCACAAGTTAGTTTATTTGAAAGAAAAGAATATTTAGTACGATATTTGAACGACGCGAAAATTTAAAGAAAACGGCAAATTTGTATTGATAATAAAATTTGTTATTATTCAGTTATCAGTTAATCACATGATTGATAACTGAATATCAAAATGATAATAAGGATAACTTAGCATGTTATCAGTTTGATATCATTTCAGTTATCTGCCTTTGCTCGGGAATGTACCCAAAGAAAAACCAGACCTGGCACCCCTGGCACTCATCTGACTGTCCCACTGTCATTCATGGTCGTTTGGTACTTCCGTAAATGTCCGAGAAGGGTGGACGACGTGGGCGTATGTGTTCGGATGTACTCAATGGTGTGTCGTACGAAAGCGTAGGAACTTTGCCCGACAATTTGCTTCTGCTGCCGTTGTTGTTGCTGCAAAGATAGGGGGAGAATGTTTCAGCTAAATTATGATAATTAAAAACAATACCACTGTGTGACGCTCGAAAGCCGAATGCCGTACGAAGTTGGACTTGGAACTGCGGTCGGTGGCATAAAACCGTTGGCATCAAATTGTTTCCGTTGGTAGTTCAATTTTGCTGGATTGGTGGCAGTTCGTTTGACCCATGCATCATCCGGAGTTCGCACGAGTTAGTTGAGCTGTGCTTCAAAAAGTTTTTTGCAATTTCCGGAGTGGTGCCAATTTATGAGTAATCATTTTTGTCTCCATCGTAGAGCCATATTTTTCTCGATGAAACGAGGTCAAAGTTATGCCGAACTGGAGCACATTCAGCGCTGTCGTTCGAGACTCATATTTTCCCAGCAACGCTACCGGAAGAAAACACTTGTCTAGTGCTCTACAGGCCATCTCGCCCTAATGTCGTAAATCCGGAAACTTTATCGTCGTCGCAGTCGTAAAAAGTAATTAAAAACTTTTTCCAACGATGCACCCTACAAGTAGGAATGCAGCATGTTCGCTTACAGCTGTTAGCCATCGGAGGGAATTAGATTTGTGTTGAGATGAAATGCGTAATAAGTTACCTACTGTGAACTGACATGCTTCTGAGAAAGTATGCTGCTGAAGTATTCGGGGAAAATTGAATATTTACGATGCATGGAAGCTGAATGGTTTCAAATGAGCTTCTATTACAAGTGAAGTGAACTATCAAATCGTTTTTTTGGCTTCCATAGGGATGATGAATTTGCTCCAAATTGTTTTGCATCGCGTGACTAACTTGAGTAGAATAGAATTTTTGGAATTTCCACGAAAAATTTATTAATATTCCCACTCGTAATTTTTCGTAGTTTCCATTAAACTTTTTTTTGTAATTTTCATTTTCGAACGAAAAAATTACAGCTCTATTTATTTTACATTAAAAACGTTGTTAGCGTTACGAACTATGATCCACTTAACAGTTCCGTTTCGAGGATTTTCAAGCAAAATTATTCCTTGCTCTATTTTTTGCACAGTACTTTTGGATTCTATCTCAAACGCCCGAATTACATAAACCCGAATTCCATTCGCGTGAATGACAAACGGCCGAATGTAACACATGCCCTGATTCCATTCGCCCGAAAAGACCATTTGCCCGAAAGTATCTCATACGTCCGAGTGAACTACACGCCCAAATGGAATATTTACCCGAATTGGTAGTATGTACAACCAAACTTTTTTTTTTAGAAGAATGATTTCCCACTGTAGTTAATTAAAAATATATGAACGTTTGTTTTGTACATCTTTTGCATTTGCTTTAATTAAGGAACGAAAGTATTTTTTGCCCAAAAATATTATTTTGAGGGGGCAAAAAAAATTCAGATAATTTAGAGAATTTTCAAAACATTCTTTAACAAATCCGAGGAGTTTCTTGAATTTTTTCATTTTAATATTTATTTTTTACTATCCCTTCCCTTGACGTTACGTAGACCAATAGGAAATAGTGTTAATTAAATATTTGTAACGGCCAGAGAAGACTAAAAATCTAGAATAAAACCTCCAATTTAAAAGAATTGGATTATCTTTTGTCCGAATTATCTTTTTTGTATTTTTTACCTGTTAACCTACAATGTTTTGATCAAAGAAGACCTTTGTCTGCATGATGCCGAAGGACATGAGAGCATAACTCTGCTTTCTTTATGCCTTGGAGGCTGGCTTGTCCCTTGGGCTGTTCTTTAGTGACGTATATTATGTCTAACGACGTATACCATAAATTCTCTCCCTAAAACACGAATTACCGTCACGCGGGGCTTCTTTTGACTTCAGGGGCTACTTTGGATTTTGGATTTTCTGAAAAAATTAAGCGAAAAAATACCAAATTTGAAACAGAAAGTTAGCATCCAACTATCAAGAAGACACCTGAATGGTAATAATATTTGATAGTAATTTACGTTACAATTCTTGTTCCAAAATGTCCAAAGTAGCCCCCGAATTGTCAAAAGAAGTTCCGCTCGACGGTACTCCATGAATGGAAACAGTAAATGACTCTTCTGCAATATAATGAAAGTGGAAAACTATCATGGGTTGCGTACTTTGCTGGTAGTGCAGCCTGGGTGCTGTTGTCCTTCTGACATCAGATAAATGTAGGTAACGCGACCCCGGTAAGGTAGCTTACTGATACCTCGAAAAATGGAGAACGAAAAAAAAGAGAGCGTTATTTTTGGCATCCGACCCATCAACAAAATAACGACTAGGATTGGAAACTCGATACCGTGGACCCCCGGTAATATGACCGCTTTTAATCTGAACACTTTTTAATTTGAACCCCGTTCGTTTGAACATCGTTCAAATTAAAAATGGTTCAAACGTCATTTAATACGTGGAATCGAGAAAAGAAAAAAAGGAACATCGTGAAACGGAATGCAGAATCAAAACAAACCAGCCAAGAGAGCAGCCAGAAACCAGTTTTTCTGATGCAAATAGAGTAACCATAAGTTCAAATTAAAAATGAACCCCGTTAATTTGAATGAGGTACCGTTCAAATTATCGGGGGTCCACGGTACCTGGAATGTTAGGACCCCAAATGAACCTGGACGAGTGAGCCTTCTGGCTCGTGAACTGCAGAAAGTTAAGTAATTATTCAGTTGAAAAAACGCTTGCCTAAAACTTAGCCTCTCAAGAGTCAAGATGAACCCACAGCCATCAAATCAAAAATCGACTGAACGATAAGCTACAGGGTGCGGCAAAAAATAATGCGAATAAGTTTAAACTTGAATATTGGGTTAATTTAAGTAGCTAGTGACTAATTTCTGTTTAAAGTATATTTGTTTATGTTTACTTTCAAATACCGCACCGAGAGATTGTTGCAAATTTTTGAAAATGTAGCCAAACGAAGTGGTAACTAGTTTGTTGCTCGCCCAGAAGACGCCGAATGAGATTACTATGGTGGTATGATATCTTTTGGCCACAGTTTATCGCCTTAAAATGTCTCTGCAGGATGGGTCTAAGCAGTGGAGGCCAGCAAGTGGACGTCTATGCTTTGCACGTATGTCAAATCGGCTCGTGGAAAGATTGCTTGCAACTTGGTGCGTTCCATAAAAAAAATTAAAAAGGAAGTCAAAATTTCTAAGAAATCCATGCGAGATCCATCAATGGAGACTTTCATGTACCTTCCAGAGCTTGAGTGGAACGCCACTTGATTACGGACCGGGTATAGGAGGAACTACGAGTGACTCGTTCAAAAAGATTGCTTTCTTTGTTGGAGAAGGAAAACATATAATCCTGTTCTCCGACGCGGAAAGCTTTTCAGCATCCATGCTGACGCCGACGGCCGCACGGACCGGTTCATTTTACCGAAGAAAATTGTGGATGTTCTGACGAAAATGAAGTTTAAATTCCAAACCAATCCGGCTGATGTCATGTTTGGCTTGGTGGCCACAACGGTTTGAAACTGCCACCTGTTTTCATTTATTTTGGGTTTAAAATCAATACCGAGTTATTTATCGGTATTTTAAAGGGCCAAGTGCTTCCCTGGTTGCAAACCTGCAAACCATCGCACCCTCGCGTGAAGATCCTAACGTCAGCCCTAACATGCACATGGTAGCCGATGTCGGAGGACTAGGTTCGAAAGGGGTGTTTTAGCTCCGGCATCGTATTGAAGATATTATTAATAAAAATAGAGCACACATTTAGTAAATTTGTTTGAAAGGACCTTATAATGATAACTGAACTCGAAAATGTAGATATTATTGCTTGGAGCAGTTCAAATGGGATTTGAAAGAAAAAGAACCAATTTTCGCATTATTTTCTGCCGCACCCTACACTCTCCTATTGGCCCTATTGTTCAATGGAAGCGTCCTACCAGACCACATTTACTTTGGACTCCTATCTAGGGTGGTCAAACCAGTAATACCGGTATTACCGGCCAATTTTGAGTACCGAAAATACCGATATTTTCGGTATTTCCAATTTTTCTGTTGGTATAAAAAATCTCGAATAGTTTTCAGTTAGGCTTAGGATTCACCGTGCCACAAACACTTACAACAATTGAATGCGCGCATGAATGAACATTTGCTCAAGTAAAAATCATCATTGACGACGTTCACGCTACCGCAAAAATGGATCATTATCGTCATTAATCATACGAGTTGCTCCATTCTTCTAGCCAAATTGCCTATGACTTTTTCTTCAATGAAATTGTGAAAACGGTAAGTGCCATAGTAGTTCTCTTCCGGAGATAACACGTGAAAAATGATTTGCTACAAAACTATGTCCTTTCTGAATTCGGAAAAGAACTCGTATTAATGGCTGACACAAAGCCACGCTAGAATAGCATGTCACCCATGCTCGAACGGTTCTACGAGTTTCAGGAGGCCGTTCCAAAAACTTTGATCAATTTGAAGCTGAAATCCAAACTTACCTTCTGTGATTATGATTTTTGTTTACGGTAGGTGAAATAATTCAAGCCCTCGAACCTGTTTAAGCTGCTGTGGAACTACTCTGCCGACGTGGCAATTATCAAGTACTAGCGGAAAATACCCAGCTTTGCCCGGGTGTTGCAAATGTCACAATGAACTTATTCGCAGCACCGCTCTCTAGATCAATGTCGGTGCGTTTGTTTTGTTTTCCTCAACAGCTGACCCAAAATTGTATTCTAATGATTTTTTACATTTCCCCGTTAAATTCACCAACTTTTTGTATGTACAAACCTTGCGGATCCCAAAACGAATCGATTAGGGAAAAAATCTTGCAAATCGGTCAACCCGTTCGCGAGTTAAATCGTCAGGAAGGAAATCTCAACTCATTTTTATTATATAGACTAGTCGACCCGGCAGACGTTGTCCTGCATAGTAGGCGAAAATGCGCATTGTGCACTGCCCAAGCGAATTCTCCATACGATTCTTAATTTTAGTTTTTCACGATCTAAACAACTTTACTCGTGATTTATGCGTGAGAAAATATCATATAAACCCGTCGGAAACTATAATGAACGTAACTGCTGAAGGAATGAAGAAAATCCATCGAGCCGTTTTCGAGTAATGCGGATACGAACACAGACCATTTCATTTTTATATATAAGAAGAAGATAGAAGCAAATATTATATATTAACAATATAGCCCACTCTTGCTAAAAACAGGCGAACGCGACAAAAGCGCTCCAACGGATGGCGGTCGAACTATCAAATCACAGCCACGCTTGAAGGCGCATCATTGCTTCTATATCGACGCGTATACGCACATAGAAGCACATCGTTGCGTCCAAAACAAATGAAAGAAAACAAAACGTTAAACGTCATGTCATCCTCCCAATCCTCTCAAGCCACCGTGAGTACTTCGGATTCCTCTTCCCAACTAACAAAAAATCCGGTCATCATCTCGACAGGCTTTATCAAAATCCTAATCGAGCTCATATACGAATATTTGATACTAGCGAGCATGATTTTTTTGTAATAGCTATTTAGTCAGCTCATGGAGCAGCTGTCCAACGATCAGTTTGGACTTGCGTCTGATGAATATATAACAGATACTCTCAAATACTCTAAACGTAGAAGATGTTAATGGATATCTCCAGATAATATGAAAATTATCAGATTAATCTTAAATATTTATTCTTTCTTTACAATATTAATTAATCAAATGGCGAACTCGATGTGTTCGTCGGGATCTGTTGTGGCATACATCCTTTTTAACTCCATCTTCGCCCAACGTTCCGCATGTGTGCTTCCGGATCTGGACTTAACAGTTCTTGGATGCTATCAAGCGGGAGTGAGGCCTCAAGATCTTACCAGGCCCTCGTATCGAAGGTTTCTATCATTCCTTTCCGGGCGAGGCGTTCGTCTGGCACAAAGAGCATCAGTACAGATAATCTGTGGAACAAGCAAGTAGTTCACAATATTTGGAACGACACCATATTGTCAGCGGTTTCAGGGGCACCTACCTATGCTCTTCCGGGGTCTTCAGAGTCTCACGAAACTCGTTATTGACTTAGGTATTGCACGCTTACTTCTTTTGTTCCTTTTTACAAGTGGGTACAACCCGAAATCGGAGGAGCTGTTCCCACTAACAAGCCCGTTCTTGATGATTGAGGATTTTAATGTCTACCATCACAACAGCTCAATTGAGTTTACGAGGGAACAGTGACATTTCAATAACAATTAAAATCATAGGCAACTTGATCATTTTTACTGAAATGGTCCGACTTTTCAGCACCAGGCTGCGCTGCCATCAATAAAAATTGTTCACCAGTGGCATGTATAAGATACTAGTTGACCCGGCAGACGTTGTCCTGCATAGTAGGCGAAAATGCGCGTTGTGAACTGCCCATGCAAAGTTTCCATACGATTCTTAATTTTAGTTTTTCACGATTTACTCCATCTTACCCGTGATTTTCGCATAAGGAAATATCATATAAACCCGTCGGAAACAATAACGAATGTTTCTGCTGAAGAAATGAAAAAAATCCATCCAGCCGTTTTCGAGTTATGCGGATACGAACACATACCATTTCATTTTTATATATAAGAATGAAGAGTGGGCTATCTTGTACTTAAAAATCTTTGATAGAAGATAGCCGCAGAAGCTACCGCCGGTTGCGGTGCTCTCAAAAAACGAATCCTAGAGATGATACGCTGATTTGTTTGCTTTTCTGAACTATCCTGCCGAAAAATAATTAATCAGACATGATTTTGACATTTTCTTCAAGACATCCATCTTTGATTAACCAAGTGGACGAGATCTTGAAGCGTTATTATTATTATTTATCTTTATTAACGAGATTTTCGGCCCTTGGCCGGCTCCTCTCGTGAGTTCTTGAAGCGTCTAATCATTCGTGCATCAGTGCAGAATGCATAGGCAACGACCACACCTGACGACCGGTGCATAGAAGATACCTCTATGGACGATTTTTCTGGTTTATCGGAGAACAACTCGTAAAGAGACTGCAGCAGAGCAGTTGACGCCAGGATTCTTGCAATCAATTCGTAAATAATTCTCCTGCTATGAATCTAAAGAGTTTAAGGGCAAGTACTTGAGACTGATTTTCGACGTCCAACTTTGATTGAACCAGAGAGGGCATTCTCAACAGCTGGCAATATTGTCAACAAAATTCGATTCCCGCTGTAGCATATTACATTTCAACATTCCTGCACTTATAACGAAACAGGAAGAAAAGTCATTTTTGTGATCCCACCTAATACACCGAGATTCCACACCGCCCTAGTAGGGAGAGAACTTTTTATAAAGCAGAAAATTCTTCACTGGTCTACTGGATGTTCTATGAATATCTGCTCCATTATCTAATAGTAGGTCATAAGAATTCAGTCTGTACGACCTTCGGTTGAAGGCGGTGATCCTGTCTTCAATTCTCGAATGAATTCCTGAGAAAATTACCGGAGGAATTCCTTAAGAAATTTCCGGAGGAATTATTGCATGAATCCTGACGGAATCACTGGTAGCATTATCGGGAAAATTCTTGTAGAAATTTCCGGAAGAATTCCTGGAGGAATTTGCGAAGGAAATTCTGGAAGAAATCCTGAATGAACTTCCGGAGGAATTCATTAAAGGAATTTCCGGAGGGATTGCTAAAGGAATCCTAAAGGAATTTCTAGAGAAATTCTTAAAGGAATTTCCAGAAGAACCTGTGAAAAAAAATTCGGAGGAATTCCAGACGCAATTCCAGGAGGAATTCTCGGAGAAATTCCTGGAGAATTTTTAGGAAGAATTTTCGAAGAAATTTTTGAAGGAATTTCCAGTAGAACTCCTGAAGGAATATCCGGAGTAATTTCCAGAAGAATTTTCGGAAGAATTCCTGAAGGAATATCCAGAGGAATTCCTAAAGGAATTTCCAGAGGAATTTCTAAAGGAATTTCCAGAGGAATCCCTGAAAGAATTTCCGGAGTAATCCACGGAACAATTTCCAGTAGAACTCCTGTAGGAATATCCGGAGCAATTTCCAGAAAAATTTCCGAAAAAGTTTCCTGAAGGAATTTCCAGCGGAATTCCTAAAGGAATTTTCAGAGGAATTCCTAAAAGAATTTCTAGAGGAATTCCTGAAAGAATTTGCAGAGGGATTCCTAAAGGAATTTCTGGAAGAGTTTTCGGAGGAATTCCCGGAGCAATTCCTGGAAGAATTTTTAAGAAGAATTTTCGAAGGAATTTTTGGAGGAATTTCCAGAGGAATTCCTAAAGGAATTTCCAGATTTAGAATTTGTAATGGCGTTATGGTGTTACCGACTGGATTTGCCTTACTTATTCAAATTTTGATTTTCTCAGTCTGTGATATAAGAACGATTTTTGTTTATGTTACCGAGGTTTCGGCCGATTGGTTTTGGCCATTCTCAAGGGTCGCTAAAACATGTATTAGCATTCAACATATAAACACAGAACTAACTACTCACTAAAGTCTATCGTCTATCGTTACATTCGGTTCTCCACATATTTACATTTTTTGATCAATGTAGGCTTAAATTCATAGAAAATATTAGCACTCATAGGCACTGTTAGAAATCAATGTGTTCGTTATGTGCTCCTTGTTTTTGGAAAATATTCTACGCCAAACCAGCGAGATCAAGATCTTCCCGACTTGAAGAGCATAACAAAAACTGAACACAATTTTAACATATTCTGATATTTATAACAATTTTGTTCTTAGTAACTATTGTGTTTCAAATGTTGTAACAGGATTTTATCATAATATAATCTAAAAAATGCTTAACCTTCGGGGACTCGCGCCGTTGTAAAAAGTACAACACCTTCAAAAAAAGCACGCTTCTCGTTCACAACAGAAGCGGGACTGCGTGAGCGGTCCAGGACCAAGCGAGTCCCGGAAGGTTAACACCGAATTGCCCAACAGTAGGCAATTAAAATAGATGTAGCATGTAGAAGGTCATATCATAATTATATCATCATATGTTATTATGTTATACAATATTTTTATAACAAAATTTGTTAGAAATATGGTGCAGGATGTTGTTAAAATATCTAAATTTCTATCAAAAATTACATTACTCGAAACAAAAAACTATCGTATTTTGTTAGAATTTCATCATAAAAATAACATGTTTTGTTAGAAATTTATAACAGAATCAGTTACAAAATATATTGGTTACTGTGCAGTTACAGGTCGTGATAGGTCTCCAGATTGTGATCAACATTCAGAAATATTAGTTTTTTTTTCTGAACAAAAATGTTTTTCAAGAGCTTGAAACTAAGAACATTACAAATTAGACAACTTTTCCAAATTATATCAGCGTTTGTGATATCTATGGCAGGAGACTTTGCTACATCTATTTTAATTGCCTACTGTTGGGAAATTCGGTATTAAGCATTTTTTAAATCTTATTATGTTAAAATCCTGTTACAACATTTGAAAGAACTGAAACTGAAAAATGGCAACTAAGAACAAAATTGTATCAAAATAAGTTATAAAGATCACAATATGTTAAAATTGTGTTAAGTTTTAGTTATGCTCTTCTAGTCGGGTTGCTTTAACGATTTAGAAGTTATCAGTAAATCGTTTGATGATGATTGGTAGGGCCAACTTTTGGGGAGAAAGGTGGAGTCCGGGGGCTCATGGCTCGGGCTCGGGCTCCCACAAAACTTTATGTACAAAAATAAACCTTTTTTGCTCAATCAGAGCCCTCGAGAGAAAAAACCGTTAGTCCCGTGGCTCCCTTCCAAGCTAAATGCGGCCTTGGTGACTAGTATCTTTTAGTTTCTTATGATGGAAAAAGCTCATTTGCTAGAAATTAAATTTAAAACACAAAGAAAAAAATGCATCTGTATAATAAAGGCGTAAACGAAATAAAGTACGATTCCAGTTAGATCTTCACGTGTTCAAAAAATTGTTTATATTTTCGGATTGAATTATAAGTCATCCTTTCTATGCTAAGCTTTCATATTTTTCAATCATTACCTTAGCCAGCGGACGTTCAGCAACCCTGAAATATGTAGATTAAATTAAACATAGATAGGGGAAGTGCACCGGTTTTGGCCAACTTAGTGCCTATTTTGGCCAACCCTGAAAAATACATATTTTTCCAAAATAATCGATCAGTTGAAAGCAGCGTTGAAGCATGAGGGATATATCTCTTGTTGGAACTAATAAAACCCTTGCAAATTGCTTTATTATTGGAGTTATTCGCAAAATTGGTCAAATTAGGAACATGGCCAAAACCGGTACAGTTCCCCTAAGATTTTTTGTCCAAGAATTTTAACTTCCAACCAAATTGAAAGACCGAAGTCAGAGTGTCACGAATCCATTGCAACGATTCGCTTAAATAAGTATTGCTTGAGTTTCTGGAAAAAGAATTGGAGTACAGTCGACTCTCTACATCTCGATGTTCTATATCTCAATTTCTCTCCCTATGTCGATGGTTTCCTCGGTCCCTTCAATCTTCATACATTTGGGCTTTCTAAATCTCGATAACCTCCATATTTCGATATCTCTCTATCTAGATGTGTTCTAATCTTATTTTGTTTAGGATTATCTCTTCCTAAGTCGTTATATTCAAATTTTTAGGTTACTAGATCATAAATAACAAATGTATCAAACACAAGAGATGACATTCGTTTTGTTGCCGTTTTTCATAGCAACGAGCTTTTTTCGATCTAGTACCCATTTCAATTTTCCTTCCATTCCTCGATCTCCCCTTATTTCGATGGTCCCTTCAATATCGAGATGTTGAGAGGCGACTGTATTAGGATAAATTTAGGTGAGAAAATTATAAAGTTGTTTCGGAAAATATTAGACGTTTGTTTGAGTGCCTATGAGTGTCAATATTTTCGAAGAATCAAAGCCTACAATGATTAAAATAAGTAAATATTTCCTACCTTCTGAATGTCAAAAAGGAACTCTCAAGGGCGCCATTATCAAGTGCAAAATACTGGATATGCATTCTAAAAGGCTCATTCTATGAAATGCAAAATTTATTTTCAAAGTGATGAGCCGAAATTCAGTTTTGCAGAGCAGGGAAACCAAATTTCCATGAAAATACGTACTTTAGTGAATTAAATTCCGTTTTCACAACAAATGTACGTGCCAAATAAAATTCAAAAAACCATATGCATTCTGCAAGGCCCATTTATGCAGTGCAAACTTCATTCTCAAAATGAGGAGCCGTCATTCAGCTTTGCAGAGGACAACCTTATAGTCAATCCCATATTTCGATATTTAGTTTTTTTTTTCATTTTCCAATTAAAAATCCAATTATGAATAAAACTAAAAACAAGCAACGATCTTTCCACCATATGATAACAAACATATAAGACTTCATGTTATCCTTTTTGGCGAAGTCAATCGCGAACTTCCCGGATGATTTATGCGTTTTTTCGTCCCTCTACCGTGTTTTTCACCAGCAAGACGACCTGAAATTGTCATGAGAATAAATTGCTATCCAACTGGTTCGCATTGTTCCAGCCAAATAGCGTCGCGCATTCGTCGTCATCGATGGCACCAGAAATCTCCCAAGAGACGAGTGTGTGTGTGTGTGCTGGTGTATGTTTGGAGCTACCGGAAAACGCATCCTTCAACAGTGGCAGGAAGCAGAGTAAAACTCGTGCTTAACGCGAAACCATTATAGGTATCCTACACGTGTAGTCGAGTAGATTCGATTTCCAATTTGGTCATCGATCGTATATGCAAATATTCTCGAAGAAACGATAAGGGATCTCTTAAGCTGCTGGAACGTTATCGTAGAGCCATATAAAGTTAAATGTGGAAAGAAAGCTTTAAGGTTATGCGGTGCGATTCTATCGCTTGTCAACTACGATTTTGTCGCCGTTGGTATGAAAACGTAAATGCAGCATTGCATGCAGTGATAGAATCGCGGCTATGAAATACCGTATGTCTGGGGGAGCCTTTGAAAACAAGCCTCCCGCAATCCAAAACTATCCAAAAATGACAGTTGTGCGTTGCTCCCGAGTCGAGTGGAGTGCCCTCGAAAACGCGAGTGAAATTAGTTTGGATTCCGAGAGGCTTGTCCTTAAAATAAGGCAGGATCCACCGACGTTCTAGTTGATCTATTCAGAAAACAATGGATCTTTTTCCATGAATGCGTTGAATTGATCAATGCCGCGTGTCTACATTCATATACTACGTGTCTACCAAATTCTATCGTATCTAAGTATATATTGACAGTTATTGAATGCGCAAAAAAAACAGCCATTTGAAAACTCATTCTCGTCAATCGAGCAGCTACAGCATTTGAGTCGTAGATGTGCTTAAAAGGTGATGTATAAAAGAGTCAAAATGTTAATTAATGCGTCAATCACAAAATAGATTGGCTCTGAGAGGAAGGACTGATCGTAACAGTGCTTACCAAGGAAGCGTTATTACGATCGATTCAGAGATAAATTGGTGCCAAGAAATTCTAGGAATGTTACCTTGGTGCACGGAAAAGTAAAACATACATTTTGATGGATCCTCAATTACGTCACGGAAATAAAAAACTTTTTTCGACGGCCCCTTCATTGTCATTCCCAACAAACATAAATATCCACTTCTCTAATCAATCCCCATCCCTGCTGCCCTCCCAAAAAATATAACGCACCTTATGGACGTACCCCAAAAGTCACTGAAAGTAATTAAAATTATCAAGATTCTACCCGGCTTGCCTCCACTGTAGGTCCGTCCGGTTGGAAAGTTTGTTTTTTTTTTCTTATCAGAAACCATTTCGTGCTCTCACGTGAACCGTTTTATTTTTCCGCTCGCTCGCAATGAGGAAAACTGATCTGACAGAAAAGTTATTTAGATTGTTTTCCTTTATGTATTTATTTTGCCTGCACCCCAAAAAGCGAAACAACCAGCCAGTTAGCCCGACCGGAGAAATAAAACCCGCGCCCACGGGACCAGGAAGGGGCCGGGGGTCCAACTGCTGTCGTATTTCAATCCAAAATGGCATTCAACTCGGCACTCCAATCGTTGCCGCATCTCGTTCGCCATTTGCCTAAAAACATACGAGTAGAGGCACTTTTCGCCGCTCTAGTTTGTCGAAATGTTGAATTATTGGTTGGTTAAAAAATTTACGGCCTTTTATTGGCACTAAAATGGGAAAAATGGGTTCTTGTTTCGGTCGGTATATGGACCCCGGTTGCTGAACTGTGACGAAGGTGGTGAGAAAAAAAAATGTATGGTTAGATAAACTGACTGAGGTGTTGAATGGAAGACCAATTTGGCACCCTTGAAATGAGAATTAATTCGTTGGGAGGACTGGTTATTGGCTTCCGATTAAATGGAGTGCATGAGTTTTAGATGTATGCAGTATGAGATCCGAATCCAAAATAAAGACTCGTATTTGAGCCAAAACTTCTTTAGCAGTTGATATTTGCGTTGTGCACAATTCGGAACAAAAATTTTCATGCTTTGGGCAGGAGGTTTTACTACATTGAAGAACACACGGCTAAACTGGGATTGAAATGGATTAGCGATTTCCATGATAGTACTGGCATTCCAGATCCCGTTTGTCATTGACGACGGGGCCTTTCTTAGCTTAGCGTTGCGTTGATATACTCAGCTTAAAAATGGTAACTTGTCTTAGTTACACTGTGCAAGTGTTCAATTTCCATGAAGTTTCAGTCATGTCCCTGACCGATGAATTCCCACATAAGGGCAGTTCGAACCATTGTTATGCATTCGCAATCAACTATTAGGCATTACTTAGACATTTATCAAAAATGGTAATCATGAAAGGGTTTTTTTTTGTTGAGGCGAGAAACCACTGCGTCCACTAATTGAACTTTTGTGGTGAGCTCCTATTTAATATTTCGCGTCAAACAGGCTGGAAAATCAATTGATGATAACCAACTAGGCATTATGACGCGTCTTCTCCCAGTCAGGTGAGATGGCTTTGATAAAACCAACCACCCTTTTGGGATTTGTGGTCCAAACCTCTTCCGGTTGCATGTATGCACCATTTAAGAATTTGGACCTTATATAATGCAACGAAATTGCAAAACAGATGCACCGATGTTTAACGTTCCATGTTACAGAAACGACATATATCACTTTGGACCAGGCCTATATTTTTTAAATGATATCTACTAGGATAGTGCCCAGTTACTACGTCCGTGAATGTACTTAGAGCACATTTGTTTAGTTCAAGTAGCCTTCTAGTAATTAAGGCGTTAGGCACAATAAATCTTTTTGATTGAACACATGTTGTGACGGCCATCCAGCTTGTCATCACCCTTTGTTCTTCCCATCTTTTGAGTTCAATTTTTATCGTACAAAACGATACTCCACAGAAAGGCTCTGGGCCAATAAACTGTAAATTGGAACCTTGTTTTGCCAGTTCGTCTGATTTTTCATTGCCATCAATACCACAATGCCCTGGAACCCAGTACAAATGTACTGCATTCTTTTGACATAATGTTCGTAGTGACAGAATGCACTCGAAGACAAGCTTGGACTTTATCAGTAAACAGCGCTTTAAGCGCTGCTTGACTATCACAAAAAATACAAATGTTTGCTTGTCGGTACTTCCTAGCTATGCAAATATTCGCACATTTCAATATATCAAAGATCTCCGCCTGGGAGACCGTTGTGTAATGTCCCATTGCCACTGAACGATTAATTCCAGGACCAAAGATTCCTGCTCCCGTTTGCGTTACAATTTTCGATCCATCTGTAAAGAATTTGATAGAGCCTTAGCGAACCATAGGACCCCCGTCTTCCCATTCCTATCTCGATGTTTCACGCGTCTTGTAGGGAATATCATGGTTAACTTTCAGGTTTCATCCAGTCTCCAATCATACTCATTTCTGGTCTTTTTTGGAAGGGCTGGGACACATTTAAGTGATGGACAAGATCACCTGCCTTGAACTTGTTAAATCGTTCAAGCCTTAGCGAACCTTTCTCAGCTTCCAGCTGCACGTATTCATGCAGAGGAAGCAAATTTAAAATGGCGTTCAAAGCCTTCGTTAGAGTGCTTCGCATCGTTCCTGTAATAGCAATCGAAGCTAGACGTTGGAGTTTTGCCAGCTTCCTTTGTGCGTTTGCCTCTTTTGTTTTCGGACATCACACTAGCGAAGCATACGTAAATTTTGCACGGATCACTGCTGTGTAAATCTACATGACCATTTTAGGTTTCAACCCCACTTTTTCCGATAGTCCTGGAACATAGCCATAAAGCACTGGTTGCCTTCCCAATCACGGTCTCTAGATGAGCATTCCAGTTCAGTTTGGCATCCAAAACATTTAAATATCTAAATATTTTACTTGTTCACTAAACTGAAGTTGTCCGCCACCAAGCATTAAAGGTTTCAAATTGACCTTCCTTCTTCTAGTGAAAGGGACAATTACAACTTTAGACGGGTTTATGTTAAGACCTTCCTGAAAACACCAGTTACTGGTATACTTTAAGCCCTTGTTGCATTCTTTCGGTGACAATAGCGTCAAATTTTCCTCTCACTATGATGACAACGTCATCCGCGAAGCCAACTACCTCGAAACTCTTTCCTCTACGAAACTTTCCTGCTTCTCAGAAGATTGTTTACAACCAGAGACCACAAAAGTGGCGAAAGGACTCCGCCCTGAGGGCATCCTTTTGTTGCCCTCACTGTCATAGACGAGTTTCCTAGCTCTGAGGTGATTTCCCTTTGTTGGAGCATCGAGTGAATCCAGTTAATGACGCTTATGTCAAAGTTTTTATTTTCCATTGTTCGAGCCATAGAGGAATAGGAAGCATTAAGGTACACCGGGGCAAGTTGCAATGCGGGGTAAGTTGAAACGGAAGCTGTAATTTAGATCAGCAATGACCGAATGCCGAATGCCCTGACTGCCATTCCCGGAAGATTCCAGCTACTAAAAGCAATCCCTGCCATTGTTTATTTTTCACCCTTTGCAAAATTCGAACCAACTTTTTGACGTGCCAATGAAACAGGTCCCAAAATGATGTTTGGAAGTGTTTTTTCATCAAATTTTCACGGTAGGTAATCATTCAATGTTGAATGAACATAATGATTATGAAAAATCGATAGAATATATGTTTTCATTTTTGTATTTTGGTAGTTTGATATTGCTCCGCATTTTCAACCCATCGGGGCAAATAGAAATGCGTGGTGCGGGGCAAGTTGAAACAACGATTCAAAACGTCACCCTTGCAATTAAAGTTTCCTGAATTCAATATGGTCCGTAAATACATTCGGAAAACAAACATTAATAGAAAGGTCCGAAACTCTGAAAATTAATTTATTAAATTTCTGCCCATTCCGTCGTGAATGCATCCCTCCTACAATCTCCACAGAATAGAAGAAAAAGGGGCCATGTTTAAGCTGCACGGTCTAGTTTTGAGATTCTTAAATTATTTTGCCTCGCTGTGAGCACTGGCTCTCAAAAAATAAATCATAGAGCATGTAATCATTTCGTTAACTCCACCTTTCACTTCCCCAGCCCCCCTTTCTCCAGTCGAGGGTCTACGCTGGTCTAGATACGCTGGTTAATTAATGTAAGTTTATGAAGAAGCCACAGCCGAATTAATCAAGCGTATTATTCAAAGAAAAGAGTATAGAGTATCAAAATCTGGAATGTGACTTTTATGCGAGTAAATATCAAGATGAGCCAAGTGGGATTTGATTTTCAAATTTCTAGAACAAAGCTTACTATTTTATCAGGGTTTTAGGAGACAATTTTAAGCTAATTTCTGAAAGATAATCAAAATCGTCAAAACTATACATGGGACTCTTATGCGAATCTTGGCAGTATAGTCACCTTTACAACCTCATGTATCTTGTGTTACACTGAGTACATATATTTTGTTTTTGGTACGGTACAGTTTGCTTATGTCTGTATACGGCGCAATGTTTCAACTTACCCCGATATGAGGTGCAAGTTGAAACGGAGCATATAAAAAAAATAATTTTAGTATGCAAAATATTTATACAAAAGTTTGGTAAGGTTGCTTATTTTTTATGTATAATCTTTGGCCCGAACTAGCAAACACCGCAAACGGATTCAAAATTTATCAAAGGGTGATTGTTTTACAGCACATCAAAGTTCAACTTTGAAAAAACCGTTTCAACTTGCCCCGGTGTACCTTATCAAAAGCACCTTCAATGTCTAAGAAAGAACAAAGTGCTATTTCTTTCGCTGCGATACTTTTCTCCACTTTCGTTACCAACGTATGTAGTGCAGTAACTGTCGACCTACCAGATTGATAAGCAAACTGAAAGTTGGATAGCGGGTGATTAACCATGTACGATGAATTTATAAAATCCATCATCACTTTTTCCATGGTCTTCAGTAGAATTGGTGTTAGACTAATCGGTCTGTAAGATTTCGAGTGCGTGTAAGATTTCGCTTTCCTATTTTCGGTATGAACATCACTTTTACCGGTCTTCACCTAGTTGGAACACAGTTGAATCTCAGGCTTGCCTTAAAAATCTCAATTAGAGACGGTGTTAGTATTGTTTCTCCGTTTTGAAGCATTTTGAAGTTTGGAAAGATCTAACAGCTGCTTTCACTCTGGATTCCGTGAATATTTCATCAGCTATGTCGGGCACACTGTCCCTTGCTCTATCGGATATAGAACACCTTCCAGATTCAAACGGTTGGAGATCATTCGCATCATACACAATTAAGCCCGGAAAATGAGTTTCCATGATTAAACCTAAAGTTTCGCTAGAGCTTTTTGTAAAAACTCCGTCACTGCGCTTCAGATTTCCCAGTTCAATAGTTCTTTTGCAAGGGTTTTTTTGTAACATTGCAACATCAGGAGCACTATTTATTCCTTCACTTGTTTGAACCCAAGTTCGACGTTTGGATCTACGCATTTCTTTGTTGTATTCAGAGAGGCATTTTTTATATTGACTCCAATTTGAAGTTAATTTAGCTTTATTGAACATCCTCCGAGAGTTTTTTCGAAGTCGTTCCAATTTTGAGTTCCACCACGGCACTTCCCTGTTAGTGGACAACTGTTTAATTGGACTGCCCAAGTTAAAAGAATCGATTATTTTATCATTTACATTTCAATTCTTCAATAGAATTGATTTTCCACACTTTGCAAATAAGTCAGAATTAAGGTGTAGTACATATTCATTCCAGTTTGTTTTCTTTGGAACTCTGAATGACTGTAGAGAAGAGTAACATTTACTCCATTCAAATGTAATATATTTATGATCAGACAGTGAAGTTTCGTCCGACGCTTCCCAGTTCACATTTTTTTTTAAATTGCAGCACTACAGAGCGTCAAATCTAGAACCTCCCTAGAACCTTAGTTCCCTTATTACATATAACATATACCAATGTGGTTAGAAGAGAGAAATTCCAAAAGACACTCAGCTCGATCGTTGATATCCGTGCTGCCCCATACAGTATGATGCGCATTAGCATCACACCCTATGATGAACAGTTTGTTGTTCGCTCTGCAGTACTCTTTAAGTGAAGCGGTTTCAGGAGGAGGAACCTCAGGAGCATCACCAGGGAAATAGGCTGAAGCTACAACAACCTCAGTTTTCCCCTTGGTGGTTGGTAGCTCAACCATAACCGCAACAATATCACGTTTGACAAATTCTTTAATAGGATAGTATTTTAATGTATCAACGACTAGGATAGCACTTCTCGGTGAATTGTGCTTTTCATCGTAAAACAACTTACGATCTTTTGTACAAATTCCTAATACTTTTCCTGTATTGGACCATGACTCTTGAATGAGTGCCACATCCAGTACTTCCTTTTTGAACCTCCGACTCAACACAGAAGAAGCACCTTTTGCGTGATGGAGGTTTGCTTGTAGAAACTTAATAGGTTTCATCGGTGCGGCTTACACGCTCATCTTTGTCTTTATGGGAAGCGATGGGCCCATCTTTTGTCCTCGGAGAAGTATTAGCAGGTATCCTTGCTGGTGTTTCCATTATTGGATGCCGACCATCTTCTTTTCCTGCCTCCTTATTCGTTTTTATCGATGCTGAATCCACTAAGACTTTTGATCTATCCATAGATTCATCCCGTTTGGAAGAATGAGCTTCGCTTAACTTATCCGGTTGACGTTGAGAAGCGCTTTTCATTTTCCTTAGCTGCGTTTCTCCGAACTGGAAGTTTAGCACGAAATTCCTTTTAGACAGTACTACAAAGACCATTCGTCTATGTGAAGCACCCACTCAGCATGTTTGGTACTTAAACCACCATTTTGGCTCTCAATGAGATCCTTCAGCCTGTCATTACTAAAATCAGCACTCAGTGGAAAGAATGCATGGAATACATCAGGACGGGGAATATCCTTTTCATCCATAGCAATAAGTTCCGCATTTTCCCAAGGCGTGAGTGTCCTAGTTGCATCTTTTAGTTTTTGTTGTTATCTGATCCTTGCAGTCAAGGGAAACATTACCTTGCTTATAGCTACATTTTGCAAACTTGGGCTTCACTTCCTCGTGACGCTGTTTCTCTATTTCAAGAAGTAAAGCTTCTTGAACGGCAGTTGTTCTGTAGTCATTTGATGTCTCGGATAGTTCTTGGTGATTATTCCAACCTTAAGAATGCTCGCCACATCCTTGTAAGAGCTACTACCTGAATTAGGATCCTTATTAGAATTTGAAGTTTGGCCTTGACCTCTCCCAATTCTTTTCGCTTTCACCCGACTCAGATTGAACTCTTTCTTTGATATGGTTGCTTGTGATGTTGCAGTGGTTAGTCCTGCTCGCACTTTCGGACTAATATTTGCTTTTGTCCTCTTAGCGATCGGATTCTCACCACTACTGAACTGATCACCAATTCTTGATCGTTTTGTGAACTGCGGTGTTGGAGGAATATCATTCGAGAATACTTGAATTCGAGCTTCATGCTTATTCAGCCAGCCTTCAAGACATTTCTTCATTTTATTCCGTTGAGCTTTCGACATGCGTTTACGCCATTTAATTTTCGAACCGTCATCACTTTCAGGCGTTACGTTGTACGATTGCTTAAACATGACTCTTGTCGCTCTTACATACCAACATACAACTACACTGAATACACATTGTGCAAGAAAACTCAATCACACTGATTCCTTAAGTATTGTATGCCTTACTTCCTAGCTGATTAGAAAAACGAAATAACACACATAAAAATGCATCCCAGCTGAATTAGAGCATTCATCTCCATTCCAGCGATGCAGCCTGAAATACAATCCCATTTATCTCTAGTTTGCGTCATATGCTCTTAAGTTTTAGCACGATACCGTAACCGTTTTTCTTTGTTCTGTCTCTCCCCGCGCAGGTGAACATCCGGCCGCGATGCAGCACAACGCAGCGACCGGCGGACCGGTTCTATCACACGCCAGTATTTTATTGCTCCATGTGACACTTTTAGTGCATATTGTTGTGAGTAAGCAGTTTAAAATATGGCACAATCACGACCCAAGATGAAATTGGCCCAGCGGCGGCTCCTCAAATCGAGCGCAGCAGGAGCGGCAGCGAAAAAACCGTGCCATTCCGTCGCGATCCGAATCGCGGTCACGGTGCTGGAGGAGGTGGCCCAAATGTTCTTCAGTTGGACGCCTCCTCCCCGAAGATGGTAGCGATAGTAGCCCGGGCGGACCGGTGCCGCGCTGGAGCTGGCGGGACTGGTGGTGGTGGAGTGCCGCCGCCCCGGACGGCCGCGGACACCGAAGGTGGACCGCCGCGCGGTGGTGGAGCTTATTGGGTGAGAGTTTGGAGCTGAGCACGATGTGAGGGGCTTTCGTGGATAAAATCACAATCCCACTAACTGAAATAAGAAAATCTTCCTTTGTACAAATTGGAGTGAATGTTTATGAGCGAGATTTTTCCTCGGAGCGAAATAGCAAAAACCTCTACGAAAATCACAGTAGGAAGTGCCGGGTGCTTGAGATAGGTGTGCCCGAGACAGTTTTCGAGTGAAAAAAAATAGTAGACGAACAGTGTAGTATAGAAAAGGCAGCAAAATAAACAAAATGAATTTAGATACAAGAAACAATCAAAACAAGATCTAGAAATAAGATGTGAAACTAAACTGTAGAACTCCCATCCACTTACATAGACGCAAAGAAAAACCGGAAACGGACAGTAACAGATTTAGCAGAACGAACAGCAGGAACTTAAATAGAATGGGGCAGCTAACGAGCTGAAATAGAGTGACGATGCATGGTGGGTTCGGAATACATTTAATCGAAAACATATGGTGGTTCATTGCCTCAGTAGAAGGCAAATGTGATAAATCTGGGAATTCGCGACGTGAATTTGATTTTGTTTATTGGCACTGGTAAGATAAGACAATTGGGTAATAAACCATTGCATGAGTTATTTTTTGGTCGAGCTACGTGATACTTAAAAGCTGTCAAGCCACCGGAAATTTCCACTCATGAAATCAGAAAAAAAACAGGAACCAGGAGTGTGTCCATAAAAAATTCTTTCGAATTTTTACAAGAAAATATTCTGAATATCTACGATGAGTTTTTTCAAATTTTCACACGAAATTGCTTTGAATTTCCATGACAAATTGTTTTAAAATTTTCATTCGCAATTGGTTCGAATTTTCACTCGAAATTATTACGAAGCTCAACCGTAAATTGCTTCAAAATTCCGCCCTACATTTCTTAGGATATCCACAGGAAACTTGCTTCGAGCTTCTGCGGAAAATCTATTTGAATTTACACGATAAACTGCTTTTCGTCGAATTTCCATAAGAAGCTGTTTTGGATTTCCACGAGAAAATCAATACAAAATTGTTTCGTCCATCTACAGGAAAAATTGTTTCGATTTTCCACAGGACGTTGTTTCAATTCTACCACAGATTGCTTCGAATTTCGATTTCCCACCACTTTTCCCGACACTGCAAATCGTTTCGAAATTCCACGAAAATTGCTTCAAATAACCACAGGACAATGCATCGAACTTTTTATGGAAGTAGCTTCGAATTTCCACAAGAAATTGTCTCGATTTTACACGGAAAATTGTTTCGCTTGTACACAAGAAATTAGGATCGAGTTTCCACGTTAAATTGATTCAACTTTAAATTTCAAATTTCCATGGATCTTCCAATATCCAAGAAAAAAATAATTTATGATAATCGTTAGAAAACAATTCCCAAGAAACTAAAACGCAAAAATGCGTTTGGCAAAATGTAACGTTCACCAAGAAACAAAATCCCAGAATGTACCGTATTCCAGAAAATAATGTTGACTATTTTTGTTTTATAATTTAAAATAGATGTTCTTATTGAATGTTTCATGAATCTGGAGATGTTAAATCTTAGATAAAACGCATTTTTCAATCTAATTTGGCTTTGAATAATTTGGTTAAATAAGTTCCTTTCAAACAGCAAACTACAATGACTTATGTAGAACAACTTGAAAAATGATGCAATTATTAAGTATGTATGATCGTTGTTTTGTTGTTAAAATGTTATCACTTGATAACAAGGTATAAAACAATTCATAGAACATCCAATGATTCAAAGAATGAGTATTGCACTTTTGAATACATGATTTTTTTCAATAAATTGTCACCCTCAATGAAAGCAAATCAACACTGTAGTTGCATTATGTTATACAAAACGTCCTACATTTATGATGCATTTCAGTTGTTATAGTATTTAAGTAAACTGTACACGAACTTGAGTTCCTACTTATTGTTCTAAAAATTACTCTGATCTTGATTTACACCACGGAAAAAATTCTAAGGCATTCGCTGATTTTCATACACCATGTTCATGTTTGAGGATCATGATCTCGATTTCTAATGATTAGATTGAGGACATTTTTGGCATCCCAGCCTAAAATGATCTAAACTATTAATTAATGGTTGTTTCGCGTTGTTCTTTGTATGCATGTTTACTTAAAACGCACGTTTCAGTTGAAAAAAATTATAAAGCCATACAAAAAAACAATCATTAATTGTCCTCAATCCAATCACTAGAAATGGAGATATTGATCCTCAACCATGACCATTTCGTTTGAAAATCAGCGAATGCTTTATAACTATTCCCGGGGTGTATAATTAATTTATTTGGAGTGAAATACCTACTCGAAAGCAGACTTGATTACTACGTCTCAGGGTAGAAATATTTCACTGTCAATGCAGTGAAAAACATGGATCTCAGTATAATCTGCGGTCGCCTTCTTCGCCGCCGTGGTGAGTGCGACTGGGGGCAGCCGAAAAATCATTTCCAACACCGACCATTCAATTTCGCATTCAGCCACTCACAAGTCCCTCTGACAGGCTACTCAGTTCGGGCCTTACCGTATGACAGTGAGTGGCCCATTTAAACGCGTGGTGACTTTTTTTCATGGGCCACTGGGTGAATGTGTACATTTTGCTGTGATAAATTTCATCTTCGCTGCGCAGTGGGTGATGTGAGTTCTGTTGTTTACTTTACTGCCTCTCCGGGGATGTGAGGTTGATTTCAAAGCAGGAAGAAAATAAAAAAAATGATATAAAGAAAACATCACCTTCATCCAGTGCTGCCGAAAATTTACAACCAATTTACAACCAATCAGTTTTATTAAACCATTTAAACGAAAAACATATTGTGGAGTTTTTTCACGTGGTACGACATTTCGTAGAATATGCCGTAGAATATAAAAAACATCTCTCAGAATATACCTTTTCAATGAAAGTCATTCTGCGGAATGCCGTTCGACGAAATTCGGTCAGGATAAATTATCATAGAAATAATTATTGAATTTTACTGAACTACACGTTCAAAATGTTTTGTCATCCGGTATGAATTATTTCTGAGTGCGGTATTAAGCGACGAGAGAAGAAAATATTTTCTTTAAATAAACGCTTCTGCCTGGTATGAGGCGAAAGAAGGAGTGAATTATTTTATTTATTTACTCGAACTAAGGCCGGAGTGGCCTGTGCAGTACATGAAAGTCTTCTCCATTCCTCTCGGTCCATGGCTGCACATCGCCAGCCACGCAGTCTACAGAGCGTCCACAAATCGTCTGCCATCTGATCAATCCACCTTGTTCGTTGTGTACCTCGCCTTCTTGTGCCCGTCGGATCGTTTTCGAGAACAATTTTCACCGAAATCCGAAATCCTCGCTACGTGTCCAGCCCACCGCAGTCGTCTGATTTTTGCGGTGTGAACGATGGATGGTTCTCCGTAAACGTAAACGACGAATATCAATGGTTCAATAATTATTATTTCAAATGTTAGCTTGTTGTTCAGGGATTGGTGAACATATGATAACATATTTGATCAATTGCGATTACTGAACAAAAACTTTTGTTTCTCATTTTTGTGATTTTTGTTCAGCCGTAAGCCCGCATGTTAGCTAAAAGCATGGGCGTAGCCAGGATTTCGAGAAGGGGGGGGGCAACTTTTTCTAAATCGTAGTTTTATAGTAATTTTATAAAAACACATGATTAATTAATATACATGAAACCAAATCCAAACCAAATCGAAACAATAATGATTGAAACACTAATGGATTTAAAAATGCGTGAATTATTGCTCATCAGATATTTTTAAATAAAGTAAGAAAAATATTAACGAACTTAGTATTCAGAAAGAATATAAAATCGGCTATAACAATTATTATAAAAATCCTGCATTCTTCCATAAGTCTTGTCTTATGCATTCTTCCATAAGTTTAAGAAAACTAGAACCATACATCTGAATTTTTAAACAAATCCTCTCTGAAATAATATTTATTATAAAATAGGCAGAAAAATCAATATGCAATTCCTTCGACAATTGCTCCTGGCATTCTATCCGAAATTCTATCAGGGATTCTTTAGGAATGCCTCCAGCAACTTATTCGGCAGTGTCTTCAGGAATTCCACCATAAATTTTGCCGGGAATTGAATTTTCGGAGGAATTCCTAGATTAATTCGCAATGAAATCCTGAAAGAATTCCGGTGGAAACTTCAAGATTTCCACTGGGAGATCCTCCAGGAGTTTCTCCGAAAATTCCTCCTGGAATTCTTCCAGGAGTTCCACCGGCATTTCCAATTTCTCTAGGATTTCCTTCGAGAAATAATTCCGGTAGTTCTATCGGCAGTTCCTCTGAAAATTCTTCCGGGAATTTCGGCAGAATTGGAATTTATTTAGGATTCTTCAGGAATTTATATAGATTTTCCACCAGAAGCTCCTCTGAGAATTTCTCTGCGAGCTCCTCAGGGAATTCTCCGGGAGGTCCTCTGATGATGATGATGGTCCAGCTACAAACCCCAGCAAAGGTTTCAGCTACACGAGATTTGTCTATAAGATGAATTCTCTTGTTTCCGAGAATGCTTCTGGTAGTTTCCCCGGGGTTCCTTTGAAAATTCTCCCGGGAGTTTCTTCAGAAATTCTTCCAGAAAATTCCTTCGATAGTTCCTCCGGGAATTCCACCAGCAATTCATCCGGGAGTTTCTCCGGAAATTCCTCCGGGAGTTCCACCAGAAGCTATTCCAGGAAATTATTCAGGCTTTTTTTCAGGAAATCATTTAGGCTTTCTTCAGAAATTAAGCTGGAAATTCCTCCAGAAGTTCTTCCGATAGTTTCTCTGGGAGTTCATCCGGGAGGTCCTCTAGGAATTCTTCTAGGAGTTCCTCCTGAAATTCCTCCGGGAGTTCTTACGGGAGCTCCTCCGGCAGTTCCTTCGGGAATTCCTCCGGCAGATCCACCAGCAGTTTCTACGAGAATCCCTCCGGGAGTTTAACCGGCAGTTTTTCCGGGTGTTTCTCTGAAAAGGAACTCCCGGAGGAACTCCCAGAGTAATTTCCGGAGGAACTCCCGGGGGATTTTCTATAGGAATTTGCGGAGAAATTATCAGAGGAATTCTCGGAGGAGCTACCGGTGGAACTTCTGGAGGAATTTATTGAAGAATTACAGGAAGAATTTCCGGAGGAAATCCTGGAGGAACTCTCGTAAGAATTCTAGGATGAACTCCCAAAGGAACTTCCGTAAGAATTCCAGAAGGAACTCCTGGAAGAATTCTTAAAAGAACCTCCCAGAGGAATTCCCGTAAGAACTCCCAGAGAAATTCTCCGAGGAACTTCTGGAGGAATTTGTAGATATATGCCTAAAGAAATTCTAAAGGAATTCCTGGAAGAAAGCCTGATTGAATTCCCGAAGGAACTACTGGTGGAACTTCAGAGGAATATCCGGTGGAATACCCTAGAGGAAGAGAAAAAATATTTCTGAAGGAACTTCCGAAATCCCATTTCCCGTGAAATTCCTGCCAAATATCGTCCAGGAATTCCCTGTAAAGTTCCTGGAGGTATTACCGGAGAATTTCTTGGAAAAACTCCTGGAAGAACTCCCGGAGGAACTCCCACAAGCACTTCCGGAGGAATTCCCACATGAAAGTCCTGAAATAATTCTTAGAGAAGTTCCTAAAGGAATTTCCGAAAAAATATCTGAAGGAATTCCAAGAAAAATACCAGGAGTAATTAATGCAGAAATTCCCAGATGAAATCCTGAAAGTATTCCCAGATGAATTGCTGAAGAAAATCCCTGCGGATTGTTCCGAAGAAATTTCTGGAAGAACTCTTGGCAGATATCCGAGTAAATTCCGAGTGAAGTCCGGAAGGAATTCTATTACACTTCCGCGGAAAATCTCCCGGGAAAATTCCTGAAGGAATTCCTGGAGAAGTACCTTAAGAAACTCCCGAAAAAATACCTGTAAGAATTTCTGGGGATACTTGGACGAATTCCAGGAGAAATTCATGAAGATATTTCTAGAGGATTTCTTGAAGGATATTCTGAAGTAATTGCGAAAAGAATTCCAGATTGGAATGCTAGATGATTTCGCTATTGAATGTTTGGAGGTATTCCCGGAAAATTTCCTGGAAGTAATCCCGGAGGAATTAAAGGAAGAGTTCCGAGAGGAATGCCCGGAGAAGTTCCTAGAAGAATTTCCGAAGGAATTTCTTATAGATTTACAAGTGAAATTATGGAGCTAAATCGGAGGATTTCCATCATAAATTTTTGAAGAAACTTCTGGTAGAATTTTGGGATGTATTCTTGACGGAACTCTCGAATGCATGCCTAAAGGAAATGCCGGATTTTTCCTGAAGAGAGAATAACCGAAGAAATATCTAAAAGTAAATCTTGGAGAGAAGAAAAGAAATCTTCAAGGAATTTCCTCGTGAATTTCCTAAAAAAAAAATTAGTGGGGGTTTCTAGATAAGGAGGAATTACAATTACATGAGAAGGATTTTCGAACGATTTTCAGAGGAATTTGTGGATAACTTTCCGGAGGAATTCAGAAGTTCCCAGGGGAGCTTCTAGAAGGATTTCAAGGAGAATTTTTGAGTCCGAAAATGGATCCTGGATGCCCTAATAAGTTTTGGGAATCTTTTGAATTTCAACCACCTATTTCTGTATATGATTGGATCGTAAAGTGCACATGTTTAAGGGAATTCAGTACCTTTCTTTCCTATCTTTCCACAATTTAGGGGGGGGGGCGACGGCCCCCCCCTGCCCCCCCTTGGCTACGCCCGTGGCTAAAAGCGACGAAATTGGGGCTGTATTTCTTTGATTGATTGGCAATTAGATAAATATATGTTCAGTGAGATGGGAAACAGTTTAGTTGCTCTTCGCACCTTCGCGCCAAATCGCACCAAGCGCGAGTGAAAAATTACCTATTTTCTACCACGAGTTTCGTGCATCAGATCTAATTGATCACAAATCGCTTCGGATATCCTTCTACCCTATAAATGAGGATACCCAACATCAAATGTACGAATTAATTTATGTAAATTCATCGCCGTTTCCATTCCACGAACAAAATATCACAGGTCAGTCAAAAAGACGCTTGGTGCGGTTTCGCTGAACCCCGACCCTGTAATAGCACATTTTTCCCATGATAGAAAATTTAATTCATAATTTAATTAATCCAATTTTAATATTTAATACAATCCACAATACATCAACAATGCTTGAGTAAATAAGGGCCTAATAAGGGCAAAATAGGTAGAAACAAAGTAATTCTAATTATTTAATGATCAGTTTTACTTTTAAACGTTTAGAAAAAAAAACAAAATGTTAAAAATTCTACACAGCATGGAAGTTGGTTCTAATATCCATATCTCTAATTAAACCCAGGTCCGGAATAAGCTGGAAGGAGGCCTCGGGGCTGGTAGTTTGCGAGGGCCTCTAAAAGTACGAAAAAGATTGGTTTTGGTACATAACATTTTGTGGGGGCCCAGGGCCAACTCGCTCCTCCTAGCACTTAGCCAGTCGTTCTGAGCTCCTCGTCTCCAAAACATTTACTGGTCCAATCAGCTGCCCGTGCAAATGGCCTTCCATTCGACGTTTCTACAAAAACCTCTCCAGCACATTCGCCTATACAAGTGACCCGACTTCGACGCTTTCACAGCACTCTCGATGCTCTGCAGATCGGCTCCTGAATGTTTTGGCTCTGCTGTACAGCCAGCAACCTTCTAACCTCCCGGTAAAATCCGTACGACGTAACTCACCATTTACGCAGCCAATTCATAATTCTGCGGCGTCATGTGCCTGATCTTTAGATACGATACTACGATTACGTCTTTGTCCATCGACACTAAGTTGTAAATCCGAAATCACTCCTGGGCCCATAACCTGTTGGAGTGCTGCAGCTGTCGGTCAGTAGTCTGGCAGAAGTATCAGTCATTGTACCCAAAGTTTGTTCTGTAAAAAGGGATCACAAATAAAGGCGAGTTTCGCAATCTGCGTGAGGGAACATTCCGACGTACGAGCTACAATAGCTCGGGACATTCCAGATTCCCTGTTAGGTGGTCGAAAATAAACAATCTTTGCATTTTTAGGTACCTGGCGGAGAGAGTTTTCAAATCGATCAGCTTGCAATGACTTGGATAGCTCGGGAGGTTAAATGCGTCAATTCAAAGTAGCTGTCTTAAAGCAAACCTAATGAAAATTTTCTGAATTTGTTCGAGTGCCAGCGTAGGTAGCATGGAGACCACTCGGATTAAGCGTATTCTTGGTAACTCTTAGGTCGCAAATAGAGCTGACGCGTTCCAAGCCATATGGTCAAAGGGAATATTTATAATCCAGGATAGCGTTGGCGGAGTGTGTGAAAATTATGTCTTTGCATTTTTTACTGTTTACGCGCATGCCGTTGTCGAGACACCAAACAAGCAGACGATTAATGTCGTCCTGCATTACAACACAATCGGCAAGAGATGCAATTGCGCGAAAAAATTTCAGGTCGTCAGCATTTCAAATCTTGCTTGATGAAATCACTAAATCGAGGTTGTGGACGTAGAAGACTACTTTTAGTTAACCGATGACGCTGCCTTTATGTACTCCAGGTGTCATTGAAAAGATATTGGAGCGCTTGCAGTTCACCGCCACAAAAGCTTTGCAATCAGATAGTTAAGAGTGCAGCCATTCTGTGATCCACGCTGGGAATCCTATGTGATTCAGTTTGTCGATAATAATATCATGGGCTAATACAGTGTCGAGGGCTTTTGCAAAATCGACATATATGGAATCAACTTGTCGCTTGGATTCAAGCTGTTGAGATATGGTTGACACGTAACACATGTTGTTGGTTGTTGTTGAGCGATTTTTCAATAAGCCATTAAGCTTAAACAGCAGAGGATGGATATTCGCCGATAGTTGAAGATGCAATTTCGGCTTCCAGATTTATGGATCGGTATTATGGACGCGGTATTTCAAGCAAAGGGAAACACTGTCTTGAAGGAAGCGATTAAACACTGCAGCAATCGTGGTAGCTAGCGTAGCTGCGCAATTCTTAAACAATGCAGGAGGAAGATGGTCTGTTCCTGAACTTTTATATGTGCCAAGATCATTCAGAGCTGTTCGAATATCATCAGGAGAAACCTGAAAGCATGGCAATCCGATGTTGTAGGAAGGTATTTGACCAAACAGTTCTGGCCACGAACAGGAGATACCTACTCTACGGAAAACGCTTTCGAAATTCGCAGCAAAAAGGTTAGCTGCTTCATTGCTTGTTCTTGAAGTAGTCCCATTAAATTTCACCAAACTGAGGATGCCGTTGTTAGTCTTCCTCTTTTGATGTAGTATCAGAAACGGGAAGCATTCTCCTTCACAGAAGCTTTAACGTTGCGCACATAGTTTTCGTGGGCAGCAGAAAGGATTGCTTTATATTCCAGTTCAAAATCAAGGAGTCTGTCCCTGTCAAAAACGTTCTTTGTTACGAAGTATCGGCTACGCAGCTTGCGGCGATTGTCGCTAAGGTTACGTAGCTTAGGAGTCCACCAAGGTTGATTAAAATCAGACTTTGAAACACGCTTCTTCCGAGGAACGTGTGTGTTGATAACTTCAAAGAGGAATTCACAAACGTTAAAACTGAAACAATCCACAGGCAAGTTAGTGGCCATTAAAGGTCTCGCGTCTCGGGAACATTTTTCGCCAGATTTTAATTCCCGTGCAATTTAATTGGGGTCGGGATTTTGATTTTCCGTGCCCAAATCCCGAAAACATCGCATATGTAAAAATTCATGGGGAAAAATTCCGCGGACCAAATTCCCGAGGTGTGAGGCTACCTTAAAGGCTAATTTAAAATGCACGGGGACCAATATCCGGCGAAACATTTTCTCAAGGTGTGAGGCTACCTTTACTGATCGCGGAAAACTGGCTTTATGATAAAAATTGCATTGATAATATTTATCATATATCGCTCCAAATCTATGAATATTTTTCTAAAAAAGTAAATAAAAATTCTGGGGATTGGTAATTTTTGGCAAATGGTTTCCGGGGAATGGAACTTTCTGGAAAATGGTTTTCTGGGAGATGTCATTCTGGCGATTGGTTCTCTTGTGGAAATTCAAAGCACTTTTCAAGTAGGAATTTCAAACAAGTTTCCAGTGGATATCCATTTCGAATTTCCACAAGAAACTTGTTTCGAATTCCCTCGGGTAAAGTACTTCGAATGTTCATTAGATTGCTTCAAGTTTCCAAGAGTAATTGCTTTGAATTTCCCCTAGAAATTGCTTCTAATTTCTTTCTTCTAAAACTTTTTCGAATTCCCGAGTTTTCGAAATTGATTTGTGATTTCTCGTTAATTTGCTTCGAATATCCAGAAATTGGTTCGAAGTTCTGCTGGAAATTATTTTGAACTAGCAGACCCGACGAACTCCGTTTCGCCCAAAATTGATTTATTCTCTTATTAGATCTTGAGTTATGAAGAAATTGGTGTTTCATTTGTATGGGAGCCCCCCTTTCCAAAGCGGGGAGGGGTCTAGAACCATCTTAAGAACCTTCCCCGGCTCCAAAAACCTCTGCATACAAATTTTCACGCCGATCGGTTCAGTAGTTTCCGAGTCTATAAGGTTCAGACAGACAGAAATTCATTTTTATGTATATAGATTTGCACGAATTTCCGAGGAAATTGAAATCACTTCGAATTTCCACCCAAAAATGCATGGTGTTCCCACGGGATATTGCTTCGGATACCTTCGGATGGAAAGTTGAAAGAAAGGTATTTTCCCACGAATATTCGAAGTAAGATGGAATATGGAACCAATTTGTGAAAGAATTTCGAAGTAATCTCTCGTAGAAGCTCAAAGCATTTCTTGCGGAAATTAAAAGCACTTTTTCCGTTGAAATTCAAAACAAGTTTTCTATAGATATCCACAGAAAACATGTTTGAACTTTCCACGGGGAACGTGTTTCGAATTTCCATTAGATGTTGCTTCAAATTTCCAAAAGCGATTGCTTTGATTTTCCACGACAAATTGCTTCCAGTTCACACGAGTATTTGCTTTGAATTCCCATGGAAAACTGCTTCGAATCTCCACGAAAATTTCTTCAAGTTTCCACGAAATTTCCACCAGAAATTGCTTCAAATTTCCTTGGGAAAAGCTTTGAACTTACACAAAAAAAATGCTTTAATTTTACAGAATTTTTTTTTCAAATTTCCATCACAAATTAGTTTGAGGTTTTTCGGTAAACCGCTCCGAATTTCCACAATAGTTTCTTCGAATTTCTTTCAAAAAAATATTCGAATTTCCAAGAAAAATTTGTTCGAACATCCGCGGGAAATGGTTTACGATTTCCTCAAAAAATCCTTAGAATTTCCATCAGAAATTTGTTCGAAGTTCCGCTGGAAATTGCTTCCAAACGTGAAATTGTTTCTGATTTCCAAAAAAATGATCGAATTTTCACCGGAAATTGGTTTAAAATTCCATTAAAAAAGTTTTCGAATCTACACGATTTTTTTTTTCGAATTTTCATGGAAAATTCATTTGAATTTTCAAGTTATGGAATAAGCTTCGATTTTCTATTGGAAATGGCTTCGATTTTCCTTGGAAGGGAAATTAGTTTGAATTTCTACGATTTGATTATAACCAGTGGAAATTGCTTCAAAGTTCCACGAGACATCACTTCGGATGTCCACAAGAAACTTGCTTCAAAATTCTCTAGGAAAATGCTTTAAATTTCCAAGATTTTTTTTTTCGAATTTTCAATAAAATTTCTTTGAATTTGCATTAGAGAATAGTTTAAAGTTCCACTGAAAATTGTTTCGAATTCCCACTGTATATGGTTTTGAATTTTCACAAAAAAATCTTCGAATTTCCACCAGAAATTAGTTCGAAGGTTCACTGAAATTTTTCACTAGTTAACACAAAATGTGACGATCCGTACGAAAATTTCAGATGATGCATACAAAAAAGGAACATAGGAGAGGGGGCTGAAAATCATCAATTATTGTGTTACCGTCGTGCGGGGCTTCTTTTGACAAATCGGGGGCTACTTTGGACATTTTGAAACAAGAATTGTAACGTAAATAACTATCAAATCGCCATTATTACCATTCGGGTGTCTTGTTGATAGTTGGCTGCCAACTTTCTGTTTCAAATTTGGTATTTTTTTCGCTGATTTTTTTCAGAAATTCCAAAATCCAAAGTAGCCCCTGAAGTCAAAAGAAGCCCCGCACGACGGTACGCAATAAATGGATCTTCCTTTGGAAAAAATGTAGGAAACATTTATTAATTGAAAACTTTCGTTGTCAACAAAATGCAAGAATTTGTTATTTTATGTGAAGAGAACATCAGGCTTCGTAATGCCGTGCCTTTACAGATTTCGCTATCTGGGGTCACTATGTAAGTATTATGTTTCATTCGATTAAGCGTCCGCCGAAGGTCGCACAAAAATCTAACACATAACTTAATGATTACTTTTAGTTAAAGTTCTAGAAATACATTTTCAGGAATAAAGCAATGATATAAATACAGTTGATTAAAAGGAGCAGAGAAATATATTGAAAGGCTGTCGTAATGCTGTTTCTTCCTTCGATCGACTAATGTTAACCTGTTTTAAAATACGTAATATTGATATGCAAAACAGACGAAAATCCCTATGCAAAAAGTAGTCATATACCTAGACAACAATCAAATACATGGAGAACCCCAAGCTTTAGGTGCCGAATAAATTTTTCGATTTCACCGGTTCCAAACCCACCGTGGATGGTCATCGTAGCAAAGGGCTAAGAACGTATAAACAGATATCCCACAAAAGTCACACTCCGCAGCACAGATTCACACAACTTAGGTCACATTCAAACAAACACACACAGACACATTACATACTTAGGACACCCGACCGGCGGTGCAAAACAGAGAGGATGGTGCAGGCAGGCGGATTCGGAACCAAGAAAAGAACAACTTCTCCTAGCAACGAGAAGCCATTTTTGCGTTTAATTTGTACACGACGAAAGTTTAATAGCGTAATATCATTGTTGGCAGAGAGATAGAGAGATTCGGTAGGAGTACGAGCGTTGTTCGTTAGCAAATCGAGATGAATATGTTTGATTGTGTGCATTGGAAAGTTTTAGGCTGGGTATATGTAGGCGGAAATGCGGAAAGGAAACGGAAGGAACATTTGCGTTCGTCACGCCGCCCGGTAGCTTTGGGTTGGCGGGGGATGGTAGAAACCTAGGACGGGAGGGGAGGGTCATTTGAAAATGGAGAATAAATGTTTCTTCTTAATCTGATGAAATTAGTTTGAGCAGTACAATTACAACGATGTAGTTTGAAGCAGCTGGTGTTCCCATAGATGGTAATCGGTTTGGAAAATGGGTGTGGGGCGATTGTTCTCAACACGGAAGACGGATGTTCACCGGTGCTGTGGATATCATGCGGATTTTTATATCCAGCTGTTGCATAACTGGTGTTGCACTGAAAGTAAGTATGAAGTTTATTTTCCTATTGTCATGGTAGCCTGAGAAGAGGGCATCTAGCGTTCACACATTGTATATTTAATCGATGCTATTGAATTAATCGTGATTCAACACAAAAACGAAGAGAGTAAGAATGGATAGTCCATTGTTTAATTTTCTTCATTCACCTTGTAGTGCTCAAAATTGATGCAGGTGTTGCATACTGTGAAAAAAAGTGGAAATTGGTGTTATTCTTTTCAAGTTTGTGTTTCGAAAAAGAAGGGTAATTCACGTTGATTCTTACGTGAGGTTCAGTAATGTTTCATGGATGCAGAAAACGTGTTGGCAAGCTTGAATAGCACGTTCCAAGAAGAAGTACTGCGATAATGCTTCTAAAACTCAAACATTTTGTGGAGATCGCATTTTTTATGCATTTGGTAAAGTCTTGCTTTGCAGTCGCCTAGTGTAAAGCTGAGTATCGACAGAGCAAGACCGTAAAAAAGGCTTTTTCTACTTTCTGTTAGCCTCAGAGATTTTTCTTCGCATTTCTGCACGACCGTTTCAATCTACTCAGTCACTGAGTAGAACACAACGGGCGTGTGTATAGGAATGCAAAACCTGTACGAAATTTCAGCATATTTAAAAATGCTTTAATTTATTATCAGCCTTGAATAAAACCTTAAAATTTCGAATGCTTATTCTTGCATACAATATTCACATCAGAAGCTCACATTCTTCAAAGCGATGAAACAAATATAGATTTGCAGAGAACAGTTTGCCAAAAGTGAAAACGAATGCATTTTGAACATACCCTCGAAAAACCCGGAACATCTCCGATGGCCAAGGACCAGTCTGTGATTTTGGAAGGGAACAGAATACTAGAAGAGTATCCGCTTCCAATGGCCCCGGTTTTTCAAAAAATTGGAATATTCAATTCAGATCCAATATATGAAGTTTACGTGCACCTACTATACCTTCCACGGCTAATTTCTTCTAAATGAACCATTACCGACACTTCTGCGCGGGGTTATTAGATCACGATCAAAAATGCAGAGATCCGGCTCTATCATTTCGCGACATTATTAAGAGTGATAAAAAGAATTAGGGCGACATCTACCCGACGAACAGGATGACAGGATACAAGAGCAGCGACGTGTTAAATTATGCTGCAGCACTTTTGCATTTATAATAAAGTTCGAGAAATAGAATATTAGCTCCGTTAAAAGCACTAATTTGAAGGAAAAGATTGTCTTCCAAGAATTATTCAGTGCCAGCAAAAATCCCATCCCCTTTTATGCACTGACTGAGTCGAAGCAAGACGTGTGGGATGCGCGTCGCCTGCAGCTGCAATATACACCTCAATAGATATGCTCGCTGCTAGGTGTCTAAGTCATCCCTTGCAGGAGGGTAATGTAACACATGTGCGCTGAATATTAGGGACGACAAGAGCGAAAATTTTACGGATAATGCTTGGAATGCATTTTTCTCTCGTGTCGCACTCCCTCGGCAGGAGATCATAAAATAAGTGCCACACGAGGATGACAACGATGTCCTCTCGTGCGAGTTCAGAACGTCTCCAGACGATGACGATCCTCACCTGGGCTGCGAAAAGGGTGCACAAGAGGCTGGGCGGATGAAAAAAGTTCAAATTAAATTGAAAACGTGCCAGAACGCGCGGTATGTTGTCGGGGAAAAATATTCAACTTTTCTGCTGTCTCTACCGCTTGAAAGAAAGAAACTCTCAGCCAGCAGGAGTGGAACAAAGCAAAAATCATTCTGATAAAACGCGCCGCAGTCGATGGCACGGCGCGGGGGGTTTGCCCACCGTAGCGAGTGGCTTATTTCGAAACGGAATTGCAGCTTCACTCTCGGAGGGAATTAATTCATCTGCCGCTCGGCACGCCTAGTGTTTCGCCGTAGTGAATGGATTTTCCCAGTGAATGGAAATTGTTTCACGGTAGAGTTTGATGGATTTATTCCGAAGGAGCTTCCGTGCGGAAACAGGGCTGAGCTAGATTTGCCTCGTACCTGGGCTAACTACTGCACGGAGCGCTCGACTGGCTTCACAAGAAGATTTATAAAGTATAATTTGGATTGCGCTGCGGTTGTCTTCTCGGGAAAAGTGCATAGTCAGTGGCAGCAAAAAAAAGTCGGAAAACGATTCCGAAAAACTTTCCTTATAACTTGGAAATAATTCAAAATTCAAGTTTGGTGATTCTTTGTCCCAAAACGCCAAGTTTTCTTTCAATTTGGAGATTTGTTTTTCGAACTGCAAGAGCTTGATGGATACACTCTTAGGATAGGAAACAATTCTCGGCATTCGGATGATGAAAGGACGAAATTGCATTATGGCCAGGATTTGATTAATATAACATCAGAAACTGGGTCCTCCTGGCTCTGGCTGCTCGTCGCCAACCACTCAGTCTGCGGAAAATCCGCAAATCGTCCTCCACCTGATCGATCCACCTTGCCCGCTGTGCACCTCGCCTTCTTGTTCCCGATGGATCGTTGTCGATAACCATTTTAACCGGATTAATGTCCGACATTCTGGCTACGTGCCCGGCCCACCGCAGTCTTCCGATTTTCACGGTGTGAACGATGGATGGTTCTCCCAACAGCTGAAGCAACTCGTGGTTCATTCGCATCCTTTAAGGACCATCCGCCATCTGCACCCCACCGTAGATGGTACGCAGCACTTTCCTTTCGAAATCTCCCAGTGCGCATTTATTCTCCACGAGCATCGTCTAGGTCTCGTGTCCGTAGAGAACTACCGGTCTAATAAACGTTTTGCAGATAGTCAGTTTGGTACGGCAGCGAACTTTATTCGATCGGAGCGTTTTGCGGAGTCGAAAGTACGTACGATAATCTGCCATGATGCGTGTCCGAATTTCTCTGCTGGTATTGTTATCGGAGGTCACCAGTGAGCCCAAGTACACGAATTCTTCACGAATTCGATTTCGTCACCACCAACATAAACTCGTGGTGGGTGGCTTACGTTGTGCTCTCTTGAGCCTCTTCCCAAGCAGCACAAGTCAAGCGAAACTAGTTGCAGCAACTTAATTGTGACTAAATTTTGTAACATATAAGTTACTGCGAAAATTCCTTCAGGAATTCCTTTGGACATTTTTTCAGGAATTCCTTTGGAAATTCCTTCAGGAATTCCTTTGGAAATTTCTTCAGGAATTCCTCCGAAAATTCCTCCAGGAATTCCTCCGGAAATTCCTCCAGGAATTTCTTCTGTTCCGTACACGGAAGCAGTCATGCGGTGCGTGAACATTCTATTTAAATTCTTTGGAAATTCCTCCAGGAATTTCTTTGGAAATTGCTCCAGGAATTTCTTAGAAAATTCCTCCAGGAATTCCTTTGGAAATTCCTCCAGGAATTCCTTTGGAAATTCCTCCAGGAATTCCTTTGGAAATTCCTCCAGGAATTCCTTTGGAAATTCCTCCCGGAATTCCTTTGGAAATTCCTCCCGGAATTCCTTTGGAAATTCCTCCCGGAATTCCTTTGAGAATTCCTCCCGAATTCCTCTTGAAATTCCTCCCGGAATTCCTTTGGAAATTTCTCCTGAATTCCTTTGAAATTCCTCCTGAATTCCTTTGAAATTCCTCCCGAATTCCTTTGAAAATTCCTCCCTGAATTCCTTTGAAATTCCTCCTGAAATCCTTTTGAAATTCCTCCCGGAATTCCTTTGAAAATTCCTCCCGGAATTCCTTTGGAAATTCCTCCCGGAATTCCTTTTGAAATTCCTCCCGGAATTCCTTTGGAAATTCCTCCCGGAATTCCTTTGGAAATTCCTCCCGGAATTCCTTTGGAAATTCCTCCCGGAATTCCTTTGGAAATTCCTCCCGGAATTCCTTTGGAAATTCCTCCCGGAATTCCTTTGGAAATTCCTCCAGGAATTCCTTTGGAAATTCCTCCAGGAATTCCTTTGGGAATTCCTCAAGGAATTCCTTTGGGAATTCCTCAAGGAATTCCTTTGGGAATTCCTCAAGGAATTCCTTTGGAAATTCCTCCAGGAATTCCTTTGGAAATTCCTCCAGGAATTCTTTTGGAAATTCCTCCAGGAATTCCTTTGGAAATTCCTCCAGGAATTCCTTTGGAAATTCCTCCAGGAATTCCTTTGGAAATTCCTCCAGGAATTCCTTTGGAAATTCCTCCAGGAATTCCGTTGAAAGTTCCTCCAGGAATTCCGTTGGAAATTCCTCCAGAAGTTCATCCAGGAATTCCGCCGGAAATTCTTCCAGGAATTCCCCCGGAAAATCCTCCAGGAATTCCCTCTGAAATTCCTCCAGAAATTCTTCCAGGAATTCCTTTGGAAATTCCTCCAGGAATTGCTTTGGAAATTCCTCCATGAATTCCTTTCGAAATTCCTCCAGGAATTGCTTTGGAAATTCCTCCAGGAATTCCTTTGGAAATTTCTCCAGGAATTCCTTTGGAAATTCCTCCAGGAATTCCTTTGGAAATTCCTCCCGGAATTCCTTTGGAAATTCCTCCCGGAATTCCTTTGGAAATTCCTCCCGGAATTCCTTTGGAAATTTCTCCCGGAATTTCTTTGGAAATTCCTTCCGGAATTTCTTTGGAAATTCCTCCCGGAATTTCTTTGGATATTCCTCCCGGTATTCCTTTGGAAATTCCTCCCGGAATTTCTTTGGAAATTCCTCTCGGAATTTCTTTGGATATTCCTCCCGGTATTCCTTTGGAAATTCCTCCCGGAATTCCTTTGGAAATTCCTCCCGGAATTCCTTTGGAAATTCCTCCCGGAATTCCTTTAGAAATTCCTCCAGGAATTCCTTTGGAAATTCTTCCAGGAATTCCTTTGGAAATTCCTCCAGGAATTCCTTTGGAAATTCCTCCATGAATTCCTTTGGAAATTCCTCCAGGAATTCCTTTGGAAATTCCTCCAGGAATTCCTTTGGAAACTCCTCCAGGAATTCCTTTGGAAATTTCTCCAGAAATTCTTTTGCAAATTCCTCCAGGAATTTCTCCAAATGTTTGGGAAATTTGGAAGAAATTCCAAAGGAATTCCTGGAGGAATTCCCAAAGAAACTTTCAAAACAATTACCGATGAAACTCTCAAAGGAATTTCCGAAGAAATTCACAAAGGAATTCCACAAGAAATTCCCGAAAGAATTCCCAAAGGGATTCCCAAAGGAATTCTCGAACGAATTCCCAGAGAAATTCCCAAAGGAATTTCCAAGAGAATTCTCAAAGAAATTCCCAGAGGAATTCTCAAAGGAATTCCCAGAGGAATTTCCAAACGTTTTTTCAAGGGGAATTCCTAAAAAATTTCCAGTGGAATTCTGAAATTAATTCCCAGAGGAATTTCCAAAGGAATTACCAGAGTAATTACCAAAGGAATTACCAGAGGAATTCCCAAAGGAATTCCCAAAGAAATTTCCCGTGGAATTCCCAAAGAAATTCCCAAATAAATTCCCAGCGGAATTCCCAAAGGAATTCCCAGAGAAATTCCCAGAGGAACTCCCCGAAGAATTCACATAGGAATTCCAAGAGAAATCTTAAAAAATAATTCTCAGAGGAATTTCTAAAGGAATCCACAGAGAGATTTCCAAACGTTTTTTCAAGGGGAATTCCCAAAAAATTTCCAGAGGAATTCCGAAATTAATTCCCAGAGGAATTTCCAAAGGAATCACCAGAGTAATTTCCAGAGGAATTACCAGAGGAATTCCCAAAGAAATTCCCAAAGAAATTCCCAGCGGAATCCCCAAAGGAATTCCCAGAGAAATTTCCAAAGGAATTTCCAGAGAAATCCCAGAGGAATTCCCATAAGAATTCCCAAAGGAATTCTAAGAGAAATCTTAAAAAATAATTCTCAGAGGAATTCCCAAAGGAATCTCCAGAGGAAATCTCAAAGAAATTCCCTAAGGAATTCTCAGAAGAATTCCCAAAGCAATACGCAGAGGAATTCCCAAAGGCATTCTAGAGAAATTCCCGAAGGAATTCCAAGAGGAATTCTCAGAGGAATTCCCAAAAAAAATTCCAGAGAAAATCCCAGAGGAATTCATGGAGGCATTCCCAAAGGAATTCTCGGAAGAATTTCCAAAGGAATTTTGGAAATTCCTCCAGGAATTCCTTTGGAAATTCCTCCAGGAATTTCTTTGGAAATTCCTCCAGGAATTTCTTTGGAAATTCCTCCAGGAATTTCTTTGGAAATTCCTCCAGGAATTCCTTTGGAAATTCCTCCAGGAATTCCTTTGGAAATTCCTCCCGGAATTCCTTTGAAAATTCCTTCCGGAATTCCTTTGGAAATTCCTCCAGGAATTCCTTTGGAAATTCTTCCAGCAATTCCTTTGGAAATTCCTCCAGGAATTCCTTTGGAAATTCCTCCAGGAATTTCTTTGGAAATTCCTCCAGGAATTTCTTTGGAAATTGCTCCAGGAATTTTTTTGGAAATTCCTCCAGGAATTCCTTTGGAAATTCCCCCAGGAATTCCTTTGGAAATTCCTCCCGGAATTCCTTTGGAAATTCCTCCAGGAATTCCTTTGGAAATTCCTTTGGAAATTCCTCCCGGAATTCCTTTGGAAATTCCTCTGGGAATTAATTTCAGAATTCCACTGGAAATTTTTTAGGAATTCCCCTAGAAAAAACGTTTGGAAATTCCTCTGGGAATTCCTTTGAGAATTCCTCTGGGAATTTCTTTGAGAATTCTTTTGGAAATTCCTTTGTGAATTTCTCTGGGAATTCGTTCGAGAATTCCTTTGGGAATCCCTTTGGGAATTCTTTCGGGAATTTCTTCTGAAATTCATTTGTGAATTCCTTCGGAAATTCCTTTGAGAATTTCATCGGTAATTGCTTTGAAAGTTTCTTTGGGAATTCCTCCAGGAATTCCTTTGGAATTTCTTCCAAATTTCCCAAACATTTGCTTCCGAAATTCCTATCAAATTTCTCTGAGAAGTCCTCTTGTAATTTCTTCAAGAATTCTGGGGATTCTCCAGAAATTCTTACGAGAATTCCCCCGGGAAATCTTCTGGGAATTCTACCGGAAATTCCTCGAAAAAAATTTTGCGATGAAAAAATGCTTTAAGAAATTCCCAGAGAATTTCCGGAGGGATTCTCATAGAAGTTTGGGTGGAATTCCCGGAGAAATGCAGGAGTCATTCTCTTATGAATTTACAAAAGAAATCCTAGAGAAATTTGGAAGGAGTTTACAGAAGAACTAAAGGAGGAATTTTTAGACGAAATCTCTGAGGTATTCCTAGAAGAATCCATAGTGGAGTTGCCAAAATAATTCATGAAATAATTCTTAAATTTATTATGCGTTTGCTCAGAAAATTCCTTCCTTAAATTCTTCTGGGAATTCCTTCGGAAATTCTTAAAGTTCCCTTGAAAATTCTGGGAATTCCTCTTGAAATTCCTTCGACAATATGTCCGAGAATTCCTGTAAGGAATTACAGGAATTTAAGGAGACATTTCAAATACAGGAATACAGGAATTTACGGAGACATTTGTAGAATGCTCGAAGGAATTTTTGAAACAGATGCCAGAGAAGTTTAGGAAGAATTTTCAGATGAATTTTCGGAAGATCTACCAGAGAAATTTTCGGATAAATACTCAGAGGAATTCCGGGAGGAATTTCTAGAAGAGTTTACGGAGGAATTCTAAGAATTCCCGAAGCAATTGCCAAAGGAATTTATGAAAGTATTTCCAGCGGAATTTTCTCAAGAAGAATTATCAGAGAAATTTGGGAGGAATTCCCAGAGGAGTCTTTTAATACAGATATGTTCTTTGTGGAATAATTGATTTCTCTTTTATGTGGATATCACAATATTTTTTAATATCACAATTTTTTTTTGTTTTAAATTTATTTAACTCATTGTGACAATATTAATGTGCAAGATAATACTAAGAAATGCACCCAATGTCTTAGAAAGGATTAGATTACTGAATCACTTTCCGTATATGAACACATTGTACTCGGTGGTATTCAGGAGTAATCTGTCAAGTTTTTTGAGTCTTTTCTTCTTTTTCAATGTCTCAACCAGTATTGAGTACCGCACAGCAAATATATACGAACTCTAGGGATTAGTTTTTATTGGAATATTCGTGCAATTACTGATATTATTATTTTATTATTTAGTATTATTTGATGAATATTTTCCGTTTATTCAATCTGGAGTAGGAACCATTAATATGTACAGTCAGTATAAGCTAAGCTAAGCTTATTTCGAATTTTATCCAAATCCAATCCCTTTTCATTTCAAACCCAAGCCAAATCTTATCAAATTCGGACCAAATCCAATACTAACCTTGTCCAAATCCGATCTATATGTTTTTTAAATTCAATAATCCAATCCAAATCCGATCTATTTCAATTCCAAATGAACTTTAATCAAAGCCATCCATTCATATCCATTCCAAATTCCATCAAATTCTAATCCATTTTAAATCTACTCCAGACCCATTCCAATCCAATTCAAATATAATCCAAATCCTATTCAAACCTGTTCCAAATCCAATTCAAATTCAAGTCAAATCCAATTCTGATCCAATCATTCATTCCAAAGCCAATCCAATTCAAATGCAATACGAAGTCAATTCAAAGTTTAATTAAATTCCAAACCAAACCCAATTCCAGTCCAAACCAATTCCAACCCAAAACCATTCCTAATATACTCCAGATTAAACCTAAACCAAATTCAATCCAAAACTAATCTAAAGTCAATCCAAATGCAATGAAATCCATTCCAAATCCAATTATAATCCATTCCAAATCCAATCTGAAGCCAATTTTAATCTATTCCAGTTCTATTTTGAAATCTTTCTAAATACAATCGAAACCTAATCCAAATCCTTTTTAAATTCAATCCACATGCATTGCGAATTCATTTTAAATCCAATCCAATTTCAATTCATTCCTAATCTAATTCAAACAAAATCCAAAATTGAATCCAAATCCGTTCGAAACCCAATCCAAACCTAATGTAAGTTCAATCCAGATTCATTTTAAATCCAATTCTAATCCATTCCAAGTTAGAAATGTATCCTCAAACCGAACAAAAAATCACGTCGGCCGAAAAACTTCTAGCCGCACCGTGCTGCCAAAAAGCCAGGAACTTATTTTTAAGTATGGAAATAATCCTGCATCGTTAATATACACATTCATTTTAATCAAAACGCTCATGTTATTATCTATGATACTGCCATCCGTCTTTTTATTACATCTTTTCAGAAACCCAGAAGTCTATTTATCGATCTTTGAACCAGAATGAAGAATATTCCGAACTATCGGTTTTCTATCTCTGAAGACAGCATAAATCCAAAACTAGCTGGTGTTGAAGAAAGGTCCTCCTTCATCCAGGACATGCGAATTGAAACTTGGTGAGAGAATTCCATTATATATATTATATATACATTTACCAAATTATATTGAAACCATATGATTATTACCAAACAAAAAAACCATCAGGGCACCCGATTGAAGCGATTTGGATAGGAAGAGTGGAATCGCCAACTTCCTATTGTTAACATCTCGTGGATAAAGGGCGGGCTCTTCTCCCCATCTATTGGGTCAATCTGGGAAACGAGGGCTAGGTTATATTATTGTCTGTACTAACTTTCTTCTGGAAGGAGATTCTCTATTCATCCCGTGGATTCGCATAAGTGTCTCTGCTTATGGAACCACCCCACCCATTTTTGGCCCTTCATACAGGAGTTTGATGAAATACAAACAATAATATAATCATGATCAAATCGTTTGTCAGATATGGCCAGTGCTATCGGCAGGTGCCTTGCTACAATAGATGGTAGTATCATCATCATCATCATCATCACAATATTTCAAAGATTGCGTTAAATTGATTTCAAATGAAAACGAATTATTAGTTTCACCAAAAAAATCTGTCTCTCTAAAGCGCGATTTCGACCCCACCAAACTGGTTTTCTCATTACATTTTATAATTTTCGAGAAAGGCACCATCGCTGTTATGTAGATCGATAAAGTTGTTTTGTTTTCGTTAATTTAATTCATTCCAAATTCATCTGCGAAGATAAATTCTTCTGGGAATTCCTTCGGAAATTCTTAAAGTTCCCTTGGAAATTCTAGGAATTCCTCCTGAAATTCCTTTGACAATTTGTCCGGGAATTCCTGTAAGGAATTACAGGAATTTAAGGAGACATTTCAAATACAGGAATACAGAAATTAAAGGAGACATTTAAAGAATTTCAGGAATTTTTGAAACAGATGCCAGAGAAGTTTAGGAAGAATTTCCAAATGAATTTTCGGAAGATCTACCAGAGAAATTTTCGGATAAATACTCAGAAGAATTCCGGGAGGAATTTCTAGAAGAGCTCACGGAGGAATTCTAAGACCCCACCAAACTGGTTTTCTCATTACATTTTATAATTTTCGAGAAAGGCACCATCGCTGTTATGTAGATCGATAAAGTTGTTTTGTTTTCGTTAATTTAATTTGACGTACGTTTTCTATTCGAATATTATTAGTGTGCGTGTGTACCCGGCTGTATCGATTTTCTTGGGTATTTTCACCTCATGCAACAGTTAAACAATATAGGGGGAAAGACAGCTTTGGCAGGTTTTGTTCTATTATTGGCAGGGGGGTTTTTGTCGACCAAACTTTATGAAATTTGGCCACAATATACTTTGATATGCAAAGAATGTTTAGGCAAAAGATATTTTAGTTACCAGATAAAGAGTGTCGCTGTCGACGCTGTCCGGAACATCTTTTGCTGGCGAGGATAGGGGAGTTAAATGTCAAAGAAGGAAAATCCATACGATTTGACAGCTTGGTACCCAACATGTTCCGGACAGCAGAACAAAGGGAACCGAAGCGACAATCTGTATCTAGTAATTTAAATATCTTTTGTTTAGGCCAAATTTGAGCATAATCAGTCATAAAAAAACCCCCCTGACAATAATAGAACAAAACCTGCCAAAGCCGTCATTCCCCCTCGCTAACTAATGCCATAAATAATTTGTAAAAATTCTCAACCATATTGATAATTTTTACACCTGTGTTCAAAATAATAGCAGCGGAAGCCGTTTTTCATACAAAATGGTCAACTTTGACAAGCTGTGAATTTGTACCCCGATGACCGAATGAACTGAAATTTTGGCGGTGAACTACAAATATGATGAAATTTACACATACTACGTACCATTTTTTTCGAATGACGCGTTCAAAAATTACGCACTAGGTCAAATTGTTCAAAAAAATAGCAGTTTTTATTTTTGTTTTATTGGCCAATTCAAATGTCAAATTCAACAATTTATATTTTTTAAATTATAAACTTAGTGTCTCGCAGCACCTTAATTCAAATTGATAGCATTCCAATCAATTGTTTTATTGGTGTTTCCAAACCAAAAACTGCTATTTTTTTGAACAATTCGACCTAGTGCGTAATTTTTGAACGCGTCGTTAGAAAAATTAATACTTAGTATGTGTAAAATTCATCATATTTGTAGTTCACTGCCAAAATTTCAGCTCAATCGGTCATCGGGGTACAAATTTACAGCTTGTCAAAGTTGATCATTTTGTATGAAAAACGGCTTCCGCTGCTATTATTCTGAACACAGGTGTACATTAAACAAAAGCGGTCATATTTCGCTGTCGGAAAACTCATGAGGCAAAACGCCTTCTAGCTGGCAGCTCTCAGGGAACAACGTACCACGTGTCGGCGAATCAGATACGCGTTGTACATTATAAGTAAGTTCCCATAGGGCATAGTTACTGTCATCTCTGTGTAACATGTGTGCTTCTCGGGAAATGTTAATCCAGGAAAGCCCCGCTTTGGCCTTACGTTGACTTCTACCCCTCTCTTATAAACTGTATAATAAAATGATATTGATTGTTTATATCACAAAGAAGCTCCGTAAAGTGTTATGCACGCCTGAGCCTACCAAATAAACGAACAAAAAAAAGCCCGTTTTGTGCGAATGGAACACAAAATTGTGTAAATCATTTTAGCGTGTACTTCCCACTGAAGCATGCACTTCCCAATACCTGCGAATGACTCGATTAAGGATGAGTTGGTTGCAATTGTTTTTCCTCGCTTCAGTTCATAAAGGGTCTTTTTTTCGTTTGACAATCAAATACCTGTTTATTGTGTGCCAGCAAACAGAAAGTAAAGCTAAAGTGCCACCAGGATTAATAAAACGACTATGAATATATGTTTGCGTTAATTATTCGAAAATTTATCGGGAATTACTGTTGCCGCATTGAATTTCTGTAATTACACATTCCACGAAGAGCGTCCTACACATAAATGCTATTCCGTTTCAATTTCACGGTTGTTAATGCACTCAATATGAAGCGAAATCCGTTCTGGTTAACAACAATCCCAATACAATGCATAAAACTTTTTTTTCTCGTCCTGGAGTAATTCCAACGGAATCCATTTCAATATATCCACACGTTAATCAGATACAAAATTAAGTTTCCATTATAGGGTATCTGTGCCATTAATCATAACTTGTTCCTTTGTGGTCCTTCTACATACTAATCAAGCTTGTTCTTATCCATAAGTATATAGGAGCACGTAACAAAACGTTCATGAATTCATGAACTAACAATGTATTTCGAGTAACGGTTTCGGGAACAACACTCACGTTTCCTGGAACGTTCTGGAAAACGTGACTGGTGTTCCCGAATCCATGACTTAAATCACGATGTAATTTTGCTGGTTCACTAATTCGGGAACGCTCCCATGCGTCAATACGAAACACAAAAAAATGCGAGTGAGATTCGTGGAAGTGGTCACATGACCTCGAACTCAGGTGCAACAACCCTAGTTGCCTCGGGTGCGAAGTAAACACACTGCTGCCACCAACTTCCATTCCGGTTCAGCTCCTCGCCGTATCCGAAGGTTGCCGACCGCACTTCCACTGAACGTTTTTTGCCGGGAGGAAAACTTTTCTGCAACTTGGCGCGCGCGCTTGCCTTGCTCTTAATCAATTTATGATACACTTTGGCTGGCACCGAATTTGAACGCAAATACACCTCAGCAAGCGCACCAGCAGCCACCCTGCCGGATCTTTGGCCCCGATTTGTACTGGAACTCAAACAAAGTGGGTAGCGTTGTTAAAGTTTGTTCTCACGTCGTGCCCCCCTCCACGAGCTGGGCTGGAGGGTGCGTTGAAATGAGGACGGTTATCGATGAAAAGGGTTGGAGCTGTTGAAGAATGGGCGAATTCCCCGGACGGGGTTTGTTTTGTGTTGTGGTGTGAGGGGATCGCATATATCGCAGCTCGTGTGTGGCGAGTGTTCCTGAGTAATGGATGTTTTCCTGCAAGAGTGTGGAAATCGATTAGCACCCGCCAATAGCAGACCGCATTTTTTTTCTCATCTTGACTGGACCTGCTGAGTGCTCGGATAGACTTAAGTGAGCGGATACGTTGTGGTGTGATTACGTCAATCAGTGGGTAAAGTTTGAAGAAAGTCATTTGTCAAGGCAGCTGATCCTTGTTAATTACGGAAACGATTTACTCGTTTGTTTTAATCAGTGCGGAAATGCGGGTCTTTTCCGGTGTCATGGGGTTGAATCTTACGGTTGATGGCGAATGAATGAACGATTGTAATCCATTATGGATGATTGATTTGGGTAGAGGAAATTGGATAAATCCGATAACGATTAAGCGGTACGGAACAATCAACTTGCAAAAATAATGTGGTTGTTTCCTGTGACATCGCACAGATTGAATGATGTTGTTTTTATGTTTATGTAGACATGTTGGCATTTTCAAATGTGTAATTTTCAGAACGACATAAGTAAATACGAAAAAGTCTGTCAATAAATCCACAAGTTTGCACATTGGAAAAGCTTTCAGCCATGTAGGAAAACCTAATAAACCGAACAATTTCCTGTTTTATTCGAATAATCATCTCTGTGGTAATCGAAGCATGGGAAAATACAGCTAATGATGCTATTCAACAGCGTACAAATTATTACTCAGGTAAAGTTTGCCTCCATTGTACATTGTTTGCTTGGGATTCTCCACAACTGCGAATAGTTTCCCCACTATTGAATTATAGAGCATCATCCTACAACGATTCCAACTCCACTCGAAGTTGTTAAACGTAGTATTCTCTCCAAAGCATCTACAGCATCCCACTTATTCCGAGCCGTGATAAAATGATGTTCGTTGAGAGTTTCCTCGGATCCTCCTCATATTCCTGGAAAACGTCCTTTTTTTCGCAACCGACGGTCGCCGGTAGCACAAATCCCGACCAACTGACCAGCAGCCAACCAACCAGCCAGCAGAGAGAAAGTTTTGCGTAAACAAATTATTAATGCGGGTTGGGTGGGTTGTCGAGCGGATGTGTATTGCACCAGGCCGGGTAGAGATCCCGTCTCTCGAGGTTCAGAAGGATAGATGAATCTGTCAATAATTTAATAGCTCTGGGGTAGACCTGGCTGCCTCTGATATGTATATATGTACGGATAGTATTACCACCGTTGGGTGTTTTCCACACACCCACGTTATCGTTTTTACGATCAGGGCTTATTAGAGTTTTCATATGAAGTTTTGAAAGTTTCACCGGAAAGCTTGAAGATATGCGATGTTTATAGTAATTTGGAAATCGAAAACATTATTTAAAGTATCCTACGCAGCAATAATCCAATAATAAAATTGTAAGCAACAAAAAATGAACTGAAAAACATGCATTTTTTAAAGATATTATATGTCACATCAAATTCAATCTGAAATGGATTGCTTACCAATTTCCATAATCAAAACCGCATGAAAATATAGGCCATTAAAAAAATGTTCCAATGTTGTATACCATATACACAAAATATGATCTTTGATGATTCTTACAAACACGTTTTTTGACGATGTATTTTGATGATGAATTTTGGTGAAAATTCTTACGGTTCTGTGTCCCCAAGTACCGGACACTATTGCATCATGTTCAAATATGACCAAGCTTCTGTTACATGATGCATCATTCAAAATTGTAATATTTTTCATTTGCTTTAGGTTGTAGATATTAAAATGTAGTAGTAGAGCTTACATGACTCTCCAGTAGGGTAGTTCACATTTCAAAAATGTTCGAAAATTCCAACTCCCATATGTCTATAAGAATCATTTTGATGATATAGGAGTCCTGGCAAAATTTCAGGCAATTCGGTGGCCATTTAAGGGTGGCGCGAGGTCAATTTATGTTTATATGGAAATTTGTATGGGGAAACCTTAAAATTTATACAAATCCCCCTACAACTCTTAAATCGTGATGAATTCAAATAAACATCCACAACCTCCATTTTTGGAATCTATTTGAGCTCAACCAGTGGGTAACTCATTAGTTTTGATTTATGTTTCCACTGCTACGTTGAGGCTAATTACACCATTTTAGCCATTTATCTCATATTCACGCTGTCAATAGAACCGTTCAATCCACTCATAACTAATGTGTTATCCGCAGGTCTCATTTATATAGATTCCAAAAAGAGAGGTTGGGGATGTTTATTTGAATTCATCACGATTTGACAGATGTAGGGTGTCTTGAATATTTTTTTAGTTTTTCCCATACAAATTTCCATATAAACATAAATTGACTTCGCGCCACCCCTAAATGACCACCGAATTGCTTGAAATTTTGCCAGGACTCCTATATTATCAAAATGATGCTAATAGACATGTGGGAGTGGGATTTTCGAACATTTTTGAAATTTGAACTGCCCTACTCTCCAGCTAAACATCTTACATTCTACTTCAAATTCCCATATTTTTCAATAATATCCTCAATTTTATTTTCTGCTTATTTTTGCGGCTTTCTGATACCTTAGCAAGAAGATATTTTTGAATTGCAGTAAGGTTATAAAAAAATAGGTGTAAATAATGGCTATTTGATCACATACAAAATCTCTGCCCGGACCTGGGGGATAGGTACTAGATACAGACATTGATTTTGCTCCACAGTTACATTATAAATTCAACAAATCATGATCATTATTTAAAATAATACTAAAACTGACTATCTCCACATAGTCAGAATGCATTCGATTGATTTTAATATTAATAATTCATTCCTTCTGCAATGCCAAACATGATTTTTTTTGGCGTTTCATTTTTCAATTTTAAAATTTGTTCAAAAACACACAACATAAGGATTTGATACTCCCTGCAAGTAAAAGACTTTTCAATGGCTTTTTTTGTACTACATAAGAGGGTGGAGGATGCTTTTCAATACTGGCTGTGCATGTGCTAAGACAAGACAAGACAAGACATAAGAGGGTGGAGGGACCTCAACAAGTGTGGTTTTGAGAACTGTCTGGCATTGAGAGGTGTCCGGCGCTGGGGGATCTCTCCCTGTTCATTAAAATGATTTTCTGTCTGTCTGACCCTTATAGACTCGTGAACTACTAAACCGATCTCCGAAGCTCGAGAACTAATCAAGCAAAAGGAACCAAATTTGGTATGTGAAGGCTTTTGAAGGTAAGATATGTTTCTGATGTAATTCGAGAACCCTCCCCGCTAAGGAAGGGGGAGGAGATGCCTAAGTTACAAATGTAGCACAGATTTCCGCATAACTCGAGAACTAATCAAACAAATGAAACCGATTTTGGCATGTGGAAAAAAATATAAGTTTCGACGCTCTGCGATTATATTTGCCCCTTCTGAATACTTCATCGATTCAATTAATTTTAGGCGAGACGGAGCTCGAAGGGTCAGCTAGTGAAAAATAAAAAAATAAAAAATTAGCGAAAATACTATGCACCTCCGGGGCAACATCCTACTTGGTATTAGTCTTGTCTTTCATCGCAAAGTGATCTCGCTAATCGGCAGACCGTGTCCAAAGATCTTCCACCTTTTTTCTGAGAATCCTGAGGATAGGACAATCTTTGTCTAATAGGCTGACCATTCATAAGTACCGTAGGGGAAGTGGGGGTAACACGCCCATAGGGGTTAAAACGCGCCACCCCTGAATAAGGTTAAATATCCCCATTGTGATTATTTTAAATAGTCTATACGATGAATCAATGAAAAATATTGCCATTGGATACATATATTTCATGATTTTTCTCTAGTTACACATGAAAAACTCGAAAAAATGATTTTTGCGTGTTTTGATGCAATTCTAGCTCGGTGAAATTTAGTCTTTCTATCGCTGTTATTCATTGGTAAATTGAAAATTGGGCCATGAGCCATGCTGCTTACTCGTGTTCTTTATGTTCCACTGAAATCGTCGTCAAAATTGGTCTTAAAACGATTTGATGGGCCTTCAAACTTCTGAGGTCGGTGTGGGGCAGTACGCCCATGCTCATTTCGTATGACCGAAACAGCTGAAACATTCGGTTAATTGCCTTAATGTAGGCAATTAAAATGAAAATCAGTACGATAAACACATGCGCGTTTTAACCCATCCACTGGCGCATCTCACCCCGCATGGTTTCAAAATCAATATTTTCGGGTGCTTTTTAAAAATCAAATTTCTGTGCAATAAAATGTACAATTAGATATCTGTCATCGGTAGTCAGTCGCAGATATGCTGTTCTTTAGTATGCGCTGATGAAAACTGGCTGAAATGGTGGTTTTCATTGATAAAAATGGCATTTTCCTTAACGTGGGCGTCCTACCCCCAGTTCCCCTATTTTTTAAATTTTGAATCGAATAAGCCCAAAACGATTGAAAACGGTTAAAAATTGCCTAAGATATAAGCATTTTAGTTTCGTGGGTACCCGGGTACCCAGCCGGCCATTTAAAGGGTAAAAAAATGTCGGAACCCCTCCCTCCACCCCTCCTTAATCAAAATTTCAGTTAACCCGTACAATCGATTTTGGCCGTCATTATTGTGGATATGACAGAGTTTCAACCCCCTACTATGAAAATTCATTTAGATATCGCGAATTGAATTCCAAAAAGGTACCCGGGTACCCAGCCGGCCACACAAGGGTTAACGGGACTGCCCCGTTTTTTAGACCTTATTGTGCTGTCCAGTCGTAATCTAAACAATCCGAAATTTGTACCGTTTTTAGGCTCCAAAATATTATTCAAATTCAATATTTAAGGCAAGAATCTAAAACCACATTTTATTACCCCATTCCTGGCCTAACATGCGTACGATTGCATTATTTAATTGATATTTATGACAAGAAGCTACTTTTCCTGAGTTCTGTTGGTCGTGTAATACTGCAATGGGGCTGACTTCTGGTTGACAAATAGCTATTCCTGCTAAAAATCGTTTAAAAAGCTTTTATTTGATTTCAATTAACGTATTTCAGTCACAGCGATTGCTTTTCCGGCATACTTTAATTCAATTCCCAGTATAAGCGATTTTAACTCAATCTCTCAACATCTAAATCTCCCATTCCCTCTCGGGACGGTAGAAAATGCGACGTGAACAAAAATATGCACGTTCCACGACAACGTGATGCCAGAACACTTAAAAACAATGTTTTTTTTAACTGTTAAGACGAGCTTATTACTTTCAATTTAATTCCATTTATTTCGACCTCAACTGTGAGGCGGTCTTCAGAGTCTCGTACTCAACTCGGGTTGAAGAAAACAATCGCAGCTTACACTTTTTATACTACGCTAGGTACCTACTCTAATCTTATTTGACTACTTTATTTATCCATACAACTAAACTACCTTAACAGCACTGTTTCCACCTGTCGGTAGATTTCCATCTTCTTCTTCTTCTTGGCATTACATCCCCATACTGGGACAGAGCCGCCACGCAGCTTAGTGTTCATTAAGCACTTCCACAGTTATTAACTGCGAGGTTTCTAAGCCATGTTACCATTTTTGCATTCGTATATCATGAGGCTAACACGATGATACTTTTATGCCCAGGGAAGTCGAGACAATTTCCAATCCGAAAATTGCCTAGACCGGCACCGGGAATCGAACCCAGACACCCTCAGCATGGTCTTGCTTTGTAGCCGCGCGTCTTACCGCACGGCTAAGGAGGGCCCCCGTTAGATTTCCATACTCTCAGCTATATCAAGTTTCCACGGAGAAGAAACATTTCTTAAGATTCTAATATTTGATGCCATAATTGCGTATTTTTTTCATAATTCGCAACCTCTGGTACCGTAGATCTAAATTCGTAATGTAATCTCTTATCGTTTTCTCTTTTCGCCTTACCTGCTTCCGCCATGTGTTCCTTGAACCTGTTGTGGGATACACAAAGTGTCTCTTGATGTAAGAGGAATATTTAGTTGCGAGTGGTGTTATAAGCGTAACGCGAGCACTCTGTAAATGTTATTGGGGGCACTGCATGCACACCCCATCGACAAGTCAAGCAGGCAGCAGTTGACGTTTCTGCCTCTTCCTCTACCGGGAGGTTGTCCAGTGAGGTTGTGTGTCAGTAAAGCCTGCGGAGCAACTCTTTCCTGTAGAATACTAGTTTCACACCTATCATCAAATGATATTTTTATTTGGCCTACATAGATTTTTTCACATTGGGAACAACATATTTTATAAACACCTGCCTTTTTTCAACATTTCTACTTTATCCTTTGTTAAACCTAATAAAGACTTGAGTTAGTTGCTTCTACTTGATAATACTAAATCGATGCCGAATTTCCTTACATGAGGGCGTAGCTGGTTGGTGCCGTGTTGATCATATGGGACCGAAACTCTTTTCAGCAGCTCATCGATCGGTGTCAGCGTTGTTAATCTATTTCGTCGTAGGATCTTCTCCTTCTTGTTGATGATCGCTCGTGTAGTTCTCTCCTGGTATCCGTTGGTCTTCGCTGTTTCCAAGATGTGTTGTAGTTCCTTCTTCGCTCAGGGGTATCGTCTGCATCCTGTGGATCATGTGATGAAATGCTGCCATTTTATTTTGGTACGAATGGTTCGATGTATATGGGATGACTTTCATGGTGTTCGTAGGCTTCCTGTAGATTTCGAGACTCAATGTTGTATTTGCTTCCCTCGTGACCAGTAGATCCAAGAAAGATAATTTACCATTTTTTCCTTCTCGAAGGTAAATTTGATGTCCTTATGCACGTTGTTTATCACTTCCAAAATCCAGGGTAGATCCTTTTGGTTGATGATGCTGAAAATGTCGTCGACGTATCTCCACCATTTCTCGGGTAGTACTCCTTGTTCCTGTAGGTTGTTCTCCAAATTGGCCATGAACAGTTCGCACAAAAAAGGTGATAGCGGATTACCCATCGGTGCTCCCTTAAATCAATTTCAATCAAAAAAGACAATAAATTGATAAGATTTGACATTTATTCTCATGGGCCCACCATATTCATGGAAATAGTTTAAATTACATTCTATTAATGTCCTTTCCTTGTTGATAATCTTGTTATTCTTATCCGCAGATTTTTCACACTTATATTCATGAAAAAGGAATTTGGCACGGGAAATCAATAATCCCACCCTATTGCTCTTTTTGCATTGTAATTTGACATTTTTTCATAGAACAATTTTTTCTTAGCCTTCTAATGCACCAAACCCGTCCTTGGCCCACTCGTTCTTCAAGATGTGTGGCGTGCTGGAAGCCAAAGGGACAAAGCAAACGGTGATGCCTTGTACGAATAATGGGTCAGCTGGTTAAAAGTGTTGCCTCAAACAGAAAGCGTCAGAATTCCACGATGTTTTCGGTCGACACTGATTCTCGCTGGTTGTGAGAAACAACTGCAGTCGTTCGTCGATGCCAGCGAGAACGACACTGCTGCAGCGATATTCCTCCGCTTGGAACAACATAATATTGTCTGCTGCTCCCTAGTCACGGCAAAAACCAGGGTGGCACTTCTCAAGATTCAATCCATCCGGCCTTGGGGAACCGCATATCCTTCTCCATTTCGAACCACCGTACCGTGTCGTGATATCCTTAGTTGGATTAATTCCGGCCATCGACGGTACACATTTTTGTGGCTTATCGAGTCAACAAAGTACCCGACATCAGCAAAGCAATAGACGAACTGATGTATCTTCGACGTTTTGACCAAAGGTCTTTTCGACCAAATGTCATACGACGAAACGAAATATCATTCGACCAAACATCATTCGAAGAAAATGTCCTAATGCCGTGAATAATAAGTGAAAGAAGAAATATCTATGAAAAAGAATGAAAAATCTATGCTGATTGCTGCGGTTCACTTTCGACGAATTGTCGTCTACTGGATCAAATGTTCCTTCGACTAATCGCTTTTTTAACCAAATGCAACTCGACACAATTGCCGTTCCAAAAAATTAAGTCTAAATTCAGTTTCGTCAATTTGAAAAAAAAATCTACACTCGGAAATAGACCAAAATTGTAATAACATACAAACAAATCATTTTCCATATTTTCAAAGTTTATACTAAGCTAGAGTAAAAAAGTAATCTATTGACTAAACTACCACTGCAAATAGTTCGATACGCACCTTGAAAAGCGATCCCTTCGATTTGTATTCCGCTTATCTTATGTAATGATTCGCAATTAGCAATTAAAACACAGTTACTTTTGGTGCAATTATGCTCTACACGAAAACAAAATGGCGGCCAAAACTCCGCGTTTGGTGGGTTGTGATTTGTTTTTGATTTTTGTTGTTTTAATTCCAATGCCTTCTTTCCATTACTATGCCGTAAAAGCTTACTGCCAAGTGTCTGAACAGAATAAGATAAATTATTTCTTCATTAATCACCTTCAACCCTCTTTAATTTATTGATATCTCATGAGGTGGACGGATTTCGGTCCCGCACGGTATAAGCTGCACGTAAACGAACGTGGGGTCAACCAGGAGAAACGCAGTTAGCATATAGATTTTCCTCAGTCCTCAGATTGTAGGTTTGTTTGAAATTATGTTATCGGTTAACCACTAAGCGTCTGTCTAGTTTCTCGAATTAAACTTAAAAGTGACAGTTCGAGAACTAAAAAATCACGCGATCATAAGAATGGCTGGTGCTACTCAGCAATATGAATGAGACATCCACCAAAAATTATTCGATATGTGTCAAAAGCAATCTTACTCTGTGAATAGAGTTATTAAATATTTATTAAACTGCCACTTTTAAGTTTAATTTGAGTTTGATTCGCTAACGAATTATATTAGGGGAGACTGGGGAGACATGATCCTTTTTTCTGATTTCCGATGTATCACAGTCAAATATAAATAAACATACGCGTTTTCCACGCAGACTCTCTAAGAAATATAGTATTTACTAATGATTGACAGTCCTTAAATTATTGTTGTTATTGATACACAATCGATTTTTTGAAGTTTTGTCAAAAATCGACTTTTAAAATAATCGGGGCAAAGTTATCCCTCTCCAAAGTTACTTGCTTTGATAAAGTTAAAAAGGTGCCCTCAGATTTTTTAAATATTTTCCTTCAAAATATGCGGAATTTTCGAATTGCTGTGCGTATACATAAACGATTTTTGTTATTGAATTCGACAGCAAATGCAATTTTAAAATTTGGGGAGACTTGATCCCCTTTCTATGATATCTACGCAATAAATAGTTTTTCCTGCCAAAACTTCATCAAATCAGTAAAATCTACAAAAAAATTAGAAGCCTGAAGCCAATAACTTCAAATCCAAATATCCTAACTTTCATGGAATGTTGACATTTTCATCAGTACAGATCGGTAAGCATATTTATTGCTTTGTGCTGCGAAAAAACGAAATCATTTGGTCATTGTTATGCAAAGTTGAAAAAAAAATCTTCAAGAAGGACAAAATACACAAACCGCATTGCATAATAGATAAGGTTGTCAATCAAAAAAATAATTCACCACATGAAGGTCATTTGTCTAGAGGATCTATACTAAAAACTACGTAGAACAAAACTACGTTAGTTCTTGATAAAACAGGAGGTGATCAAGTCTCCCCGAGGATCAAGTCTCCCCACCTTCCCCTTCCCAATTATTGTGTTAATATAAGTTGAAATAAGGATTACCCATACAAAAAATAAGAAACCCTATGCACTCTCGACGAAATGTCTATTCGACGAAATGTTCCGTCGACTAAGCGTCCTTTCGACTGAATGTCATTCGACTAAATATCATTCCACAAAAAAGTCCAACACCGAGAGGACGTTCAATCGCAGCGATTTTTGATCAAATGGACCTTTCATCAAGATTTGTTTGGAAATAGATTTGTTTATTTTTTTCAAAGGTAGTCATTCTTGCACTTAATTTCCATAATAAGTAATAAGTTCAGTAGAAAATTACTCTGCCATTTGATATAATGTACCTTCAACGTGATGTTCTTTCAACCAATTGTTTTTCGACTAAATATCTTTCGCCCAATAGTATCAATTCGTTGTGAGGATTATTGTTTGGGAAGCCGGAAAATGAGACTCGGTGTATTGCCAGAGTTTTCAATGTTTCTTTTTAAGAATGTTGCTGTTTAGGTTTTGGTTTTGCATCGAGTGGCTTTGGTACATTTCGTCGAATGACATTTCGGCGAAACGACGTCAAGTTGAAGGGACATTTCATCGAATGGACATGATGAAAAAACGTGTTGCGGCTGCAAGTCTCACAGCTTACAGACACGGACAAAACTAGCTCTGTACACATCATTGATTCGTCCAGTTGCCCGAGTATGGCCATGAAGTATGGATGTTTAAAGATGCAGACTATCAAGTTCTTGGAGTGCTTGAGCGAAAAAGCGGTGAAAAATGGTGAAAGCAGACGCATATCATGTTATATCATGTGTACAGAAATGCAAACATCCATCGGCATGCTAATATAATATGGCAGTTCACAGAGGGATACACATGTAGCGCGTATGCCGGGAGAGAGACCACCAAAAGTTATGTTTAGCAGAGAAATTGAAAGAGGGTGTCGGCTTCGGGGTAAACCCCGCATTCGCTAGCTGAGTGTAATTGAGGATGATGCCCTTGCGGCCGGGTGTGCGGCCCAAGAACGTGCGACTTGGAATAGGTACGACGTTTCATTCGGTTTGCTTCGCACAACATCATATGATAGGATGGGTACACTGATAAAAGAGTAACAGTCTTCTCCATTCAGCTCGGTCCATGGGTGTACGTCGCCAGCCACGCAGTCTACGGAGGGTCCGTACATTTTCCTCCAACTAACAAATCCTCAAAAGTCATTAATTTAAAGCGCATAAATAATTACCAGAAAACTAAATTTTGACCAGACGTTTATTTGACTAACTGTTCCTTCAAAGTAATATCCTTTCGACCCAATGTCTTTCGACAAAATATCATCCAACTAAATGTATCTCAACTGAATGGCACAGATTCATATCGAGCGTATTTGACCTGGTAGACGAATTGGTCTGATCTCCAGAATGATTTGGAGATCTTTGAACATCTAAAAAAAAAAATCCGCAATGTATGATATATTATTCGCACATTTTCGAGAAAAAGCTATTTCACATCGCATTTGGGAGGATGACACGACGGGCAGGGGTGGACACGAGTGCCTACATCTGACTGAAGAGGAAAGCTAAACGAGTCGGACTAGTCATCAACACGTCGAAGATGAATTATGTACATGATATGAAGAGGTTCAACGTAGGCCATCCACCACGGGTTTGTATATGTGATGACAAAACCGAGATGGTTGAGGAGTTCGTGTACTTGGGCTTGAAATTTGGTACTTGAGATGGGTGAAGTATTCGCGTACTTCGCCTAAAACGATACCAGCAGAGAAATTTAAGGACACATCGTGGCAGAAAATCGCAAAATTGGTCTCCACCGGCGTATTAACATTAACCCGGAATTTTCATCGGAAATATTCAAATTTTCCTACGGAAACTCTTCGTGATCTTCAACTTTTTTTTTTTTGGATTACCTAGGCGATTGCATTGGAAATTCTTCAGATTATATTTTAAGCTTTAGAATTCAGAAATCACCGTTGCCTTGAGGAATAAAGTAATCGTAATTATCATATCTTCGTACGTCACTCTGCACTCATAATTATTTTTGAAGTTTTGTACTGTCAAGAAATTATTAAGAAAAGGGCTTCTTGCTTGGATAGGCTTTTGCAGGGTTATTGGATATAAGTTCCACGTGTCTGGATTTCAGTCATTTGTGCTCTACCAGAGGTTCCATCAATTTGTAAGTAATTAAGTAAGTTAGTCATCTACCGTTTCATCGGAGGTAAGTACCTTTAAGAGCTCTGTCAGTACTCTTAGAATTGTGTTCTGTTGCTAAAAGAATTTCTGCAGAGTATTTTTAGTCCAAAGGCGCCTTGGACTGAAGTGAAAGACTTCCATTTTTCTAAAGCAGCGGTTTTCAAATACCGTTGAGGGTACCTTTGCGGGCCCCAGGGGATACCTCGGACAAAAATGCATGACGGCGGACGTATTACAATTCCAATAAAAACCTGTTGATGAAGTTTTAATAATTGTGTAATATTTGATTCCAAAATTTTGTATTGTAAATAATATGCATGGCGATCAGTATACCAAAACCTATTCAATCCAGAAGCCTCCTTTTAAGAGGTTCAAAAGCGTCTTTTCAAAATGCTCAGAAGCCTCCTTTTAAGAGGCTCGGAATTCGCCTTTCAAGAGGCTCGAAAAGTCCAAAAAGTCTAATGGAAAGCTTGATGTATAACCTAATTTGAATTGGAAAATTTCACGGAATAACAAAAATTTCAGATATATTTTGGAAAGCCATTAACCTATTAGTTTTCATGTTCGTTTTCATATATGTCATGGGCAATGTTTATTTTCATTTACAGCGAAAAAAATACGGGGTACCTCAATGAATCTTAAAATTTGAAGGGGTACCTCTCAAGAAAATGAAAGAGGACCGCTGGTCTAAGTGAATTTTACACAGATGTGCTTCAGAATTCTTTCTAGAATGACAAACAAATAAATGTCAACGAACAAATGGATGGATTGGACAGAATATCAAAGAGGCCAATAATCAAAATGATGAAACTTTGTAAAATTGTCTTAAAACTTGATGGTGAAAATGCCACGACTTTTTATAGGACCTACCGTAGGGCACCATATATTCGATACATGTAGTCATCTCTTAAAAATGTGATGTGATGTGATGTGCAAGTGATGGATTTATTGCAAAAAATGTATTGGACATAATCAATCTCATTCGTTGTTACTTTTTTCCAATTGGTTTGTTTTTAAGGTTCAGACGTTTTTCAAAACTTAACATATCCGAATGCAATAATTATAGAAAGAGGTACCTAGATTGTTGAGACGAGAAATTTTACGCCGACGAATGTGTTCCTAGTGAAGTAAATTGGGCCTGACGCTGGCCAGCCTCTAGCTTCCGTGGTTTATCTTTCATCACTTCCGCTGGATGAATCTTCATCTCTTGCATATCTGAATCCTCTAGTGTCTACTACATCTACGCTTTTCGCTCATCAGTATGAACACCAATTATATGTTCTTCTTCTATTGTTACAATTTCGTTTTCCATCGGATTCTGTTTTTCAGCTTGTTGTATTTTTTCTCCGACCTATTCACAGTCCTGCTTTCATTCGCAGCCGTTCCCTTTATCCTAGGTTGGGCAAGAAGTCGATTACGATGTCCGGTATTTTGACACAGAAAACATTTGTCGCTCAAACCGTTATGAAGCACTTCGCAACCCAGTTTCTAATAATAATTAACAGCGGGATTACTTCATTGACATCCTCTAACACCGATGAAAACAAGGTTCAATCCTAGGTTCGCAGGAAACCTCTCACGGATAATACACTTCACCTTTCAATATTTGCTGATACAACTCGAACATAGCGAATATCCTGACCTACAGCCTCCATGCAGAGTTCCACTGTTTTTCAACTGACGTAATTGAACTTCGGCGGCATGCTCAAAACAACATTCAATTTGTGCTTGTGAGGGGTAAAGTGGTAACATTCTAGACCAACATTTGAAATCGCTAGAACTGAAAATGGACTTATTACATCGTTTTCACCTTCTGTGCTGTACAATTTGAATATTCTAGCAGTAACTGTTGGAATTCGAAACCAAGACCAAAGAGACCAAGCCAAGAGGGGGATTGGTCGTTAGGCCGATCAAACAATTACGCCGAAACCCATGTGGACGAATGGACCGAATACGTTATTTGGTCGAATAGATCATTTGGTCGGACGTTTGACCTAATAAGTCATTTGGCCGAAAAAATCTTTTGGCCGTCCGTCTCACTTCTCACTGTTCAATCATCATTTCTCACTTCTCACTGCGAAAAGCGAGAAATGAAAATTAAGAAGTTAGAAATGATGAGTGAGAGGAAGGCATCTTTCTGCTTACTTCTCTCTTCCCAGTTTTCACAGTTAGAAGTGACAAATGAGAAAAGAGACTATTCACTTCTCATTCCTGATTTCTCAATTCTCACTGTGAAAAGTAAGAAGTGCGAAGTGAGTAGTGAAACGTCGCCACTAGGCCCACAACCGGAAACACTCATCTAATTAACTGTATTTCAAATTCACAAATCAATTGCAATCTAACCCTTTCAAATCAATAATAATCGGGCTGCGAGATATTGATGCTGGACCGTTTTGAGTCCCACGCAGTATTATATTCCGGTTGGATTCTATATATTTACGGAAACCCATATCGCCCACTCCTAAGAACAGCATGTGCCACATGTAAGCACCCGTTTTGCCAAAGGCAAACTGGTAAGCAAACAAGCCTTGTTCCGTTTCCTTGCTGCTCTTTTCCAAACAAGGGCATTTCAATCAACATATGTATGTAATGGGGTAATGTGAATGAATAGGTACACATAAGGCAAGCCAATTAGGTAACAAACATGACTACACGAGCCAATGAAAACACATTCATCAGTCAATATTCAATCCCCTGGAGATAACAAATTTGATCAGAAAGCCAATCCACGAAACCAACAAATCAAAAAGTGTGATACAAACCTATATTAACGAACAGTTAGTCAGACAATTTTCGAAAACAAGTCCTTGAAAGAGTACGGAGAAGCACTCAAAACAACCGGAGAACAGAATCTCATGTGCTGTAAATATAGTGAGTAGTGCAGGTTCATAAGCGAATGAATGAAACCGAATAGTGAAATTGTATAAAATGTATCTTATATAGTTATGGAGAACACAACTAGGTTAAGATTTTTCTCTGATGATAAAAAATAAAAACACGAGCAAAAACAGTGAGGTAAAGTAGATATGCGAGTAAGCGCACTTAATACTCAGAAGCGAACGAGAAAAAGGACCCAGTGGGAAACAGCCGAAAACAATCTTCATTTAGTTGCCATCCGTCTATTTACCGCAGTTCCTTTTCCGAAGTAAGTTGTTTTCCTCGACGTTCATTGAATGTGAGAAACCACCCAAAAAAAACAAAAATCAATTTGAACGCGCAACAGTTGGCAAAGGGTACCGAACCGACCGGGTTGGGGATTGCCTTGGGCTCAAAAGTTTAAAGTTAGCAGCACCGGTTATCCGCTTTCAATATGGTAAAAAGAAGGTGTGGAGGAAGTGTCTGCTTGCTAGTATTAGTAGGCAGAAAAATATAAATAAAATTTGAGGGGAAGTCTGTGACGTCACAAAGTTTCATCATCGTGAATTGTCCAAAAGGAATTCCTAGTCTATGTTACTTTCCTGTCAAAGCATGAAAAATATATCGTTAAAAAAATAGCAAAATGAAAGCAGCACCAATAAACACAAGAAAACCAAGTCAAATTGTGGCAATTTCATGTTCAAATGTGTAATACAATTTTCTATCATGAAAAAGTCTCGGCATTAGCAGTTCAGCCATACTCCATACTTATATGAAGACTACACTTTGTCGTAATATTTTCACACTGGAATTTCCCACACTTTCTGAAATGTGTATGCATTTTAGTTCAGCTTGATTATGAGATGTTTAATAATCTTTTATTACCCGCGATATCCTGAAAAAGTTAACCAGAAAAATGAGCTATCCTTTGCATGAAATATTTTTCCATGTTGTTGTTGAAATAACAAAACCCTGGTTACCCCTAGACACGGTGATACGCCGCGACGACGTTAGGAGGAGAACTCAAAGAAAATTTGATAACAACTTTTGTGACGTGAGCCGTCGTCATGTAATTAAGAGGTTGCTAAGACGCAAAAGAAACGACGCACTACTATAATCAAATCGCTGTATAATATACAAAATGATCACCTCACCTTCTTTATACCATATTGATCCGCTTTGGGGTTGGATCCGATGACGGTTTCGTCGTCGTCGTCGGTCGGTCGACTGGCGAAGTTGGTTACCCCTTTTTCTTCGGCTATGCTGAGTGCTATGCAAATGGAGGTAAAAGTTTAATGAATTAATTTTTTTCGCCAGCTCGACTTTCCCGAACTTGGGGCGCAGTTCAGGTGGTATACTTTCCCATTTTTTGTTGTTGTTTGAGTAGACTGGTTCGTGAATGGTACATTTGTTAGTATGGGCTTGAACATGTTTTAATAGGCGGTTCGATGATAGGGTACAAAATTATTAAGGGTAGGGTAAGGAATGATTTTCAGGTTCAAAATCGTTAAGCATGCTGCGGACGTCTAAATCTTCTTGAATTACTCTATATTTCACCTGAAGTTTGACTTGCTTTTCAACTTTGTGTTGTATTGGATTTTTTACGGTTTTTAAGTATAGTTTTCTGAATGAGTATTGTTTTATCCTGCATGGCAGAAGCACAATCCAGATCAAGAATCAAACTCGCCGTTTTCGGATTGGCAATGCTATGCCTCGAAAGGCTTAATTTGCGCCTTCAACGTGAGCGAGCTAAATAGAGCTCTGACTGAGAAAAATAACATTTCAGCAATTCAAAAATCTTCTCATTTCAGAGAAACAGGATGATTTCGTTATCTTCTTCTATATAATAAAAATAAATTGAGATTTCCTTCCTGACGATTTAACTCGCGAACGGGTTGACCGATTTGCAAAATTCCCACTCCAATCGATTCGACTTGGAATCCTTAAGGTTTGTATATACAAAAAGCTAATGAATTTGACGGGGAAAGGTAAAAAATCGGTCGAATACAACTTAGATCAGTGGTTGAGGAAAACGAAACAATAGCACGGAAATTGATCTAGAGTGCGATGCTGCAAATAGTTCAGTATGTGACATTTGCAACACACACACCCGGGCTCTGGCTGGGTATTTTTCGCTAGTTTTTCATAATAATCACAATCTGCAGTCAACACTAATTGACTCCGGATTAGAGTTTCCATTTCCCGGCCATTTTCGTTGTCCCGGGATTCGGGATAAATTTGTTCGTATATCCCGGGAAATCCCGGGATCCCGGGATTATTCGATGTTTCCTTAGAAAACTTATTTTTTTTATTTAAAAACGATTTTATTCAATGTTCAGGGTAAAGTTCATATTTAAGAAAGGACAGATAATACAGATTTCAAATTGGAACTCAATTCAATTCTAATTTGAATCGATTCTTTCGAAAAAAAAAACATTTTCAAGAAGCAAATAATATTCACGTTTTTCTCGGAAGGTAGAGTACCCTGTTGGAATACATGATCGCCGAGTCCGAGAAGAAGGGTTCGCTGGCGGTTGAAATCGGCTTGACTGTTTGCATTGCTTTGAATATGCATTGGGTCTAGACAGTTGCTGGGATTGCATTCAATACCCTAGTGACGAAAGATGGAAGATGCGTAGTAGAATCGTACTGGGCGCATAACCTATTGGAGATATGGGAACCCCTCACAAAGAAACACAATACTAGAGTATCTTCCAACCCACTAATCTACTAACTACTAATCTTAAACAGATCGCTTCCTAATCTTGGTGTTAATCGTTAATTTATCGTTATCGCCGATAAAGTTAATTGTGTTCAACGTAATCACTTGCAGCGATAAAGATGAATCAACTCAATTATTATCGGAGTTCGATAATTTAACGTAAGTTAAATCGATAATTTAACGATAATGGGGTTAATAGAGTACGCGATTAAAGTTGGCATACAATTTTGACAGAAGCCGAGAAATGGACAAATTGATTGCAGCCTGTTGACCAGAGTTGATTTTGATCGAAGCGGTACACCAAAATAATTAGGCATCGGGGTCGGACCAATTGTACTTGCGCATGTGTTGGAAAGTTTGTTGTACGAACGTCGATTGGAAGGACATGAATTGGATCAAGAATTGTTTTGAAGGCAAGAAGCACAGGAAGATTGACTCAATGTTGGGCGGCGCGAGGAATATCAGCTATTGTACACAACCTCGCTGTAGACGGGAGATGGGTAGGAAGCAGGCGCCAAAAAGATGTAGCTGATCTTGTACTGTAGATACTTGTCGTTGAGTTAATAGAGAGCTGTAGCTGTTGGAAAAAGTATCAGTCAGTAGCCTTCCATTGAGTGGTATAGGGGAATCTAATATTTTTGTGAAGGTGTTCTATTAACTATCTCCGATATTTTCATGTCTGTTCCTCTCTAACTAATTTAATAATAAGATGATATCGATTGTGAATCACAAAGAACCTTGGCTCCGTATACATGCCTGAGTTTACCAAATAAACGAATTTGGAAAAAAAAACATGTCTGATGGGAGGTATAAACATATGATTTAAGTTTATCATCTAAGTTGGGTTTCGCGTTCAAAACAAATAACTTTTGTAAGAAGAAAAATTACACTGTTTGCGAACCGGAAATGAAACAGCATGAAACAGCGGGATTTTCGGGATTTCAAAAGTAATGTCCCGGGAATCGGGAAATCTCGAATTTTCCTAAATCCCGGGATGCCCCGGGATGGAAACTCTACTCCGGATGGCTTAGTGGTTTGCTGTAAGATCGAGATATTCTGGAGACGTGACAACTTCTTAAAATAAGTCCTAGAAAGCTGCGACTTTTAAGCATGTTGAGAACGTAATCAATTCAACTCATTCACTCCGCAAAGTAGTCCTCTGGAAGTTGAGTTCTGTATGGCCTACAAAATGGACATTCTTGACAGACCGTCCTCCATGGTTTCACGAAACAAAGATAGCCTCAGTGAAATGGAACAATTATAATAGGGGTATTCACTTAACAGCGTACACACCCGTTTCAAATCACTCAGAGACTGAGTGAAATTTTATTGCCGTCTCTTTTTTTCTCACGGAAATCTTACCCAATTTTCGTAAAAAGTGGAACTTCTCAAAATTTGAGTAGTTCCACTTTTTACGAAAATTGAGTAATTTTTCCGTGAGAAAAAAGAGACGGCAATACAATTTCACTCAGTCTCTGAGTGATTTGAAACAAGCAAAGTGAAGTGAACGTAAGTAATCTAATCAACAATATTCTTTCCGCTTCCTCCTCCACTTCATCCGGGCTGATGTTATTCAAGGCTGATCCCAAGATGCTGCTATACTACAAACGTTTGAGGTAGCAGACTTGGTGCATCGTTGAGATGCAGTTACCTCCTTTATTTAACGGTCACTTCGCTACTGCCATCGAAGCGACCATTGTTAGCTCGTCAAATCTACTACGACGCGTCTTATGTCTTATCTTGTCTTGTCTTGTCTTAGCACATGCACAGCCAGTATTGAAAAGCATCCTAGAAATGTCGGTTGTATCCCCGAGCATTTTCTTGTCTGCATTAATATTTGCAGCATATCATAAATATGACACAAGTATTAAAACGGCCAGGCCCAACGTGCAGGCTTGAATTTGGGAGAAAATCCAGAACTCCCCGGCAATAAGATTATTTAGTAATAAATAACATGATCAACGAAGAGTTTTGAATCTACGAAAGGAAGAAACGGGGACAGCCGTACCAACCGTTTCACATTCAGGGGGAAAGGTGATTGACGTATCGTTGGGAGTGACTTTGCTAAGAAGATTAATGTACACTCCTTGGGTCCTCGACGTCTTGGGATGGGACACAGTTTTTAGTCTAGTGCCCTGGCTTATACACTGATGGGCGAAAGTATTCGCATAAATTCAGACAGCTGACTATGAAAACATGACAAATACTTAATGTACATCAGTGTACATATAGGCCTAGGTTTAAGCGCCATTACTCGCTCTCTGGAACGAGAAAAAGAAAAAGAAACAAAAACGATGAAAAACAAGCGTCAACTCATAATAGATTAAATTATATCATATGTTTACTTACAACATCTCTATATTTTCCGTGCTTGGAATCGTTTTTTAATTACTCCCGTCAAAACACAATTTATTGAAATTGCTTACCACAAATTTTCGCGAAAAGTGAATGGGGAGTGAAAATGAAGAGCCGAAAGAAAAAATCACCAAGAAAGCCGATTTTTCTCCTATATTAAGTTATTATAAAATCCCTAAAACATAATAGAGTGGCTCAAATTTTAATATATTTATCAAATAAATACATGCATAATAATATGAAATGTTTATAGTTACATAACTTCTATGATTGCATTAATCATTAAAACTAGAATTGTTTGCAATAAGCAAAAAAGAAAGACAGATATATTAGCAACAAACTTTGGCAATGGTTATGCTTTCTCCTAATGCTGTAATTAAATTGTTGTTATTATTTGTAACCGTCAGATATACAATTGATATTGTTATACAACGATGTGCTAACACATTTTTATTCAATTTTTAGCTTATATTTTTATGGGAAATTCTATTTAATATGATATGTGATCATTAGGGCAGTTCAAATTTAAAAAATGTTCGAAAATTCCAACTCCCATATGTCTATTAGCATCATTTTGATAATATAGGAGTCCTGGCAAAATTTCAGCCAATTCGGTGGCCATTTAGGGGTGGCGCGAAGTCAATTTATGTTTATATGGAAATTTGTATGGGAAAAACTTAAATTTATTCAAGTCTCCCTACAATTGTCAAATTTTAATGAATTCAAATAAACATCCCCAACCTCCCTTTTTGGAATCTATATAAAAGGGACCTCCGGATAACACATTAGTTATGAGTGGATTGAACGGTTCTATTAACAGTGTGAATATGAGATAAATGGCTAAAATGGTGTAATTAGCCTCAACGTAGCAGTGGAAATATAAATCAAAATTAATGAGTTATTCACTGGTTGAGCTCAAATAGACTCTAAAAATGGAGATTGGGGATGTTTATTTGAATTCATCACGATTTAAGAGTTGTAGGAGGATTTGAATAAATTTTAGGTTTTTTCCATACAAATTTCCATATAAACATAAATTGACTTCGCGCCACCCCTAAATGGCCACCGAATTGGCTGAAATTTTGCCAGGACTCCTATATTATCAAAATGATGCTAATAGACATATGGGAGTTGGAATTTTCGAACATTTTTGAAATTTGAACTGCCCTAGTGATCATGCGTGTGTGGTACAATACAATTTCATTTATTTAGTTTACATCTAAACAGATAACACTGAATCAACAATTTGACGCCACAATGCACGGTTCGAGGCCGCATCTCTCCATCCTCGGATACGCTCCACGCTCGCCAAGTCGTTCTGCACCTGGTCTGCCCATCTCGCTCGCTGCGCTCCACGCCGTCTCGTACCTGCCGGATCGGAAGCGAACACCATCTTTGCAGGGTTGCTGTCCGGCATTCTTGCAACATGTCCTGCCCATCGTACCCTTCCGGCTTTAGCTACCTTCTGGATACTGGGTTCGCCGTAGAGTTGGGCGAGCTCATGGTTCATTCTTCGCCGCCACACACCGTCTTCTTGCACACACACCGCCAAAGATGGTCCGAAGCACCCGTCTCTCGAATACTCCGAGTGCTTGCAAGTCCTCCTCGAGCATTGTCCATGTTTCATGTCCGTAGAGGACTACCGGTCTTATTAACGTCTTGTACATGACACATTTGGTGCGGTGGCGAATCTTTTTCGACCGCAGTTTCTTCTGGAGCCCGTAGTAGGCTCGACTTCCACAGATGATGCGCCTTCGTAATTCACGACTAACGTTGTTGTCAGCCGTTAGCAAGGATCCGAGGTAAACGAATTCCTCGACCACCTCGAAGGTATCCCCGTCTATCGTAACACTGCTTCCCAGGCGGGCCCTGTCGCGCTCGGTTCCGCCCACAAGCATGTACTTTGTCTTTGACGCATTCACCACCAGTCCAACTTTTGTTGCTTCACGTTTCAGGCGGGTGTACAGTTCTGCCACCTTTGCAAATGTTCGGCCGACAATGTCCATGTCATCCGCGAAGCAAATAAATTGACTGGATCTGTTGAAAATCGTACCCCGGCTGTTACACCTCGGCACCCCGCATGACACCTTCTAGCGCAATGTTGACCAACAGGCACGAAAGTCCATCACCTTGTCTTAGTCCCCGGCGCGATTCGAACGAACTGGAGTGTTCGCCCGAAATCTTCACACAGTTTTGCACACCATCCACCGTTGCTTTGATCAGTCTGGTAAGCTTCGCAGGGAAGCTGTTCTCGTCCATAATTTTCCATAGCTCTACGCGGTCTATACTGTCGTATGCCGCCTTGAAATCAAAGAACAGATGGTGCGTTGGGACCTGGTATTCACGGCATTGGTACAATACAATGGACTCGTTATTTTGTCCACGCATTGATTCGAGCTTCGTTTATTTTGATTTTTTATCAAAAGAACTCTTTGAATAATGTAAAATTATAGGGCGTTAGTTAATAAGCAATAAATAAAATAATATTGGACTTATGGTATTCCTTAAGTTTCGCATATTAGTCCCATATGAAGAAAAAACATCAAATGGAGAAAATGAGGAATAAACTCATAGGGACTCATATGCGGTTATCTTCCATATGGGACAACATGATTTGGTATTTTTTCGACTTTTCCTGAACAAGCATTCCAATTTAAGTAAAGACAAAAAACTCAAAATAATTGTCTTATCAATAGTCAAAATGATTTTCTAATATTCTAAGCAGCACTAAAAAAAGGAATTAATATAAAAATATGTACCAAAGCAAATTTCAATGAAAAAATGTGGTCCTAAAAGCGAAGCTTTCAACTCACACAGAATGCTTAGTGAATGCAAATCTGCGATAGAACAATATACTAAATGTGGGAGATGTGACAGTAAGGAGATAATCGAATAGATGTGCATTGTGCATTCATCAACGCATCAATTTGTAGTATCAAGCAAAGAATAGAAAGCAAATTTGGGCGGGAAAGTTATTGTTGGTGTTTCCAACTGATCGGTTGCACGGTGATCTTTTTATCTTTAATAATAATATACAATATCCATATAACCCTCTTACCATTTAATGATACAATATTCCTCTAAATCACATATACCTACTATGTACTCTGAACACTGGTAATACTTGTGATAGTAGATTTGATTATTTCATATATGTATATGAAGTGTAGGTATGTAATAATAAATAAATTCCTTCTTTCATACCACTATCACGGAATCATCACACTCCAATTTAAATTAATGAAGGATAAATTTCTACAGTTCGTCATTAACTTTGGTAACGAACTAATCGATATATATTTGTGTAATATATATGGGGCCCTCCTTAGCCGTGCGGTAAGACGCGCAGCTACAAAGCAAGACCATGCTGAGGGTGGCTGGGTTCGATTCCCGGTGCCGGTCTAGGCAATTTTCGGATTGGAAATTGTCTCGACTTCCCTGGGCATAAAGTATCATCGTGTTAGCCTCATGATATACGAATGCAGAAATGGTAACTTGGCTTAGAAACCTCGCAGTTAATAACTGTGGAAGTGCTTAATGAACACTAAGCTGCGAGGCGGCTCTGTCCCAGTGTGGGGATGTAATGCCAATAAGAAGAAGAAGAATATATATATATGCAAGAGAAATTATGCATAAATATGTAACAGTATCGACTGTGCTGTCGAAACCTTGTCACCTCCCCTCTGACCGGAGGGGGGGCGCATGAGACTCGGAGACAATAGGATACGATAACTTAGATCAGATGCAGCTAGTATTGGTCCCACGACCCTAATACTTGACCTGCAGCTGGAATCAGGTTCGAAAAGCGGAACCACCACGCAGAATTAAGCGAGCCAATTTCCCAAACCAAAAGAAAAGTTCTAGTCTCACAAGAAATATGGAGTGAAATAAAGAGTACTTACATTTTTATTGTTGAACTTAGCCTAATTACCCTACTGTTCTGTTGGTGTGGATGGTTGTGTAGCAGTGTATCCCACGGCGTCAGCATAACTATCCAGCCTGTCCGGACAGAAATAGGGGAAAACCACCGGCGCCTTGCCGGTCATCCCGCTGCTTAGCACACCATTGTTGCTACCACACCACCAACTCAACAGGATCATCAAAAATACCACACCGAACTGCATGCCTGGATCAAAGAAAGGCCTAAGCGTTTGGAAAACATTTTAATGTGGGTGATTTGTAACACACTTTCTTGGGATACGTTTAGAGTTCTTTCGTCTTACCGATCTCATACTATTCCACTAGCTACGCATCGCGATGTTAGCTGTAGCCATCACTTTTGCCATTTTGCCTCGTTATCGGTCAGACCACACAATACCCGGCAACTATATAGCGAGAAAGGTAACTGCTAGCACTTGCTTCCACTGCACTGAAACCGTCCCGGTCTGCTTGACGTTGAACCGATAACTACTAGCTCATCATAGCATCGCGTTAGTTTTATCGGCAGATAATCGAGTAGTGAGCAAGTAGAAAATTCTCAAATGAACTTGAGACTTATGGGCAATTGAGAGATCGATATCAATCTCTTATCAAACATCGAGTTGAGCGTGAGCGTATAAGGGTTTCTAAAACCGGTGATGTAGTTTTATGGTAATCACTCCATGATCCTTTCGATGGTATGGTTGAGTGGTTTTATTCGATTGTGGTGGGTTCTAAGCAGCATGCGCCCAGCGGAGCATGTGAGTAGGTATGCGGCGCGATCGATCGACAATTGACAACGATCGATCCGTTGATATTGTTCTGTTGTTTTGTTGTGGAGTGTGATGATTCGACATGGATAATTTGGCTAGGACTCTTATGTTGATTGGCAAGGCTGAGAGCGTAATCAGATGCTCAACTCACGGAAGCTTTGATTACCTACCGCACTTGCCAGGTAAAGGGAGCAGGTTACAATACCCCCGCACCAGACAGTAATATGGAGAGAACATCTGTGATGATAATCTCAATGTTACTGTTGTCTAAATTACCCCAGTCAAATCCACTCACACGACAGCCAATTGCCGTCCAAATAAACAAGTGTTTAGTTTTGTCAAGTGTTATTCGTTATTCATTCCAGAGATCACCCTTGTCGGTTCAGATTTTGAGTCCTTATATAGAGGCTAGATATGCTATTGTAGTAATTTTTACTTTGACACCGGTTTGGACGTATCTGGTGTTATTGGATGTGCTTATTGTCTGGCAATTTTGAAATTTCCTTATTGGTTGAGTATATTAACTGGGACAACATTTGCTTAGTTTCAACAAATGCCGCTAATGCACCGAGAGGATACCAAAGATTCCCAACGGCTCGTTTACTCAAACATGACTTATTTATCCAATGAATCCTGTCACCATGATAAGACAGATGGGCTTTCTCGTGGTCAATATGATATTATTTTTCCTTTTTCCTTTTTAATATTACCATGTAAGGAGACTACGGCGACTATTCCTAACTACCAGACGAGGATCCATTTAATTATTATATTTCCAACTTCATATATTTAAGTGAATGATAATGTTCCTTCTACATTTCTCCTTGTCATGTCGCGTCAGGAGACATCTAGAATAAATCTCATGACTAAGAAAGTAGGATTGTGTTTTAGATTTGCCTCTCAAGTATCCTACCCCACTGGAAGAGTACTTAAGGTCTCTTCTAGTCATAGCGATCAAGAACTTCAATGGTTAAATTATTCCGTAATAAGGTTTGAAGTTGATTCTTACCCCATCAGGAGATAGCTTAAAATATCTCATGATCATAAAGGGTAACACCCTGTCCTCGTATTGCTTATAGTACCATGTTAGGAGAGGACTGTGATCACTCCTGACTATTAGGGCAAGAATCTGTTGACTTTGTTTTTGTTTTCAAATTGCATGAAAGTAATTTAGGTGAATGCTTTTTTCTATTCTTTATCTGATTCCAGGGCATTTTGTATCGTATCGCGTCACGAGACTTTTAAGACTGTCTCATGACTGAGTAAGTAAGATTTTAACTAGTTGCCCATTAATCTTACTCCACCAAGAGAATACGGATTGTTTCTTCTGGTTGTTGCGATTTCTAGTACCATTTTAGCAATATGACATTTTATTTTGTTCTTCAATGTTCTCAAATATACTCACTAACATACTTTATTTTTCTCACTCATTCTTCGAACATCTCTCCCATAATCACACCTGTGCTAACACTCATTTCACTATTTCATTCAACTCACACAATCCAGTTTACACATCAATTCAATCTTTACTCGTACGCCTCACACAACACATTCTAGTTTCAGTAATTCACTATTCGCTGTTCACATTCACAAAACACACAACAGAAATTCATATTCATTCACACGTTAGATGGCCATCTTTATCCTAACATTCATTACTCATATTCTCAATACACATTATATCCACTCATTACAAACTTTTCACATATTTATACACTTTTCAACACACGCTTTTCCTACAACTATAACTTAACACGACACACTTACGATCCTTCATTTAAACTTTCACAATTCAATTCATAATACACACATTTTACACTATTGTCACATTCATTCAGGAATTATATCTTGAGCTGCAAAGACACCTAGATTTCGACCATTTTCATCTTCTAATTCATACGAAGTTGCCCCTCTTCTAGCAATTATTCTACACGGGGTATACACTGGACCTAGTTTTGCAGCATAATGTTCGGCTGCATTCGACAACTTGAAATGTTTTTTATAAACTTTCTGTCCTATAGCGAATACTGGTGGCAATCCTTTGTGTCGACTATCGTAATTTTTCTTATATTTTTCGAACTGTCTCTTGTTGTTTCTAACGACTTCCTGATACAGGGGCCCAATCACCATTTCTCTTCTTTGGGTGAATTGGTCCATTGATGGATCAGAAGTTTGCCTATCTTGTAGATGGTCCCTTCCATCAATGACTGATTCATACCCATGAACAAGAAAGTAGGAGTGAATCCTGTGGAACAATGTTTCGTATTGTTGATTGCAAATTCAATCTTGGGAAGTTGTGTATCCCAAAGACAGTGATCAGATTGACAGTACGTCCGGATACATGCCAAAATAACTCTATTCACCCTCTCTACTGGATTATTCTGACAGTGACGTCGAGCGTTTTAAAATGATGGACATTGTATTTATTTAATAATTCCTGAAACTTGTTTCCTAGGAAGGTAACAGCATTATCTGAAATTAAAGTTTGAGGGACTCCTTAACTTAAAAAAACCACTCCGTTTCAACTAATCTTGCTAAACTGTCCACATTTATCTTCTTCACCGGAAACAAACGAACATATTTGGTAAAAATGTCCAAGCATACCAGCAAGTCGGTGTTACCCAATTTGCTACGAACAAATCCACTTAAATAGTCAAGCGCAATCATTTGGAACGGGCGTGTAGCGTTTTTCTGCTCACCCAAGGGGGGAATAGTTGGTACTGTGGGATATTTAGATTGTTTGCATTTGCTACATTTGGCAAGAACTCTCCTCACATCTTTTTTCATTTTAGGCCAGTAGAATTTTTGTTTCAGCCGTTCCACTGTCTTTTCAACACCTAAATGCATCAATGTCGCATGCTCCTGTTCAACTAGCTCAGTTACTTTATCTGGTGGGACAACTAGTTTCCATTCTAATCTACCCGCTTCATGAAGAGAGCGAAAAGTAATGAATTTATAGAGATCATTATTTTCGATCTTGAAATTAGGATAGTGTTCTGGGGTTTCGGAGACTTTGCTCTTCAAATCCAGGTACCATTTTGAGGTGGAATTGTCAAATATGGCACAAACAGCCCTGCTGAGAGTGTCACAAACCACATTGTCTCGACCTTTCCTGTGTTTGATGGTCATGTCAAACTCCTGTAGTTTGACTGACCATCGAGATAAACGTGAACTTGGACGCCACTTCGATTTACAAATGAACGTCAACGCGGAACAATCAGTCACTAACGTAAAGTGCGATCCTTCAATATAAGAACGAAAATGTTCGATTGATTCCAATGCCGCCAAACCCTCTTTATCCGTTGGACCATATTTTTTTTCACAGGTTGTTAATTTTCTCGAGCAATGATATGCTCTTTTCCTTCCAATTCTTGAGTAAGAATCCCTGCAATAGCCAGATCACAAGCATCTGTTTGCACAGTAAATTCTTTTGACCAGTTTGGATTTGAAAGCACTGGCTCAGACATCAAACATTCTTTCAATTGTCTGAAGGCAATTTCCGCTTTTTCTGTCCACCTGATCTTCTTGGGTTTGCCTTTAAGCAAATCAGAGATAGGTGCAGAAATACCGCTGAAATTTGGCAAAAAATTTCTGTAGTATCCTGCCATCCCTAGGAATCTGCGAATCTCCTTGAGTTTGCGGACGAGCAAACTTGGAGATCGCAGAGACTCTTTCAGGGTTGGGTTGATATCCCTCCTCTGAAAGAATAAACCCTAAGTATTTGATTCTTTTGAGGCAAAACTTGCATTTCTGTAAGTTCACCGAGAGATTTGCTTCTCTAAGGCATTGTGCAACGATCTTCAGATACTTGATGTGGTCTTCAAAATTATCTGTCGCAATGATGATGTCATCAAGGTAGGAAAATATAAATGGTTCATACTTTCCTTCCTTTAAAACAATATCTAGAACTCTAGACATAGTAGCGCTGCTGTTTATCAGGCCAAATGGAAGACGCTTGTACTGATAAAGTCCTCGGCATAGGATTTTAAAACTGGTATACTTTTTGGAACTTTCTGCAAGTTTGACCTGCAGAAAGGATTCCTTCAAATCAATGACAGTAAAAAATGTGTTTCTTCCTAAATTATTAAGAATCCTCATGGAACTTGCAAGCGGATATGCATCTCTAATAGTTTTTGAATTCAGTTTCCGAGCATCCAGACAAAGTCTCATGTCTCCATTTTCCTTAGTCACTGGTACTACTTGGAGGGCCCAGTTGGCGTTTGAGGGTTCAATTATATCCATCTTCAGCAATCTGTCGATTTCAGCATTGACCTTTTTTTGAACTGTAGGGGACCATGGATGTGGGTTGAGGTGAATGGTTGCATTTTCCGACAGTTCAATATTGTGTTCCATTACATTACAAGCTTCGAGAGTATTTGTTTCAGATGTTTTGAAAGAGTTTTTCACTTCTTCTAGCATTCTGGTTTGTTCATCTGTTAAAACATGAGTGCTTATTTGAACATCATTGTTATTATCAATGTTGCAGGTTGTAATTTCTTGTGTAGACCTAATTTTCTCAAATGTCAGTTCAATATTGAACAATTTAAAGAAGTCCATGCCTAAAATGCACTTATTTTCCAATTCAGGAACAACCAGACACGGAAGTATTTTTGTTTCTTGATTCACATTAAAAGGGATGTCAACATATCCTACAATTTGCATTGGCTGGCCGCTAGCGTTTGATATGCTAATATCTTTTCTATCGGCTGTATTTGCAGAAAACTAGTTATATTGCCGAATTGCTCACCTACTATTGATACATTGCTGCCACTATCAAGTAAGCCATGAAGCTGAAGTCCCAGAATATCGAATTTTAAAAGTACCTAGCGTCTCCATCTAAGTTCACAAATCTGAGTTGATATTAATATGAAAATGATTGTGGTTGCTTCGAATTATCAGAGAATTTTTATCAATTTCTGTGATTCGCTTCTGAAATTCCCTATTGTAACTTTGGAGGAAGTTTCTGGAGGATTTTCAGTGGCAGGAAAACAACCTCCTTCAATTTTCCCTGACCTGGTTTTTGATTCACAGTATGGGCATTCCTCATAGTGAAATTCTGGAAGACCACAACTGCAACAAAACACAGTCCGCCTTGAATAGCATCTTGTGTAATGGTGTCCAAATTTTCGACAGTTGTAGCATATTTTGCGATCAGGAATTTTGTAAAATTTCAGAATATCGTCCAACGATAATTCTCTCCAACCATTCCTAGGTTTGTATTCATCTGCTACTCTATTTTGGTTACTCATATAGCGGTTTTGATTACCTCCTATATTTTGATTTTGAGACTGATTATTGTTATTAGTTCTCCTGTAATTGTTTTGGTTGCTTCTGGGATTCTGCTGAAAAATCTGTTGAGAATTTCTGGTGTTGTTACTAGATTGGATATTTGAATGATTTGCAGCAAAGGGAGAATCAAATTGAGTCAATCTATTGATTTCATTGACTTTATTGTTTTCAAAAGAAAGTGCAAATCGATTCATCAAAGTTTCATTGTTGTTGTCGATTCTTGTACACAAACTTTCAAGTGATTCCAAATCTGTAACATCCAAGAGAGCCAACTTGTCTCTGTAGGCAGGTCTCATTGTATGCCAAATAATATCAAATTTATCCTGTTCCGATAATGGACTTGTCCTGCACAAAAAAAAATTGTTCCATTCGAACTAGAAAATTAGAAAACAGTTCAGATTTACCTTGGTACATCGAAAAAGATCTTATTTTAATGTAATGATCAATGTTTTTGGGTAGGAATTGATTCCTCAAAGCCCTAATAAAATAATCCCAATCTTTGTAACGTAAGACCGGCCATTTTGCCACAAACCAACCTATGTGCTGCCCCAATCAACAAAAGTGTGCAGACTGAAATAAATCAGCTTTAGACATATTCTCTGATTGAGCAAAAAACTCAACTCTCCGTAAAAACAAATTTAATCCAATGCCATTATCATTTCCAGCATACTTTATTGGCCATTGCGAAACTGCCATAGCTTTTCGATTCGAAAACTGATTTTCATTGAAATTATGGAACAGTGGATTACTATTCCAAGTACGAATGTTTGATTGAATGTTGAATCCAGGAGGAAGCATAGTTCCATCAATACTAGTATCAGGGAAATTAGAAATGCATGGATTGAAATTCAAATCCAGATTTGGAGCACCATTTTCTTCTAACAAATCTTCCATTTTTCTTTCCGCTATTTTCGGTTTGGTTCCAGTATACTTTTGTGCACTTCCTCCATTCCAGTTGCTCTCATCCTTTCCGCCATTTCACTATTTCGCGGTGCCTTGGGCGGCGCCGGAATATTCAATCGCGAATTGTCACGCACCTTTTCCTCCTTATTATTCTGCTTTTGCACACTATGATTCACATCATCAGCTTTTTTCTCGAACACTTTATTTAATTCCTCCCTAAATGAGGGGGAAATAGTAAGCCTCCGTATTTGCTTTTCACTCATCTTACTCATTTTCATCACAGGAATGTCCTCTTCATTTTCAGAAATACTGATTGCTTGCAAAAATTCTTCTTCACTTTCTTCACCTATTTTCGCCATTAGTGTCCTTTTTCACTTTTTCAAATTTACCTTTGTTTGCACTGATAAAACTTTTCTTTGAGAATCGGCCTTTCTTTACCACCATGCAGAATTTCTGGTAGCATTATCATTTTAAATTCTAAATAAAATCTAAATTAATTCATGTACTAAAATCACTTCTAAATTCAAAATCCAAAATTCAAAATTACTTGCTAATAAATCACTTATCACTTAAAAATTCTCATGCAGTTCACCATAAATTAATCCCATTCAATTCATTCTTATTTTACAGTACTTCAAGGAAACAAAATCTACTAAAAATCACTTATTCTATCAAAATTCACTTAAATGCCAATCAGTTAAACTCAGTTCAAAATTCACTTTTTTCTATATACATAATGCACATTATTCAATTAAATTCAAAAGGATCTCTATATACATATTTACAATTATAATCAGCCATTTTATATGAAAACCCAAAACCTTCTTTTATTAAGCGAATGACTCCAAAAAGAAAAACTTCGTCAGGTGGTTCTATCCGCTTCACAATTATTCACGATGGGCGCCATTTGTCACCTCCCCTCTGACCGGAGGGGGGCGCATGAGACTCGGAGACAATAGGATACGATAACTTAGATCAGATGCAGCTAGTATTGGTCCCACGACCCTAATACTTGACCTGCAGCTGGAATCAGGTTCGAAAAGCGGAACCACCACGCAGAATTAAGCGAGCCAATTTCCCAAACCAAAAGAAAAGTTCTAGTCTCACAAGAAATATGGAGTGAAATAAAGAGTACTTACATTTTTATTGTTGAACTTAGCCTAATTACCCTACTGTTCTGTTGGTGTGGATGGTTGTGTAGCAGTGTATCCCACGGCGTCAGCATAACTATCCAGCCTGTCCGGACAGAAATAGGGGAAAACCACCGGCGCCTTGCCGGTCACCCTGCTGCTTAGCACACCATTGTTGCTACCACACCACCAACTCAACAGGATCATCAAAATGCCACACCGAACTGCATGCCTGGATCAAAGAAAGGCCTAATAGGCGTTTGGAAAACACTTTAATGTGGGTGATTTGTAACACACTTTCTTGGGATACGTTTAGAGTTCTTTCGTCTTACCGATCTCATACTATTCCACTAGCTACGCATCGCGATGTTAGCTGTAGCCATCACTTTTGCCATTTTGCCTCGTTCTAGAGAAAACAATCGTTATTAAAAGTGCCATTGGTATACTACTGACGACTCACATCGGTCAGACCACACAATACCCGGCAACTATATAGCGAGAAAGGTAACTGCTAGCACTTGCTTCCACTGCACTGAAACCGTCCCGGTCTGCTTGACGTTGAACCGATAACTACTAGCTCATCATAGCATCGCGTTAGTTTTATCGGCAGATAATCGAGTAGTGAGCAAGTAGAAAATTCTCAAATGAACTTGAGACTTATGGGCAATTGAGAGATCGATATCAATCTCTTATCAAACATCGAGTTGAGCGTGAGCGTATAAGGGTTTCTAAAACCGGTGATGTAGTTTTATGGTAATCACTCCATGATCCTTTCGATGGTATGGTTGAGTGGTTTTATTCGATTGTGGTGGGTTCTAAGCAGCATGCGCCCAGCGGAGCATGTGAGTAGGTATGCGGCGCGATCGATCGACAATTGACAACGATCGATCCGTTGATATTGTTCTGTTGTTTTGTTGTGGAGTGTGATGATTCGACATGGATAATTTGGCTAGGACTCTTATGTTGATTGGCAAGGCTGAGAGCGTAATCAGATGCTCAACTCACGGAAGCTTTGATTACCTACCGCACTTGCCAGGTAAAGGGAGCAGGTTACAACCTTTCATGGGCAACATAGTGCTATGGAAAAATAACATTCATAATTGTTACATTCATGAAAGTGCAATCATTCAAAGGAATATAAAGGTTTGATCTCACCAAAACTGAAACCCGACAATTTTCATCGTGCAGCCAGCAGCCCATCCGTGTACAAATTCGTATCTAGGCATCACTTTTTAGCAGTTTCCGGGAAATCTTGTATGCCTTTTGAGGGTGGCGCCATGTTCTTCGCTTCAAACCGCCCTCGCAGTAGTTCGAATCCAGCCCAAAAATCGGATCCAGAGCATCAAAAAGTTGATTTCTCAGACGTAGATTTCATATTCGATTACTGCTCAGCATCAGCGAAAAATTTATTAATTCTTCTAAATGAAGATCGCATCGGCCTGTAGAGAATAATGCTTGGAGTGTCCCACATTCAGTCCATTCGATGTTGGGCAAACGGTGACGTTTCGTTTTTCTTCGAAAGATTTATAGCTTGTGCTTCAGTAGGTTAAAAAGAATGATCTCGTAACATTGGGGAAGAAGGAATTTGAGCAGAAGATTCCGACAGCCGAAAAATAATTACAAAAATTTTAACAGCGGAAAAAATCGCGGCCATCCGCAACGGTGGCATACTTCGATCCCAAATCTACTACGACGCGTCTTATAACATATATGTTATATATATATATAATATATATTATATATGTTTTATAAAACATCCTCATCACTTCACGACTTCACCCAATCCAGTAGCCACCCGGAGGTGTACCCCCTTTGGTCGTCCTGATGAGATAATTGCGATAGAAACCAAGAAAGAAAAACATAACGAGCGTCGAAGAGTAAACAGTGGGATAATTTCCTCTACTCTATGAATACGGTTTAATCTGCCGCCGAACTCTGGGAAAAAGTCAACAGTCTCAGTAGCAAGCAGAGATCAGCTTCTGTTTAAATCGTGCTCTAAGATCGAACAATCTCCAACGCTCCGGTTCACTGCCGCCTCCCTCCATTTTCAGCAGCTGAGTTGTCCTTCGCCCTGTCCAGAATCAGAGGGAAGTCATTCAACCTAGACGAGGTTGGGTATCCCATGGTTAAAAATCTCTCACCTACACGCAAAAAAAGCGTTCATGAATTCGTGAACTAATAAGTTCACGGTGTATTTTTAGTCACGGATTCTGGAACAACAGTTAAGTTCTGGAAAACGTGACAGGTGTTCCCGAATCCTTGAATTAACCCTTTCAAGCCCACAGGGTCATAAAATCGCATAAAATCGCACGATGGATAAAAGTGAAAACTATCTTCAGCAAAATTGCTTAAAATCAAATCCCCTATCGAGGAAAAATATCAGGCATGGGCGTCCACGGCCCTATGACAACCTAGAACGTCATGAACACGGTGAAGTTACGAATGTGAAAATTTTAGGTGTATTGGCTGATGATTGTATTGTTTCAAAATTAGATTTTTATTCAAACGTATCCGTTGAGTTACTGTGATGTACGATAAACTATTTTTTTAACTTCCTTGGACGTCCAAGGCTACCCAAACATTGCTTGAGTTCAGGACTTGAAATCTACAGCTGCAAGAAAATCACTTTTCAATACTCAAAGCTTCAATATGCATTCAATCATATCCATTACAGCTCTACGGAGCTCAACAGATATGGTAGGATTGTTTTGATATATTCTGGGCAATCCAAACTGTTCTTGAGTTCTACAGCTACTTAGAAGCACTTTTCGGTACTCAAAGTTGTATTTTTGCTGGTTCACGAACTCAGGGACGCTTATTTTTTGCGTGTATTCTCCAATTTTTGGATTTAGTTAACAGAGGCTGGACAGATCGGATTTTTCCGGACGTGTAGCTAGTTTTGCCATTCCATTTCTGATGAACAATGTCCACACAGGGTACGATGCCAAATACAGGCCAATCTTTCTAACCCTCTGAACCTCGAAGGCCGTGGAGAGGTTGGTAAGATGCCGCCCGACTTTGCGATAAGCTGGAAGCATTAGAAGAATAGAAGACTTGGCTTTCCAAATAGAAGGCCTTGACTTATTTTCCTGACAATTGAGACGTCCTTTAGGATGTCTCCAGACAGGGCAAGCATTTTTAGACATTATGAATGCGTTCAACCGCACCTGGATGCCTCTAGGAGTTTTTCGAGTAAAAACCTTTCCTTTATATGCAATATCCTTTCGGAACGTTACTTCTGAGTCCTATTCATAAATGAATCTTCTCGCTCCTATCAGAAGCCACGGACGGGGTTTTCAGCTTTCTCCGCCCAACATGCCTAATAAACTGTTATTGATACCTTACGATGTTATGAACTTGGTGTACATAAGAGGTAAAACATCAAAAAATAATAACCAAGAATAAATGGGCAAAATACTTCAGGAATAACAGAAGGTCCCAAATACGGGCCGAAATGTCGGAACAAGAATATTATAGTTAGTTTGATACAATAATAAGACTGCTAAGTCAAGAAAAAAGTACGTAATAGATAATTTAGAATCATTCAGAAGGTCGATTGCAGAACTATTGGATGCTGAATATAGGGACCACAAGCACAGACTGATGAGTTTGTTTCTTTCCGTGGAGAGGGAATTAGTGTCACTGAGCACAACTTGGGGAAGGGTCGTTTGGCCGAAACCCATTTGGGTTATTTGGCCGAAAACGTTATTTGGCCGAAAGGGTCATTTGGCCGAATAGGACATTTAGCAGAATAGATTATTTGGATAGTGAGAAATGAGGAATGAGTAGTGAGATGTCGCATTTCTCACTCCTGATTTCTCACTGTAAAAAATGAGTAGGGGACATCTCACTTCTCAATTCTTACTACTCACTTCGCGCTTCTCATTTTTTACAGTAATAAGTGAGATATGAGGAGCGAGAACTGACTTACTAATTACTTACTTGGCACTTCTTATTTGTTTACAGTGAGAATTGAGAAATGAAGATTGAGTAGTGAGACGTCACTTCTCACTCCTCATTTCTCACTACTCACTATTAAAAGTGAGTAGGGCGAAGTGAGTAGTTAGACGTCTCAGTTTTCACACCCCATTTATCATTTTTCAAATGACCTTTTCGGTCAAATGACCTATTTGGCCAAATGACACTTTAGGCCAAATGACTTTCGGCCTAATGGTCTGTTCGGCCAAATGGCCCTTTAGGCCAAATGGCTTTCGGCCTAATGGTATTTTCGGCCAAATGGTAGATTTGACCAAACAACTTTCGGCATAGTGGTCTTCGGTCAAATGGCATTCTGCCGAACTGTATTCGGCCAAACAGCTTTTCCCCCGCTACTACGCACCGTCAGGAAAGCCAGCCTTTTTACTCAGTGGTTCTGCTAGCATTATCGCAATCGAAGCACTCCAGGATCAAAAAGCGTTTTCGGCAATGAGCGCCAGAACCCGATTCTTACCTGGATTCCGAGGTATTGTGTAGTACCGGGAACGTCACTATGCAAAGCCCTTCCCACTGGCCGATACGAAGACTAGGACTTGAAACTGATAAAATGAAGATTAGGACAATTTGAAGGATCAGCAGATAGTCACCCGGCTACGATCTGTACATTCCTAGCTCTTACATTATTTCGGTAGGGGTCCTTTCCGGACTTCTTGCAAAGTCCACGAGAACCTCAACACAGTGCAACATTTTTATGTGTCCGTGCCCAGCACGGGATCCTATTGCTGGCAACGCCGCTGTAGTCTCATGACCATCATCTCCACGTTGAAAGAGTTAGCATTAGTTCTTCGATATTTTCAGCAGTGTTGAGCATTGAGTCTTTCCTTTTTTATTGTTATTTATGCTAATGTATTTGAAAGGTCTCTAGGTTGGATCTAAAAGAAGTTTGAATAAAGCCCCTCCATATTACCGGTATCCATTTGGCCCTGGTATCCTTTTCACCTGACGAAAGACACCCAGAGTCAAAACTCATGGAAATAAAAGATAACTATTTTTTGGAGTTTTCTAAGTTATTTAGGTAGTTACTCCCGGAGCTCTTCCAGGACATCTTCCTGAAGTTTTTCCGCAATCCTTTTTCTAAAGTTTTGTATTCGCCTTCCAAGTTCTTGCATTCACCATTCAAGCATTTTCTACTAGAATTCTTGCAGCAGTTTCTCCTCAACTGGCTCTTGGAGCTCATATGGAAATTTCTCTATAAGATCTTCCTGAAGGTTTCGAAGTAATTTATTCGGTAGTTGTTTAAGGAATTCTTCCTAGAGTCCATGTAGGAGTGCATCCAGAAATTCTTGCATGAAACCTTCCCGATGTTCTTTATGAAGTTTCTTTTGGAACTCCAGCTGTAATTTTTCCAAGAGTATGTCCTGTAACTCTTTCAAGAATTTCATATAAAGTTATTTTTCTCTTGGAGATCTGCCAGAAAATATTTCTGGTGTTCTTTAAGCAGTGTTCAAGGAGTGTCTCTTAAAGCTTCTGTCAGAATTCCTGTTGGAATTTCCCACACAGATAGAAAAAGTTGTTGAAATTTACACGAAAGTAATGCACATAAAGGGAATGCCAAAAATAGCGTAATTTTAAACGATATTTTTGCTTGGATGTATGCAATTTGTATTGCATTATGCCACTATTTATTCGATTAAGTGGTATAATGCTATACAAATTGCATACATTTAGGGTGAAATTGATAGAAAAGATTCATGTATGCTCAGAATAGTGTAATTTTCCGCGTCTGTATTTTTTACGCGCTGATTAGTTTTCATTATTTTTTTCTGTGCAGGAGTTCTTACTGGAGTTTTTTCAGGCAGTTCACTTGACGTTTTTCTCTGAAAATCCCTTCGACTTCCTTTAGGAGGGATTTCAGAAAGAATGTCTAGATCTTTCGAAAGAACTCCACAAAAAGCTGGGCTAAGTTGCGCAGGACAACGGAGGTTCTTCGTAGCTTAGAACAGAAAGCACCCCCAGCTGGGGTCGTGGTCTCAAACCCAACTGAAGGAAAGCAGTTACCTTCAATACATTTGTCGAAACAAACCTTCTACAAAACTCCTAAAATAACTTCAATAAAAACTCTTGGGAGAATTTCTGGTGGAACTCCGGAAAGCATTTCAAACAAACTCTAGAAGAAATTCTTGAATTCATCTTGAAAAGATCTTCTTGAAATCGCCTGGAGGATCTCCGAAGGAATTAGTAATGAATTTTCCAAGGGATTCATAAGCAGGTATTGTTCGGAACAGCTGTAAAAAAAATCGAAAAAAATGCTGAGGAATTTTGAGGAAAGTATCTGGAATAACTGTCAAAAGAAATTTTTGAAAGAATTTTCAGAGAGGAAAAGGGTCTTTGGCCGAAACACATTTGCTATCGTTTGCTAACGTACGTTAGGTACGTCGGTCGGTAGTGCTTTTTGCTTAATTCGCTGACATCATCGCTCATTAAAAGTTCGTTTATGGTTTACGACAGTATACCTAAGGGTATGCGATAACACACTTTTTCCTAACGAAACGAAACGAAACGAAATTTAAAATGTCTATGTTGATTCGGATCCAAACGAAACGAAATATAGATTTCTTTCGAGACTTCGAAACGATACGAAATCGAGGTTCATTTAATTCGAAATTTTTCGAAACGAAACGAAATTTTGATTTTTTTTCCGCGGAATTTTTATTGAATTGGTTTCACATTATGTACGCAATTCTGATTCCACTTTTTCGAAGTCGAATAACTGTTTTGCGACCAAAAGGGTTATAAAAACTGAAGAGGCAATCTGTGATAAATCGCCATATTCACGCCGCATATACCATTGGCGATAAGGCAATACCCCAGCATTTGTGCCGCTTTCATAGGAATTCATCGTGGAGCGTGTGCTCCTGAATCTGATCAATTTTATATCAGTTTTATATAAGTAAGTATATGAAAATAAAGAAAAAGATATTTCATATACAGATTCAAATTTCGTTTAAAACCTTAGTTCACTTAAGAATTATGTAATTATGCTGAAGCATACTTCATATTATCTTGTCAGCGTGGTTTTACAGTATTGACTTAGTCAAAATTTGAAAAAGAATTCTTAGATTTATTTTTTCATTTAGTGGGATACTTAACTATGTATCCACATCTGTCAGGCGGATACGCAGATATATAATTTATATTACTAGATCAACATTTGAAAAGGGTGTGTCTGTCAAAATTTATTCCTTCTTATTCCTCGTCTACATATATAGCATACATTTGCTCACTAGAAGAATCATGTGCATTTCACAGATCAATATAGTCTTATATAAAATCAGCTCTACAAACTGATCTATTGTGTGTGTGTCCTTGGCAGATGAGAACAGCTGTTATGGTCAGTATGTGCTGAAAGCAAACATAAGTAAAGAATCGTCAGCAATTTTAATGATCTTTCAACCCGTTCTGGATTTTTTTTTGCAAAATGCGTAGATCTGGAAATGCCCACAAATCTGCAATGTTCCTCACATATTGTGCAAATAGTCCACGAAGAGCTTAATAACGTTTCTTAACTGTACACGTCGTAGTTGCTAATCATGGATGGCCGAGAAACAGCAATTAAATCACCAATTAAATAATATTCTTGGGATACAAAAAAGTTATTCTTATTGTATACTTGCTTCGGAGTTTCCAATTCATGAACAATAACGATGCTGGTCAATAACGGTGCTTATAGTCAATTTAGTATTAGGAGAGAAAAATTAGTGTAACACTCATTGTTTTAAGAGACCGAGGTATGCTCTGCATCTCTGTGAGCGCTACAGAAAAGGAATCGTTGGTTAGTTGAGAAGGTAATTCATGTGAAACCCCTTGGTAAGCGACAAAATATTTATTGTAAACGAAGTTATTTTGAATACAAGAAGATGAAAACTGTGTTTCAAATCAATCCAACGCAAGATCAATGTGCTTCGTTTAATAATCTTCTACAACACGATCGATTCCGCACTAAACATTTTTGCAGACATTAGTTTTATCACTTCGCGTTCTCCCATACTAGCTAGCGCGATCAGCATCAAGACGATCAATTGCACACTGGTTAAACAAATTTCTGCTACGCGATCATTCCGCATTCATATTGTGCAAATAGTAAAAAAATATCACACAATTTTAATCATGGAAACACTGAAGACGTTTTATAGAAGCAAACTACTTACGTATTTGTCGACTAAGAATGGGGTTAGTAAGCGTTAATAGAAAAATTTGTATAACTTTCACCCAACCAGGGGATGGCAGATTTTAATACAGTTCTGCATAAGAACCTTACAGAAACTGTATAATAATTGGGCATATACAATTCTGTAAGCTTTTTATACAAGTATTATTGTATTAAAATAATACAGATTTGTATTATTTTAATACAATATTTCTTTAAAAGGCTTACAGAATTGTATATGCCCAGATTTTATACAATAATTGTCAGATTTGTTTTTTGGGTGTTGTTTTGAAAACAACTTAACGATTTTGTTCAGCGGCGCAGCCAAAATATTTTTATAATATAAAGTATGGATTAGTTTAAATTCGTTTCGAAATTCCGCGGAATTCCGTTAAATTTCGTTAGAAGCTCGTTTTTTCTAGCGAAATTTTTGAAATTTTACGAAACGAAACGAAATCAAGAAATCAGATTTCGCCATGCTTAATTTCCGCGAAATTCCGCGGAATTTCGTTTCGAACCACCTGAAACGAAATTTTTCGAAATACCGCATATGCTTAAGTATACCATCGTTGAGTAGCCCAAGCCAAGCTTTCATACGTCGCTCGAACAGTTGTATCCAGCAAACACGAAGTATTTTAATATGACCAACTCTTTCCCTTCGAGGTGAAGCTGGCAGTAGAGGACGTCCATGGGGCAAGATTATCTAACTCATAAAATCACTCGTATAATCGTTTATACTGCATTTCTGAGTGATGATGTATGTGACATTTTCAAGCACCTATCTTCAACAGATTTGCTTGTAACTAGTTGCATTAAATGGGGAATTCGTTCCCAATGTTTCCTGCTGATAACTGACAAGAGCGGTCATTGCACTGCATTTCGGAATAATAATAAATAAATTATTTTTTTCCTCGAAAAAAAATATTCGAAAAAAATCTGTAACACAACTGGAATTGAGATTACTACATATTTTAAATCTATTATTAAAACTGAGCGAAAAGCCAAAACTTTATGAATTTTGTAGTACGGGATCTATTTTAAATTTTATTTCATTTATTTATCAACAAACAGTAACACAAATAATCACCAACTGATTTTCAAAGCTTATATTACTATGCAACATCTAATATCCAATGACTATATACTAGATAAATTATTCAGATTCCTTTTAAAAGTAGAAAAACTTCTTCCACTCCATTGATTTCGAGGTAGATCATTCCAAATTTGTATGGCTCGTAAACGATAGGATTCTTTTAAACTATTTGAAGGCATCTATGAACGATGAGTTTTGAACTTCTTGAAGAGCGCGCATGTCTGAAGAAATCTCGAAGGTAAATTGGAGGGTCGTTTATAATTTTGAATGTTCGGATACAGATTCTAAGCTTTAAATGACTTGTAAAATCACATCCAAGTATTACCTTTTTATAATTAGATACATGGTTGATCTTTTTCAGATTAAATGCATATCTGGTGACAGCATTGAACCCTTGGTTAAGTTTTTTTAATTTTTTTTTCTTAGTTGCAAGGCCAAACAAAATATCTCCATAATCAAACAATGGAACCACAGACAAACAGACATAACACATTGATCATTCACTCATCAAATTCATCGTCGTTCAAATACTAACGACATCTGTTGATTTCAGTTAGTTGGGCAAATCACGAACCAGATGGCGGTAGTGAGCAAACGTCAAACTAGAGCAAATCCTATGAGAGCGCCGCGAGTGATCGATTGGCCAACTAATGATTATTTGAATTGACCAGTAAATCAGTGAACGATGGAAATTTGACAAGTGTTATGTCTGTTTGTCTGTGAATGGAACTAAGAGAGACCTAACCAATTGAACCTGGATATGTTGGGGAGTACAATGTCTCAGTAAGACAAGGGAGTGTAAGGCATTATAAATTTTACTGCACACGACATTAACCTGAGATGTCTAGTTTAAGTTCGAATCTATCATTAAGCCAAGATATTTTGACTATACATTAGAATATTCAATGATATCGTCACCCACTCTTATTGATGGTACCTTCACAAGAACGGCATATTTAAATAATCGTTTGAGTTTTTCCTCCGTTGAGTATCAGTCCGTTATTCTCGCACCATAGCAAGATACTCTAAATGTCATAATTAATTCGATTTACCATTTCAGATATTGTATCAGGCACTCCTGATATGTATAATTGACAGTCGTCTGCATATAAATGAAATTTTCAATATGACAGATTTAAAGGTAGATCATTGATGTACATCGAGAAAAGTAACTGTCTAAGATTTGAACCTTGTGGCACTCCAGGTAGGACAGGAATCAGTTCGGATTGCTGGTTGTTGAAATCAACGCATTGGATTCGGTCGGATAGATAATAATTTTATGAAAATTGGTCTAAGTATAAATTATACTTCAACTTACACAACTGTCTATGATCAATAGAATTGAATTTAATTTCGAAAATCTGAATAATTTTGCCCATTGGACACCCATGACTTTATTTTCCTATGGTTGTCAACCTGTAAGCTAACTGCCGAACAGTCAAATTTCCAATTATTTCTAAAATTGATTTTAAACATCAAGGTTAAAAATATGTTGTTGCCTAGAAAATATATTCTTTCGAACGAATTAAAAAAAATCAACATGTTTTTCAAAATCAAAAAATCCAATTGCATCATTCGCGAACCAGTCTATCCGGATTTGTTTATAATCCCAACATTTTATTCCCGAAAAAAAATCCAATAAAAAATCACCTCTCCCAGGGTGCACCTGACGCCAGTAGTGGTGCAAAAGTTGAAGATTGGGTGATTAGGACCGCATAAACCCGGCCGCTCCTGTTTGCGCGTTGCTGTCGGCGATGGCGTGAAGCGTGAAAGTGAGATGAGAAAAGTATTACAATAAATGTAAATCACGGAAGGCGATAAATTAAATTAGGGAAAGGTAGGCTCGCCCAGAAGAGAGACCAACAATTTACCCTTCTTTCCCGTTCCCTCATTTTGCCGCCTCCGGGAAAGTAATTTTTCAACAGCAGAAATTAAGTACCTACCGTTCTGATTCGAAGTGCGAACAGATTCATATTCCAGAAACATGGGGATTTCCATCCCTAGCGGCCACAATTGGTAAGATTAAATTTATTTGGAATTTTCAAGTCCTAAAGGTGCTCCAGTGTCTGGAACCTGAACCTGTACGGTACAAACAAATCAGCTAGCCGGGAGAACAAAGCGGCCGCAGGGTAAGCCTTCCACGCGGACCTGACCCAAAAATCACCAAGCAGAACGAGAAAAAAGGGAACCGATTAACTGGGAATCCTTTCCTTTTTTTCAAATATCTTTTGGCGAATCATTTTCCCAACGACAGCCACTTAAACGGCAGATTAATGATCGGCCGATCTAGCACTGCAATGTGTGCGCCCAAAACCACGCCGACTTTGGCAGGTGGAGACAAAGCCATCATCTGCTTTAAAGCTCGTCGTCGCAGTGAGACTGGATGTCCTCGTGTGATTGTGTATTCGCTGGAGGCCATTAAAATAAATTTCCATTATGATGATTGCGATCGCTTATTTCGGGATGATTATCGTTCATTAGTGGGAGTGTAAATTGATGGCTCCGCATCAGTCGCATGGCCGTTTGACTGACCCCGTTTCTCTCGTTCGATTCCGGGAATTAAACGCCCTGGTTGACCTCCTCACTCAAAATCGCAGTCGATTTACAGGACGCGACATTAGGAGGCAGCGCATTATAAAGTAGCATAAATTGAAACGAGATAACCAACGGGCAGGACGACGTGCATATTGTAGGTACGGGTAGGCATGAACAAAATGACAAAAGAAAAACTTTTTGTACAGGTAGCTCGGGCCAGTGGCAGTGTGAAATAATTTAGGAGGAAATTAAATGCAGAAAATGACAGAAGAGGACTTAATTTAATTAAGGGAAGAAAGTAGGTTAAACTGTACGAGTGCACTAGATACTGGCGATGGTAAAGTAATCTCAAAGTTTTGAGAGACAATTAGCCAAAAATTTGAGACAAGAAAAAAAGAAGGGAAGAGGAATAAATTCTATTTAAAATAGTTCAAAATGAGTGTGTTTCCAATTGTTTAATCTAGACATCCGAAAGCCATGATCATAATATTTATTGTTGGAGTTTTAAAAGGTAAGTAAGGTTGAATCACCCAACCTGCAAATAACAGATTTTTTTCAAGGCCTTGCCCTTCTTCGCATAATTGTCCCATGTTAGTTCTGGGAGATTTTGACTTTCCATCACCGACCGCACTATGTTGATGTGTTTTTACCGAAAACACTTGAAGATATAGAACTTAGCTCGAAAAATCTGTGAAAACAACATCAAGTCGATTTGCCCCTTTGTTTAATTTCTATGCATATTTGTCTCGTGGGCAATAAACTCATCACTATGGTTACTTTATCTGTTAGTTTATGGAGTGTTGTTTAGGAAAATGGTAATCAATGCATAGTTCTCGCAAGCCTTGCTACTTTTAGTGGTAAACAAGGCTGGCTAAAAGGATCTTCTTTATTTTAAGTGATAGCACTGTGATCCACAACATCAACCACATGGAGAGTACAGTTTTATATAAAGCATGAGACGAGATATGTCAGTAGTCATAATTGAATTCAATCATTCAGCTGGGCTGATAAGCGTAAAAATCCGCAAACAAGTGTTATATTTCTCAGCATAACAGTCCCGCTAAGCTATTTTTATGCATAAAAACCCAGAATAATCCACCTAGCGTTGGTGGTGCCTTTCTCGCATTTAGTTGAGACACCAACCTTATATGGAGTATATATGGTCCGATGTACCATTTTCTTCATAACCTTCAAACGCAATGACCGATCGTTATAAAATTCAATAGTGATCAACAAGGCTTTGTCTCCTGTCGAATGAAACTTGTTGCGAGAAAATCGGTTAAGGATTACTATATGGAAAGTTGTCTAATGTTTTTCATAGCTTTTGTGCACACACATACGCACACACATACACACACACACATACACACATACATACACACGGACAGACAGACATGTGCTCAGCTCGTCGAGCTGAGTCGATTGGTATATAATACTATGGGTCTCAGGGGCTTCTATCAAAAGTTTGTTTTCGGAGTGAAATGATAGCCTTTCGGTACAACTTAGTTGTACGAGAAAGGCAAAACGTAAATTATGTTTCCGAGCTAAAAACTTGAAAGAAATCATAGGAATGAAACTCTCCCAGTAGTCTAGTGATGTAAATTCCTTTAACAGTATACACGTACCTATGAGATCTGGAGTGGAACTTATAGTTTTGTTCCAAATGAGAATTGTTAAGATACTTTTTTTTTAATTTGGTACAAGTATGCGTAGAACGGTATATCAGTTTGTGCCCACAGGTCATGATTGTCTTCCGAGATGTAGAGATAAAGTAGGCGCTGGTCACGAATAATTTTATACCAGGTTTTCTCGTGAATTTGAATGTTTGGCTGCGTGTGCAGCATTGTCATGGTGATTTCTTCTTGCTGCCTCCACTGTTCTTCAGTCCTAGCGCCTATCGATGTAATCGATTGACATTTTCACCCAATCAGCAACCGTTACGATGATGACAGAAAATTGGTATGATTTTTTATGGCTTAATGGCACATGAAAATCTAACTTCAGTCGTTCTTCGAGTAAGTGATTTTTTTAAAATATATTTAACCTTCCAAAACTCGGACTGTTGTGTAAATGAATTTTATTGTCTTTATTTACGAGATTTTCGGCCCTAGGCCATTTCATCTCGATCCTTTCTGTAAATCATTTCTGACAATGCCGTGAGATTTAATTCACAGACCGCATGATGGCCAGCAGATAGCCGTCTGGAAAATCCGAAACGTTCGTAAAAGTGCTAAATTCATCTGTTTCGTCATAGAACAGCGCGGTATTTTCTAAATCATTTCGGATAGTGACCTGGGAGTTACCTCATCCATATACAGATGTGCTCGACTTGCGGTTAGCGGCAGTGCAGGTGCCCACTAGATGGCTATCCAGAAAATCCGTGCGTCCGTGAAATGGTCTTTTTGAAAAATTCGCCACAGAGCAGCATTTTTTTTAAATCGTTCCTGCCAGTGAGCTGGGGACCGATTTACAACTCTTGATGATGAACCCTTAAACTGTTAAAATCAGGGTGTTTTAGAGATAGTGATTTTACTGCAGTTTGTAGTCTTCAGCGAAGGCATAGCATTGCCAATCCGGAGATCGCGAGTTCGATTCTCGGTCCGGTATAGGATGTTTTCGGGTTGGAAACTTTCTCGACACCCTGGATATAGTGCATCTTTGTACTTGCCACACAAGATACATACTCAAGCAATGTTCGGCATAGAAAAAACTCTCAATTATTAATTGAGGAAATGCTGAAGGGTCAGGTCAAGTTCCAGTTGGAATGTAGAGCCATATAAGAAGAAAAAGAAGAATATATTCCAAAACTGAGGCAGAATCAAAAGTTTCATGAATTCAATTTCGGAGGAATTCCCGGAGGAACTTCCGGAGGAATTCCCGGAGCAACTTCCGGAAGCATACCCGAAGGAATAAATTTCTTATGAACTTCCGGAGAAACTTCCGGAGAAATTCTCGGAGGAACTTCCGGAAGAATTCCCGAAGGAATTCCCGGAGGAACTTCCGGAGGAATTCCCGGAGGAACTTCCGGACGAATTCCCGGAGGAACTTCCGGAGGAATTCCCGGAGGAACTTCCGGAGGAATTCCCGGAGGAACTTCCGGAGGAATTCCCGGAGGAACTTCCGGAGGAATTCCCGGAGGAACTTCCGGACGAATTCCCGGAGGAACTTCCGGAGGAATTCCCGGAGGAACTTCCGGAGGAATTCCCGGAGGAACTTCCGGAGGAATTCCCGGAGTTCCCGGAGGAATTCCCGGAGGAACTTCCGGAGGAGTTCCAGGAGGAACTTCCGGAGGAATTCCCGGAGTTCCCGGAGGAACTTCCGGAGAAATTCCCGGAGGAACTTCCGGAGGAATTCCCGGAGGAACTTCCGGAGGAACTTCCGGAGGAATTCCCGGAGGAACTTCCGGAGGAATTCCCGGAGGAACTTCCGGAGGAATTCCCGGAGGAACTTCCGGAGGAATTCCGGAGGAACTTCCGGAGGAATTCCGGAGGAACTTCCGAGGAATTCGGAGGAACTTCGGAGGAATTCCCGGAGGAACTTCCGGAGGAATTCCGGAGGAACTTCCGGAGGAATTCCCGGAGGAACTTCCGGAGGAATTCCGGAGGAACTTCCGGAGGAATTCCCGGAGGAACTTCCGGAGGAATTCCCGGAGGAACTTCCGGAGGAATTCCGGAGGAACTTCCGGAGGAATTCGGAGGAACTTCCGGAGGAATTCCGGAGGAACTTCCGGAGGAATTCCCGGAGGAACTTCCGAGGAATTCCCGGAGGAACTTCCGGAGGAATTCCCGGAGGAACTTCCGGAGGAATTCGGAGGAACTTCCGGAGGAATTCCGGAGGAACTTCCGGAGGAATTCGGAGGAACTTCGGAGGAATTCCCGGAGGAACTTCCGGAGGAATTCCGGAGGAACTTCCGGAGGAATTCCTGGAGGAACTTCCGGAGGAATTCCCGGAGGAACTTCCGGAGGAATTCCCGGAGGAACTTCGGAGGAATTCCCGGAGGAACTTCGGAGGAATTCCCGGAGGAACTTCCGAGGAACTTCCGGAGGAATTCCGGAGGAACTTCCGGAGGAATTCCCGGAGGAACTTCCGGAGGAATTCCCGGAGGAACTTCCGGAGGAATTCGGAGGAACTTCCGGAGGAATTCGGATGAACTTCCGGAGGAATCCCGGAGTAACTTTCGGAGGAATTCCCGGAGGAACTTCCGGAGGAATTCCGGAGGAACTTCCGGAGGAATTCCGGAGGAACTTCCGGAGGAATTCCGGAGGAACTTCCGGAGGAATTCCCGGAGGAACTTCCGGAGGAATTCGGAGGAACTTCGGAGGAATTCCGGAGGAACTTCCGGAGGAATTCGGAGGAACTTCCGGAGGAATTCCGGAGGAACTTCCGGAGGAATTCAGGAGGAACTTCCGGAGGAATTCCGGAGGAACTTCCGGAGGAATTCGAGGAACTTCCGGAGGAATTCCCGGAGGAACTTCCAAAGGAATTCGGAGGAACTTCCGGAGGAATTCAGGAGGAACTTCGGAGGAATTCGGAGGAACTTCGGAGGAATTCGGAGGAACTTCCGGAGGAATTCCCGGAGGAACTTCCGGAGGAATTCCCGGAGGAACTTCCGGAGGAATTCCCGGAGGAACTTCCGGAGGAATTCCCGGAGGAACTTCCGGAGGAATTCCCGGAGGAACTTCCGGAGGAATTCCCGGAGGAACTTCCGGAGGAATTCCCGGAGGAACGTCCGGATGAATTCCCGAAGGACCTTCTGGGGGACCTTCCGGAGGAATTCCCGGAGAAACTTTCTGAGAAATTCTTGGAGCAACTTCCGAAGAAATTCTCTGAGAAAATTTTCGGAGGAACTTTCGGAGGAATTGACTGAGCTACAACCCAGTTAATAAGCAGTTAGCCGTTGAAAATACACGTCAAAGAAGTTTAAGATTTTACTGTCAAAACAAGCAAGGGGCATGCGAAAGGAATACGAGTGAATATAATTGATTCTTGAGTCACATGCAATTTGGGCGATTTTTGGAATATTTTTTTTTATCAAACAAAACTTAAGATTGGAAAATATTGTTCAGAAATGTGTAGGACCTTCAAAAAATAACTTCCCGTACGAAAGCAGAGTAGCACACGATTGTGGCTCAAGTGTCGATCAATGGGCACCGTTTTAATATTGATATTATGCCGTGAAATTTTTTCTACGACTCTAATTTTGAATTCTAAAAACAGTTTTAAAGTTTAAATTTAAATTCATGAAATTCTATATCCAATATTTCACGAAATCGTGATGTTTATTTCGAAAAACTCAGTTTTTATAGTAGAATCAACTGCCTGTATACGCATAAATGTCCCATGTAGATAGGAATCCCAGCAAACATGGAACAAATATGAGTATGATGGCTGTCCAGTTATACAATAATTTCAATGGAACAGATTCAGCTTGTCCGTAGATACGGCACATGTTTACATCTAAACTGAATGTTTACATGCGTGTTGAGCCTGCCTTGTTTTTTGTATGCCGTGCATGAGGTTTGATGTATTTTAGTGTATTATGTAAATTATTGAAGTTGGGAGGCATGGAGTGCGATCCTGTCGTTTAATAAACAATGTGCACTCGCTTGACTGTGGATATACAACAGTAAAGCACATGTGGAGATTGGACAAATCAAGCAGAGCCTAGAGCTAACCGCGGTGGAGGTTGGTACTCGGATTCTGATAGCTTTTCCGCAAACGTGACCTTCAAGTGGTCTTGTTTTTTTTTTTTTTTTTATCTTTATTTTTGAGATTTTCAGCCCGCGGCTGGCTCATCTCATGAGATAATATTTCACAACAAGACAATATGTACAATACATTCTGAATAAAATTAATTATTTTTTCTTGGATCGTGTGTTGTATACTCTCCAGTCCGAATGACATTTTTCTCCACTATCGCCAGCATCGGCAATAACATCACCGCACGATCTTTTGGGAATATTGTCCTCTTGATTATCGCTTGTTGTTGCAGATGCAGTAGACAATCGTCTCTTCGCGCTGGCTCCAGTACCGGACTCTATGCAGTTATCAGTTTGTTCGTCACCATCACCGTCACTTTCGTTGCTGTTTTTCCATTCGTCCTCATAGTCGTCCTCTTCGCTTTCGCTTGCATCGGCTCGCATCGGCGGAGGGTCGCTATTGTGTTGTTTGTTGGATGATGTTGAAACCGTCGCTGCTGGAGGACTCGTTTGGGATTGGTTTTGTTTTTGTCCAGTTACAAGCGTGGGCTCGTCATCGATAACGATACGAGATGGTATTGCTTTTTCTAGCATCATTCGCACCACTCTTAGGCTGATGACATACTGGGAGCGAAGAGAAGCGAAGCGAAGAGGTTGGAGATAGACAAAGCGAAGTGAAGCGGCGATCAAAGCGAGCCATGACATACTGAAAGCGTTTTTCAGAGTGTTGATCTCGCAACAAATACAAGTGTGAAAACATGGATTTCCTCAGATGTAGAATGTTTTGCTTCTTCAAGCACATTTAGCACAAAGAGAAGAGTGTTGGGGAGATTTATAGAATGTCGCAATTGAAACCCGATTTTATGATGTGAGCGATAACTTATCACCACATACAAACAGACGTAGGGCGTAGCTATGTTAAAATTTTTTAGGCCATGGGTTTCATTCCTTTTTTACGTTTGCTCATATGGAAGATCCATTGATTACGTAACGGGAAATTTTCAACTACCCCCCACCCCCCTACGTCACACTTTTTGTATGAAACATCTGAAAATTTTGTATGAATCGTCACACCCCTCCCGCTTCAAGCGCTAAGTAATTTATGGATGTTCCTCTTACAACATTTCTATACACTGAAGTTGATTTGTACTCGGGAAATACGTACATCATGAAAACAACTTCCACAAAAATCGTTTTGTCTCCTTTTTGAAAAACGGCGTAAACAAACGCAAATCCCAAAAATCCGCAGAAGAAAGGGAAACCATTTCCCACCGGCCGGCAAAAAATTGGGACAACAATTTCCTTATCTATCGGATTGTTACTGAAGTTTTAATATGCGGACATAAGCAAAAATTGCGCAAACCCGGGCGCAATTTAACGGGCTTTTCAAGATACACGGTACGTATCTCCCGCGTAAAAACCGACTCCAGTGTATAATCAAATATCAAAGCGATTGAACACAACAATTTCTTTCGGTTCAAACGCGCATTACAGATGGGTGAAAAATCTATCATTCAAAACTAATTCTAAATACGAGAACGATATTAAAATAACAAGTTCTAAATCCATTTGTATGTGGTAACAGCAAAATACGTGCTTTTTGTTTGAAAAAGTGTCTCTAAATGTATGGACTGCGCCAAAATATTCCCAATTTTAATGAGTACCACTACTATGAAATACATCAGATTTGCTCCGTACATGTAGCTAAAACCATACATATTTTAATGGGTTAACCAAATTAACAAAATAAACAATGTTGCCTTCCTCTCCCGCAATACTTTTCACCCACAGCCATTTTACACAACTGCGAACGATGGTAAACTCAAATCAACAAAGATACAGAAGTGATCCTTCGCGATCTCGCGCGGCAAAGCACTCTACGAACTGCTTCACCTCTTTGGCTACCGCTTCTCGCCTCTTCTCATCGCTTCCACTATGACAGGTATAAGCGATTTCCATACATCGCTCATTGAGGTAGCTTTCACGCGGACGCTTCGCTTCCCTCTCAACTCTTCTAATCGCTTCTCTTCTCTCCCAGTATGGCATCAGCCTTACACCATTTGCTACTCCCGGAAAAAAGTTCTTCCATGTCTCGTTCTGTACGGAGATAACTTTACCATATTGCTTTAGGCAATACGATATGGTTTCATTCGGCATTCTCGGAGGAAGATCATGAATCCTCAATGTAGTGGTGGGACCATCTACGTATACCGGAATATGATAGAATACGCCGAGACGGTGAAACGAGTGTTTGAGGTGATGTTCTTTTTGTAGTCGTGCGGCAACGCCTGCGCTGTTCATCTCAACAAACACACAGTCATTGAGGTTGTGCAGTTGGATGCTTTTCACATCAGCCATGTTAAGCTTGAGAGATTCCTCAAGAAACTGCTTTACCTGAGCCAAAGGAGGGCGTCTCGGGAGGACACTGAAATCCACGACAATGGTGTTCTTCCTGTGCGACATGTTAAGCTGAATGACACTTTATTTTCGTCACTAGGTACACGAAATTTTGTTGATTATTTACGTCAACTGTGCGGGAAACGTCTGTCACGCGCGAAAGACAATTGTTGACTGGAGTGGTCTTGTTGTGTAGGGGTTAGCACGCCTATCTAGAGAGTAGGAGGTTGAGGGTTCGAGTCCCTCCAAGACACGTGGATTCTTTTTCGCAAATTTCATATCAATTTGTCCATTTCGAAACATATGCTGTGCATATGCACAGCCAAGATATTTAACAAAAAAATGGTTTTCGTACGGCCGAGTTGCCGAATAATATGCAATTAATTATTGAAGTTGAATTATTACAACTTGGGTTGTTTGTATTTTATTTTATTATATTTTAATTATTCGTGATGTATATTTCGATTGTTTTTTAAAAAAGCAATTCAAAACATGATTGCATTGAAATCACCCTCGGTGTCCATTAGCATTTGACAGGTCAGCCCAGCTAGCGAGCAGCATTCGCTAACTGGACTGTGTTCTTAGCCCAGTTATCGAACGGTTACTGTACTTAAAAATAATCACCATACATTTAAATTTATTTTCAAGTCCATTTTGGTATAAATGACATTTCATTTATTGTTCTACTGATTTACAAATCAGCAAACATTATTCAATTCCCTTCACCTGAGTAATTATCGTCTACTCCCCAAATGGCACTCAACCAATCGATTTTTTTCAGTCTAATCAGTTTAACGAATTCCAAAAAAAAATATCAAATGGTTTCTCCAGCGCATAAAATATTTCCAGTTGCAAGAATACGCTTTATGTCCTCAGTTCTTTGCTTCCAATGGGACATTCAGCTCACACGAAGTACATTTGCTGCAGAACAATTCTCTCACCCTTTTTTTCTCTTCACAAAAATGTATGCTGGCTGACCCAACAACATTTATTTCGTTGCAAAAAAAAAAAATGCAATAAACGAATTCAATTCAGTTCAATTTGGTCAGATAGATAATAGAACGATGTTACGATAGAGAATTTAACTTCAATCCTATAATAGTTATAGATGACACTTGCTTTATGTAATATATTTTATTTATTTTGCAAATTTTCTATATATTGTTTATTTTAAAATTATCCTTGGGTTGACAAGAATATCCTCTGTTTTAATTGTTAACGCGCATTGAACAAATCCAGCCATATCGCTATTTCATTCTCTTCATTCGTAATGCGATTATTTTATATCTACCATAATTCCTCTATTATTAAATTAAAAACATCAAATAAAAAATCAAAAACAATAAGCCAGAAGCTATATTTAAATATTCATTTGAGATTAAAAAATCACCTGTTGCATCCACAAATCACATAATTTTTTATTTGATTGCGTAAACTGAATCGAAAACGGTGAAGTAACTTCAGATTTCATGTTTTGAACAAGTCAACCGTGTTTTCTGTCCTGATTGCACATGCCAAAACCATTCACGGATGCACGTTCATCCCATTTCAGTGTTCGATTTAAGCCCATTTGTTCCGCCCTCAGTTCTGTTGGTTGCTCGACACCATGTGGGAATAACCCCATCTGCGAAACGCAATCAACACGTTTGAAGTCCGCCCCCATTGTCACATCATACCACAGTTGGGCCATAAAACAACCAACGGTATTCTTCGTACGAACGAAAATAAAAAAAAAACAGAATTTCTGAACCAATTCCAATCAGAAAATATCACCCAAAGTCCTATTGTCATCATCAGGATACAATCTCCCGTGGCGTCGAAAGATCCCTCGTCCGTCAACGTACCCCAACCGGCACTCGGTGGCAACATAAAGGGGGATGTGACTAAAAAAGTAAAATTCTTTGACTAACAAAAATGAAAAAAAAATCTTATTGCCTTCACTATTAATCAGCCTATTTGTTTCGGTACACTTCATAATCGTCATGTTATGATACCCTTATACTGACATCGACAGATTAATTGTGACTAATAAAAAAATGCAGTTCCTATTGTGCAAAGCAGACCACTTGCCCTTGGATTTTTTTTGCATATTTAGCTACACCCAGCTGTGTTGTGTTGAGCAGGGGAACCATTCCATTCACAGTCCTTCTAACTGGTTTGATCCGTTTTGATGACTGACTGGTTGAAAACGAACTCCTGCAGTGTTTATTTTCGGTCTTTCCGAACGCAGCGTAAATGCATGCGATGCGATGTGTCTCTCTGCAGAGCAGCGTGCCACGTCCCTATCTACCAATAGACAACAGGACGGTTATAAGAGGATATGCGGTTCAATTCGAGAACAGGTCGATTATCGAAAGTGGTCCTCATTGAGTGAATTTGCTTTTTCATCGCGTTGTTTTGTTTGCTGATAAAGTACCAAGGGATTGGGTTTTATGATTTTTATAATGATTTTTTTCATTTGTTTGTTAAATGCTTGCTTTTGTATCACAAAAAACTCTAACTTTGGTCACGATTCTAAAACAAAAAGTTTATGTTTATGTTTATCAACACCTGTCCTCCGTCCGTGTACAAAGATGGACTTGTCACACAACACCTATAATTTACGCGTTTTATTGAATCATTCAGAAAAAGCTTTTGTTTTATTAGGCTACTGCAAATTTAATAAATTTATATCTTTAAAACCTGTGTCACATGCAGCTTGTCTAAGTCTTTAAGAAATACTGGAATTCTGAGGATTTTAAAAGATAGAATTTTCAAAACATTGTAACAATATTATGCATTTTAGTACTTGTCAAGAATTTCAGTAAAATTGGAGTTATTGAGCTCAGAAAGGCTTTCCACAAAATTTCCTTCTTCATTAACATCCTCGCGTTAAAGGATCTGAAGGTGGACAAGAGTTATGATGTGAAAATTAAGTCACTGATTGATCTTTTTCGACATATTTCGTTACACTTGCTCTCACATCCGGAAGCTTTCAGTCTTGATGGAAATTCCTCCACGTCCTTATCCTATTATTGCGCCTTCGTGCCATCCCAGCACACCCCTGACGATGATGAGCCGGGAAAAACCTCCGATCACCCTGTGCCGATCCGAACAAGCGGTAATTTATCAATTTCCTTTTAATAATCTCTTAACATGCATTCCCAGCTCCGCATGTCGCGCCCCCATGGATGGTTGAGGGGATTTCACTTCCTTTCCTGCTCTGTCCGGGTTCCAGGGGACGGTCGGTGCCATGCCACCGAACGAAACATATTCCAGTCTAGTGGCTGCTCCTCGAGTTGGGTTTATTCCTAAGCAAGCCATATCGCCCGGCACGACATCGTTCAAGAGGGAAACAGACCCGTCGTCCTATCAGGGGGGAGCTTATGGATTGGATCTGTACTGTGTAAGAGCGGAATTGCAGCAAGTGACTCCGCGCGATGGTATCGAGTGGTGTACATTTTTGCCGAGTTTGTCGATAGTGTTCACTTTCAGCTTGTCAGTAGCAAGATTATGTTGCTTTCGGATGATGGTGTGCGGCAGTCACTATTGGATGAAGTTTCGTGTGAAATATTGACTCTATGATGTTGGGGAATTTGATATGAGCGAAATTGGGCGAAAGCAACCAGCAGTAGACAGACTATCTGCTATCCAGTCGGAATCTTGGCAACGGTACAAGCACCGTGTGAAGTACATTGAAGTGAGCTAGAAAAAGATTACATGCACCATATCTCGTCAAGATTGATGAATCAATTGCTAATGGGAAGAGCAATTTATTATACTTTCGGAAAACATGCCAATAGAGGTGAAGCTATGAAGGACGATTTGTTCTGGAATTCTTTAACATGAATGTCTCCTAGCAATTCATCACTATCGAGCAAAATGTTTAAATTTTACTTTTTTTGTTTGATAGCTAAATCCATTTCGAACATAGGTAATAAAGATTTTTTTCTACTTGAATGACATCCTCATTTAACTGCTTTTTCGAGGCTGATTTTCAGGCAATCCATCTACCATGCGCCTCCACTATGTTGAAGAGACAAGGAGAGCAAGCTTGTTTTTGCGAGGTTCGCGTCGTTAAGCATAAGTACGTTTGACAAAAGGACGCTAGGTATAAGCACGTTAAGCTTATTGTATACTAGGCATAATAGACATTAGGCATAACATGACCCAAAGAACAGCCTATGACATAAAGAAGGCGCATGTTTGTGGCGCATTCATGACCAGAAGTGAGTTGATCCTTCACGAGCATTGACCAGATTTCTCGTGCGTATTAGTTTATAAATTATAAAATACTGGCTTAACAAGAATTTTACAAATGAGCAACTTTGTACGACGGCATAATCTAATGGATGATGGATGTGTGTTATGGGGTAAGTACGATTTCGGTGTTCACTAGAATGTTCAAATATAGGAACTCATTACCCAACTTCATTTTGTCTCCATCGATACAATCTCATGTCATGGTACAACCAACAAACAACCCTAGTTTGAAAATTACCAAAATGCTAAAAGTTGGTGAATTTGAAGAAATTCAAAATAATGTACAAAAATCGATGTAGAGTGCGGTGCTGAAATTTTTGATATTTGATATCAAAAGTGCCGCAGCCGAGCAACGCAAGGTCTCATCTGATATGAGATATTAAAACAAGTCAGAGCTGTATGCCTTCTCATAATTTATGCTCGCTTTACGCTACGAGCAGTTCAAGTGCGACCGTGCGACTATCTTTTTTTTCAAAAACCAAAAACTTAACAATACGAATTAATTTACATCAATAATTACCTAATTGACTATATTTTCCAATTGCTGCATAGTCAGAACGATGAAAACATTTATTTAATTCCAAATTGGCAATGAAAAATTTTGTTCATGTTAAATTATTACTTTCAAATCTGAAGTTGAAAAATCCTACTACTAGCTCTTCGATGAACCTACGCTAAATGGAGTATCCTTCTCCACTGGACTCGATCCTGGGCCAATCGCTTCGCCTTGAACATTGAGCGCCCTCAGGTCCTCTTCAACTGCAAAAGCCATCGGCCTCTTCCGGCTGCTCTATTAAAATATTATCTTCGCTGGACGTTCTTCCGGCATACGAACAACGTGACCAGCCCATCGTAGTCTGCCGTGTTGAATAACACGTCACTAATGTTCCAAGATACACAAATTCTTCTACCACTTAAAACTTTTCACCATCCAGCACCATTTCGCTACCACCACCACTAATGAACCCACGTTGATTGCCAGCAACCATATACTTCGTTTTGCTGGTATTGATCGTGAGTCCAATCCTCGCTGTCTCCCTCTTAAAAGGAACACAAGCCTCTTCCACGGCACGGCGATCAACCCCGATAATATCGATATCGTCCGCAAATCCAAGGAGCCTATGCGATCTTGTTAAAAAGTTACAGCTTCTTTGCATAGCAGCTCTCCTAATTGAACAGTAGATTCGAGAGTGCATCAATGTTATACGAATGTTATTATGTTATACGAATCAGCCGTATCAGTTTCGCCGGAAAACCATGTTCAAGCATAATTTGCCATAATTCATTCCGTTTCACTCAATCGTACGCCGCCTTGAAATCAATAAACAGATGATGTGTCTGCAAGTTGTACTCCCGGATTTTATCAAGGATTTGTCTCAGGGTAAACATTTGATCCGTCGTTGATCGGCCCTCACGAACACCTGCTTGGTATTCGCCTACGAAGGACTCTTCAAGCGGTCTCAATCTGTTCAACAGAATACGGGACATACTTTTGTACGCCGAATTAAGAAGGGTTATTCCTCGGTAATTGGCGCACTCCAGTCTGTGCCCTTTCTTAAAGAGAGGGCAAATGAGGCCGCCCAACCAGCTAGCAGGCATTTCTCCGTCTTCCCATATTTTCGGCATAATATGGTGCAGAACTTCATAAAGCTGCTCGCTGCCATGTTTGAGAAGTTCAGCCGGGAGCTGGTCATTCCCCGCAGCCTTATTGTTTTTCAGCTCTTTAACAGCTTTTTTAACCTCATCTAGTGTAGGCGACTCCACAGATTGTCCATCGTCGCTAATATTTATTCCGTTCACTGATGCACCGTCACTTTCTCTATTCAACAAAGTCTCGAAATGTTGCTTCCACCTGACAACCACTTCGGTTTTATCTGTCAGCAAATTCCCTTGTTAGTCGTTGCACATGACGGGAGATAGCGCTGTCTTTCTCCGCACGCCATAAAACAGACACAGACATAGACACAGACTCATAAAACCCCCGCATATCGTTCTGCTCCATTTTTTCCTGCGCCTCACTTATAACTTGTTCTTCGTACTCTTTTTTCTTCCTGCGGTGGGTTCGTTTTTTGGCTGCTCTTGCTTCATTGTACCGATCTCAATTCAATCGGGTACCCGACACCAACATCCGGCTTCTGGCAACGTTCTTCTCGTCTGTCACTCTCTGACACATCACATCGAACCAACCCGTCCCAAGCAGCACAAATTGTTTCACTACTGAACATTTCACTGTGTTGCAACTTTTCGGAAAGAAACAATCTTTGTGTATGTGCCATCAAATATAACTCTCTTGCAATCTGAAAAGCGCAAGAGGTGGAGCCTACGGAAACATCCTTCGATTGCAGTAAACTGGCAATAATGATGCTAAATACTACAGCGAAAAAATAAATAAAATAAAAATAAAAAACTGGATTCGATTTAAGGATCTTGTGATCGATAGCCCTTCACTCTACCACAGCACCATTCAACACTTCGAAGGGACTGCATATTGACTCACAATAAAAACCATACGATCATAAAGTTTTGTACTCGGGTTTCCTGTTACTTGATTGCACCTTCACAGGAAAAAAAATGTGAGTTGTCAAAACGTTGAATGATGCTAAATTAAACATGAAGACACAATCGACTTATCTGCAACTTAATTCAAACAAACAATTAAATTTTCAAAGACGCATTGAAGTTACACGGTGAAAAATATGCAACTTGATGATTTTGTTCCGTGTTTGCAACATGAAGTGCAGTATTCTTTGTTTATTTGTTTCCAAATGTCAAACACGTACTACATTGCAATTTTAATGAAACATTGATCACAATTCGAACGTTTAAGACATCTTGATGCAACTTTTTCGTGCTTTGATGTTTTTCCAATGCCTTTAATGAAACTGAATAGAAACAAGGCGCTTTTAGGAATATGTTGCGTGTGCTACTTGGGGTCCTGGGTCGCCTCTGTGCAGTGCGTACCACTTCTCGTGCTGCTGTGCTCACCGCTCCATGGATCGACTCCCATAGATCGTTGATGATGTCGCAAACGTTGGTTGCACTTATGTGTTCGTCGAGCTTCTGGTGACACTTAGTCGACAATCGCTTGATATTGTAACGCTTCGTTCACTGTTATCTTTCGTTCGATACAGTTGACTACCGTGATCGAATTTTACTGCCAACGAGGTAGTGATCAGAGTCAATGTTCGGACATAGCGAAACGATGCTTGGTAACCCTCAGCATGAAAAACCATTTACGCCGGTGTTCAAGAAAACCTGCACAGATAGATTTTGTGCAAAACAACAATTCCATTAATTGTTGTAAAGTAAATTGTGCTTCTCTTCTTTCACAGAGGCGCACCACGATGATACTTTTATGTGCTGGGAAGTCATAGTATTTTTTTCATTTTTTTTCTTGAAAGGAGGCTTCCGGGCCTCTTGAAAGGAGGGTTCCGGGCCTCTTGAAAGGAGGCTTCCGGGCCTCTTGAAAGGAGGCTTCGGTGCGTCTTGAAAGGAGGCTTCGGTGCCTCTTGAAAGGAGGCTTCCGGGCCTCTTGAAAGGAGGCTTCCGGGCCTCTTGAAAGGAGGGTTCCGGGCCTCTTGAAAGGAGGCTTCCAAGCCCCCTGAAAGGAGGCTACCAAGCCCCCTTGAAAGGAGGCTTCCGGGCCTCTTGAAAGGAGGCTTCCGGGCCTCTTGAAAGGAGGCTTCCGGGCCTCTTGAAAGGAGGCTTCCGGGCCTCTTGAAAGGAGGCTTCCGGGCCTCTTGAAAGGAGGCTTCCGGGCCTCTTGAAAGGAGGCTTCCGAGCCTCTTGAAAGGAGGCTTCCGGGCCTCTTGAACGGAGGCTTCGGGCCTCTTGAAAGGAGGCTTCTGGCCTCTTGAACGGAGGCTTCCGGGCCTCTTGAAAGGAGGCTTCAGGGGCTCTTGAAAGGAGGCTTCAGGGCCTCTTGAAAGGAGGCTTCCAGGCCTCTTAAAAGGAGGCTTCCGGGCCTCTTGGAAAGGAGGCTTCCGGGCCTTTTGAAAGGAGGTTTCCGGGCCTCTTGAAAGGAGGCTTCCTGGCCTCTTGAAAGGAGGCTTCAGGCCTCTTGAAAGGAGGCTTCCGGGCCTCTTGAAAGGAGGCTTCGGGCCTCTTGAAAGGAGGCTTCGGGCCTCTTGAAAGGAGGCCTCCCGGCCTCTAGAAACGAGGCTTCCGGGCATCTTGAAAGGAGGCTTCCGGGCCTCTTGAAAGGAGGCTTCAGGCCTCTTGAAAGGAGGCTTCAGGCCTCTTGCAAGGAGGCTTCCAAGTCTCTTGAAAGGAGGCTCCCGGGCCACTGGAAAGGAGGCTTCCGGGCCTCTTATAAGGAGGCTCCCAGGCCTCTTGAAAGGAGGTTTCCAGGCCTTTTGAAAGGAGGCTTCCAGGCCTCTTGAAAGGAGGCTTCCAGGCCTCTTGAAAGGAGGCTTCCAGGCCTTCCTCCGGGCCTCTTGAAAGGAGGCTTCCGGGCCTCTTGAAAGGAGGCTTCCGGGCCTCTTGAAAGGAGGCTTCCGGGCCTCTTGAAAGGAGGCTTCCGGGCCTCTTGAAAGGAGGCTTCCGGGCCTCCTGAAAGGAGGCTTCCGGGCCTCTTGAAAGGAGGCTTCCGGGCCTCTTGAAAGGAGGCTTCTGGGTCTCTTGAAACGATGCTTTCGGGCCTATTGAAACGAGGCTTTCGGGCCTCTTGAAAGGAGGCTTCCGGGCCTCTTGAAAGGAGGCTTCCAGGCCTCTTGAAAGGAGGCTTCCGGGCCTCTTGAAAGGAGGCTTCCGGGCCTCTTGAAAGGAGGCTTCCGGGCCTCTTGAAAGGAGGCTTCCGGGCCTCTTGAAAGGAGGCTTCCGGGCCTCTTGAAGGAGGCTTCCGGGCCTCTTGAAAGGAGGCTTCCGGGCCTCTTGAAAGGAGGCTTCCGGGCCTCTTGAAAGGAGGCTTCCGGGTCTCTTGAAAGGAGGCTTCCGGGCCTCTTGAAAGGAGGCTTCCGGGCCTCTTGAAAGGAGGCTTCCGGGCCTCTTGAAAGGAGGCTTCCGGGCCTCTTGAAAGGAGGCTTCCGGGCCTCTTGAAAGGAGGCTTCCGGGCCTCTTGAAAGGAGGCTTCCGGGCCTCTTGAAAGGAGGCTTCCGGGCCTCTTGAAAGAAGTCGTCCATGCCTCTTGAAATAAGACTTCCAAACCTCTTGAAAGGCGGGCTTCGAGCAGCTTGGAAGAACGCTTCCGAGAAGCGTAGAAAGATGCTTCTAATCCTCTTGCAACGAAACAACCGAGCTTTTCGGAAATAAACCTTCATGCCTCTCAAACGAAGGCTTCCGAACATTTGAATTCTAGATTTTTATTAAGAAGCATATTCTTAACATATTCTTCAACATTTTGTTTCGATCAGGTAGATTGCATAGAAGATTTTTCTTTTAAATTTGTCCATTCGTTCGATCTTTTGTTCCGTATCCCTTGGTTGTGGAGGGCATGATTCAATTGGCTTTGATTTACTGATCACTATACGTATTATGTGCAAGACAGTTTATAAATTTTGAGATGATAAAAATACAAAATTATCCAAATATTATCAATATGTTTTGGTTGGAATTGTATTACGTCCGCCATTACGCATTTTTGTCCGAGGTACCCCCAAGGGTACATGTACCCCAGGTTGAGAACCGCTGGTGTAGGCCATAAAACGCTTTCCATAGCCATTACGTAATTAGTGTACGGCCCCTAAGCGGAAATTCAAGAATCATTTTCACCGCTTTAAATTATTACTTGAAGTAGCATGTTCCCCTTCCTCCCGATTGATTTATATTTGCTGTTCATAACAACTCCGGGACACGTTTAACATCACACAAAGCTATTTCCCAGTTTACACACCTCCTTGGTATAGGCAAACGCCACGAAATAATTATCGTAATTAAATGTTCCCAGCTGCATCAGCACGTGAGAAGCAATCATCCGTTCTTCGAGCAGCACTTCTCTGGCTGCGCTTTGATATATCGCCGCCGCACAACACCTATGGGTACGCAGGGCTGCATAAAGGCCGCACCACTTTACCACCTCCTAATGGGAAGTGTAGAACACAGGGGCGCGACCGAAGTGCTTATCTACGAAGCCTTGTGTATACACACGCGAAACCCCCAAGATGCAACCACTAATGGTATCACGTTTATGTTGAACGAGAGTGCGTTGGGGTTGAGGTTCCATGGTACCAGAATCAAAGTTGACATGTGCTAATTAGTGCTAATTTTAACGATTCCTCGGCTGTTAACCGTACTCATATTAAACCGATGCATTACGCAAAGATGATGCGTGGCTGATGGTATGGATGATTATTCTGAACATCTGTGTACGTGGTGCATGCAGGCAGGCGTTCTACAAACACACCGCACGTACATAGAACGATTATTAGCTTCCGCAATGGAAGCAATCGATGTGAACGAACGATGGCTTGGGAATGAGGCAATGATTGCTTTTTTTGTGTTGAAATTTTGCAGAACAATGTTGTTTGCAAATTCATTTAATGGCTGTTATGAGTTGTCAAAAGTTAAATGGTCGACGATAGTTTACAAAAAGGACTATTTGCAAGAAAAAGAAAAAATATGTGGAAAAAAATCGTACTGAATCTGCATTCTGCATTTTACACCACGAAATGCATTAAAAATAAATAAACCAAATAATGCTGATAGGTACACAAACGATGAATATCGAGAGCAATTAAGAGCCACAAAAATGCAAAATATGCTAAATATCAAATGTCTGCCTTTACACAGTCATTTGCAGCATCGAATCCCAAACCACTACTTAGAAGAGGTTTGCAATGGATTGACTCCTGTCTCACAGTGATTGATTATGTCTTTTACCCAATTTAAAGAAAAACAAACCCGATTGAGGCTTGAACTGTTGTCGCTGTCAAGCTTTTAATTAACAATTCCAGGAAGGGCAATAACCTTTCTAATCCTTTGAGCCTGGAATCAGACCAACCGCCAATCACCAAGCTGGATGTGGGAAAATCGATTCCGGTCACCATTTCGTACTTTGAATCTCTAGCCCCATAATTCCTGATAGGAAAAATATAGACTGAAACAGCCACCAATAAGACAGACGGACGACCGAAAACCGTTCCTTGGCCGGCAAATCCTTTCGTGTCAATTATATTGCAATCCCCGCAATTTATTTTCTAGCCGAACGAGATAAATTTAGCAACACGTCCGAGAGCAATCGTCCTACGATTCGACCGACCAACAGGTTCAAAGGACCTAAAAACGGTGAAAGCCGATCGCTGGATGCGGCATTGTGGGTTTTTTTTCATTCGTTCGATTCCGACCAAGATGGGATGAAACATGTACCTGCGATAGGGTGGTGAATAAAAGTTGAAATGGAAATTTAATACTTGCCTTTTTTGAAAAGAATGTGCTTTGATTTATTTTATCACGTATCATGAGACAATTACAATTTTCAAGGGCAGTAATTTAAGATTCATTTTGAAGCTCAAACATACTTGGCATGATCCACTCTAATCAGTATGTACTCGTGGGTACTTTTAACATATATCTTGGATTAGAGCTCGCAGAGACGGAATCTATGATGCTGACAAGGAAAAAATAGTGCTTTTCGTTGTGATCTAAAGTACGGCTCTGACGGAATTTACGGCTATTTAAGTAGGTGTCGGAGAGTTTTTGAAAACATAAAACTAGAGGTTTGCACTGCCGTCGACAGTTTTTTATGCTGCTTAAAACCTGTCACGCCACTGATTTAAATTTGGCATGCTGGTCTCAATTAATAGGCGTCTACATTATTCGAAGTAATTGAGTAATTACAATTGTAAAAACCCAGATTAATCCACCTAGCGGTGATGGAGCCTTTCTCGTGTGTTATAAAAATAGTATTTTGGCCAAAACTTTTGAGCCCATTTTTTTTTGTTCGGGATGAACCACTGCGTCCATTTCATTGAACTTTTGTAGTATACCCGTGTCATTTGTTTAGTGCATGTCTTTCTGCTCCATTTCTTTTGAGAAGAAATGAAGTAGTCATTTTTTTTTCATATATTTCTCAAGCTTAATGTAAGGCCTCTTTAGATTAAGGTACCGCTATTTATACCCTTCGGAAAATGGCTTATACTCAAAGGCACGCCCATCAATCAGTTTCGGCTCAACAATAAGTGGGATAATAATAATTTTGACCATGCATCGGTACTGAAGTTCAAACATATTTTTTTTCTTCTTATGAGTTCCGAATTCGTTTTTGTATAGAGATCTGATTTCATTGCGTTTGGCATTTCCGAATCTCACCTTTACACAAAGCTCTAAATCAGTCAGAGGGTTCAGCAGATCCACCAAATTCGTATCCGCTTCTTTCCTAATTTATCAGCGCCCTGGAGCTTGGAGATTCATGTCGTCGGCTTCGAAAACCAGCCTAAGGTTGAGTTACGTTTTTACAATTTACTCCATTGACTCCATCCAAAAGGAGCAAAAAATGGGTAATCTAAAAGCAAATTATAGTCGTTCTATACTCTTCCGACCATCACTCATAAGTATTAACAAGAATAGTAAGAACTAGAGCACAGTGTGGTAGATCTTACTCCGTAATGCAACACGAAGAGTTTCTACCCAGCATTACAGGCTCCGTTAACTGCCTGGCTAATTGTTTCACCCCCCAGGCCATTCATCCCTCCAGCACGGGTCGCCTGAAACCTTGGGACTCGGGGTTAGGGACGTCATATTGTCAGCTTCAGTGTTGTACCGAGCCTGGCGATATGATCGGATTTACACCGTTACGCACTACTTCAGAGTATCCATATCCAAGCGTAACGGGATTTGAGCCCATAGTCCGATCCGGTCAATTTTTAATAGGAAACAATGTGTCAGGATTCTGCGTCGAATGCAACTTGTTGCGAGAAAATCGGTTAAGGTCACTCCTGACAGAATCCCAGTTTCAAAGTGCTCGCGTTTTCGGGGGAAGCAACGCACAACTGTCATTTTTATTTTTTCACGCTTGCTGCGATGCAGCAAAGCTGAAGCAACAAAAATGACAGTTGTTCGCCGCCTCCGTATCGAGTGGTGTGCCTCCGAAAACGCGAGCACTTTGAAACTTGGATTCTATCAGGAGTGACCTTAAGGATAAGTGCCTAAAAAATGAGTGAGTTTTTATACGTGTTTTGCGCACAGAAATACACACACATGTCCGATTTAGATCAAATTTTGCAAAGATATTTTTGGCTACGAAAACGTGTGTGCATCGTCCGGTGTTAAAATTCAATTAAAAAAAATTGCATCATCTGAAAAAAAATTCTTTATCCCAAAAATGTTCGATTTTCTTCAATTTTTTTTAATTGCATCAGATCTCGATTTTTCTTGCATTTTTAAGTCATTTGGCATCAAAAACAAAAATTCGATTTTTGACTTTTCCTTTGGTCCCCCCTTTGAAAAATTTTCATGGGTAAAAATTTCAAAACTTTGATAAATTTTAGGTACCTCTAAATCATGTCCGATTGAGCTCAAATTTTGCATGGGGTCATATTTTAGGGTAATGAAACTTGTGAGCAATATCGTTTTTTGAAATTCGAAAATGTCATTTTCATTGGCACCTTAATACACACACACATACATCGCCACAATTCGTCGAACTGATTTGATCGGTATACAATACTATGGGTCTCCGGGCCTTCTATAAAAAGTTTGTTTTTGGAGCGAACATATAGCCTTTACGTAAACTTTGTTTACGAGAAAGGCAAAAATACAAGAGTTATAATATATACATTGTATACATTGAGAATGTTGAAAAAAAAAATTCCGTGGAAGTTCCGAAAATCTTTTCCGCAAAATTTCCTGTGAAATATTTGTTCAAACTACCCTACGAACCCGAAGAATTCACCGATAGAAAATTAAAAAAAATAACTAAATTTTCTAAGAAATCGTCGTGGAGTTTCGAAAATAAATGCCACGGCTATTTTTGAGAAGCTCTCCCTTCCTGAAATCGTCCACAATCAATAAAAATCGACGGAAATCACTTTACCCGTGTTTATGGATACTAGGGAGGAGTTGATGGGAAGTCCCTCACATTAGCCCCTTTTATGAATAAAAAGTGCATACATCTTGTCCTAGGGAGAACTATTGATTTACCCTTCCCCGAAGGTGAGAAAACAGCGTCACTTCGAGAAGCTGTCGAAGGTAGAGTTCTTTGGTTGCTGGTATTTTGGCCACATCAAAGCCCGCTGTAAAGCAAGAAACAGGGTCCTGCCCGGGTAACCAACCAATCACAGTGGACAGAAGTTGCGACCTTCATACATTTTGATGCAAACGCAACAATAAGCATCACATCATCTCCGAGGCCGAGGCTGTCCGAGCAGAAATTAAAGTACTTATATTCTCAAATATTCTCAAAAGGAGTCTAATCAACACCTCACCTAATCCCAAAGACCTAAAAATGCCCTTAAAATCAAACGAACAGTAAGTAAGAAAAGTGATGGACCTTCCGCCAAATCCAAGCCGTTTCTTCAACCCACAGACACACGCTCTTGCTGCCGTCTAATCTGCACAGTCGGGGCTCCTTGGTACTAGAATCTACAACATGACTGAAACCTTTGGACAGGCCCTGGCGTCCGAGGATGGCATCAGATAAACAAAGCCTCGATGGTGCTCTTGTAGGTCGGGGTGCTGGTAGATCGGACGCCTTGACCGAAACGATCGAACCTCGTCCTTGACATCCAGTGGTCGATGATTAGCGAGCTATGAAAATTTGTTCAGATCCCTCTGTAGTCAGGGCCCTTCAGTGCGAACGTCATTCCTTCATCGGCACTCCTTCATCGGCACAGCACCGATTCCTATCTGGCTTTATCAGGATGCTTTGTTGTTTGTTCCTTTATGACGAACGTCGATTAGCAGCAAGCTAATCAAACATGACCAAGCAGTTAGAACTTTGGACGCTATGAGTACAATGAGCTTCTATTTGGCACCATGGGTCGTTTCGGGCATCTCTGGGACACCAACCTGGATTATAAGTTCCAACATACCCAGCCAGCATTTCCCTTAATCTAGTTTAGCCCTATTTGTGGGACCTGCCAATGGGTCCAAAGGTCACGCAGGCTTATTAAATCAAAGCACTCCCGTCAATATTAGACACTTCCAAGGGTACCAACTCTACCCTAGCAGCACACATGTTCCACATAGGTACCACCAGATATAGTTACAATCAAGTTTCTGCAACCATTTTTCCCTAACTTGTGCTGCTCGAGTAACTCTCAAAATGCCTCCTTCCCTTCCCCTGATCAGCGCAGCGCAAATGATGTGTCATCATCATCGCTCTACCTGGGTCAGGGATGATCCAAAGCAACTTTCAGTCTCCTTTCCTCTGCGCTTCCAATGGACGTCAAGCTGGAGGTCATTTTGCAATAAACTGCCCAACCTGGAGCTGTTAACCACCGACAGCTCGCCTGGGACTGGTGCTCTCCATTAGGCCAACTGTATCTCAGCCGCCTCAATAGATCGTTCCCCTAGAGGCAAGTACAAGTGTATTAACCTACCTTTTATACAGGGCATTCGGCTACCACCATCGAACGTCTTGATCACCATCATACAGTCCCTTCTATTTGTGCTTAAGTGGCCTGGTTCGTCAATCCCGCAACCGTGTGGGGTCAAACAAAATGCGTCGTGCTTTTAAAGTCAGAAGGAGCGCTTAGAATGCTTGAGGAGAAAAGTGGTGGGATGATTTCCGTCAATCCGGCGCAATCTGCCACCAAACCATGTAGGGGGAGGGGTTGAAGTAGTCAATGCGTTAAATGACTTCATTTTCATCGGTGAGCGCGGCTATCCAGCTGATTTATAAAGACCCATAGCCAGTAAGTCCTTAAAGTTACGACACAGTCAAACTTTTTTTTATGTGTTTATTATCGAGACTTTCAGCCCAAGGCTGGCTCGTCTCGACAGTCAAACTTTGCCGGACTTACTGAGTGCCCTAAAAATTAGCCTTTTTCGTTAGTCCAGCAATCCTTCGCTCTTTCCAAAAGTTCCGGAAAATCTTTTGAGTGGGTTGAAATAAGATACCCGCTGATCAATCGCTGGTTTATCAAGCCTGGTCTGCACAAACTTTTACCAACAAGTGGCAGCTCAGCCACGTCATTCCTATCTCGATGAAAAGCGTCTTTTCCCGGGATGCTTCAAAATACCAGCCTATCTCGGTAAACTTGCATATCCAAGGCTTATTAATTTCGTAGATCAACAATTCTTTTTATCTCTAACAGAAATAGCTAAATGTGCATATTATTGTAATAAAGTAGTTACCCTTTCTTTGAAAATTGCTCATTCGTCGACTTTGATTGATTAGATAAGTGTATTACTTCTTCTTGAAGTTAAATGCATTTCACAAGTTCCTTCGGAACACACCCAACTTGATATCAACTTGTTCTTGTTCGAGCTTTTGTCCTTTTCGACCCTTTTGTCCTCTTCGACCTTTTGTCCTTCCGACCTCCTGTCCCTTTCGACGTTTTGTCTTCTCGACCTTTTGTCCTTTCGACCTTTTGTCATAGATACGAATACAGAAACCATATAGTAAAAATTGAATCGGAGTCATTACTATCTCGGACAGTCTTTTCAGCATTTGAAATATCGTCTCCGCCCAAGCTGCCGGCAGCTTTCATCGTAGCCAGGTATCCGTAGACAAAGCCATCTTGGTTCCTTACCGACTCAGCCAACCTGACCGTACTGGATTCCCAGCAGCACCACCGTCTACCGCTAGTGTCAGATGCCACAGCCGACGCATCGTGATGATTGTCGCTCCGATGGATACGGACAAAGGCATGGATCAGAGAGGTTTTCTGAAAAGAAAAATGGAATCGCAGCTGAAGGGTCTCTACTACGCCGCAGCAAAATGTAAGGTTCCATCATCGTTGCTGTCATCTTGCGGTTTCATAACTTGTGACGTAAGTCCATCAACAGAAGGTCTGAAGTCTGTTATTGCTTCTACCTTCAGTTTAAACCCTTAAGTAAATAACCCGTGTGGGCTAATTTTATGTCCGATTGCCATAAAATTTTCATGGAAGAAGCGTCATCATGTCCATACAACTTGATTTGACCATTGTTTCAATCCGGCCGGATTTATTAGGGGGGTGGGGGTAGTCTTGGGTCAGGTGCATCTAAAACGGGTAATTTTTCTTAAATACAATGCAATGATTATGCAAACGTGGTCAATCGTTATTGACCAGTGTCAGAAGCTATTTTTGATACAATTAGATCAACAGGGCATGGTTCCGGATGCTCCGCTAACCTGGTTCCCTAAGGGAAGTGGACACATTTCGATTAACTCCGAAACCCATCTTGCGATGTATCAAACTTCATGATTTTGAAAGACAAGCTCAATAGATGATTTTTTGATAGATTTTGTACCCATTGGCCACGTCCGAGAATGTTCCATTTTAAACTTGTCTTTCAAAATCATGGAATTTTATATTTTGCCGGTGTGACCAAAAGCTCTCAAAAATTCCAATCTATTGAGCTTATCTTTTAAAACCATGAAGATTGGAATGTCACTAGATGGGTTTCGGAGCTAATCGAAATTCGTCCACTTCCCTAAGGAAACCTGGTTTCCGGGAAGACTTCCGAACGTGGTCAATATGTCCAAAATCTCTCAAAAATTCATCTATTGATCTTATTGTTCAAAATCATGAAGATTGATATGTCGCACGCTAGGTTTCGGAGCTAATCGAAATTTGTCTACTTCTCTGATGGAACCAGCTTCCTTGGAACACATCCGGACGTGGCCAATGTATCAAAAATCTCTCCAAATTCATCTATTGATCTTGTCTTTAAATGTCATGAAGTTTGATATGTCGCAAGATAGACTGAGTCCACTTGTCTGAGGGGACCAGGTTTTTGAGAACATTTTCGGACGTAGCCAGTATGTCCAAAATTTCTCAAAAAATCATATATTGATCGTGTCTTTCAACATCATGAAGATTGGTGTGTCGCAAGATGGGTTTCTGAGCTAATCGAAATTTGTCCACTTCCCTGAAGGACCCAGCTTCCCGGGAACACTTCCAGACGTGGCCAATGTGTCCAAAATCTCTCAAAAATTCAGCTACTGATCGTGTCTTTCAAAATCATGAAGTATAGTATATCGCAAGATGGGTTTCGGAGCTAATCGAAATGTGTCCACTTCTCTTAGGGAACCATGTTACCAGAACATCCGAAACTATAGCTTGGTGATCCAATTGTATCAAAACTAGCTTCTGATTCTGGTCAATAATGATTGACCTCGTTTGCATAAAAATTCTGGGCACTAAATCAATGGTTTTAAGAAAAATTACCCGTTTTAGATGTACCTGACCCAGGACCCCCCTAATAAATCCGGCCGGATTGGTACCATGGTCTAATCAAGTCATGTACCAACAAATAGACATGATGACGCTTCTTCCCTGAAAATTTCATGGAAATCGGACATAAAATGAGCCCAAACGGCTTATTTTAATTTTTGTTTTCTATGTCAGACCGAAACGGGTTAAGTCCCTTCCCCTCGGTGCTTCCTTAGCATTTACCAGTTACGATAAATTAAGAACTGAAACAATTTTTTAAAATTCAAATTAAAAAAAAAGTTTTAGTAAAAAATCTCAAAGTAAAACAAATGTGCGACTATTCTTAAACTAAGGTGCAGAACTTCCACAGATTTTTTTGGTCTAGGTTAAGATCTAGGTCTAGGTCTTGATCTTAGTCTTGGTCTTGACCTTGATCTTCGTCTTGGTCTTGGTCTTGGCCTTGGCCTTGGTCTTGGTCTTGGTCTTGGTCTTGGTCTTGGACTTGGTCTTGGTCTTGGTCTTGGTTTTGGTTTTGGTCTTGAGCTTGATCTTGGTATTGGTATTGGTATTGGTTTTGGTCTTGGTCTTGGTCTTGGTCTTTGTCTTTGTCTTTGTCTTTGTCTTTGTCTTTGTCTTTGTCTTTGTCTTTGTCTTTGTCTTTGTCTTTGTCTTTGTCTTTGTCTTTGTCTTTGTATTTGTCTTTGTCTTTGTCTTTGTCTTTGTCTTTGTCTTTGTCTTTGTCTTTGTCTTTGTCTTTGTCTTTGTCTTTGTCTTTGTCTTTGTCTTTGTCTTTGTCTTTGTCTTTGTCTTTGTCTTTGTCTTTGTCTTTGTCTTTGTCTTTGTCTTTGTCTTTGTCTTTGTCTTTGTCTTTGTCTTTGTCTTTGTCTTTGTCTTTGTCTTTGTCTTTGTCTTTGTCTTTGTCTTTGTCTTTGTCTTTGTCTTTGTCTTTGTCTTTGTCTTTGTCTTTGTCTTTGTCTTTGTCTTTGTCTTTGTCTTTGTCTTTGTCTTTGTCTTTGTCTTTGTCTTTGTCTTTGTCTTTGTCTTTGTCTTTGTCTTTGTCTTTGTCTTTGTCTTTGTCTTTGTCTTTGTCTTTGTCTTTGTCTTTGTCTTTGTCTTTGTCTTTGTCTTTGTCTTTGTCTTTGTCTTTGTCTTTGTCTTTGTCTTTGTCTTTGTCTTTGTCTTTGTTTTCGTCCTTTGCATAGGATTAGGAATTGGGATGGATAAACAATATGGAATGAGCAAACATCGAATCAATGAAATATATAAAATTCATGAATAAAAATTTATAGAAAAAATAATGGGTCTTCAGTAGACTGCCTAGCAAAGACATAAGATTGCCAATCCGGAGATGGCGAGTTCGATTCTCGGTCCCCAAGCAGCACGCGCAACATCTTTCAAATAGGTGTTTGTTCCTAATAAATTTCATTGAAGACACTGGCAATACATCTAGTCACATTAAAGCCACTTTCCAGTTTCAGAAAATCACAATGTTTCATTTCCGTTTAAGTGGCGTCGCAATATTCTACCCATCTGACTTCTTGGGTGGTTTAAAATTCGATGTGTTTCATATCAGAAACAAAACAGATAAGTTGCAGAATTAACACTTCGGTTCATTGCTGTTACGATAATGTTTCTGATATGTTGCAAAACACTTTGAGCTCAGCTGAGCAGTATTTTATTTTTGACAGTCCCCTGCATGTTCCGTATAAGGTACAATGAAGTGTCGAATGATTTTGTTGTTTATGTAGTGCACCTGTAGCAGAATCTCCAAATAGAATTGTTGGTGTGATGGTTATAGTAGCAGGTTGCAAATCTCAAGGTCCATGGTTCGATTCCCGGTTGGTTTTTGTGTTTTTATTTTCATTGTAGCCGCAAGATGTTGCAAATAGGCTCCACCTCTTGCGCTTTTTGTGTCACAAAGGAGTTTCAAATACGACGCGTTGTGCATAAGTCAGACCTTTAGTAAGTCACACCACAGTTGTTGTTACTCACTGAGAAACAAGAGGTGTTGCTTGGGTCCGGTCTAGGATGTTTTCGTTTCGGAAACATTCTCAACACACTGGACATAGTGAATCCATTGTACTAGCCACACAAGATACATAGTCATACAATGGCGGGCATAGAAAATCTTTCAATTAATAACTGAGGAAATGCTAGTAGAATTAAGTTGAAAAGCAGGCCATGTTCTAGTTAAAATGTAGAACCAATGAAGAAGAAGAAGAAGACAAACAAATAATAAGAAAATTAAAAAAATACGCAAAATGAGATTAGGAATAGCAGTAGGGGTGATATGTATGGGGCCGTCCAGAAACCACGTGGTCATATATGGGGGAAGGGGGTGGTTTGGGAAATGACCACGATAAGCCACATGGGGGGAGGGGGGTGTTGCGTGCGAACCACGTGGTTTTTTTACACGAAAACTTTTGGTAAACAACAATAGCGGTGTAAAAAATACAAATCAATAGAATTTAATGATTTAATCATTAAACGCAAAGCGCATCTTAGGGCCGATGCCCACGTAGCATCTTTTCAACTCAGCGTTAAAAAGACCTAGGTGTGCATCGAGAAAAACCGGTAACGCAGCGTCGGTCGCAACGCCGATGCATATCCGCGTTATTTGACGTCTTAGCCATAGATCCTATTTCCATAAAAAAATAAACGAAAAAAACAGGTGGCGATTCAGTCTCAATTTCCACAAAAAAAAATTGGAAAGGAAAAATGGAAATTTTTTTTTTTTTAAATTCCGCCGCAGATGTTTTTTTGCATCACGCCGCCGATACTTTTCCATCAGCGGACTGCACCTACAATTTTGAAAAATGTTCATGTTTTTACAATAATCCAAAAAAAATCTAAAGAAAAAAACTTCAAAAGAAATTCCAGTAAAGAAATTTCCTATAATGTGCTGGCATTCAGAATGATTTTTGAACAATTCTCTCTGAAAAGTTTTGCTTGGAAATTTTGCTACAAATTGTTGATGAAAAAAAACAAAACATCTCCAGTGTAAATTCCGGAAAAAAATCCTTAAAACTCCGAAAAAAATTTCATGTGAATTCTGTCTTTAAATTCAAAATAGTCCCGTGGGAAATACATATAATTTTTGGTGGAAAAAAATGTTCATATTTTCATTTTTTTTTTACATTCTAATGAATTTATTCGACAAGTTCTTCCGAATCTTTACCAGAAATTTTTCTTCATTTCCAAAAGAAGTTTTTCGAACATTTTAAGGAGTGCACTTCAAAATGTTCAGTCTCCAGTTAGCCTTGCGAGCAAAGGCGTAGGATTTCCAATCCGGAGATGACGAGTTCGATTCTCGTTCCTGTCTAGGATGTTTTCAGGTGGGAAACATTGTCGACACCCTAGGTATAATGTATCCATCGTACTTGCTACACAAGATATATAATCGTGCAATGGCTAGCATATAAAAGTTTTCAATTTATAACTGAGGAAATGCTAATAGAATATACTAAGTTGAAAAGCAGACCAATTCCAGTTGGAATATGGAGCCATAGAAGAAGAAGAAGACTTCTAATTTTTTCAAGAAAAAGTCTACTGAATTTGCAAGAGATATTAAACAGCCAATACCAAATGAAACACTTTGATATTTTCGTTGATTTTTTGTTTTTGGATTTTTTTTTCAAATTTGGAATTTTTAAATGAACATTTTTCGGAATACTGTTTTACGCGCTTTGTGATTTCTATCACATTTTTTTAAATCTTCCAAGTATTTTTTTATTCGAGGCATTGTTTAGAATTTCCATGGAAGAGTCTTCAAAAAAATTTTTGGACTTTCAAAAAACTATATCTTTAGATTTCTCAAAGTTCATGTTTTTTTTTGAATTTGCACCACAAGTTCTTCAGAAATTTCATCGGGAATTCATTAATCTTCTTCGGAAAGTCATTTTGATTTCTTTGTAGTTTCAGCTAAACATTGCTTTGAATCTTTACCATGCAAATATGAACAGGAAATGATTTAGAAAGGAAGGAATTGAGGAATTTTCACATCAGATTTGTTTTTAAATTTTGATTAAATTTTTTAAGGAATTCCTACTGGAAATCCTTCAAAAGTACAATTTTTTTGTTATTTCTACTTTTTTTGATGAACTTTTTTTGATTTTCTACTGGAAAATCTTAGGAATTCCCATCGGTAATATTTTGACATATTCCGAATAATTTCTTTTGGAAATAAAAAAAAAAAACTGCAGAAAATTTCTAAGAATTTCTTTTGGAAAACGAAAAAAAATCCATTGGAAATTTAGAAGAACTTCCTTTGAAGATTCATTAAAGTTGCCCAGGATTCTGAAAAAAATCTTTAGAGATTCTGTAAAAAAAGTAAGCTGGATTTTTTTTCTAATATATACTGGAAATTCTTCCACAGAATTTCAGAATAAAAGGTCGTTGAAATTTCAAAGATTTTTCTGGAGACTCCGAAGAATTTCTTGTCAATATTCCGAAGGGTTTCCCTTGCAACTCCAGAATAATTATTCTTGAAAATTAGGAAGATCTTGGAATTTAAAATTAATCCAAGCAATAAATGTAGGCAATAATTAAGGCTTAAGAAGCTTAGTTTTTATGATATTGAATAATTAGGATAATTGATCGAAAAATTTAATAATGCACCTAAATGTTCTAAATGCACAAAATTCTAGTAGTGCGTATGAAAAAGGTTATGACATAGAGAAGCTTGTATTTGAAAAATCAACATGATATTCTATTTTTTTTAAATCATAAAAGGGTATTAGAACTAAAGAGATTCCTGTGATATGAAAAAAAGGCAGTGTTCCAGAAAAAAAACACTCCAATTCCTAAAACAAGGTTAAAAAATAGTGTTATAATATCAATTGAAATTGAATTCCAAAAAAAATTCAACCCTTTCACGACAGATGGGTCATATATGACCACCTGCCAAATAACCACGATAAACCACATGGGAGAGGAGGGGGTTGAAAATCTTCAAAAATATGACCACGTGGTTTCTGGATGGCCCCTATGAAATGCGCCGATTGGGTTAAATGCGCCACCACGCTTATAAACCCAAATTTTGTCCCAAAATCGTAAGCGGCTGAAGCCAAAAAACATTTGCAAGTCGTTACACAAAAAAACTTTGTCAAAATTTCAGTGTTTAAATAAAAAAAAAATGTTTCTTTTGGCTCTTTCCGATGCAATTTCGGTGTTTACGTCAACAATGCTCTTTCTACAGATCCAAAAATTGTTTTCCTCTGGTTTAATTGGTCTAAAATATTGACTACCTTAAAGTATAAGACTGACACTAATGCTTTGCAGTGAAAAATATTGGAATATTTTGATTATCATTTTTGGGTGCGCGCATATTGCCCAGCATCGTACATTTTATATCAAAATGCACTATTTTGGAATAAAATCGTTTTCTTAAAATATTGTTGGTTTTTCTTGAAAATTCTTGGACCATATAATGATATCAGTCAGCTAGATTATTGATAAACAGTTCGAAATTACACTATTTCGGATGAAATCATCATTTTATTAAGAGATTTGCTTAGGGGCGCATATTGACCATCCTTCCCCAAGAAATAAGATTAAGGATTGGAACGGAAGTAGAAATAAGGATACGATTTTGAAACAAACATTGTAACAGAAAAAATAATTGTAATGAAATTAACATTTTATTTACAACAGGATTTATAAAGAAGTATGGAATATGTTGCAGAAGTTGGAATCAAAATGGAAATGGGAGAAAATGAATGAATTCGAATCGTTAACGATCGTTAACGCCCAGAATGAAGGACATCCTAATTTGATTGCGTTACATTTTCTGCACCAGTTAGTATCATCACCCACAACCAATAACCGTAGTTTATTTACGTTGCTACTATTTGCAATTGCATCGAGTTACAGCGCTGAATCGAATGATGTTTGATCTCGTTCCTTCGCTCAAGAGCGAAAATCAAATATCCTTCCGTTTCGTTTCCTAATTGCCGCCAGCTGGGACGACGTCTGTTTTCATTTCGAACGCAATGAGACTATTTTCTACGCGATGATGAGAATGCGTTCCGCGAGCGCTTAGGATGATGACCAATTTGCACTTCACAACTGACTGCTCCCAATCGTTGGGAAAATTGTAGGAGCAAATCTAAATTTTGAGATCCATGATGGTATGCTCAAATTGAATGTAGTAATTAAAACTTTTCGCCAACAGCCTTCATCGCATTGTTTTTGCTTGCTTTTACGTAATTGCTAGCATTTTTGGTGCGTCTACTTTCTCAGAAAATTCAGCAATTGCAGAAATTGAAATTTTTCAAAGAAATCAAAAAGCGAAAAGTATATGCGGCATATTGAATCATTTGTTTTCCTAATTTGTTATATTTTTGAACGAACTGAAACTAGAAACATAACTAGAAAAACCAAAATTATATCGAAATTCGTCTAAAAATAAAACAAAACAATCGACTCATTTATGAAGTGAAACACCTGAATTAGTAAATAGAGATAATATTTATGTTTAGTGAAAAATCTTCACTCTTCAAAAGACGAATTAGTAATAATCCATTCGATTCCACCACCAAATCATAGTACATTTACTAATTCGTCTCGTTTCATGGCAAGCAATTTTTTTTTTTAATTTCATCTCTTCGTTTATTATATAACACTCTCGTAATTGTATTTTATCCTGCAGCGTTCATTTTCCCACCTCCAAAAAATTGGAAGCTACTCATCAGCGACTAGCGGCAGATGGCGTGAAAATCGTTTCCCGAGCACATTCTCCGCCGGCAGACATCCTATGCCTATGGAAATCGTTCTCATGAAGCGAATCGAAGTTTTTGCTCTCGAAAATAAATGCCCTTGACTGGACTTGCCTTGCCTACGGCCTCGGTGGCCAAACGGTGGGCCGCACGACACGCAGTCACCGACCCGTACAATGACCGTCGAATAAAATCCATTTGGATTCGCTCTTCCCCAAAACGTTCCCTGATTGCATGCAAACACCTTTGCCTGTCTTCGTCGTGGAGGATGGTGTGCATGGCGTGGAATCACATATTTCCTCGATTTGCAATATTCCGTTCCAGTTCGGTGGCTTCTGTGAATGTTCTCGCTCGTCCTGCCTACATGAACGGTTTTGTCCGATCGATCGAATTCGGTCGAGGATGAATATCGGACTTATTCTACAGGATGTTCCAGAAGAAAGGTATAGAGCGAGAAAAAGTATGCATTTTTTCAATGGCGTCGCTGAAACACCAAAACAAAAATAGTGCAGGCACTGAAGCACTAGAATATGTATAAGTGTGATAATAGAAAGTCCTACTGGAAGTCAATCATTAAGTCATACATCATCATAGCGGGGATGAATGAACTATTATTTATTTATTTAGTGCCACAGGCTAAAGCAAAGTGGACAGTACCATAGTGGCCATATAAGACCACTCTATCCCATTCGGTATAAGACAATTCCACTGTCCATGTCAATGGGACTTGAAGAATCGCTAAGGGTTAGAAGGGTCATCATTAGTATGAGCAATATAAACAAATGGAGAAGCATGATGCATCACATCTTTTTAAAAGTATTTTTTTTTGCGCTAATTCCATCGTTTCTATAGCAAAGAAAGGCACAAGCATGCCAGCAAGTTCATGCCAATTTATATGAAAGATAACCATTAACCAACCGTCTGATTAAGAGGCAAGATCATAGGAAGGCGGAGTATACACACTAAAATCATTTCACAGCCGAATTGTTCGGCAATTGTTTCTCCGATGTTCTTTTTTTCTTTGTTCAACTGTCAAAACCACCGAAGATTTGAAAAAATATTTACCGAACAGTTCTGCTGTTGAGATTTCGGTGAAATAAAAAATATGCGATTTATTTTAAGTGTGTAGAAAGTAAAAATTTAAATAGACCCCCCTCAGTTCTCCGTGTAGCATATTTGCTATTTACTACGGACATGACAATGGAGAGTAGAGTCGCGGTAGTCGCTTAAATGGCAACAGTGGTATTCACATGATGAGAGATCTGATGCACGTCGTCTGACATCCTGTCAAAGAAGACCGATGTAACTCAAATCACTATAACCAATTCGATAAAAACTAACACACCATGGATAACAAGAAATTAGTCAACTCATCCAAAAACCTCAATTAAATTGTTTTGTAACACCACACCTCGTGTATGAAGACAGGCGCATCGTCATGTTCCGATGCGCCCTTCGATTCAAACCAATTTTTTACCGGCCTACCTTGGTATGATTCAGATTTCCCTCGAAATCACAAGCTGCTGCTCCTTGCCACAAGAGCTATTTCTCATTCTAGTAGGTACCTACCATAGATACTGCCGCTTCCATAGACAGGCGGTACCATAGCCGAGTCATTTCAAGCAATAAAGTTTTATTTTCAGATTCCTATGAAGAGACAGTCGACTCTCTACATCTCGATATTGAAGCGACCATCGAGATAAGGAGAGGTCGAGGAATGGAAGGAAAATTGAAATGAGAACTAGATCGAAAAAATCCCGTTGCTATGAAAAACTACAACATAGCAAATGTCAGTTCTTGTTTATGATGTGTTTGTTATTGCCTCAAGGTGGTCTAATAACCTACAAATATGAATATATCGACACGAGAAGGGAGAATCAGCAAACAAAATAGGACCAGAACACATCAAGACAAAGAAATATCGATATAGACAGGTTATCGAGATGTAGAAAGCAAAAATGTATGTAGTTTGAAGGGATTGAAAAAACTATCGACATAGGGGTAGATATCTAGATAATGTTGAGAGTCGACTGTAACTTAAATATCACGTTTAGCTACTTCAAAGGACCGCTCAGCCTGCCTATGCAATCTAGAGTGTTTATAGTAACAACCTGCATTAACCGGCAGAAGTGTGGTCCTACAGTAGTGGGACGATGACGAGTCGAATGTTGTTATCGCACCAGTTCACTCGTTAGGCAATTTCCATATTATTGGCACGCTTCGGCTCCCACGCTCCGGTTGAAGCCCATGTGGCTATACAGTCGTCTGGGCACTGGGCAACAGGGGTCGGTTGGCTGGTTGGTCCAATTCGACGAAAGATCGACCCAGTTCGGCGGTGCTGTCGTCAGGAGCTGGCGTAGCTATTCCCTTGGTGACAGAGCACACGCATTGTTAACAATACCATTCTTATCGGAGTGTTTTGGTGGCGACGGTAGGTGACGGGCGAATTGTGTTTTTGGATGCCATCTGCCGGTCCGAAGGTACACATTTGGAGTGCTGGTTTTTTGTTGCCCACGGCAGAACGATATTACGAGCGGAAATCCCCATGAAAAGTGTCATCATCGTCGCGCTAATCCTGGATTGTGTTTGTGTCACCGGGGGAACGTTTCGGAAAGAGTTATGTTCAAGTCCGTTCGTGGTTGTTGGACCAAAGAGTTAGAAGCAAAGCTTTGGCAAAATCTAATGAATGTGAAAAAAATGGTGCATATGCCATCGTCGATATAAAATTTTACAAGTTATTTCGCATTGTGCTCATTTAATGATTGGATTGCAATAATTTAAATAACTCTTACATGATAAATATAGTAAACAGAGTAAATTTATGAAATCCTAGAACATTTACAAAAACATTGTCAATATTTTACCGAGTAGTAGTAGTTGCCTATCAAGCCACTGCTTCTCTGAAGGACTGCGAGAGAGTCAAGCGTTTCCCGTTAAGCGTACTCGGGACGCTTAGTCTTCCAGACTTCACCCAAACCATCCTCGATGCCACCGTTGCCTACTTCCCGCAAACCAATACCCGGCCAGAACGAAAAACGCTCCGCTAGTGCTCGGACGACATGCGTCGTGTGGATAAAGCGAGAACGAATACCCTGCAAGGGCTACGGATACTTCCTGCTGATCACCCTGACAAGGTGAGTGCCCTTCAGGACTATAAAGAATAACGCTACGAATGCAGGTCAGCAATTCTTGAAGCCAGTAGGAAACAGTGGGATGGTTTTCTTGATTCAATGAATCCGGCTCAATCCGCTATCGAACCCTGGGAGAAAGTCAACGCGCTTAGTGGCAAGCGAAGATCTTCCCAAATCCACCTTGATACACCAAGCTGCACCACCCCTCAAAAAGTACTTTGCCGGGCTAGTGTCGGTAAACGACTACTGCGCCGAATTCTGGTGGACAATCACTACTGGTAGCTCTCCGTCGGTTCGTCCTCTCCAAGAGTAATAGAAAATCCTCCGGTGCCGACGGGGTAGGCTTATTATCATACCTATATCATATTCTGCCAGCTTAAGCTACCTTCAGGATACTGAGTTCGCCATAGAGCTGGGCGAACTCGTGGTTCATCCTTTGCCGCTACACATTGTCTTCTTGCACTAGTAATGGGCCTAAGCACGCGAGTGTCGAATAGCGCAAGTGCTTGCAAGTCCTCCTCGAGCATGATCCAAGTATCATGTCAGTAGAAAACGAACGGTTTTATGAGCGTCCTGTACTGCCGTTATATGCATAACTGTCCCATGTATATAGGAAATCCCAGCAAACATGGAACAAATATGCGTATGACAGCAGTATATGATACATTTTTCTGTGGGTGTGAATCTTTTTTGACCGCAATTTCTTCTATGACTCACGGTAGGCCCGACTTGCACAGATGATGCGCCTTCGTATTTCACGACTATCACTATTATCAGCCGTTAGCAATGATTCAAGGTAGAGGAGCTCTTCGACCACCTCGAATAAGGTATCCGCATCAATCGCAACACTGTTTCCCACACGGTCCTTGTCGAGCTCGGTTTTGCTCACAAGCTTGTACTTTGTCTTTGATTCACCACCAGTTCAACATGTGTTGCTTTACGTTTCACCCGCCTGTTCTGCCACTTTTGCAAATGTTCGGTCATCTGCGAAACAAATAAATTGACTGGATCTGTTTAAAATCGTACCCTGGCTTATATTACATGTTACATGACACCTTCTAGCGTAATGTTGAATAGCAGGCACGAAAGTCCATCACCTTGTCGTAGTCCACGGTGGGATGCGAAGGAACTGGAGTGTTAGCCCGGAATCTTCACACAATTTTGTAAACCATCCAGTGTTGCAGTTCGGTAAGCTTACCAGGAAGGCTGTTCTCGTCCATGATTTTCCTGACCTGATATTCACGCTATGTATGAAGGATTTTCCGTACTGTAAAGATCTGGTTCCTCCTTAACCGTGTGGTAAGACGAACGGCTACAAAGCAAGACCATGCTGAGGGTGACTGGGTTCGATTCCCAGTGCCGGTCTAGGCAATTTTCGGATTGAAAGTCTTCACCGATTGTTCCGCTCCCTATTTTCTTGTTGATTGGTCATTGCTTGTTTTAAAACTGGCTGGTAGAGCCTGGCATCAATCCTCTTAAATTTCCATTCCCCTTGATTTCCGGTAGATCTCGAACGATGATCAGCCGCATCTAATATGAGAACAGACGCTGTTGAGAGCCTTTACCTCCTTGGTGAAGAAGCGCTCAATGGGTTGGAATTGGGCTTGTGCGCTTTTCGCGTGTAGCTCTAATGGGGCCTGCTTGCAGGTAGCAGATTTTCATAGAAGTTTACACATTGTTGAATAAAACAACTAAAACGGTAAATAACGTTTATTTTCCTACTTCTTAGATTGTACCGCTCATAAAAAAATCTACTCTTCTGCTTATTTTTGGTCGCAACGAAAAACAGGCGCCAGATACATAGTCGCTTATGAAAACCATTCCCCAGAAAAAAAAACCTACACACAATGATATTTTTGAAAATTTGGCCTCCACGAGGTGGATTCTGGCGGTGAATCCATTGCTGATAGCACGTGCTATTTGTACTGAAGATAAATTTCACGCATGATAGCCTTGGAAAATTGTCACGAAAGTTGTCATTTTGTTGCAAGGCACAATACAGAAACTGTATAATAAAGGCCCTTGCTTTCAGCGTGATCCAATTTGGTTCGGAGTCGCCCAGCCTGCCACAAGTTCTATAAGTAGCTGGCTGTCAGTGATCGCCAGTTGTGGAAGCCGGATCCTTCGGATTCACTTTTCTCAATAATTCAGTTGGAATTAATCCGAAAAAATAAAAAAATTTCACATAGGTAACGGTACCAATAGTGGAGGTATTAGTAGATCCACAAAAGAAACTATTTTTAAAAAATTGATAATTATGAGAAATTTACTGCTTTAATATCTTAGTCAATAGATAAACTAATAAATTTTCTAACAAAAATAAGATAGATGTCATTTAACCTCAACAATTACCAAATATTGCTTGCACCACTATGGGTACACTGTTCCTTTAGTGGCGGTACAAATTAATTTTGGTTCCCATAGTGGTGCTATCCATTGGTTTCTTATGAGACTCGCCACTATTGGTACAGTTGCACCACTATAGGTACAAGGAGTCGATTTTGTTAAGGAAAATCATTGTTTTAATAGTTTTTCAAGCGAAATCTTAAGATAAGTTGCATTCAAATGGATATTTAAAGCACGACGCATCAACTGAAACCATCGTAATGTGTATAAATATGATAAATCTCATTAAAACCCCACTACCTCCACTATTGGTGCTACCTCCACTAAGGGTACGGTTACCCTAGTTAGCATTATCGAATCTAAGACAAAAGGCCGAAAAGACAACAGGCCGAAAGGACGTCAAAAGGGACAAAATGTTGAAAAGTTAAAAAAAAATGGAAGAAAAAGGAAGAAGGAAGGAAGAAAAAGGATGAAGAAAGAAGAAAAAGGATGAAGAAAGAAGAAAAAGGAAAATAGGAATAAGGAGAACAGGAATGAAGAATAAGAAATAAGGAATATGGAAAAAGGAATAAAAAATAAGAAATAAGGAATAATCCTTTTGACCTTTTGTTTTTCGACATTCTGGCCATAACCCAATATAATCAGTCAATACTCCTGTAATTTGACAAAGTGACGTATGTGCCAAATCACAGACTAAGGCAGAATAGGTCTTTTCATTTGACAGTTCTGACACTGAGCTTGTTTACAATTACAGAACAATCATGCAAATGTGAACCTATCTTTTTCATAGAGTCAAAGGCCAACAAAATCTAGTTAATCAGCTGTTTTTAAACGTATCGAGCAAGCAACAGCCCAAGATGAGCTCGGTGGTCTAGTGGCTACCGCTTCTGTCTTATGAGCAGGGGGGTCGTGGGCTCGTCCCTCTCCTACTTTGTATTTCTGTCTTAGTTCTTTCTGTGTTTCACGTTCTACCAATACGATTCCAACTGTTATAACCTTCCATACTATCAATTCAAAAAACACCTATGGCACCTATGAGAGGTCGTAGAGTTCTCTATTATTATTTATTTATTCAGACTAATGCCGAAGTGGCCTGTGCGGTATATAAGAGTCTTCTCCATTCGGCTCGGTCCATGGCTACACGTCGCCAACCACGCAGGGAGGGTCCGCAAGTCATCTTCCACCTGATCGATCCACCTTGCCCGCTGCACACCTCGCCTTCTTGTACCCGTCGGATCGTTGTCGAGAACCATTTTCACCGGGTTATTGTCCGACATTCTGGCTACGTGCCCGGCCCACCGCAGTCGTCCGATTTTCGCGGTGTGAAGAAGGATGGTTCTCCCAACAGCTGATGCAACTCGTGGCTCATTCGCCTCCTCCACGTACCGTCCGCCATCTGCACCCCACCATATATGGTACGCAGCACTTTCCTTTCAAAAACTCCGAGTGCGCGTTGGTCCTCCACGAGCATCGTCCAGGTCTCGTGTCCGTAGAGGACTACCGGTCTAATGAGCGTTTTGTAGATTGTCAGTTTGGTACGGCGGCGAACTCTATTCGATCGGAGCGTCTTGCGGAGTCCAAAGTATGTACGATTTCCAGCCACTATACGTCTCCAAATTTCTCTGCTGGTATCATTTTCGGCAGTCACCAGTGAGCCCAAGTACACAAATTCTTCTACCACCTCGATTTCGTCACCACCGATGCCAACTCGCGGTGGGTGGCTCACATTGTCTTCTCTTGAACCTCTTCCTATCATGTACTTCGTCTTCGACGTGTTGATGACTAGTCCGATCCGCTTGGCTTCCCTCTTCAGTCTGATGTAGGCTTCCTCCATCTTCTCATAGTTACGTGCTATAATATCTATGTCGTCGGCGAAGCCAAATAGCTGGACGGACTTATTGAAAATTGTACCACTCGTGTTAATCCCTGCTCTTCGTATTACCCCTTCCAAAGCGATGTTGAATAGCAGACACGAAAGACCATCACCTTGCCGTAACCCTCTGCGCGTTTCGAAGGGACTCGAGAATGCCCCTGAAACTCGAACTACGCACATCACCCGATCCATCGTCGCTTTGATCAACCGTGTCAGTTTATCCGGAAATCCGTTTTCGTGCATTAGCTGCCATAGCTGGTCCCGATCGATTGTATCATATGCGGCTTTGAAGTCGATGAATAGATGATGTGTGGGCACGTTGTATTCGCGGCACTTCTGCAGTACTTGGCGAATGGCGTACACCTGGTCCGTGGTGGAGCGTTCGCCCATAAATCCCGCCATGTACTGCCCCACGAACTCCCTTGCAATTGGTGCTAGTCGACGGCATAAAACTTGGGAGAGTACCTTGTAGGCGGCGTTCAGCAATGTGATTGCGCGGTAGTTGCTACAATCCAGCTTATCGCCCTTTTTGTAGATGGGACACACGACACCTTCCATCCACTCCTGCGGCAAAACTTCCTCCTCCCAAATCTTGGTAATGACCCAGTGCAGCGCTCTAGCCAGTGCCTCGTTCGCCCTCGTGCGGTGTTGCAGCAATCTCGCCCATGCTGCATTCTTCTCTTCTACTAACTGCTCACATTCGCCGTCATACCAGTCGTGTCTCTGATCCGGGGGCACCGTGCCAAGTGCAGCGGTTGTGGTGCTACCAATGGCGGATCGAATATCTCTCCAGCCATCTTCAAGAGACGCTGCGCCTAGCTGCTCTTCCATTGGGAGTGCCACTTCCAGCTGCTGTGCGTATTCTTGGGCTAGTCTACCGTCTTGTATCCGCCCAATATTAGGCCGCGGCGTCCGACTTCGATGTGCGTTGTACACCGTCGAGAGTTTTGAGCGCAGGTATACTGCAACGAGGTTGTGGTCGGATCCAATATTCGCACTGCGGTAAGTGCGGACGTTCGTGATGTCGGAGAAGAATTTGCCGTCGATTAGAACTTGGTTGATTTGGTTTTCCGTTTCTTGGTTAGGTGATCTCCATGCGACCTTGTGGATATTTTTGCGCGGAAAGAAGGTGCTTCGGACTACCATTCCGCGGGAGGCTGCGAAGTTTATGCATCGTTGGCCGTTGTCATTCGATACGATGTGCAGACTATCCGGTCCGATGACCGGTCTATACATTTCCTCCCTTCCTACCTGCGCGTTTATGTCACCGATGACGATTTTGACGTCCCGCAATGGGCATCCATCGTATGTCTGCTCCGTCTGAACGCTTCTTCTTCGTCGTCGGGTCTCCCTTCGTGTGGGCAGTGCACGTTGATGATGCTATAGTTGAAGAAACGCTTGCACATCCTTGCGTTGATTGGCTGCCACCCAATCACGCGTTGGCGCATTTTACCCAGCAGGTAGCCGCCCGATGCCCGCTTTTCCACACTTTCTGTCCTGTCCAGCAAATCTCCTGCAGCGCCACGACGTCGAAGTTGCGGGGATGTAATTCATCCTGTCGCAACCTGCGAAACCTAGCGACTTGCAGTTCCATGTTCCAAGCTTCCAATCGTGATCCTTTATTCGTCGCCTAGGTCTTTGCCGATTATGTCGAGTCGCATTATCTCTTATATTGTTCGTAATTATTGGTTTTCCAGGCGGCTTATTGGGCCTGCGTAAACCTCCTGTCTCGCCAGAGGGCCATCGTGTCAGGGCTGTTTAGCGTCCCACCTAACACTAGGACTCGGGCTTGTGCGCTTTGAGCGGCACACGTTCGCTTTGGCGGAGCCTACTTGCGGATACATGCAGCTTTTTATAGAGGTTTAACAGGGCCCACTGTCAAACCCCACCACATCCTAGGCAGGTGCCACAACTCGCAGATGGCCTGGGGAAGGATCGTCAAGCCCTTGGACATAGTCCCTGCTGCCCCCAAATAGAGTTCTCTACATCTTTCTTAAGTAGGTGTCAAACTAACCATCCTTCCCCTTCCTCAGGATTCGAAAGGACGTGGCCAGGACTGGTCTCGACTATTGGGGAGTGCATTGCATCCACATACGAATTTGTGCGAATTGCTCAATGTTAATGCTAATGCTAATGCTCGTGCAAGCAACAGCATAACAATCATACATAGTGTGTTCATCATGCTCGAACATAAAAGTTGTGAGGGGGCGATTGCACGCTAAAATTATCAACAGGCCCTTGGGTTTGAACTTGTAAGGACCAGAGCTGTATTGGACGCTCCTTCCTAGATGTCAACTCACCATGCAGTCTGCAGTCCATCCTGAGAATAAACAGTAACAAATTGTTAATTAGCTATTTTATCAAAGAGGATTTTGACCGGACCGTTCAATCAGTAGTTCAAATTGTAGTACCTGCTGATTTGAAGAATCTTTTTTTGTTGAACTTTCTTACAATGTGATTGAATCCGACAACTCGTCAAGCATGGGTCTCTGGTGAACATCGCCGAATTTCAACGATACTAAAATTACTCATCGGCAAAAGCTAGCAACGAAATTAATAGTTGCAGCTCGGTTGAAGCATCTGTAGAAAAATGAAATCCCTTCAAATCAACTGGCCTTCTCAACATAAAAAGACTTGGGTTGATGGCACGATTGCTCAGGGAAGTGGAATTCAAAGACACCGCTAGAAGTCCAGAGGACTGTTACGCTGTTCCTCTATCTCCCCGTAGAAGTAGCTAACAGGTAACTGTGAATAAAACCAACTCCTCACACTGACAATTGGGTATTAGGTCATCGCCCATCGTCACTGGAACTAGGTGCTTGGGGAAAGCAAAATTCAACAGATCAGTTACCTTTTGTGCACTTGAATAGCTGGTGCACTCGCTAGGCTAAGAGAACTCCACAGCACAATGAGTATGGACTGCCGTAGGCACGACTGAGTCGGAAGGGCGGCTCTTGTTTCAGCGAGAACCGATGGGTAAGGTGGCTTACTTGTCTTCTAGTAAGAAAGCAATATTTAGAGACATTGAAGGCCAATCCTTAGCCGTGTGGTAAGATGCGCGGCTACAAAGCAAGACCATGCTGAGGGTGGCTGGGTTCGATTCCCGGTGCCGGTCTAGACAATTTTCGGATTGGAAATCGTCTCGACTTCCTTGGGCATAAAAGTATCATCGTGTTAGCCTCATGATATACGAATGCAGAAATGGTAACTTGGCTTAGAAACCTCGCAGTTAATAACTGTGGAAGTGCTAAATGAACACTTAGCTGCGAGGCGGCAATGTCCCAGTGGGGGATGTAATGCCAATGAAGAAATGAAGAAGAAGAAGAAGATGAAGGCCAATTGTATGTTTAACCCTCTAATTCCCAAGACCACCTTTAGACGGGGTACATTGATTATGTTTTGTAATTTTCGTACAATTTAAGGATTGTCTTTGCATTATTATTTCAACTTTAAACAGCTATGCAGTAGACCTCTTCATGTTTTCAAAAGGTATTAAAAATACAACCAGTCAGCCCAGAATCATAATTCCTCTGCTAAAATAAGCCTTATGACAAATTTTCAGCGAATTCGGATAAAATTTTGCGGTGGCTTAAATCAATTTAGTGTTTTGAGGCTATTTTCAATTTTGAAAAAAATCTAACAAGACAAACAACAAAAATCATAGCAACAGCCTCTAAACGGAAGCTCTTGGTGTGCTGTACAAGTCTTGTGAACATGTTAAAATGATGTTCAAGCTTTTAAGAGCATAAAAATACGGTTTCCCCTAAAAGTCGTTGTTCCACAAATTTTTTAAATTTATTGTAAATCATTGCTAGTTTATTTTATTATTTTTTCACTTTAATAAAAAAATCAATGATGAATGGTACACTCTGAAATATTTATCCAACTTCTTGCACGGACAAAAAATAGGCCTGAAAATAAAAAAAACTGCCATAAATCAGCATCGAATGAGAATTTTCAAACTCCACATCCTATGTTGAAAAATCTCAATGGTAAGCCATCATTGGTCGGCATATTAGCTCTAGTTTCTGATTTTGAAACATGATAAAAGTAGACGGATGTCACATAAAATGACAAGCAGTAGAAATGCATTTTGAGCATACCCTCGAAAAACCCAAAACATCTCCGGTGCCCGAGGACCAATCTGCGATTTTGGAAAAGGGCACGATAGAATAAGAGTGTCCGCATCTGATTGTCCCGGTTTTATTGGAATCGGATTATTCTACGCGAAGTTATTCTGATTAGAATTTGGACAACATTTTGCCAATCTCAACCTTTTTGTCTAATCCCCCTGTAGTCAACAACAGATATACAAAAACAAATTTGTTCATTTATTGTTTGTCTATATCAAAACATGACAATGTTGCAATTTCATACGCAGTATTTTGTCGATACTTCTACTCGGTGGTCAGCACAATAAACAATGCAATGGTTTCATCTTCGTTAGCCTTCCAGTAACAACCAAACAATGCCTGGTTCCGTCCACTGCCATCCAAAGGAAGCTCTTGTTGATAAATTGATACCTCTAAAGCCGGTCAGGAAACTTTGCTCTCTCCGCAGCAGCCGACCTTGCTGGCTAAGGATGTACTTTTTTGTACTACATCAACAAAGTATAGATAAGAGCTGGAATAAAACACCGCACACCAAAATCGCTTTCGGCTAGAATCGGTATCAGTTTATAATTAAACATATGCCTCAGAATCATCAGTTAAAGGAGACTATCGATAACACACAGTAAAAAAATATGTTCACGTCTCTCGAAATGTCGTGCTAATTACAAAAACCCAATGAACTTCAATATCTGATATAGAGGAAGTAAATAGGCAGAGCGGAAAACAGATGAAAATGTAAAGATGGGTCCCACATTTTCTGCAGGTGGTGTATATCTTCAGCTTCGTAAGACACAATCCGGTCTAGGACTGGAAGCCACATCAATGAAGACAATAATAATAATAATCGGAAACATCACCTCTCTAGTATCCAATAACCTGATTGATATTAGCATACTATTATCTGGGCAGAACTATTTTGTTGCCATTTCTGTAAAAGTAATCAACTGAATTGAGCTTTTTAGCAACATAGTTACATAGTTTGCTACAGAGAAATAATCTACAAATGTGTAGAGCTGCCCAGGTTAGATTACTGTATGCAGTTCATTGGAATAATCACGCCAAATGAGAGCTGACATTATTCCAATCGGGTTTTAATTCCACGAATACGAGAAACTACATTCTACCGGGTTATAAACGAAGAAATAACTTTATTATCCGGGAACGAATGGCAAGCAGAAAGTTTTGCGGTGAAAATTTTAGGAGCCGGCTCTACATGAGAAACGTTGCTGCCGCTGCAGGTACTACAGAAAAGCAGCTAAGCCGCAGTCCAAGTTTTCCTTGGCCGAGAAGTAAGTAGGTATGCCTAATGCGGCCATTCGGCGAAAACATAAGCGGAATCGGAGCAAAGTTTCGCTAATCCTCTTAGTGGTACATAAAGCATTGCAACGTGTTGCGAGTTTCGATAGTGGGAGACATTGCTGTGAGGTTGGCGAGTGGTAAGATTTCCCTCCATGCAAAGGTTAGGAATGTCGACGAGGAGAAGATTAAAGTTTTCCAATTTATGGTTTATTCGCCGGAAGCAGTCAGTCCAGGTTACACCGGCCCTGGAGATAGCAGCGCCCAGCAGAATGAATGGAATCAATTTCCTGAATGACACGGTGCGGTTCCCTTTACAATAAAGCCAAATGTTTAGCATGTATTCCGTCAACGTTACGTTCTGTGCGTCGTCATCGTCGACGTTGTTAAAATTCCTGTTCGAAATTATGTTATTCAAATCAGGCTCTCTGGTGTTTATTCCGATGAAAGACATGGGATGCAGGGAACGTCAAGAGGGCGTAGCCGGTTCACTTAATTTGGAATATATTTAGTGTGATATTGTTGCAATTATCTGAGCAATGAACGGCTGGTTGGGTAAAGGCGAATGCGTTCAGTGAGGATATACAGCGGTACCTTGGTAAGAGAACTTTTTTTAAAAATATTTTATTGAAGTCATTTCAGATTTAGGTGTCTCATCCGTTATATCTATTAGGGTCATAGAAAAATAAGATAGAGAAAATAGAAGGTTGAATGCACAACGTTTTTAAATCCTAATGCATTACAAGATTAACACAATTTGTTGAATAGTGTTAGAAAATATGCATCTGAAATAAAAACGAGTTGGTAACAAAGTCCAGGAAAAACTTCTTACGGTATGACACATCTGTTCTACTACATTTGTATCTAATGTTGCTTTGTTTCGTGTGGCTCCGTAAAATGTTATACACGCCTGAGCCTACCAAATAAACGAAATTGAAAAAAAAAATAGTTGTCCCAGATTTGCACTGTAGTTGATGTAGCATTTTCACAGACAGGTAATCTTCATCTTCCGTATGAAAAACTGATTATAGTTACAACAATTTTAAGACTCTAAAACGCCAGTGTACGGAATATAAGCCATGAAAGAGATTTGAGTCAAAACGGTATTTCGAATGATTTGAGTACAAAAATCAATTTTGCATTACGCGACATTTTATTAATTTAAGGTAATCGTAGTAAGTCGGACCGCGAAAAGACGGTTGTATACTATTTCGCCGAAAAACATTTCGCGGAATTTTTTTTCGCGGTACGACATTCCGCGGAATGTATCAACTCTCCGAAACACATTTCGCGGAATGCACCTTTTTTCCGAAAGACATTTCGCGGAATGTACCTTTTCACCGAAAATCATTCCGCGGAATGCCATTTGGCCGAATTCAGTTAGAATAATTATCATTCAAATATTTACCGACTTCTGCTTAATTGCATGCAATCCAGGAAATTTTTTAGATTTATTGCAAACCCGACCCGTTCCCGAGAATTTTTGCATTCGTAAACCCGTACTCGACTCGACCCCGACATAATTTAATTATTTATGCTCGAACAAAAGTTTTCCCAGGAAAATTCAAGCTAGATATGTGTGAAAGAATGTAAGTCGAAACAACGAACTAGCCTCACAATTAACAAAACTGAATAAAATAATTTTCAGTATTTTATTTTTAAACCCGTACCCGACAGGGACCCGATTTTTTTACCTCACAAACCCGTACTCGACCCGAACCCGATATTGTACAAATTTTTCAAACCCGAATCCTGCGATTCGGGTTGCAGGTTTCAAAACCTGAAACCCTACCATATGCTCTGCCCGGTATAATGCGAAAGGAGTTGCTAATGTCTTCTTCCGAAAAACGCCTCTTCCCGGTATAAGGCGAAGGAGGTTACGCCTTCTTTAAATGGATGCTTTTGCCCGGTATCATGCGAAAGGTGCCTTGCCTTGGTGCCTTAATGCCTTCTTTAAAAGAACGCGTCTGTCCGGTATACAGCGAGGGAGGGTAACGCCTTCCTCAAATAGATGCATCTGCCCGGTATAAGGCGAAAGGAGAAGTAACAGCTCCTTTGAATAGATGCACCTGCCCTATATAAGGCGAATGGAGTTGGTAATGCCTTCTTTAAAAGAACGCGTCTGCCCGGTATAAGGCGAAGGGAGAGGTAACGCCTTCTTTATATGGATGCATCTGTCCGGTATAAGGCGAAAGGAGTTGCTAATGCCATTCGGCTAAATGACTCTTTTGGCCAAATGACCCTTTCGGCCAAATGACCCTTTCGACCAAACGACTCTTTCGGCCAAATGACCCTTTCGGCCAAATGACCCTTTTGGTCAAACGACCTTTTCGGCCAAATGACCCTTTCGGCTAAACGACACATTCGGCCAAATGACCCTTTCCGTCAAATTACCTTTTCGGGCAAATGACCTTTTCGGCCAAACGACCTTTTTGGAAAAACGATCCATTCGGCCAAATGACTTTCGGCTCAATGGTCTGTTCGGCCAAACAACTATAAGCCTAGTGGCAGTCGGCCAAATGGCATTCGGCCGAAAGGGTTTCGGCCAAATTACCCTTCCCCCAATAAAGTACAAACTCGTCTTATGACAAGTTCTTGGATTCATTTATACCCAACTAACCAATAAACGCTTTATTCCGCCAAATCGGCTAAATAGTGCTACTTTAAGGCTTATAAGTTTTTAAATAGCCGTAAAGTGGCCCTTAAGTAGCCGTATAGTGGCGTAATATAGTGCTAATGGTTACTTGGGTAATCTTCATCTTCCGTATGAAAAACCGATTATAGTTACAACAATTTTAAGACTCTAAAACGCCAGTGTACGGAATACAAGCCATGAAAGAGATTTGAGTCAAAACGGTATTTCGAATGATTTGAGTACAAAATCAATTTTGCATTACGCGACATTTTATTATTTTAGGGTAATCGTAGTAAGTCGGACCGCGAAAAGAGGGTTGTATACTATTTCGCCGAAAAACATTTCGTGGAATTTTTTTTTGCGGTACGACATTCCGCGGAATGTATGTACTCTCCGAAACACATTTCGCGGAATGCACATTTTTTCCGAAAGACATTTAGCGGAATGTACCTTTTCACCGAAAATCATTCCGCGGAATGCCATTTGGCGGAATTCAGTTAAAATAATTATCATTCAAATATTTACCGACTTCTGCTTAATTGCATGCAATCCAGGAATTTTTTTAGATTTAATGCAAACCCGACCCGTTCCCGAGAATTTTTGCATTCGTAAACCCGTACTCGACTCGAACCCGACATAATTTAATTATTTATGGTCGAACAAAAGTTTTCCCAGGAAAATTCAAGCTAGATATGTGTGAAAAAATGTAAATCGAAACAACGAACTAGCCTCACAATTAACAAAACTGAATAAAATAATTTTCAGTATTTTATTTCTTAAGCCCGTACCCGATTTTTTTATCTCACAAACCCGTACTCGACCCGAACCCGATATTGTGCTTATTTTTCAAACCCGAATCCTGCGATTCGGGTTGCAGGTTTCAAAACCTGAAACCCTACCATATGTTCTGCCCGGTATAATGCGAAAGGAGTTGCTAATGTCTTTTTCAAAAACGCGTCTTCCTGGTATAAGGCGAAGGGAGGGGTTACGCCTTCTTTAAATGGATGCTTTTGCCCGGTATCATGCGAAAGGTGCCTTGCCTTGGTGCCTTAATGCCTTCTTTAAAAGAACGCGTCTGTCCGGTATACAGCGAGGGGAGGGGTAACGCCTTCTTCAAATAGATGCATCTGCCCGGTATAAGGCGAAGAGAGGGGTAACGCCTCCTTTAAATGGATGCATCTGTCTGATATAAGGCGAAAGGAGTTGATAATGCCTTCTTTAAATGAATGCGTCTGCTCGGTATAGGGCGAAAGGAGTTGATAATGTCCTCTTTAATAGAATGCGTCTGCCCGGTATACGGCGAAGGGTGGGTAAAGCCTTTTTTAAATGGATGCATCTGCCTGGTGAAAGGAGTTGATAATGCCTTCTTCAAAAGAACGCGTCTGCCCAGTATAGGACGAAGGTAGGAGTAACGTCTTCTTTGGACGCATTTGCCCGGTATAAGTCGAATAGGCTTGATAATGCCTTCTTTAAATGGATGTATCTGTCCGGTATAAGGGGCAATTGAAATTTTGAAAACTACTTCTACATATTCTGTGAGGCCTTCCTTAGCGGGAAAATGCGAGGCTGCCAAGAAAGACTATGCTGAAGAAGGCTGGGTTCAATTTCTGAGCCGGTCTAGGAAATTTATCATGAATTTTTTTTTCGACTTTTTGGTATAAAAGTTTTAACGTGTTAATCTCGTGTTAAACGAATGCAGGTAATAATTGTGGAAATGCTAAATGAACAAAGGCTATTGTTATTAATATTCCGCGAAAGGTACAAACCGCCAAATGTCGTACCGCGAAAAGTTACAAACCGCCAAATGTTATTCCGCGAAATGTTCAACCGCGAAAAGGAATTCCGCGAAATAGTTTTCGGTGAAATGTTATACAATCCGAAAAGACATATTATTTCTTTGTTGTGACAGTTTTTTCGGTTGTATACTATTTCGCCGAAAAACATTTCGCGGAATTTTTTTTCGTGGTACGACATTCCGCGGAATGTATCAACTTTCCGAATCACATTTCGCGGAATGAACCTTTTTTCCGAAAGACATTTCGCGGAATGTACCTTTTCACCGAAAACAATTCCGCGGAATGACGTTTGGCGGAATTCAGTTAGAATAATTATCATTCAAATATTTAACGATTTCTTACACGATTAATTACATGAAATCCGGGCTATTTTTTTTCGATTTAATGCAAACCCGAACCCGAACCGTACCCGAGAATTTTTGCATTCATAAACCCGTACTCAGAGTTGACCCATCGGGTTCGGGTTCGATTCGATGTGCGGGTTTCAAAACCTGAAACCCAACACAGCAAATAATTTTGAAAATTCAATTAGCATTCGATATTATATTAAATTTGATTGAATTTTACAAGCAAGCACCGTTTACATTTATTTCGATTTAAAAGAATAGTGAGATCGATTGAATGTTACGTTTATTTGCATGCTCCAAATATGTGCATGAAAATACATTTAAAATCACAACATATTTTTATCTGTGAACCATATCTACTGCCTGGTATAAGGCGAAAGGAGTTGTTAATGTCTTCTTTCAAAGAATACGTCTTCCCGTTATAAGGCGAAGGGAGGAGTAACCCCTTCTTTAAATGGATGCATCTGCCCGGCAAAAGGCGAAGGGAGAAGTAACGCCTTCTTTGAATGGATGCATCCGCCTGGTATAAGGCGAAAGGAGTTGATAATGCCTTCTTTGAAAGAACGCGTCTGCCCGGTATAAGGCGAAGAGAGGGGTTACGCCTTCTTTAAATGGATGCATTTGCCCGGTATAAGACGAAAGGAGTTGATAATTTTTTTTTTTAAAGAACACGTCACGTTGTAACGCCTCCTTTAAATGGATGCATCTGCTCGGTATAAGGCGAATGGAATTGATAATGCCTTCTATAAAACAACGCGTCTACCCGGTATAAGGCAAAGGTAGGGGTAACGCCTTCTTTAAATGGATACATCTGCCTGGTATAAGGCGAAAGGAGTTGATAATGCCTTATTTAAATGAACGCGTCTGCCCAATGTAACGTCTCCTTTAAATGGATGTATCTGCCCGGTATAAAGGGTAATTGAAATTTTGAAAACTACTTCTAAATATTCTAGGAGGCCTTCCTTAGCTGTGCAGGAAGATGCGTGGCTGCCAAGCAAGACTATGCTGAAGGAGGCTGGGTTCAACTTCTGGCCCGGTATAGGAAATTTATCGAAAAAAAATTTCGACTTTTTAGGTATAAAAGTTTCAACGTGTTAATCTCGTGCTCAAGGAATTAAAAAAAATGCTCTTCTGGCTTTCAAACCTCGCAGATAACAATTGTGGGAATGCTGAATTAACAAAGGCTATTATTATTAACATTCCGCGAAATGGTGCATTCCGCGAAATGGTACACACTTAATTTTTTTTACCGGGATCTCAGCAAAATGTTGAACTTTTACCGAGAATCGCACAGCCGTGCCCCAGCAAACATGTTTTTTGCCGAGATTTCTGTCAAAATTGCTGATAATCAGCAATTAATTTGCCGAAAATCAGCTAACAAACGCTATTTTTGCCGAAATATCAGTTATTTATTTTGCTGGCGCACGGCTGTGCGGATTTTTGCCGAGCTGCAGAAATAAAAACTGAGTGTGTACATTCCGCCAAAAGTCATTCGGCAAAAAGGTACAAACCGCCAAATTTCGTACCGCGAAAAGTTACAAACCGCCAAATGTTACTCCGCGAAATGTTCAACCGCGAAAATGAATTCCGCGAAATAGTTTTCCCTAACCTATAAAACAAATGTAACAGTTTATCTCAGTCTTTGTCACTTGTATCTAAGTCTTTATTACATATTCAGCGAATAAAAAAAATCTGTTGCCTCTTGTTTGAAAATGCATTAATGGTATCTATTAAGATGATGAATGGTTGGAAAACCTAATAAATGCATATTTGTTTCCTATACAAAAAAGTAATAGAAACTAAACGGCATTTAAAATAAATATAAATTGGCAACATATTTTTGTCTGGGCATTCTTGTTTAACCTCAGGATGAGATTCAATAAAATTTGCTGACTCATCCATCTGCTTTGATGGCACAGGTGCTTCACTCGAAATTCATATGAACAATCGCTCCTTTTGAGCAAATGATTGTTTATCCTCAAGAAGGATGAACATTTGAACAGGATAAGGAAATAATAATACTGCCGTATCTCAAAATATCAGTACTAATTAGTAGAATAGAAGTTACATAAGACACATCACTTTCCACGCTGAATCCCGATCTTTGTTTTTAGCTCCCCCACCTATTTAACATATCTCCCTTCCCGTGGTATTTGTGGAGATGTAGAGGTATTCTCGGTCGCTAGTAGCATATTCTCGGTCTCTCGAAACAGCAATAATTACACACTAACATTCCATTCCTTTCCCAACGGACTGTGAAACATGTACTTCGAGAATAATTGGATCCAAGTGCAATTTCCACCAGTTCTGATCAATCACGGAGTAGCGACCATTGATATGTACACTATGCATAGTCAGTTCAAGCTAACGTGAAATTAATTTAATCAATGATTTTTTTTCAAATGCTATCTTTTTCCTAAGAACCGCTCATCCAATACCTGTTCGAACTACACCAAATCACTCCACACTTACCAGTATCGTCTGTTTCTAACCGACAACGACCCTCGAAGCTCAAACGAGCTCCCATTCCGGCCACGGTCTGTATTATGTCGACAACCTTCTACAACTGCGAACGGACTAGGAACTGAGACCCTTCATTGTTGGCCCAAATTTGATTTTGCTTTTTTGCATTTTAATGGCATTGCTGTTTATAATTATAAAACAGTTGCTGCCCTGTTGACTGCACACCGAACTGGGACGATTGTGTTTCCTGTGTTGAACTACGTCGGCAGGTTCGGAGCTGACTGTCTGGACGCTCGGTAGATTCGACCCACTCGCAAAACTGATGGAAAATCTCATTCCGGAATAGTGCTGGGTATGTGTTTGTGTGCGAGGGCCTGGGTCCTCTGGATGTTGTGAATTGTCATTTGCATTCGTTGGCCATGGTGTCGAGGAGCCTTCCTGCAAGCCACTCTGAATGCATAAACATCACTACTTCCGATCCGGGCGAGGCGTGGTGCGACGCAGTCCCTTTACCAACGATGAGACGGGCCACGATGATGGTGTCCACTGTGTGTGAAGAATAGCTTAATGACATTTACATAATTGATATTAAGGTTACACGCTGCAGGTTTTGCATAAATGCAAAACGGTCGCTACAGCTGTTGAAAATTTTAAACGCTTCTGGGTGGACGTTTGTCGGCTATGATTGATGTAAATGTTTGACAAACGCATCAGTTGAAAGTTGCTGCAGTTCCGCATCGTTCTGTACGACGAATTCAAGGAAAATTCCTCCAACTTGGCTTCAGAAATTGTTTCATGAAAATCATCAACCATAACACGTTCCAGAAACTTTATTTCCGACGAAAACAGCTTCAATTCCAAAACAAAACAATTGTTCAGTACTCCAATCACAATTCATAAAACTAATTCAATCCTGAACTTCTTTGCAAGCAGATTAGAGAAAGTTGCATCCTACTCAATCGTTGTTGTCGCCCTCCGGCAATATGATACAAACATCCTGTATTTCCGACTAAGTTGCTCTTCTCTCGTCAATCGAGCGGCAGATCCTCTTAGAATCATCAAGTAAGTACCTTCGTACTGCGACCACAGGCAGTCTAAACCGCCGCTGGGAGAGACATTTGCAATCACAATAGTTTATGAGTTATGGTGCTTGCAGCTATGCGATGATGTGGCTTACATAGTACGACGCTAGTAACGTGCTAATGGGAAAAGTTTGGCTTCTCGGGGATTTCGCTTCGGGCTGCTGGAGATTCGTCAGCGAACTTTGCTGTTACGAGCTTTCATTAGTTTGCGGTTTTCCGGTGCCTACCGGTGGGAATAGCGTATCACGTAACGCCCAAGCACGGCTAGATGATATTTAATTTAGTACTTCGTTCGTAAGGTAGTAACAATCGAAGTGAGGGTCGATCTATATGTGGATAGAACATTAATTCGTTCCCTGATTTTATGGCTTTGCGTACAAATCAAGTTTCAGTATTTTACATAGGATTGTATATAGAGGAATGTATTGTAATATGGCAATGAAGGTGTAATGAGTATATGATACATGGAGCCTTCCATTGCTTAGCGATAAGTCACGTTGCACAGTGTTTTATTTCGTCATTTTCACGATCGAAATTCAAAAACTCGAAATGTGTTGATTTTGGATATAGGGTTTGTTCACAGAAGTTTCAAGATATTTAGCAGCGCATCTTTCGATAAAACAGTTTGATGATTAATCCCCCTAAAAGTGAGTTGAGAAAATTATTTTTCCACCTGAATGAGATAGACGCGTAGTGTCTTCCACAAAGTTGTAGTAAATATTAATACGAGCAATTTTGCTGAACATCCCGAGTTTCTATCTCTTATATATAACAAACTCAAGTCGTTTTATGTAAAAACCCCATTAAAATCTTATTTTTCATTCTAACTCTTTCCAATGATTTTTTCGTCTCTTCTACAAAGTTGTTAAACAAGCAAAATTACATGTTTTTGCTAAACATTGTAACATTCCATCTCACATACAACAAAAGTTATCTTTAAATTATACATATTTTTAGAGGTATTTCCACCTGTGATTACTCCCTTAATTGCAAAAAGTCGCAAATTTCTTCACGATATGCTGAAAATCGCTTATTTCATTTTTATACTGACATTGAAAACTTTTGTCGATAAGAGTCTTCTCGAATGCTGTGTTAAAAATTTGTAAACCTATGAAAAATCATAATATTTGAATAACTTTTGTTTTATGAGAGATAGAAAGTTACAATGTTCAGCAAAAACATGTAATTTTGCTGGTTTGACAACTTTGTAGAAGAGACGGAAAATGTGAAAAATCATTAGAGTTAGTTTAAGTTAAAAGAATGATTTTAAGGGGATTTCTTTATAAACCATGTTAAGTTTGTTATATCAATAATATAGAAACCAAGCTTCATCGCCGCATTTGTTATAACGTGAAATGCAAAGTTTGTAATACCAAAGCAAAAGTTGTTTCTAAATTCAACAGGATTTGTATTCGTTGTACTCTTTGTCATCGCTTTCACACTTTAAATAAAATAGTTTAGTATCTTCTGGAAGCACCTTCCTTCGACTTCTTGGCTTTCGATACAACGGGATCCAACGATATCAGAGATCAATGCGTCAGTTCCTCGTTTGTCCTAAAAATTACCTGCAGCAGATGTTTCTGCTGTTTTAATCAAATAGAAACGTTTCGAAAAACTTAACACGGTTTATGTGGAAATCCTCTTGAAATCATTCTCTTAACTTAAACTAACTCTAATGATTTTTCACATTTTCCGTCTCTTCTACAAAGTTGTCAAACCAGCAAAATTATATGTTTTTGCTGAACATTGTAACTTTCTATCTCTTATAAAACAAAAGTTATTCAAATATTATGATTTTTCATAGGTTTACAAATTTTTAACACAGCATTCGAGAAGACTCTTGTCGACAAAAAATTTCAATATCAGTATGACAATGAAATAAGCAATTTTCAGCATATCGTGAAGAAATTTTGCGACTTTTTTGCAATTAAGGGAGTATTCACAGGTGGAAATACCTCTAAAAATATATATAATTTAAAGATAACTTTTGTTGTATGTGAGATGAAATGTTACAATGTTTAGCAGAAACATGTAATTTTGCTTGTTTAACAACTTTGTAGAAGAGACGGAAAATGGGAAAAATCATTGGAAAGAGTTAGAATGAAAAATAAGATTTTAATGGGGTTTTTACATAAAACGACTTAAGTTTGTTATATATAAGAGATAGAAACTCGGGATGTTCAGCAAAGTTGCTCGTATTAACATTTACTACAACTTTGTGAAAGACACTACGTGTCTATCTCATTCTGCTGGAAAAATAATTTTCTCAACTCACTTTTAGGGGGATTAATCATCAAACTGTTTTTATCGAAAGATGCACTCCTAAATATCTTGAAACTTCTGTGAACAAACCCTATATCCAAAATCAACAATTTTCGAGTATTTGAATTTCGATCGTGAAAATGACGAAATAAAACACTGTGCGTTGCTACGATGTTATGGTATGATATGAAAAAACTAGTTTCGGATCGAGCAAAACGGATTGGTCAGATGAAAAAAATTGGCGTACTCTCCGTGAACTGTGTGGTTCGAAATGAATTTAACGTACTGCCCACGGCACAGGTCACTACAAACAGCCCTAGTCTGATAATAAATAGATAAATAGGTTATCATAACATCAAAATGTAGCAGCATGTTTGATAACTTTAAAAGCAGGCCAGGTTTCTTATCAATAATCTCGTGAAGATCATCTACAAAGTTCAATCCACACTTTTATCAGCTGTATTTCTATTCTGGACCAATCCAATTGCCCCTTGTGAACAACTCAATTTCCCGTCTGTGGTATTGAATATCAATAAACGACCAAAACATTAAAACCCGCAATTATTGTCCGACCGTTGGCAGGCTAATTAGCTAAGTACAATTTCTCTCCCATTCGCCAATACAAATACCTCCCGTCGATGGGACTCGGATTGTTCAGCCATTTTCCGGTGCCGCTGCTGCGGGCAATCGTTTTCGCTTTATTTTCTTTTTTTCTAGCTCGTTTATTCGCCATAATGGAACCCCTTAAACTGTCTCCAAGCAATTGCTACTAATTTCTCCCATCGGAAAGTGACCTTGCCACCGTTGTTCGCTGCAGAACGGGTGGTCAACTGATTTCTATTCTCGTTTAGGAGCACCATCGCATCGTCTCGATCCGAACTCTTGGTTGGTTCGGTGGTGTGGGCGGTGAAAGGTAAAATCTCTGTTTTCAAATGGCAGCGAAATAATTGCCTCAAAATAAAGTGAAATTTCTATTCGTAATTAAAATCTGTAGGGGAAAAAGTATCACAGAGCTCGAAAACTGTCCTAGTATTCAACGGATCGACAGGAAGCAAATGTTTCTTAAAGTTGTGTCTAATAAGTACAGTTTTTTGAATAATCAAATGAGATAACATTTTTTTTGGTCTAATTGTTGTATAATTTGCATATTTACAAAATCAATCCAATAATTGGGTAACCATACCCTTAGTGGAGGTAGCACCAATAGTGGAGGTAGTGAGGTTTTGATGAGATTTATCATAATTATACACTATACAGTTGATGCGTCGTGCTTTAAATATCCTGTCAAATACAACTTATCCCAAGATTACGCTTGAAAAACTATCGAAAACAATGATTTTCCTTTATAAAATTGACTCCCTTGCACCTATAGTGGTGCAACTGTACCAATAGTAGCGAGTAGCATAAGAAATCAATGAATAGCACCACTATGGGAACCAACATTAATTTTTACCGCCACTAAAGGAACAGTGTACTCTTAGTGGTGCATGCAATATTTGGTAGTTGTTGACGTTGAATGACATCAATCTCATTTTTGTTGGCAAATTCATTAGTTTATCTATTGGCCAAGATATTAAAGTTGATTATTTCCCGTATTTATCAATTTTTATAAAATAGTTTTCTTTTGTGGATCTACTAATACCTCCACTATTGGTACCCTTACCCTGTTTGTTTTTTTTCACGATGGCGACTGCAGCATTTTAGCGGTATATCATCGAGTTGCTGTCCCTGACTTCAGCAGCATTCAACTATTTATTTTTGGTTGGAGTAAGTTTATTTGCATGGCGTCTTCGACGAGTGTAGCACTCAGGTGAAAATTGTAGGTTCAGATTTTCGTTTCGTTTCAGCTACTGGTTGGAAAAGCGCATTATTGATAATAAATCGGACCTTCTCAGGACCAGCATTTTGTACAAGAAATACAGTTTGAAAAGTATTTTCTATCAATTACAAAACAGATCCCATAGTTAAATGTAACTCTGTTTGAGGGATGATTATTAGCGGTTAACAACTGCTTTGTGACCAACGTTGGTAGTCTTGAAATAGGCTGTTCAGTATACGAATGATGATAATCGACCAGCGAGACTCCACTTCTTCTCAGTAGCGGCGGAGTTCCAGCCGGAGTAGCTTTCTGCCTTCTTCGCAAAACAAAATTGTACAGAAAGGCTATCATATCAATTCAAACCCGAAATTTAGAAGCCCTGGAAACCCAAATTGTTATATACAAATCGACGCAGCTTGATGAACTGAGCACATGTCTGTCTGTCCGTATATATGTGTTAAGAAAAACAGTAGCCAACTTTTTATATAGGTAGTAATATTTAAACGATTTTGTCGTAACAAGTTGCTTTCGACAGGGGCTCGCCCCATAGTTGATCACTGTTATCCAAGCATAACAAATCCAAGCGTTACAGTTGGTCAGGCCCACCCTAGGAGCCAATTTCAACGATGAATTAGCCAAGAGTGAAGACCTGGTCGAAAAGAGTTTTGCAACCACGCGCTCGTGCGGAGAGCTGCGAGAATATCGGCGCGGCATCAGTAGAGCAGAGAAGGTGTAATGGTGGGACGACTGGATTCGCTCGACTAGGAGCCGTTCATCAAGAATTTTTGATCGGTGATACAAATAATCAGCAAAACTTAACATATGTATATGTATTGACGTCGTTCATTAGAAGATCATTTGCTTATTTGCGCTAAACTGGACTTGAATTTCAGCACTGTATGGTAATTATCACGCCAGATTAGAACTTTTGGAAATGAGAGGGAAGAAAATAATTAGAAGAGTTATGTACAAGACACGACCGCTAGACGTAAGCTACGAAAAACCTTTAAGTGCAATGAGAATCGTAAAATCTTGTAAATATTAGGTTGTATATATGACATAATCGCAAATTTCAACCTAAAATTATGTGAAGTGTAAAATATTTGCGTTACAAACAGATCGTAATCTTTTCTCCGCAACATTTTTTCTTCAATTACCACCGACGACCATCACAGATGTTATTAGGACCGCTACCGGCAAAGACGTCGCTTCAAGCTAATTAGGAAAACTGCTTTCCCACGCGTGTTTGCGGTTTTAGCTGAAAATCGGCAGCGCTGAATTGAATTTGTTTAAAAATCTTAGTGAAGCAGGTTTATAGGCAGTGTCTCAATAATTTACCGCTTTTTTTCTTAAGGACGCCATCTTTGAGAAAAAATTTCAGCAACAACTACCCGTAGACTGCCGCCACCGACAAAAGTTCCTCTCAATGCCCCTTTCCAGTCACTAACAGCAGCAAATCAAAAGTAAGAATTTCAGGAAAAAATTCTCTTGTGCGACAATTTCCAATACGGCAAACAAACCCTTCTCATTCATATAATGATGGCCTGACCAATTGAATGCGCCTTTGAATCACTATCAATAACGTGTTATCAGTATGCGAGAAAATTTCGCTTCAGTACTCAACGGTGACGAGATTTCTGCAGTAACTACCACCGACGGCCATAATTGAATCATTTGTTTGAGAAACTGCAAAATTCCGAGAATATGTATTTTTGGACAAGAATTCAGAATATATAAAAAAAAAACTCATATTGATCAAAAATGTCACATATGCAGTTCCTCAAACAAACGATTCAATTGTTGAATGAATTTCGAAATCTTAATGATGTTGCTGACGAAGCGTCGCTTCGGCCGCACGATTATTTACAGTGAATCGGATCTACAACAACATCCAATTACCCGATAGAACGGGGAAGGGTCGTTTGGCCGAATGCCACTAGGCCGAAAGTTTTTTGGCCTAATATACCATTTGGCCGAACAGACCATTAGGGCGAAAGTCATTTGGCCGAAAGAGCCGTTTGGCCGAGAGGGTCATTTAGCCGAAAGGGTCGTTTGGCCGAAAGGGTCATTTGGCCGAATAGCTCATTTGAGGAGTGCGAAGTGAGTAGTGAGACGTCTCACTATTCACTTCGCGTCCTTTTTTTTACAACGAGAAGTGATAAATGAGGAATGAGAAGAGAGATGACCAAATGTCCTATTCGGCCAAATTACCTTGCGGTCAAACGACCCTTTCGGCCTAACAACCCTTTCGACTTTCGATCAATTGACCTTTTCGGACTAATGACCCTTTCGGCTTTATGACCCATTCGGCCAAATGACCCATTCGGCCTAATGATCCTTTCGGCGTCCTGTGGATTGTGGTCCCAGCATCGGCATCGGTGAATGTGTGACGAATATTCTTTACAGTAACACAATTTTTTTATGACAATAATAATGATAGCAATGGCGGTGGCTTCCGCAGCAAATTTAATCGCCGTGGTAGAGTCTGTAACCATTTTCCAGAGGCCGCCACAGAGGTCAACGTCATCCAATTTTCCAAAGTCACCATAAGAATGTGCTTAGTAATGTGGGCAATCGTTTTGTTTCTATTAGTAGTTAAAAGGGCTCAACAAGGTCTCAAGAAGAATAAATCAATTCTTACGTAGAACTACGTCTGTCTTTTCTATATTGGGGAACACTAAAAGATTGCAAGAAATCGAAAAACGTCACAAATATATGATAGAATTTGATCGTTAATATCTCAGTCGTTTCTCGATGGATTTTCAATTTACTTGGATCATTGGATTAATATCCATTCCATAGGAAGACCTCCAAACGCCGTTGACAGCCCAGCTTTCACGGTTGGCTTTTCTGTAATGAACCACCAGGGAGTTTAAACTGACTTAATGACGGGTGCTTAGTCTCTGTTCCAATTTGCGTCAATGATGGTTGCAGCGGTACACTATCAGCCGGAGTTGTGCTGAATCATTCTCATACGATAATAATTATTATTGAAATAATGTTTGATAACTTCTCAGAGTATGAAAAGTAGGCGAGTTGTCATCGGCGATAACTTTTCAAATTGTGGAATCCACTATCGTTTAAATGTAAACCTAACTAATACCAATTTGATGTCAACAATAAAGTTTAATCGGATGTTTGGCATTGTGTTTGGTGTTATGTAGAAAAATAAGTTCAAAAGCAGCATTTACCAATGCTTCGATTCGAGATACATTTATCGAACGATTCTTATTCTATAGCGAGTGCTTATCAATTAAAAATTTGGAGATGTGATCGCTTAAGGTCACTCCTGACGGAATCCAAATTCCAAAGTTTTCGGGGCACATCACTCGATTCAGAGGCGGCGCGCAACTGTCATTTTTGTTGATTTAGCTTTGCTGCGTCGCAGCATGCGAGAAATAATAAAAATGACAGTTATGCGTTGCTTCCGTGTCGAATGGTGTGCCCCCGAAAATGCGAGCACTTTTAATCTTGGATTCCGTCAGGAGTGACCTTAAGAGTATTGTTCATCCTCGATGATTCAAAAAAATTATTTTTAACATCCTTTTCAAATGTTGATATAAGAATTATATACATCACCAGGGTTCGTAATGTTTACTCAATCTCAGAAGCACAGGATTAACAACAAAAACAAATTCACCCTGGGCTTGAAAATCGCTTGCATTAGTTTCATCGAACAGAAAAGTCGAAAACCTGTATATTACATACAGCTACGTAGTTCAACTTAACCTTTGCGTACAACCCGATTGGGCTGCACCTTTGAGTTTTTTGTTCGGGGTGAACCACTGCGCCCATTTTGTTGAACTTTTGTAGTATACCCGTGTCATTTGTTTAGTGCATTGTGAATGTTCAGCTAGTGTGAGGAATCACTCAACATGAACCAGCTCTGAACTACCAAGCGCCTTTACTGCTGTCAGGATGTGAACTGCCGAGGCTGCTGATGCTCCTTTTGAACCTGATACAGTCAATCTGTCATCATCGTCATTATCCATCATGCGCGAGGAGTATGACGCTACAAGAGTATAAGTCATGTATGCACCTGACATGCATGTCTTTCTGCTCCATTTCTATTGAGAAGAAATGAAGTAGCCGTTTTTATTCAGATATTTTTTAAACCTAATGTGAGGCCTCTTTAGATTGAGGTACCGCAATTTACATACGCAATAATACTGATTTTGACCATGCATCGGTACTGAAGTTCAAACATATTTTTGCTTCTTCTTATGAGTTCAGAATTCGTTTTTGTATAGAGATATGATTTCAATGCGTTTGGCATTTCAGACACAGAGTTCTAATCAGTCAGAGGATTTAGCAGATCCACCAAATTCGTATCCGCTTCTTTCCTAAATAGTCAGCGCTCTGAAGTTTGGAGATTCATGTCGTCGGCTTCGAAACCTGCCTAATATTGAGTTACGTTTTCATAATTAACTCCATTGACTCCATCCAAAAGGTGCAAAAGATGGGTAATCTAAAATCAAATTATATTCGTTCCATACTCTTCCGACCATCACTAATAAGTAGGTATTAACAAGAATAGTAAGAACTAGAGCACAGTTTAGTAGATCTTACTCCGTAATCCACCACCAAAATGGTGTCTACCCAGCAGGGATTGAATCCTAAAGAGAAAGAACAAGTTTCTCACTTATCATCTCTGTATACATATAGGGGAAGGAGGGGAAATATGCCCTAGCTAAGCATATACTGCTTTTATGCCTTAGCTATAACGATTTTCATGGGTGTTTCTACCTCACGCAACAGTTAAACAATATAGCTAGCTGATGCCATATTAAAATTAGAAAAAATCTCAATCATATTGATAATATTCACATTTCAAAAAAGTGGTGATATTTCGTTGCCGGAAAACTCATGAGGCAAAACGCCTTTTAGCAATCAGCTCTTAGGGAAAAACCCAGTCAACACAAACTCGTATATGATGCCACATGATATGCTAAAGTAGAGGCGATATACGTACAAGTTGTATGGGGAAGTACGTATATCGCCTCCACTTTAGCATCTTATATGACATCATCTACGATCTTGAGTTGTCTGGGAACGTACCATGCGTCGGCAAATCAGCATTCTGGTATGGACAGTGCGTGGAGACGCGAGTACACTGTAGGATAGTTCCACTAGGGCGTTTTGCCTCGCCGAAATGTTAGATGTTTCATCAAAATGTGGAAAATTTCAGTTTTTCCTACATTCCTATCTATTATTTGGACTTCCTCTTCCCCAACGATATGTAGCATACCGCGAGATACTTTTGTCGCAACTGATTCGGGAGGCTATACCCCATGATGAATTTCTTTTAGAAAGCTCCAAACGCGGGGAGTACTGGCTCTAATGATGAATGTCAAATTGTTCTACAGAGCTGTGCAGTAACCAACACGAAATAAGCGAAAACAAAGCGAGAATCATAATTTTTCTTTTTCGCACTTGTGTATACACTTGTGTAAGTTTGATAAATTTGTTATCATGGCTTGCTATGATTCGGAACAGGTTTTGCCTCTTTTTTATCGTTTTTTGTTATCTATTGAGAGCGATTTCTGCAAACCCTGCTACCCAGCATTACAGACTCCGTTAACAACCTTGCTAATTGTTTCACCCCGCCCCCCCCCCCCCCCCTCAGGCCATTCATCCCCTTGGCCATTCATCCCCTTGGCACGGATCACCTGACATCTTGGAATTCGGGGTTAGGGAGGTCATATTGTCAGTCTTCATTGTCACTATTTCAGAGTATCCATATCCCAGCGTAACGGGTAATTTCTTTAAAGTGACATACAATCAAATGACAATGATTGTATCGTTATCGATCCCAACAGCATTAGTGATGGCCGTCGGCTATGGCTGCTGCAGACAATTTATTCTCCACAGTAGCGTCTATAGTCATTCAACGATAGAAAGTTAAATTTTCTCGCTAGATTCGGATAATCGTATATATATTATAAAGACCCATAATTGAAAACAAAACAAACATGTTCTGACGAATCTACTTCATTGGATATACAAGCAAGACCATGCTGAAGGTGGCTGGGTTCGATTCCCGGTGCCGGTCTAGGCAATTTTCGAATTGGAAATAGGCTCGACTTCCCTGGGTATAAAAGTATCATCGTGCTAGCCTCAGGGCCCTCCTTATCCGTGCGTCAAGAAGCGCGGCTACAAAGCAAGACTATGCAAGATCAACCATAGCCGCAAGATCGTGAAGGGCCTAATGATATACGAATGCAAAAATGGTAACCTGGGTTAGAATCCTCGCAGCTAATAACTGTGGAAGTGCTTTGAACAGTAAGCTGCGAGGCGGCTCTGTCCCAATGTGGGGATGTAATGCCAATAAGCAGAAGAAGAAGTTGTAAATTTTCTAGGTTTCTAGGAGCGTAAATCGGTTCTTCTCAAAACGCCCATTTGGAGCGGAAAAGAGTTGGTTTCAGATGATTTTTTTAAAATGAAATAAAATTAAATTAATAATGATTGCGTCGTTAGCGATCCCAACGGCATCAGAGATGGCTGTCGGCGAAGGTTGCTGTAGAAAATTTATTAACCGCGGTGGCTTTTGCCAAGACGCGTATATCTCTTCCTTTCATGACCCCCATTTTGAACGAAAGATAGTTAATTTGAGACGAATGTTCTTCAAATTGAAAGTGGCAATCGGTAGAGGTCCCAGCAGCTCGTTTGTTCGTCGACGGGAATCGCTGCAAAAAAAGATTTGCCGCGCTATCGTCTGTAGCCATTAAGCAATGTCAAGAGAAATATTTTCGCAAATTCAAGCATCAAATTAAAATACGGCAAATCAAACCCTCTTCGCCTCTTTTTTGTATAGTAATGGTCCTGATGAAGGACTGATTTTAAAAAATGTGCGCCTTTGCAATTACTAACAGCATGCGAGCAAATTCCAATTGTTTTCAATTGAGTGCTGTTTCTACTGACGACGAGTTAACTGCAGTAACCATTTTAGATTAATTTTTATTTTTAGATTAATAATTATTTTCACTTTCACTTTGTTGAGCACTTTTGGACAAATAAATTATCTTCCGATAAATTTTAATTGTACCATTCGACTGCCATCAAATGATTCGTTGCTACGGACGCCGGCTGGTACACGGTCTGTGAAATCTCGACCGCAAATGACGCGCAGCTGCTGATGCCACGACCGCCATTTAGACGTACCGAAGCGTAAATTTTTCTTCCGCCAACGCCACCGAGTGGTCCGCTTGTCGTAAAATCTCGAACGAAAATGACCCACGCGCTCAGGACGCGGCTCTTTTTTGCACAAAGAAAATGACGCGGTGTGCCAAAAGGTGCGTATATTACATCAATCTGATATCCGTGTTTGGGATGCATGAACGGGTTCTGATGATTAAACCGGGCGTGAAATAATTACAATTTGCAACAGTTTGACGTTGATAATCAATCATTGGATTACAATTAAAAAATTGGTGGAAAGTTTGAGAATTGATTGATATATGAGTCTAGGAAATCCATCGATAGATAAAGGTGCTATTATCGTTTGAAATCCTACATGATTTTGTGACGGTTCCCAATTTAAAAATTTCCATGTATCCGAGCATTCGCCTTCGATGAAGAAATTGAGAGAAACTAGCCAGTAGCTGATGGAAATAGATGTAAGAACACAGAGGAAGCGGCAGGTTTGGTTTTAGGAATTAAATTAACCATTTTATTTTATGGGAAAAGCGAATTATTGAACCTCTTGTTACATTTCAGTTTTATAGAAATTTTTCACTGAATCATCAACCACTCATATTTATGCCGCTTCTAATGCAGGGACCGGACGGATACACCGCTCGCTACTTTCTAGACTGCACCTCAGCTGCTCTGCTACTACTCGCACGGACGACGGTGGTGATGATGATGACGACGACCTGGGCGGACACTTTGCCAAGGTTGAAATTTAATTTCATGATTACCTCTTTGATATTGCTTTTATTTCCCTGAACACGCTCGTCAACTCAGTGCTAATTGCAATTTTGCTGATTTTTTTTTCTTTTAATATTGGATGTGGGCAATGGCTGAAGCGATTGCCGGTTCAGTTACCAACAAACGAAAGACACTTTCACGAAAACGTGTAGCCAATAGAGCAAATGATGGAGGTGGTTGATACGGTGAATATAATTGAAGCTGCGATGGTGAGAAGTTGAAGAGTAATAATTAAATTGAACACATTTTATATTACATCACATATTCGTTGTAGGGTATCGGAAGCCTTCGAGGAACGATGAAACTTGTTCTTATTGTTAATCGTCCGACTGGAATAGCACAATATTGATGGGAATGGTAGACATTTTTTTGCTATTCTCTCCTCAGAGATTAATGTCGCAGAAAAACAAAACTGTGACAGCAAACAGCAGGTATCTCTAGGCCGGTTGCAGTCCTCCACAACTAATGTTTTCGTGCAAAAATTTCACTACATATGATCGGTAGGAAGTATAAATTTTATTATTTCCAGCTTAATTAAGACCAATACATCACTATCTGCATCTAGCATACTTTAATGCTAAGCATATGCGGTATTTCGAAAAATTTCGTTTAAAGGCATTCGAATCGAAATTCCGCGGAATTCCGCGGAATTTTAGTATGGCGAAATCTGATTTATTGATTTCGTTTCGTATCGTTTAATTTCAAAAATTTTGACAGAAAAATCATTCTTTTAACGAAATTTAACTGAATTTCGCGGAATTTCGAAATTTATTTTAATAATTCCAATTTTTACATCATAAAAAATTCTGGCTGCGCCACTAATGAAGTCAATTTCACTCAATATTTTATACATATTAATTCTTTCATTAAATCTCACTACGTAATACAATTTTGTATCTTCAACAGAAACGCATTTAGCTTTCCGCTTGAAAATATCTTCGATGTTTTGTTAAAAGTATTCAAGTATTAAACGTAATGCATATTTGTTAATGCAAATAATATAATAATAATATTGTTCAGTAAAAAAAATAATTTGTAATAATTTTGATTTCGTATATCATGGAAATCTATAATTTTCTCACATTTTCTAGATCCTTCAGACCCAGATTATTCAAATGCTTCAAAATCGTACCGATTTTCTGTCATTATCGTGCCGGTGCGGTGCGTTTTCCGTATGGCAGTTTGTTGTTAGTTTGGACGTGCTGCTGCTAATTAATATTTAGTTAATATAATAATTAATACTAATTAATTTATTAATAATTAATTAATAATAATTAACAATTAATTAATACTAATTAATTAATAATAAACTAACTAATTAATACTAATTAATAGCTAGTTAATATTTAGCAATAATCGTAAATGTCTGCGTTCGAGTTGTTGGCATAAAATAAGTAATGGCCAAAGTACATGTAAGTAATGTACAAAAAGCGTATAAATAGTCCAGCCATTTTTTTTTCTTGCACGTATTCTCAACCAACAAGTTGCATTCAAATGGAAATCCTGTCTTATCATTTCATATTGAAAATTAGCTGGACTGGACTATGGGCTCAAAAGATATGGCAAAAATACTATTTTTCCATAATACACCAGAAAGCCGCAGGTGGATTATTCAGATTTTTGTTCTGAATAATATCTGACTACAGCCGATCAGGAATACATAACAAAATTATAACTCAATTCTATCAATTGTTGTTATTTAAAACAACGTGTGTTATATTTAGATAATTCGATAAAAATGTGTCTTCGGTCAGTTTTATTTCATATCAAAATTATAACAATATTAGTTATGCACATTTTCACAAAATAATTGCCTACATTTATTTGTAGATATTGGAAATAAAATCGGTGGTAATCACCTTCAGTATAACTTGAACCCGCTCGATATTAATACATAGCTGGAACAAAGTTAATTGCCTACATTATGGATGGAAATCCGGCGTGGTAGCGTAAAAGATTTCTATCCGTGATGTAGCCAATTACCTTGAAGGTAGATTTTGTGCAGAAAAATTATATCAACGTTTGTTATAATGTTGATATAAAAGATATCAACCTCTGTTTTAATTATGTTACGGCTAGAGGTATTTTTGATATAATTTTGTTATTTTAACAACTAATCAGCAAAATTTAAAACACATTTTATTACAATATTTTTCTGAAATAAATAACACCGCTTGTTATAATTTTATTTTGCATTCTTGATCGGGCAGCACTGCAAGTAAAATAAACCATAGGTTTTTTAATTGCAGATTTAATTTTTTATGGTGATTCGATTATCCGGAGTGAAAATAAAATCGATACTCCGGATAATCGAGTCCAACCTGTATTTGGAAGATTCTTTATTTATTCCTTTATTTATTTAGTAGGCACTCTGTGTTCGACGACCGCTACTGTGCCGAGATCTACTGTGGTATTCTCGTCTCTTAGAATCCACAAAGAATCTATTTTTAGATGACCACCTATTGTTTATATCATCGTCCGTTCATTCGTCCATATTGTGAGTCCATGTAGATGCTTTGTTCCGTTTGCCATGTATCGAGTCCGTTAGGGGTATGCCTCCGAAAAGAGGGTCAGATTGTCAGTCGCCGTCAGGTAGCTGTGTTGGTCAGACGCGTTCCCCATTACGCCGTACTATTGCTGCACTTCTGGTGATTGACGAGAGGTTGATAGGGGCTGGGAATCGAACCCATGATCATTCGCTTATAAAGCAGACGTGTAACCGACTAAGCCACGGGACCCCTATTTGGAAGATTCTGTGCCAAATTAATTAGTTTACACTGACGATCACCTTTTCAGAGCTACCGACAGAATAGTAACAAGGCAGTCTCGATTGAATTGTTATATCGTGTCCTAGCTTTCATTTTATTGCTAAAATCAGCAAAGAACCATATATACGGAAACTTTTTCTTTATTTTGCTGAGCTGCAGAAATAACGGCTTTACAGATTCATCATGGAATACGGAACGTTTTCCGGGGCACCAGGAAATGCGAGGCAAGTAGACTGTGCCACAGTTCCACATAATTCGAGACGTTTGGCCACTGTTAGCCTATGTAATGCCTACATTAGAGTGATTCAAATTTTCACTTTTTCGCTCCCCTATGCTCAAACGATTGGTTTTGTCATTTTAATAGACCTCCTAAAGTTTTAGTTAATTTGGATGTAATTTGACTGTGCACGCGTCATCTGAAGATTATACGGAAATTGCTATGGAAAACGCCACTTACATGAAAGAATATTTCCTGAGGTGGCCCATAAACTATTTGAATATAATTTATATTTGAAATTTGTAGAATGCTTTTTAAGCTGAAAGTCAGTGGTTGTTGCGAAACGATCTGACTCTTACAGCAGCCACGATTTTCGTTTATCTTCCACGGCTAACTCCATAAAAAAGTGATGGATGAAAAATGCCCCTCACCATAACAACGTAAAAAAATTACTATAAATTATAAAGTAATATTTCCAACAGACCTTAGCAATTTTTTTTTAAAAGTCCAGTTTTGTATTGCAATCAACAGCTTTCATACTGCTTAGAGGCTTTATTTAAGATGAAATGGAGGAGTGGCACTTTGAATCTGTAATTCTTTTCGAAATGGTGAACAGATCTAATCAATATGAAATTTGTTGGTAAGCTAAGAATATTTTCACGATGTTTATGGTGAGGGGCATACTTTTGAAAATGGTGAATAGATCCAAAATGATCTGTTACTTACCTATGTCACATTTTCCTTATGGCATTTGGGTAACAATTATGTAGAATAAAATCAGTAGTGATTAAGTTTCATTTCAAATTTTCGATCATTATTCTACTTTCAATCTGGAGCAAAATAGAACGAACTCGTTTGTTTCCCCAACACATGTTTTTAAAATTTTCAATTAAATAAAATGATTATGTTGCTGCCAAGAAAGGCGCCGTAATTTCAAAGTGGGTTGATCCGTAGATAAAACGACGCATTCATAAACCAAAATATTTGAAACTCGTGATTCATTGGTAGTTCAAATCTGCAGAAAATATAACTGAGCGTTTTGCCAGTTTTAAGTTTTTGTGAGTTGACTGGTGTCTGAAACTAAAATAGCTGCTGGGCAAATAAATGTTTCAGATTCATATTCAAAATGAGCATTGCTAGTTTTGCTCAAAGCCCGTTACATTCAATAAAAATTATGCCCTACTGATGCCAGAAAGGTCAAGGGGGAGGGGTTAATAAAAAATAAATATAAAAATGAAAAAAAAAATCAAAAACCTCCTCGGATTTGTTAAAGAGTATTTTGAAAATCCTTATAATTTTCCTATTTTTTTTGTTGTCGCATCCAAATTTTATTTTAGAGAAAGAAATTCTAGGGAGGGCAAACTTTTTTATATATTTGTATCGACCTTATTTGACTCTAAAAATATTAAACAAAATTATTTTCAACGCGGATTTTTTTATTCATTTTTTGTCTTATCTATATTACTATTTAATAAAATTCCATGGAAAAAAAATTAAATTTCGTTTCGTTTCGAAAAATTTCGAATCAAATGGACCCTGATTTCGTTTCGTTTCGAAGTTTCGGAAGAAAATTTGAATTTCGTTTCGTTTCGTTCCGATCCAACAGTAGCATTTCTAATTTCGTTTCGTTTCGTTTCGTCAGGAAAAATTGTGTTATCGCATACCCTTATTTAATGCATATATACTAAAAATATGAATGCTATAAGGGACGCAATATGTTTGCTACCAGTCAACGGGATGTTGTTCCTTCTCAGCATGATGCCTACATCAATTGTTCTGGGGTCTTCACTCTGGTGGTCAAATAATGATTTTAGCCTAATATCTATCGACATTACATTTTTTTTTGTTTAAATTCTACAGATTATATTCCATGAACACAAGAGAAATACCAGAATGCATGGAAAAGTGATAAATTTATGTGAAATATGAATAAACCCGTATAAAAAGTCGAAAATCCGGGCATAATATCCGCTCTGGACGTACTTCATCATTGCTCCCAAATAGAAAATATCATACTAAATCAAGATATGCATGTTTTGCAGCGTTACTTGCTAAGCCGTGTCCATTGTTTGCAGTTTCTACGAACCTAGAAACCTCCAACCGCAACAACAGCAACAGCTCGTGAAAAAAACTGGCGGAGGCACGGCTGACCTCAGCCCCTCTTCCGCATGCTATGGCACAGTTTTCCAGCATGCGCGCCTTTAATAAATGCACAACACAGAGCAGGCGGACTTGGAGGGCGGTTGGAGGGGGAGTTCTTCCTCCCCGATGGAAACATGCTTCTGTTGCTGCTGCAGCCTCCGGTATTTCCACCTCGCCGGTTGGCATGGTCCGGCTCTACCGAGGCACATCGCACACCAGCTCCCCCGGCGTCAGAGGCCACACAGTTTTACAAACGATATTTCAAAAGGGGTACGATGCCGTTGCCTTCGAGGAGGATGCGAAATTGCATGCGGCTGCAGAATAATTCCTGTCAACATGCTTACGTATATTTACTGCACTCCCAGAATGCCTCCCGGTCCGCTAGAAGGTGGCCTTTGTGCGGGAGTGGGAGTCTTGTTCCAATTTGATGGGGAGCTGCAGCAAAGCAGTAAAAAAAACTGGTGATTGGTGGAATGGAGAGCTCAAACTACTTCGTGTATGTCGGGCTTGCGGGAGAAAGTTGGTTAAATGAATACCGGAGCTCCATAACAACGTTCTCGTTCGCTGTGCAAGGGTGGATGGGGGAAGAATTTGCCAGTGGCTACCGGAGAAGTGACAGGAAGTAGTTGGAACAAGACTCGGAAGCTTCGTAGAAAAATCCTCCTGATTGTGGGTCTTTTGTTTCGCCGTAATAATAGTTGGGATAGTTTATGGTTTTAATACGAGAGATATGAAGGCAGTTTGCTGTTAGTTTCACTATATTCTACAGCGAAGTTAGTCAACGAATGTGTTCATAACTTCAAGCACTCCTATCATATTGTTTTGAATTTATCAAACTTAATCAACTTATCCAAACGAATTACCCCATGTTATCCCATTAGGAATTAACCGAGTTTCAAGAATGAAGCATCAAATCGTAATTGTTTCTATTTTGGCGTACGATCAACTTTATTGCAGTATGGTGGGAGGAAACCTCCAGACACAGGATTTTGTTGGTTATAGATGCTTTTGGTGTGAAATTATATTTTTGAGGATTTCTCAATTTGTTCACTCTTTTGAGGTTATTGTCTGCTCTTTAAATCCAATAGAAGCAGCTGAAAAGATATAGAGTTAATTTTTTTTGTGCCTTTTCGACCTTGAATATAGAATTTTATGCATCGAGATACTCGGAAAATTTAAATTGAAGATTCTTTCAATTTTCACGCAAAAATCTGCCACGTGATTTGTTTTATTTCGTCGAATTTAGATGCGTTTTTTTCGAATTTTTTAAAGATTCACCCCGAACTCTTTGAAATGTTTACTAGACGTACCTACAGAATTCGGCAGCTAAATAAAATTTCCATTTAAAATTAGAAATTTTCCATAAACAATTAGGAAATTTCCAATAAAAAAATTCAGGGTATGAGCAATAAATAATTATAAAATTTCCACAAATAAAACAAAATTTCCATAAACTATTAAGAATTTTCCACAAAACAAAAATAAATAAGCACTTTTAAAAGCAAAAATAGCAATTATAAAAGAAGAATTTTCCATAAAGAAATGAAAATGTTCCACGAAAAAAATACAAAATTTCCATAAATAAATCAATATTAGCAATAAACAATTACAAAATTTTCCACAAAATAAATATATTTTTTCCATAAAAAAAAAAAATTTTCCACAAAATAATCAATAAAGACTCTTTATTAAAGAGCAATAAAAAATAAGAAAATTTCCATTAATAAATACAAGATAGCAATAAAGCTGATGAAATTTTACATGAATTTTAAACGCTTTTAAAGAAGGGGTCATCTATGGAAAAAAAAGCGCAGTTTGATTGCTTTTTTATATTTCTTTATGGAAATTTTCTTATCTTTTTATTGCTTTTTATTGATCATTTCGTGGAAAATTTTTATTTTGTTATGGAAAAAATATATTTATTTTGTGGAAAATTTTGTAATTGTTTATTGCTAATATTGATTTATTTATGGAAATTTTGTATTTTTTTCGTGGAACATTTTCATTTCTTTATGGAAAATTCTTCTTTTATAATTGATATTTTTGCTTTTAAAAGTGCTTATTTATTTTTGTTTTGTGGAAAATTCTTAATAGTTTATGGAAATTTTGTTTTATTTGTGGAAATTTTATAATTATTTATTGCTCACACCCTGAATTTTTTTATTGGAAATTTCCTAATTGTTTATGGAAAATTTCTAATTTTAAATGGAAATTTTATTTAGCTGCCGAATTCTTGATTTATTTATGGAAATTTTGTATTTTTTTTTCGTGGAACATTTAATTTTTTTTATGGAAAATTCTTCTTTTATAATTGCAATTTTTGCTTTTAAAAGTGCTTATTTATTTTTGTTTTGTGGAAAATTTTTAATTGTTTATGGAAATTTTGTTTTATTTGTGGAAATTTTATATTTATTGCTCATACCCTGATTTCTTTATTGGCAATTTTCTATTTTCTTATGGGAATTTTCTAATTGTTTAGGGGGAGTATTTATTTTAGTCATAGAATTCTGACAATTCTGACAATAGATTATATCAAATTGAACAAGAAAACCTCCAGAAATTATTGTTCCAACTTTCAGGAGACAAATCTTTAGAATTTTCAGCGAACATCTATCCGAATTTCCTCAGTGAAATCATTTAAACTTTACAATTTCCAAGAGTATTTTTTTCTAATTTATGAATACCAACTCACGTAAACATTTGTACTTCATTTCGCCCATTCGGTTACAACAGTCCGATTAATCTTTATATTCTCGTGTAGACCTTGAGACCTTACTTCAGGAAATTTTTGGATGACTAAGATCCCAATCTGTACACTAATTTTTTACTATGTGTCATAAATCTGTATCTACACATATATCAAAAAGAGCTAGTATCACATTTAAAACAGTCCGATTGGTCTTTGGTTACGCCTGTTGATCTTCAGGCCTTACTTGAAGGGTTTCTAGGATGACCGAGAGTCTATAACTTTACCACATTCTATTTTATACATCAAAAGAGGCATGTACAATATTTCAAACAGTTCGTTTGATCTTTGAGCTCGCGTGTAGATCTTGAGGACTTTCTTCAGGGATTTCTTGGATGATCTGTAAACTAGTTCTGTTCTATGTATTTCAAAGGACATGCACCTACCAGGATTCCTGGATACAGCGTCAATACGCCTATGCCTACCCCGAAAGATCTCCGGTTCGACTCTTTTATGCCCATAAAGGGCCACTGGTAGGATCAAAGTTTTATATAGAGCAAAGTTCGTTTCCGGCTGCATGTTGCGGGACCTAATCTGGTTACGTAATCCGTAAAAGACCCTATTCACAGCAGCAATACGTCTTCACGGGAAACGTTATTGCCAAATGTCACAAGCGTTCCAAGGTAAACAAATTCTTCAACAACTTCAAACACATCCCCATCAAGCACTACCTCAGCACCAACACAGAGTTAATGGTTAAGCCTATCCTTGCCGTCTCCCTTTTTTATGTCTTTATTATCAAGACTTTCAGCCCAAGGCTGGCTCGTCTTGTAAGTGCCGTCTCCCTGTTTACTGGCACAAAAGCCTCACTACTGCTCTGCGATCGATTCCAATGAGGTTGACGTCTCCGCAAAGCCCAGGAGCATATGCGACCGTGTGATAATAGTGCCATTCTTCTGCACGCTAGATCTCCTCGAGTGCAATGTTGAACAATAAGTTCGAAAGTGCATCACCCTGCTTCAATCCGTCTAAGGTCACAAACTAGGTTGACACTTCGTATGCAATCCGAGTACTTGATTTCGAGCCATCAGTCTAATCAGTTTCGCCGAAAAACCATGTTCGGACATTATCTGCCACAGCTCATTTCTTTTCACTGAATCGTATGCTGCTTTGAAATCAATGAACAGATGGTGAGTCTGCATGTTTTTCTCCCGGAATTTATCAAGGATCATCCGTTGGCTAAACATCTGATCCGTCGTTGATCCGCCCTCACGAAAACCTCCCTAGTATTCGCCGACGAAGGACTCCTCAAGCGGTCCTCAAGATACGCGATAGAATTATGTACGCCGAGTTCAGAAGGATGGTCCATTTGTAATTTGCACACTCTAGTCTGTGCGGGCTGCGAAATGGTGAGTTGACATCTGGGAAGGAGCGACCTTACAAGTTCCAATCTCACGCTTCCACGGGTCTTCCGATGACAATCGACCGCCAGCTAAGGGTTTTGTACTTAGCTGGTAGTGCAGCCTGGGCACTGTTGTCCTTCTGACATCAGCTAGAGTGAGTGGGTGCGACCAAGGGGACCATCGTCCCTAACCCCTAATCCCAAGGCGTCAAGCGACCCGTGCCGAGAAAATGCATGGCCGGGGGGGGGAGGGTGAAATAATGAGCTAGGCCTTTAACGGAGCCTGTGGGATACCTGGGCACCCTCCACAGTAATTGTCCCTTACCGCGCCATGCTGGGCTCTGGCGTGGTGGACCTCTTTTCCCGAGCAACTCGTGGGACCAAAATGGAAAACCAAGTCAATTCTTCAATTAGTGGTAGTAGTGTAGGCGACAACCCCTTCGCAAGAGGTGGGTTGTTCAGGTCTCCGCCTAGGAGGCCAGAAGCAATAGTCGGCAGCTCAGTGCGCAGCGCCAGCGTGGGTCACTTAACCTTCTCTTCGGCTACACCGGTAGAGGTTATAAACGGCCCATGGCTTGTGAAGGCGATGAACCGCAAACGCGATGGGCTTTAGGGCTTCGAGGTGGCGACGGAGCAGCTGGACGCCATCATCGACTTTGCGTCATCGAAGCATAATATCAGTAAGGAATTCAAGAGGAGCTTGCTGAAACTTTGAAAGTCGATGCTGGACGCCAAGCTGGAGAGGGCGGTCGGGACGGCCAAGTGTAAACCCGTGAAATCCGTGGAGTCGAGGTCTACCCAGACTGAGGCCCAAGGATTCGCGGACTCGGGCAAGGTCGAACCGAACGAGGGCGTGCCAGCGAAGACGGTGATGCCAAAGTGTACCCAGACTGAGGCTCAAGTATTTGCGGGCACGTCGGGGGTGACTGCTCCAACGGAGCAGACACAAAAACGGGGGAGACTGTCTCCAGGGGATGAGCTCCCTGGGAGCCGCTCCAAAACGCGGAGGGTTACTACCCCGAACAAGGGTAGTGGGGCTGGGAAGCTGAACCCCGGCCAGATACCTCCAAAATCGGGGGAGGTAGGACCTGGAAATATCCGTCTACCCAGGAAAGACGGTGGTAAGGGGTTACGGCAGGCTGAGAGCTCTCAGCCGCACCAGACTAGGGAAATAGAGGAGGATGACGGCTCCTGGACCCTGATTAAGAACAAGAGGAAACCGAAGACGTCAAGGGCCGAAAAGAAGGCCCAGGCCAATGAGGGTAGCAAGAAGTCTAGGGTAGGCGCCAATCGCTCCAGGGGCGATGCCCTAGTTATCAAAACGGACGAGGCTAAGTACTCGGACGTCTTGAAGGCGATGAGGAGTGACGTCAAGCTCGGTGAACTCGGCGCCGACGTACGTCAAAAAAGATGTACCCGGATGGGCGAGATGATCCTCGAGCTGAAGCGGGCGTCTCGCAAAAGGGCGCCGCCTACAAGAAGTTGGCGGAGGAAGTCCTTAGCGAGACGGTCAAGGTGAGGGCACTCACGACGGAGGTGAATCTAAGGGTTAAAGTCCTGGACGAGATCACCGAAGTCGAAGAGCTCGTCACGGAACTACGGCGACAGTGTGAAGTGGAGACGCTCACCGCAGCCGTTCGGCTACGGAAAGGTCCGGCAGGGACGCAGGTAGCATTGGCTCGGCTATCTGCAGCGAACGCCTCCAAGGTAGTCAAGTTAGGGAGCATCAAGGTGGGATGGTCGGTATGCCCTGTGGGCATATACGAGCAACCCGAAGTTTGCTTCAAGTGCCTGGAACCGGGGCACAAGCAATGGGACTGCAAAGGCCCTGACAGAAGCAATCTCTGCCGACGCTGCGGATTGGAGGGACATAAGGCACAATGCTGCACGAACCCTCCCAATTGTTTAATTTGTTCCAGCAAAGCTGTGAACAGCAAGCACCCCATGGGGGGTTCGATGTGCCCGGCGTTTAAGCGTGCTGCAAAATCACAGTGCAGGTAACGCAGCTGGATTGGTCGGCCTCGCCCGAGTGTTTGGTGTGCGCAGGTTTAGAGGAAACGGCGGAACACGTGTTGTTCGTGTGCTCACGTTTTCGTGCAATGCGTGACCACATGCTTGCCACATGTGGTCTGAACACTACCCCGGACAACCTAGTTCGGAGGATGTGTAAAGATGAAGTTGGCTGGAACGCCGTTTTATCGGCTATCGCCCAAATCGTCTCGGAGCTACACAGAAGGTGGTGCGTGGACTCAAGGATGGCTAGTTCAGGCGCAAATAAGAGGTGGTCCAAGGGATCGGAGTCGGCTTCATGGGTCATACCGGTGGTCATGCTCTATGGTCGAACTCGATAATTTTATCGAACAAGTGGCCGCGCGAAGAACAACATGGTATCGTCGCTTTCGCGGCGTCGGTCAACCGGACGGGTTCCGAGCCCAAGGACGGAAAGAGGTCCTCGTCAAGGCTGGGGCAGGCGTAGGCACCGCGTCGGCAAGTCCCTCTGTGTGTTGGCGTACAGACCCTATCGCAGAGAGGTCAATTTGGGGTACACGCGGCATCATGATTGATACCAGTCGTGCAGAGGTAAGCAGGCGCGAAGTCTACCCTTCCCACCTTCCGAGGACATAGGGCGTGGTAAGGCCACCTGGGAAGCCGGCAATGCGCTGGCACGATACCATGGTGTTCTTCTAAAAAAGCGAGTCACGATGTTCGGTGCTGCAAGGACACGCAGCTAACCTCGAGGGTGCGTCGTGCATTGTTCCCCCTTTGAAGCATTACTTTCTGGTTGTACCGAAGGGACTATGGGCTTGGCGGCAATGGAAACGGTTTCGCGGGTCGGGGATGTAGTCCTGCCTCCCTCGTTTGCTTTTGGAGGTGGTCTCTAACCCCGAACTTCCTGGACAACCCAGGATGTCTGTTGAGCAGATTCCCCCTCCATGCTTAGGAAGAAAAAAAAACTCTAGTCTGTGCCCTTTTTTATAGATTGGGCATATGAGGCCATCCCAAATTTTCTAGATAATGTGGTGGATCGATTGATGCAGCAGCACACTTCCGTGTTTGAGAAGCTCAACCGGGATCTCGTTTAAAGCCTTGTTTATCTCATCCCACGTTGGAAGTTCCACAGTCACCGACTATGTCCATTGTCTATTCTGATCCTACACCTTCATTTTCACCGTTCTACAAATTTTCGAAGTGCTCCTTCCACCTGGATGCCACCTTAGTCTGTTAGCAAATTCCCCTCTTGGTCATTGCACATGGCGGGCACTGACGCAGTCTTTTGACAGACGCGCCATTGACAGTTGCGTAAAACCCCCGCATATCGTTTCAATCCATGTTCTCCTGCGCTTCAGCTATCACACTCTCTTCGTGTTGTTTTTTTCCTGCGGTGGATTCGTTTCTCTTCTGCCCTTGCTACACTGTACCGCTCTCTGTTACGGGTACGAGCCACTAGCATTCGACTCCTAGCAGCATTTTTCTCGTCCGTCACTCGCTGGCACTCCTCATCAAACCAACCATTTCGTGGTGTCGCTGTGCAGTGCCACTTCCTGCCAACACTTCCTGCGCTGTTGTAGTCACAGCTTCGTGGGTATTTTCCCACAATCTGTTGACGTCGGCAGATCCGGTGGCATCTCCTATCCGCTCATCCAGCTTCTGGTGGTACTGTTCAGCAACTCCTTCAACTGACAAGTTTTGAATATTGAAACACATCTCTACTCGGATGTTACCAGGTGTGTTTGCGGATATTCTTACGTGCGAAGTAGGTACTGCTGATTGCCATCCCTCTGGCAGCAGCAAAGGTTACAAGTCGCAGACCATTATCGTTGGTAGCGGAATTACGGCTTTCCGTACCAATGACAGGGCGAAAGAAACTTTCTCCTCCGATTTGCATCCCGGATGACAATCTTCTCATCATGTGTTGGGCACTCTCTGTAGGCATTATCAAGGCTCTCATAGAACTCATCCTTCACGTCATCAGGCTTATCGTTCGTTGGGGCATAGATGCTGATCAGGCTATATATGAAGAATTTGCCCTTCATTCTTAACACGCAAAAGTGGTAGCTTATCGGCTTCCACCGAATAACACGCTTCATCTGCTTCCCGATCACCATGAAGCCAACTCCACGTTCTGCTCTGTCTCAAAAGACATGCACCATAATTAAAATACAATTGATCTTTGTTCATGCGTGTAGATTTCAAGGCTTTAGTCAAAAATTTCTTGGATGACCGAGAATTTATTTTGATAAAAAAAACTTTATTTTGGGTAGAATTCGCATCATTCACTTCTTTGTTTAACTTTTTCGCCTTTCGTTTCTCAATTTTCCAATTTCACTAGCTCGCTCCCCCTTACTTAATTTTTTGCCTAATTTTTATATTCCTCCTTACACTTCTCACATCTCGTTTTTCACTTCTAGTATTTCATGGGTCGATATCGGGTCGACCAACCCAGTAAATAGGAACTATTACAGTTACTCCACAACGAACCACAGGAAAAACTCTCGTAAAATAAAACTAATTCTTTGTAGCGCTCTACTTCATCAGGAAAATGTTTGGGAACCGTTGATGATCATTTATCTGCTTGCCATAAAACGTTTGCGCGTAGCAAATCCAAAGGCTCAACTCTCCAGTTGCGACCAGCGGATAACGATTTTGATCCTCCACCAGATAGGGATAGCTAGCTAGCTTAGAAACCTTGCACTAGCACTAAGGAAGGGAAAGAAATTAGATTTTCCTACTAAAGAAATCCTTGTGGTTTTTATCACCTTTATAACACACCACGACGCGGGACAAGAAAATGACCACTCTTGCCTCTTCCACAACTCGATTCGAAGTGGACGATCGGGGCTGTAAATTATTATCAGAAAACCGCTAATTATGTCATTCGGTTCTGAGATCGCGAATCTGGACGAAGTAGCGGCATAATCTCACAATTGTGCATCTGAAACCTCAAGTGGCAGGATGTTATCTCTTTCCCACAGCCGTTTTAAAGCCTTCAGTCAATTCCTTCCCCAGTTCAGGAAACTAAACCCATTCCCTTGAATGGTCTCAGGCCGGGCAAACCTGCAAACTGCTGGGTGGTCTCCTTATAGGAGTGGCGCTTAAATCACCCATCTTACTTACTTGATGGGCTACAGCTCTTCGATAAACCTACGCCGAAAAGAGTATCCTTCTCCACTGGACTCGATCCTGGGCCAATCGCTTCCAGTCGCCCTGAACATTGAGCGCCCTCAGGTCATCTTCAACTGCAAAAAGCCATCGTGTACGCGGCCTTCCACGAAGCCTGCGGCCTCTTCCGGGTTCTCTACTAAATATTATCTTTGCTTGACGTTCTTCCGGCATACGAACAACGTGATCTGCCCACCGTAGTCTGCCGTGTTGTATAAGCTTAATAATATCCAGCCCTTTATACACCTGGTACAATTCGTGATTCATGCGACGCCGCCAGATACCGTTCTCCTGTTTACCGCCGAGTATTGTCCGCAGCACCTTACGCTCAAACACTCCGAGAGCTCTCCGATCAGCCTCATTTAACGTCCATGTCTCATGGCCGTATAAAGCCACCGGAAGAATCAGAGTAGTATACAGCGCGAGTTTTGTTTTCGTTTGCAGACTACGGGACTTAAGCTGGTCACGAATCACCCATCTACGAACGGAAAACTTGACAGGCTGGCGGGTTATAGCCCTTAAACGGAGTTCCCTATGCGTTGCAGTTCAAATTAAATTTTAATTCAACACCAGTGCGTGCGTTTATCAGCTACAAATATTATAGAAACTCATATGTGAATATGTACGTTATGTGGAAGATATTGATTTGAAAAATGTATTGGAGGTAACCACTTTCCCTTCGATGGGACTCGAACCCATGACCCTACAGTAGGGTCATGGGTTCGAGTCCCATCGAAGGGAAAGTGGTTACCTCCAATACATTTTTCAAATCAATATCTTCCACATAACGTACATATTCACATATGAGTTTCCATAACATTGTAAACGTCCAAGTCGGGTGGTTTAATCCCCGGAAATAGGCAATTAACTTTGATTGAGCTACAAATAAATGAAATTTTGTTGTATCCGTACTAAAAGGTCGCCTATGAAAGGCTACTCTAATTTCATGTTTTGTACAGTACAGTACAGATTTGAACAATTCCTCCGAGCAGGCGTGGTGCTTCTCGGAGATAATAAATCAATAGCAAAAGTCATCAGTCGTTGCCCGGAAAACCAGAAAAATCAACAAGGTAGGGTCGTCCCACCCTGGACGAAACAGTGTCCTATACAAATTTAATACAAATTTGTTACAAAATGCGACGACAAACTCAGTAAAAATAATCGCTTTTAAACTTTGCTATTTGAGCTGGCTTCTGTCTTTGTTTTTAAGGGTTTGGATTCTGGCTTTAAAATAAAGAAAATGAGGAAAGTAAAAGCAATAAACCCACTTGTTACCATTTCTGCGGATTTGCGTTAATCAAGCAAGTAGTCCCATTATTCCAACTGTGATAGATAGATTAAAGTGCTCAAAAATAATGGAAGCCTAATGCGTCTGTACCTTGTAACTTTAGTAGCCGGAATTTGTTTATGGATCGAGCTTTAAAACACAATTCGAAATCTCCTGCATACAAATGAACTATCCTTCTAAGTTACTTCGAAGCGAACGCTACAGTCACACAATGGCCAACAGTGAAATCGGCGTCCAGTAACTTACTTACAGACATTACTCCGCTACACGAAAAAAAGAGGCTCAAGTAGCAATCACAATGCAATTAATTTCTCCTTAACCGCATCAGCAATTTCTCGAATGGCACTTGCGGCCATCCACAACTATCGCCGTGCAAAATTTACCTCCTTCACCTTCAGCCATCATCGACAGCCAACCAGTGCAGTGCAGTGGTGGTGAGAAGCCGGCCACTTCTGGTCATCCGGAGAGGGCCCTCGAAAAGTGTGACATGCTCGGTATTCAAACCGTGTAATAGCCCATCACACCACTTTCTTCTCCCTTGAAGGGTTCTCAATGGCGCGGCCAGGCCGGGAAATTGTGTGCCCACGTGTACATTTTAGCACACCGTTGGAGCCTCTTTCGGCGGCGTGTCCGGCGGTGTTGCGGTGGCGGAGGCACATCTGAGCGGAGAACCAGAAACCGCGCACACCGCATGCCGTTGACTTTGATGACGATGATAAAGGGGTTTTATGTCGGTTGCCGGCCGTTGTGTTAATGGCCAGCACCGTAATATCTAGACCAACATTTGAAAAGGGCGTAACAGCCAAAATTTATTTATTCTGATTCCTCGTCTACATATATAGCTATATATGTAGACAAAGAATCAGAAGGAATAAATTTTGGCTGTTACGCCCTTTTCAAATGTTGGTCTAGATATATGTACTTGTGTACTTCAGGGTGATCGTGAAGAATAATGAGCTTCGTATTTGTAAAAGTAAAGCAACTCTGTTCACAATGCAATGAATGTCAAGAATAAGTTCTGAAAAAATAGTAGTGGGTGAAAATAACTTTCAAATTTGATTTAAAAGACAGGAACACCGTCTTCGACCAGAGGTCGTACAGACTGAACACTTAACACCTAGCATTAGACAACGCACACATAACACACAGTGGACCAGTGGAGAATTTTTCGATCACGAAAAGTTTCCTCTTTACCGGTTGCGGGAATCGAACCCATACTTCATAGCACATGCGTGAATGCGTCTAGACGATTGGCGTCGTTAACCGCACGACCACGAAGCCCACAATTGATTTGAACTATAATTCGTTTGTTAACAACTCTATGGGAAGTTTTTTTATATACTAAATGTAGAAATTGGACATTTACTTGATAAGAAATGTGGCATTTCTACCATGACACTCATTTCAAATTGACTATCCCTTAGTCCGTTGGTAATTATTGATTTAACAGGTGGTTTATTGAGCCTGCGCAAAACTCCTGTCTCTGTCTCGCCAAGATAAGAAAAAAAGAAAAAGGAAAAAAAGAAGGAAGAAGAAAAATTACATTGAAGAAGAAGAATCGACTAAGTATGTTTTATATGATGGCCTGGTGTACAAACTGCAACGCTGGAATCTTTCCAGCCATCCGGTAAAAAGTCATCTACAACCAAGTCCACAACTATTTATCAGCAAGGTTATAACCTATCTATCACGTTAAATCTATCACGCCGCCGCAAAGGAAGCAGAGACAAAAATATTCTGGCAATTCCATTGAGTTTTTAAATAAAAATTTGAGAATTCATTCATCCATGCATCCAAAAATATCTTAAGCCATAAATTTTCATCAATGTTAAGCAATGTTGAAAAATAAGTCTCATAATAAATTGTTTTTAATTGATACTAATAAATTATTTACTATGAAAGAAAATTCCCGATCCCCCAAAACCCACTGCACAAAATCCACTGGCTTTTACATCGATCTTGCCATTACGTCGAATATATTAAGTCGCTTATTCATTACATCGCCTCATTTTGAAAGCAAAATAGGAAGTACGTCACTTTTTTGTCGCTCATTTATGATGTAATATTACAAAGCATTTACGACGGGGATGATGTGCAGTAAATCGAATGTAATATTACTTTTTATTTTTTACTGTGTAGTCGAAGTCTGAATTCTGAGGAGTGTCATCGACGCAGTTGTCCTGGAACAGTATTCTCGGTTCATAGGCACCTCTCACATTCCAGTACCTTCTGAAGACGGGACTCTGTTGCAGATGACATCCCCTCATCTACAAGTTACTTCACCAGCTAGTAAATCTGATGCAATGAGGCCGACAGCATATGCTTGATCATACAGACAGCAAGCCTAATTACAGGGAACAGGTTGAAAAACAGTGATAAAAGATAATGTTTTGACCAAACCGTATGCAGTGATCAATCGTAGGTCGTTGTTGCTTATTAAAAATAAGGCCGTTACAAACGGCAGCCCTTACTTTGCACCGTTCAATGTAGAAAAACGATCCATAAAAGAATGAAAAACGATCCATAAATAAAATCTGAATGTTCCATAAAACGCTACCATAAATCCATAAAATATTTCGAGAGTTTCCATAAAGAATATTTTTATTATCCATAAAACTTTGAAAAATGATCCATAAAAACTATAAATTGATCCATAAAATTTCAAATTTGCGCAATTTATATCCTGATGATGATCCATAATTTCAGCCATATGATCCATAATTTTGGTCATATGGTCCATAATTTTGATAAGGTGATCCACAATGCATGAAAAGAAGGCCAATGAAACTATATTAACTGATCCACACATTTTATAAAATCTATGGATCATTTATCAAAATTTGTGGATTTATCAAAATTTATGGATCATTTGAACAAAGTTATGGATCAAATGGCCAGAATTATGGATCATATGACTAAAATTATGGATCATATTACTGAAATTATGGATCATCATCACGATAAAAAAAATGCGCAAATTTGAAGTTTTATGGATCAAAATATAGTTTTTTGTGGATCATTTTCCAAAGATTTATTGGTCATTTGTCATATTTTCATGGGAAAATAGCAAGAATTGTATTGTTTTTCTTGACCATGTTAATGGAACATATTTCCCAATTAATTGCTAAATTTTAGCTTAGTTATGGATCGAAAAATTATTGTTTATGGAATCTCATTACCTATTTTATGGATTTATGGTAGCATTTCAAGGAACATTCAGATGTTATTTATGGATCGTTTTCCAGTTTTTTATGGATCCGTCTTTATCGTTTATATGCAAAAGTATGTTTTGCCGTTTCAAACCGATCATATTCCTCGTGATCAAATAAAACATGCCGGTCTTTGATTATTTTTTATCATTTATAAAAGTAAATTTTTCGAGGAAGTTAGTCCTTCACGGATCAAATTAATAGTTCAGGAACCAGACGGGCATTAGATAAAAGGGATGATACCACTTGTTCGCGATGGCGAATATGACGCAACCCAACCTAGCATCGCTCCGCATTTCAACCCTGTATAGTAATCAAGTTCTCTTTAATTTCCCTTTCCTTAATAAAGCAAAATTCACACACACCAACGCCGAGTAGGCCGCGGGTGTACAGTCACCTATGACCACCAACTTTTTTTGCTTGCGTCATTAAAGTACAGTACCGATAGAGCGAGGCCGCTGATTGGCGGACCAATCAGATTTGCCGAATACTTTTTTTTTTACCTGCGGCAACTATAAAAGAAAGTGTGAAACAGAATTTCTTGTCATTAGTAATCGTAATCTGCACAGTGAAATAAAGTTTAAAACGAAACCTGGTCTGGATCATCATTTCAAGCTGAGCCCTGAGGAATGAGGCAGCCGCTGCACGTCTGGTCGCTGAAAGCATTTTGCCGCAATTTGGTTCTGTTGCTTCCCGTTCCCGCTTTTTCCGCAGCAACCGATTTTCTCCGAGGGATTTGGCCACTGCTCAGAAAACCCTCTGCTGGTGTGATTTTCGAGGATGTATCGCTGGAACTTACGAATGCCACAACTACTCGCTGCCTTCCCCCTTGAAAGAGTTATCGGTCATAGTTCTTATCAGAATTGACCACTAGGAAGGCAGACGATCGAAGAGCTAATTAGTCCTGTTTGCGTTTTCATAGCAGAAGGGTTTCTGAGTCCGGCATTGTTGATGCTGGGGATCAATCGGTTGGTTGCTCCGTTGCTGTGAAAAGTTTGCATTGGCGTGTGTAGCCAACACCACTCGAAGGCCTAATCGAGGGACCTTCCGACCAGCTGACGTTGCTGGGTGGAACAAGTAACCCGGACACTGGGAAGAAGGGATGTCACTTACAACCTTGAAGTAACCAAGGGATGCCCTTCCACCTCCGAGAAAAGATATTCCCAGGATGTTCATGTTATTGGGATTTATTTTAGATTTGGTTATACAGTACCCCATCTTTTAGGAACCGGATGATGGCTACAAGGTATATAGGATCGTCTCCCAGTGTATCCCTAATGCTACAAGAGATTCCGTAGACGAATAAAGTTCTCCCCACAGAAAGGGAAATCACATATCTCACAAGTAACACAGAACGGTCCGCCTCCAAATTTGTAGAAGCTCGAGTGTGGCCGGTGCACAGTCGGGAGATGGCTAGTTGATCTTTATTACTGATCATCAGTGGCGCCGGGAGTGGGTGGGACAAGTAGGACATGTCCTACGCATGAATTTTCCTGGGTGGGACAGTCAAAGCATTGTCCTACCCATGATTATGGTGGGAACATATCAATCTGTGCGTTATTAAATGGTGATTTCAAAGTTAATCGGAGTCTTTAGAATAATCATAGGCGTTTCTGGGATTCTAAAGGAATAGAATACTGATTGTTCTTTAGGACTTTAGACGCTTTATATTCCCGATAGCGCTCAGGATGTCGAAGGCAAGGATGTTTTCGATCATTTAGCAATCCGGGCTCGATCATTTAATAGTTTGCAAATAACTCATACCACAAGCTAAATTTTAAATTTTACCGACGGTTCATTTTCATCGATAGCGCTTAAATGTCGCTTAACTTGAAAATTTATAAGGATTTCGTCGATAGAATGTTATTTGGTGAACTATGCTGGAAATACAGAGGAAGAAAGTAACGTTATTGGATAAATGTTACCCCGGTGATCAATGTTCCCCCGGATTACGGTACTGATGAAGTTGCTGCCGCAAGGATATCCGTCTCATATTGATATGGATGGACATGGGACAGTAACTGTTATGCTTTTAGCGGCAATATTGGTAGACTGTGCATCGATTCCGGACACAAACTTATTGATCATGTGGCAACCGCTACTGCCTTTAAACAGGAGGTCGTGGGTTCGATCGCAAGCTCGTTCCTTTATTAATCTTTCTGTGTTTCACGTTATACCGGAACGAATCCTACTGTTATACCTTCCACACTAACAGCTCCAAAACCTCGCGTGGCATTTATGAGAGGTCGTAGAGTTCTCTGCACCTCTGTGGTAACATATGCAGTTCTTTGTGGAAACGGATGGAAGTGATGCTGCTCTCATACCAAAGTTTGAAACACCCACGAATTTGTGTGAATCGATTAGATCTAAAGCTTATACCAGAAATCGAACTTAATCGTTATTTCTAATTTGTCCTACCCACGACTCGGAACGTGGATGCGCCTCTGCTGATCATGATGCTCCAAGTTGTAGAGGTCCCTTTTAATTTTCCACACAGAGGACGTGTTATTGGCCCTCAACAGACTTTCTCAACCCCATCCGTCCTATTAGCACACTTTAGCCCGATTTGGTTTCTACGACTCAAACATGACTAGATTCTGTCCTTTATGAGTCACATAAACCTATATATGACAAGTGTTTGCTCGAGTGGGGACTTTACTAGTCATTTTTTTCAATTTCTACCAGGGAAAAGCTTCAATAGCTTCATCATAAAATCCACAGTGCCTCGGAATCCAGGCAAAAGATTTCGGCTGGTACGAATTTGCAAGGATGCTCTGGATCCAGAGATGCTTGGAATGCTCGCTCGTCAAAGCAACGATCGTACTGGCAGAGTTATTAAATTAAAGTACTGCTCGGTCCAACGATGTGTTGACAGCAATACTGACAATACAGACAGATACTGCATTGCTTCTGGAGTCTATGAGAAACGGTTAAATTGATCCCGGTGACCCCAATACATTTTCCCGGGATATAGATCCATCCGTATTATTGTGTTTGCATCTGGCATCGCGCACAGTATCTGATCCTTAAGAATAATTGAATGGCAAGAGGCCTGCTTCAGCGAAACCAGGCTCAGCTTGTATGAAGAGGAGGACATATTGATAGAATGTTGGCAACAGAATATCTCTTAGGTTCCTTTGCGCAAGACAGGGGAGCACAAGTCCATACAGCAGTCTACTGTTCACTATCGCTTGCCTTATGTGGGCCCTGTTGTTCACACTATGATCCGAAAGAGCGTCAGGACCAAGTAGCCCCTTGTACGAAAATTGACTTTCACGGACAGTAAAGGGACAGTAAAGTATCAATCAAAGTATCGATCAATTGATACCCGATGACACTTCTAATCAACGTCATCCGGTCCAGATGACTTACTTCTGCTTCTGGACATGACAACGGACAGCTCCGCTGCTGAAAAAGATTGGTTGAGCTGGGTATTCTGTACGTCAGGAGAAATTTGGAAGATATCCAAGGTAAGAGCTCCAGTGACGATAGATCTTTGGGATTGGGGAGGTGAGGTATCCACTAACCGTGACAAGAGATGTAAAACACTCACCAAGTGCTTCGGCAATCTTCTGAGGCTCGTGAGCGCTCGGAGGGTCTCTTTCCTTGTGTTCACTATTCGCCGTATTTGCTGCGACTGCGACTTTGTCCAAGGCGGCAACTTGTTTGGACTGTTTGGGTCGGGAAAAAAGATTAGGGATAAGGTGTCCAGGTAGTTTGTCACCACACGATCCTAGGCCTCCCAGTTGGCGTCGTCTCGTGATGGTGGCTGTGTAAAGGTCTATTGTGGTAGCGGAATAGCTATTAAAGAAAGGAAGTGGCGGCACCATGTCGGCTGCGTCGAAGGCCTCTAACATATCACTTTGTCTCATCATGGACGTCAAAGCGGACTTCCGGCAGCTCCAGGGACTACTGTTCTCCACCACCCAGCACAAAATCGATATTCTGGAGGAAGTAGGGAAGCAGAAACGGTCAAATTTTGCTAAGAAATTCATTATTTGGCATGCGATCTGCTCATGTGGTAAACGGAGTACGCCGTTCGTAACTACCGGGACTGTAAACGGGGAGATCAACCTCAAGAAGCGTCTACAGAAGCGTCTGCTTCCTCTGTTGAAGCAACACGCTGGCTCTATGATCTTCTATTTGGATCTAGCTTACTTCCACTATTCAAATTTTGTCCTGGAGGTGGTATGAAGCCAACGAGATCATGAGAAAATACTACGTTATTATGAAGCAGGCATGAGGTTGAATGAAATAAATATTCCAAAAGCTCACCAATGTGAACTATATTTTATTGTCTGAAAGTTTGTGAATAATCGGTTAACTAAGTAGTTTTCTACAGTGCTTTTTTCGTGATACAATTTGATGTAGGACACCCTTTGTGGGCCAAATTACAACTTACAAAGTTTTGCTTTTTCCTGTTTATATAGCTCGATGAGTAACCGGAATGTCTCCGGTTGTAGGTATAGTTGCGTGTTTCGGTTATAACCTTTTTTCGAGACAACATTATGCAGTAATATAAGCACCATCGGAAGCTGCAGACCTTAGCTAACTTTTCTTTAGAGTAACTATATTGTTTTACACAAACGGAAACATATTGTGGCTATCTATATGGAATCGGGAAAAAAATCTTATGAATTGCAACCGCTGGTATCAATTTTGTAGCTTGTTGGCTCCTCCACAAGCATCCCCATTTCTCGTCTCTCACGCCAGTAAGAACCTAACGCCCAATTTGTTCCTAATAAAAGTAGTAGGCAGGGTTTGCAGAAATCGCTCTCAATAGATAACGAACAACGATAAAAGAGAGGCAAACACTGTTCCGAATCATAACAAGCCATGATAACAAATTTATCAAACTTGTATACAAGTGCGAAAAAACAGAATCGGATAGGCAGCCCCCACAGAAAAATGGTGATTCTCGTTTTCGCACCTTTCGTGTTGAATACTGGATACTGCACAGCTGTGTAGAACAAGTTGAAATGCATCATCAGAGCCAGTGCTCTCCGGATTTGGAGCTTTCTAAAAGAAATTTATCATGGGCTATAGCATCCCGAATCAGTTCTCTATCATGACAGCTTGCGAAAAAAGTCTCTCGCGGTATGCTACATATCTAATGTGACCATACGTCCCGCATTTCGCGGGACAGTCCCGCATTTCGCGGGATAGTCCCGCATTTTTACTATTTGTCCCGCGCTGAAAAGCGTCCCGCGAAACGTCCCGCATTCAGCTTATTTCTAGATAATGTCCCGCGAAATACAGAAAAATAGAATACATTTTTGTCATTGCTTAGTATTTTAAAAGAAATTATTAGATTTTTAAAATTTATAATTTTGGCTAATACTAAGTTTTATAAGACAATGATATGGATCATAGAAATCAAGAATAAAATGTTCTGTGACTCAGACTACATTATTTCTATTGTTTGCTTTACCATGGGAATCTTGTGAGAAGATTTTGCCTCTATGTATTTCCTGCTGCGTAATTGCTTGTATTTCGACACGGGACATCTAAAATATCACTCCATTCAAATGCCATGCGGAGCAACATCTTGTGGAAAATCTACTCCAGTTAGAAGATGGCCTTTACTGTGTTGATATTGGATATCGAAAAAACTTGGGAAAAACTCAAATTCTTAGATCTCATCCAAAGTTCAAATCAAGTACGAGTCAAACACCACCCGACTCATGGCAGAGAGAATCGTTCATGATTCGACTTGTGGTTTGAATCATTGCTTGATTTCTACGTATCATTCTCCGTTGAATTAATCGAATTTACTTTCTTTGCTTAAAACATTGGAAAATAAATCCATAAGTAACATAAACTACGCTTCTATTGGGTTTTGGTTATTTTTGAAGTGAAATCCTTTTTAGCGATTAAGCGGAACGATGCGATTCTGCAAGCAAAACTCAAGCACGATGCTCTCCCTGCAGAATCGCAAGCGATCTGAAATGGGACGAAATTTTTAATTTTCTGAGCAGATATCTATTCAGTCTTACCTGTTTGGAAATAAATTAAAACAAAAACCGTGGACCATATTCCTGAAGGCGAAAACTTCAACCAGAATAGACTTTTAGAAACATATGATGTAATTAATTCATAATCACAGTATCTCCTTTTGTTAGGTATTTTAGAAAATTAGTTATATTCGGAAAATAATTTTCGAGATTCGAAATCATTGCTTCTATCGCTACAAAAATTTTTTTACAAAATTCTGTACACTAGACGATCAACAGCTGAAAGTCATTTAATTGCAACGCTTTTTAACTGCAATTCGATAGTTGCAACAGTTTTATAGTTATCGGCAAGGATGTTACCGATCATTTAGAAATTTGCGTTAGATCATTTAGTAGTTTGCCAATAACTCATTCCAGAAGCTGAATTTCAAAATGTGTTGTATGGTGGACTTCTAGCGCGAAGGTTTTTCTACAACTCTGTCAAATGGTTCGTTGTTTGAATTCCACTTGTAACGGAGTTATAGCTATAGTTTCAGTAACTTAGACTAAATGATAACAAAATTCCAATCATTTAGTTTAAGCTACTGCAACTAGCGCTATAACTCCGTTATTAGTTGAATTCTAACACAAACCACTAGGCAGAGTTGTAGAAAAACCTTCGCACTAGTAGTCCACCATACAACACATTTTGAAATTCAGCTTCTGGAATGAGTTATTGGCAAACTACTAAATGATCGAATGCAAATTACTAAAAGATCGATAACATCCTTGGTTATCGGATAGGGAACCGCTGAACTTTAAAATTGTACGAAACTCCATGGCAGCTACATTGAGCTGCAAAATCAACGTTTGAAGAATGCTTTGATTTCTAAAATGAGTAGCCGATTAGCAAACAGTTAGTAAACTAAGCCTGGTCTTGTCTTGTCTTAGCACATGAATACAGCACAGCCAGTATAAAACAGTTAGCAAACTAAGCATTGCTAACAAACAAAAATTAAAAGATTTGACTGAAGCGTATTACTAAAACGTATTAAACTATGAACTTTTTTTTGTCCCGCGTTCACACAAAATTTATCTGGTCACATTATACATATCGTATATGTATATGTACAGAGAAGATAAGTGAAAGACTTGTTCCTTTAGAATTCAATCCCTGGTAGTAGGACAGCGTTACGGTGTTGACCTAATCAATACCCTGCGTGGAAGGGCTGCCAACCAAAACAAAGATTCGAAGAATGACTGTTCAGTTTTTCGTAAGAGATACAAAAAGAGAAAACGAAATAAGACCAAAAGAAAGTTTAAAAAACTCAGGTAAATAGACCTGATAAAATAGATCACCGAGAGAGAGTCGGGTCTTCTTTTTTGTCAAACTACGAAGACAGTTGTAGTGCGCGGCGTTGTGGTTGAAAGCTATCCAAAGTGTTTGAACTAAATCAAATAAGATAAAAATCGCATGCATATGAAGCGAGCACTAAACAGGAAAATAGGTGTAAATAGTTTCTATGAGAGACTTAAAAGCTAAAAGTCTTCTTCTTATTATTGGCATTACATCCCCACACTGGGACAAAGCCGCCTCGCAGCTTAATGTTCATTGAGCACTTCCACAGTTATTAACTGCGAGGTTTCTACGCCAGGTTATCATTTTTGCATTCGTATATCATGAGGGCCAACACGATGATACTTTTATGCCCAAGGAAGTCGAGACAATTTCCAATCCGAAAATTACCTAGACTGGCACCGGGAATCGAACCCAGCCACCCTCAGCATGGTCTTGCTTTCTAGTCGCGCGTCTTACCGCACGGCTAAGTAGAGCCCCAAAAGCTAATAGAACGGTTAATTAAAATAGATAGTACGGACTACGGAGTAATTCTAAAGCTAACTGTATAGATTGTATCTTTTTTTAACAGTGAAAGAGATAACAGCATCTCATTATAAACCAGGGTGTTAATTTGTATAATACAAAAGGTGAATTATTTTCTGTAATTTGCTTAATTGACATGAGAGAGTGGTGTTCAGTGCGCTAGAGAGAATGACAACGTGGTGTGCTAATTGCTATGGGGCTGGGACAGGCCCGATTCTGCTTCCGGGCCTGTGGCCTCAGGTGTGATCCCGAAGAACATTCTATTCCGCAGTCCCGTCCAGTTCGCGATAAGCAGATAAGCCGGAACAAGTTGCCGTGGCTTGTGTCAGTTTGCAGGTGAAGCAAAGTGCATCAGTCAACGGAATCAAGCGCCGTCCAAGACGCCATCGCGCTTCCTGGAATGCGATTCCGCTGGCCGACCTACAAGTTAAGTAACCATCTCGCCAACCGGGTCGCCGGTCCAAATCTTTCGACCGACAACGACAACGACATCGCGTCAATTGGGACACAGGCTTACATATCCGAACGAAAAAGCAATCGGTGAATACGTTCTTCGTGTATCCAGCTGTAGACCGTTTGGCCGTCTGTACCATCAGCCGGGTACCATCAGCCGCCGGTGCTCATCCCGACGCATACTCCTCAGCCATCTACGTGCTTCCGAGACGGTCCGAAGTATTCCGGCTCACGAAATCCCCGCATACCGCTGGGGGTTATCCATCGCCATCGCCCCAATGCTAGCCATTGAGACCATCGTTGCAAGACAACACCCGTAAATGCTCAAGGGACGAATAAAATCATAATGTTAAGATAAAATAGTGAGTCTGGCCATTAATTAGTAGCCCTTCCTCATTGTATATGCATGGTTTTGTTCCGTTCCGTACCTAAATGTGATATTCCGGTCTTGGTTGTTAAATTTGGTAAGACTTCTTTGACTCGATTTTGGTCCACCTTGGTCAACGCACCCATAACTCTTTCTGAGCAGCCGAGAGACTTACAGAACTGATGCAAAAAGATCGTTTGTTTTATATAGCGTACACACGCTCAAACACGTTGGACCAACATTGACTCCGCCCCCAAGAAAATGCTTCGGTTGCTGCTTTGTTTGACCGTGTGTGAAGTTGTTCGAACAACCATTTGACAGTTGGCGGCTCGGTTGGAAAAAATCAAAGCGGTTTGATTTTGGTTTGACCTGTCGGAGTCAAAGTTCGCCGAACATGTTTGAGCGTTTGTAGTGAAGTCGCACAAACCCCCACACTGGCATTTTGGCATCCTAAAGTTAAATTTTTTATTTGTTTTCTGTACTAAGCATCAAGATTATAGATAGTGGAATATATAGATGAGCGAAGATAAATCCTCTGTCTCCGAGAGTAAAATTTTACCGGGTTTTCAAACATCTGAGCGTTCGGTAATGAGCCCGGTAATTTTTTGAATTACCGAATGCTCAGTAAACAAAAATGAATATGAACTGTCAAAAAGTGCAACCGAAAATGTAAATAAAATAGCAGGCCGTCGGTAAAAGTTTAACAATATTATCGGTCACTTGTCATAAGACGAGTTAGTACAATCCCATTGAATTCCACCACTTAATTGTATCTTGACAGATACGTATTTCGACCTCAAATGTAAGGCCGTCTTCAGTGTCTCGTACTTGACTCGACTTCGAGTCAAGTACGAGACACTGAAGACGGCCTTACATTTGAGGTCGAAATACGTATCTGTCAAGATACAATTAAGTGGTGGAATTCAATGGGATTGTACTAACTCGTCTTATGACAAGTGAAGACATTCCACTAAAAAGCTCAAAATAATTTTCTTATCAATATTATCGGTAAAACTTTATTTGTTTTACAGATCGATCGGTAAACAGATATTTTTTATTATTTCGAAATTAAAATAGAAAAAAAGAATTGAAAAAGAATAGAATAAGTATTCTGAGCAATTACATTTTTTAATATGATCATCTTAGCGGAAAGTAGGATATTATAAGATAACCATTTCTTCTTCCTCTTACTTCCATTTCCATTACAACTGAGGTGGAAATATTTATGTATGCTGAAGATTTGTATTGGTATCACTATATGCTTCTCCATCTTCATATCTTCTCCATCTTCTCCATCAATTTCATAAATGATTAAACTTTAAATCAAATGAGAAAAACTTTTTTTAATTCACGCAAAACCACGCTGTAAAGTTGCGACACATAGAATAATGAAAGTCGATCTATAGGTTTGCCATCAAATTGACATTGCTGGTTAGCAATTGTGCTCGGTAATTTCAAAGACATGTGTGATGGGCTGTTTGGTAAAATTATTATTTCTACGATAATTTTCAGTATTTTTTTACCGTACAGCCGACCAAAAAAAAATGCCGAAAAAAATCAATTATTTTGTTTGCGGTCTTCGGTACTTTTATTTTGTAATTAACTGAGTCACCGGTAAAAACATCAATTTTGACAGTTGGTTTACTGGTATCCCAGTAAAACCATAATTTACTGAACAAAAATTGTAAAAATAATTACCGAACAGCGGAACTCTGGCTGAGTGTGTACACACCAGTCAAGCAGTTTGACGAACATTGACTTGAAAAGGCCATTTTGTCAAAACAAAAACTCCTTTTGGCTGGGAGGGCTTTTTGGTTGAAAATGTCTTTCAGCTGAACTAGTCCTAGGTCATTTGGATGAAATGGTTGATTGGCAAAGGGAATTTTCGGCTATATGACCCATTCGACCATTCGACAATAGCCCTATCATTCAATCGACCATTTCGGCTTAACGGCATTTTTGACCACATGACCGATTTTTGACCATCTCAACCAAACAACCTGTTAAGCAAACGGCTTTTTCGACCAAATCGCCAGATCGGCCACAAGTCGCTTTTCGCCAAACTACATTTTCGGCCAAACCTTTTTCGTCCTAAGAACCGTTTCGGTCAAAAGTTCTATTCGGTCCAATGGAATTGAACTAGATGACTTTTGGACGTTAGACAAAATTGTTCAAAAAGGGTAAGGGTCGTCTTACTGAAAGTCATACGGCGCAAATCAATTTGGCCAAATACTATTCTATTTGACCTTCCCCTTTTCGAACAGTTTTGAAAAAGTCGCTTTTATCCTCACCCTAATGTATATCAGAATAGCCAAACTCGTGACCGTGAGTAAGTAGTTGAAATGCTGCTGGTCCACAAAGGCGTCTATTGGCGACAGGACGCAGGATGCCCGGTCGTGTATTTTTTCCGTGCTTCGAAACTGTCCTGACGACAAAAAGACGCATTTTATGAATAATGTTAGGCGTAAATTTACCCAATGGCACCTGAAGTAACGGCAGACGACGCGTCGGTGACGGGTTTTCTCTTGGTTGCCACATACTCTTAGTTTTGCTTCTTTGAGCATGGTGTCAACGGATTTTGTTTTCTGTGTACTTATTGTATGTTAAAATGGTATTACGACCACATGGTATGATTATTCTACAAAACTTCCCCGAGAACCGTATTTGAACTCTTCAACTGGCAATGCTGCTGGGCAGTGTTGTCCTACACTCGGTGCAAAAAATACTGCTCTTTGCTTTTACTCCATCTAAACGATTTTATAGCATTAACTAAGTAAGTTCAACTAATAGAGGGATATTTAAATTTACTAAATGTCATTTCGAACTGTCAAAAAAAATTCACGCCAGAGCCACAGGAGCGCGCGCACTGAAAATACGCTGGAGTGTTTCCACTGAAGTGTATTTTCAGCGCGCGCGCTCCTTTGGCTCTGGCGTGCATTTTTTTTGACAGTTTGGCATGACGTTTAGGAAATTCAAATATCCCTCTATTAGTTGAACTTACTTATCTAAGACTATAAAACCGCTTAGATGGAGTTGTAACATCAAAGAGCAGATTTTTTTGCACTGAGTGTAGGACAACACTGCTGCTGGGTATATATTTGTAGTCAAAATCAAATTTCTGGCTCGAAGCTTATGAAGCTTTCGATGAGGATTATGTGTTTTTTCATTCTCCTCCTAGTTTCAAACTAATTTGTCTATTTACTGATGATGCTCCCTTTGCGAAACCAGATTCTCATAAAGTGTGAAATTTTACTTAAAGTTTTTAGTGACCTTTGCGTTTATCAGATATTTATAAACAAACTCACATTTGCCCATGGCATATAAAAACTAAGAGCCAATGTGCTCGATCATCGTTAACCTTCCGGGTGCTTCCGGTATTCGCACCGTTGTAAAAAGTACAACACCTTCAAAAACAGCATCCTTATCGTTCACAATAGCGGTGAGACTGCGTGAGTGGTCCAGGATTATGCGAGTCCCAGAAAGTTATATAGATATCGTCACTGTCCTTAGAAAATCATACTTTCCCATTGATCATTCCAGTTTAAATATATAAGGTAGTTATCGAATATATCTTTCGAGCAATGACATAAATCTAAAAATAATCCAAAATCTACTCTAATTACCAATTTCTCTCCAAATTGAGTTGCCCCTGGCTTAGGAGAATTATTTCGGCAACCCATAAATTGCCCCGAACGTTTGAATCGTGTTTAGTATTTACCTGCCCTAAATCCTGTACGGAACCAGTGCCGGACAGAGCTCAAGTGCCAAAATGCTAACAATAAGACAGTTTCTCTTTATCCGAATGAAAGCAACCAAGCCTATACCATTATTCTGTATGGGCCATCTCAATGGGCCGTATTCATGTGCGAACAAGCATAACCACAAAACATGTGATGTTATTACGGCTGGAATCCAATTTATCTTCTCTTCATGCCGGCCATACCGGAATATGTGAATTCATTTCCAGACCGGTTTGTGAATCGCTCCTCGGTGGATGGGGGCGCCGGTGGTGGTGATCTCGCCGGTGATGATGATACAAGCAAAGCTCATCACGACGAACGTTTGGCCCTTGGAGGCATCAGGTTCCAGTGTCTGTGCGTGTGTGTGAATTTATGCGAGCCTTAATCGGGTATGAGATGATGATAAATTATTCATTAAGTAGACCTGATTCCTGGCCCGGTCTGGTCAGTCCTCAACGTACGTCAGTTTTGTTTATTTGTTCAGCCTTGAAGACGGAAGCCTTAAGACATACTCTCGACCCCGTTGCATCGGGCGGAAGGACTGCTTCCTTTCCGGACGCATTTTCAACTAGTGTCGGCGTCGTTTGCCCATCCAGCATCGATAAAATGTTGAAATTTATTTTCCTGTTCCATCAAATTAGTTTTCCGGTGATATCCGGTTCGTAGCCTATGCCGCAGTGTACACAAATGTTCGTAGCTGCTGAGCCGGAACAAACACAGATGCTGGTACCAATTCAAAACAAGTTTATCGATCGTTCTCAAAATTACCTTCGGTATAGATATGGGTAAAATATGGTGAAAAGTGGCTCGAGATTTAAGGGTACAAAACTTACGACACCCTCAGAAATAAATATGATTCATTGGAAACTAGTAAAGTAAATTTATAATGTGGGAGACAGGATTATCACAGTTCGAGAGGAAGAAGAATCTGAAGAACAATACGAGTAAAAGTTTTTTGTTTCTAATGTCCACTTGATGTTGAGATTAGCTTTCTGAATTGTGCATGGGTTTGGGTTTGGATCATGGGTTTTTAGAGTCATTATAATTATTCATTCAGACTATGATCGCAGTTGAGTGAAATGATCTCGAATTGATTCCAAATCTTTCCCTCACCATGTGAAGTCGTGTGCGATCAGATCATGACTACTCAATTAAATTCTGTCATTCTATCCGCTAGACCCTAAAATACGTCAATAATCATGAAGGCCTACATGTGGTAACAAACGCCATGCCATCGACACATCCATGTTTTATTGAATCCCAAAAAGATGTCCAAGGGAACCTACGATCAGCTGAGAATGCTCGAAACACGTCGAGAGTTTGAAGTATCTACACCAATAATTTCTAGGAGTATTGGAGCTCATTCTGGTCCATGTATTGGCATCCGCCTTGGACAAGGAACACATGGTTAAACACGGTGACCTTCATATGTATTATCGAATGATGAAGTATCTCAAAGAGGAGTGCTTTACCATGGAAAGATGTGATGGTCTATCCATGAAACAGGGGCCCCTCATAACCGAGATCAATCATCTCTGGAACTAGGACAAGCCAAAAGTCTTTGGCAGCAGTAACGAAGGAATCGGAGTCAAATTGTGATTTCTGTGGGAAAGGGCACCTAAGCTTTACTGTCCGGAGCAAGGATTATCCGTATAACAACGTCTTGCAAAAGTCAGGGAATGCAATGTGTGCTTAATAACCTGAAGCGAGAACATCGTGGTAGCAACTGCTCGTCAAATAAAACTTGCAATTGCTGTAAGCGCCGCCACCATAGTCTGCTACACGCCGAGGACAAAGTCGAAACCAATGAAGAATCTTAATCGAATACAGCGAGCCAACAGATCCTAAAGAAGGGAGATCAGTAGTTGAGTCTGATGACATCTGCCAGCTGTCGCAGCGAGAATGTACCCTGTGCTTCATGTGCTTCTAACAGCTGTGGTGGACGTTATTGATAAAAACAAAAAAAAACCCACCCGTGTCGAATTTTATTAGAAGGCAGCTCCCAAGTCAATCTTATTTCTAATCGTATGGTCCAGGTTTGGGCTCCTGGCTCGTGAGTTGCAGAATGCCGACGTGAATGTGGCAGCCATCCAGGAAATACGGTGGCCCAGAACTGCAGAACGTGAATTCCGGGCGGTGAATCCCATAGCGAACACTTCATTCAAGTTCCACATCTACTATAGCGGCGGTGACAGATCAGAACGAGGAGTTGGCTTCATGATGATCGGGAAGCAGATGAAGCGTGTTATCCGGTGGAAGCCGATAAGCGACCGCATTTGCGTGTTGAGAATGAAGGGCAAATTCTTCAACTATAGTTTGATCAGCATCTATGCCCCAACGAACGATAAGCCTGATAACGTGAAGGATGAGTTCTATGAGAGCCTTGATATGGCCTACGGAGAGTGCCCAACACACGATGTAAAGATTGACAAAAAATTCAAAAATCAAAAAATTGATTTTGCTCCACAGTGCTCATCTGGTTCTTTATCATGTTCTGGGTGTCCTCTGAAAGTTTGAGCTCATTTGGATTTAAACTGATTTAGCACAAGCCGTTTCAAGTTTGCATGCAAATTAGTATGGGGATTTTTTTTATACTTTTAATGACGCTTCCCCATTAAGCGCAGGTTAAAAGAAAACCTACATAGCTAGAAGGAATGATAAAGAATCAGATGAGCGCTGTGGAGCAAAATCAATTTTTTGAATCACCCTAATGCTGGTCGACGGACGACATTTCTCTTATCTTATAGATGGAAGGTCCTTCAGAGGTCCGAACATCGACTCGGATCATTACCTTGTAGTTGCAAAAATTCGGGCGCGACTCTCCAGCGTCACGAATTCACGAAACAACAGGTGCGTTTCAATATCCAACAGTACCACCAGCTCGTCCATCTGAACAGTACCACCAGAAGCTGGACGAGCGGATAGGAGATGCCACCGGATCTGCCGACGTCAACAGATTGTGGGAAAATATCCACGAAGCTGTGACTACAACAGCGCAGAAAGTGTTAGTCACTGCACAGCGACGCCAACGAAATGATTGGTTTGATGAGGAGTGCCAGAAAGTGACGGACGAGAAAAATTTTTCTAGAAGTCGAATGCTAGTGACTCATACCCGTTCCAACAGAGAACAGTACATTGTAGCAAGGGCAGAAGAGAAACGAGGATGAGAAGGATGAAGAACTGCCTGCCGGCTGGTTGGATGGTCTCATATGCTCAATCTATAAGAAAGGGCACAGACTAGAGTGTGCCAATTACAGAGGGATCACCCTTCTGAACTCGGCGTACAAATTCCTGTCGCGTATCCTGTTTAACAGACTGAGAACGTTTGAGGAGTCCTTCGTCGGCGAATACCAGGCAGGTTTTCGTGAGGGCCGATCTACGACGGATCAGATATTTAGCCTGCGGATGATCCTTGATAAATTCCGGGAATACAACTTGCAGACTCACCATCTGTTCATCGATTTCAAAGAAGCGTACGATTCAGTGAAAAGAAATGAGCTGTGGCAGATAATGTCCTAACATGGTTTTCCGGCGAAACTGATTAGACTAAAACGTGCAACGCTGGACGGCTCGAAATCAAGTATTCGGATGGCAGACGAAGTGTCAACCTCGTTTGTGACCTTAGACGGATTGAAACAGGGTGTTGCACTTTCGAATTTATTGTTCGACTTTTCCCCCGAAGGTGCTATTAAGAGATCTGACGTGAAGAAGAACGGCACGGTCGTATATGCTCCTGGGCTTTGCGGAAGACATCAACCTCATTGGAATCGATCGCAGAACAGTAGTGGAGGCTTTTGTCCCACTGAAATGGGACATATTGCTGCTGCGAATAGGGCCTTTTACGGATTACGTAACCAGCTTATGTCCCGCAACATTCAGACGGAAACGAAATTTGCTCTATACAAAACTCTGATTCTACCAGTGGCTCTTTATGGACGTGAAGCATGGACGTTAAAGAGGCGGACCGGAGAGCTTTCGAAGTTTTCGAGCGAAAAGTGCTGCGTACAATACTCGGGGTGAAACTAGAAAATGTTGTGTGGGGCAGACGCATGAATCATGAGCTGTATCTAGTATACAAAGAAAAAAATATTGTGAATCGTATAAAATACGGCAGACTTCAGTGGGCTGGTCACTTAGTGCGAATGTCAGAAAAAAGAATAGCGAAAACAATATTCAAAGAGAAACAGATAAGGGCTGGTGACTTCGTGGAAGGCCACGAACACGCTGGCTGCCCGCGGTGGAATCCGACCTGGGGACCATGAATGTTCGGGGAAACTGGAGGAACATCGACGACGATTATGGAGCTCTACAATACGCCAGGCATAGGTGTATGAACGCTGTAGCCAACCAGGTATCAGGTAGGTAATCCAGGTTTTAGGAATGAAGAAGTATCCATCTAACATCGTCGTAGCAGGGATTAATGACACTAACACCAATATATAGATATGCAAAGGCGTGTGATCGGGTGGTGGCCGATCAACGAGAGAATGTGCAGGTTGAGGATCAAAGGCCGGTTCTTCAACTTCAAAATCATCTTAGGAGATTTGAATGCTCAGGTTGGCCAAGTGGAGGAGTTTAGACCGACTGTTGACACCGTGGTATATCTCAGTGTAGCAAACTATTACGGTAAGAGGAGCTCAGTTTGCATACCTCATTGGTATTGCTGTATTTGGTCTATTCCACCTACTGATGCCTAGATGAAGAGGAAAAAAGCGGATATTCGTAGCAAAACAAATAGGCGTCTCGGAGGCGAGCCAGCCTGGGGCTGCAAGTCTCCTTAATAAAGCTAAAAAAAAAAAAAAAAAAAAAAAAAAAAACAAATAGGCGGCACTAAAAGTAGTGCAAAGTAAGAATTGTACTTACATATAGATTTTGTTACGGCAAGATTAGCAGGTCGTTTAGTGCAAATATTAGGGTTAGAAACCAATCATTGTAAGTTAATTGAAGTGATGAATTCTAATAAAACCATATTATAGTTTAAGCTGCTACAATAGGAAAACGGCTGCTTTAAAAATTGGTTATCCCGAACAAACTTAAAAATGATTGAAAGGAGTTACCCTTCCAACGACATGATCGATCCAGCTGCCAAACGATGTGCTGCTTGTGACGAACATTCTATCATAAACGAAAGGATGGTTCAGTGCGTAAGTTGTCAGCAGTGGTTCCACACGCGCTGCATCGAAGTACCATCCGGGGCTATCATGAGAAAATGGTTCTGTAGTGAAGCGATATGTCATCAAGGAAAAATGAATGAAAATCTTGTAAAAACGACCGGGGACCATTCTGATCAATTCATCGTAAAATCCTACACGGAGTTAACCTTTGAAGAAAAGCTGAAAGTTATCGAAGAAAACCAAAAACGAATAGAAAGGGAGCTGGAAGCGGAAATTGTTCTGAAGAGAAAAGAGATGGAGATAAATCAGGCAATCCGAAGAAAACGGCTAGAGATGGAGAAACAAATGCGAGAAGATCAGGAAGAACACGAGAAGATAGTTTTGGAAGTACTTCTACTAGAGCGTAAGTTGCAACTGAAGCGTATGAAGCGCAGGCAGCAGTCATTTGAAGAATCTATGAAAAGAACGGAAAAAGAAATATCGTGCCTACTATGGGCTAGAAAGCGAAACAAATATGGAGAAAAGGATCGTAAAGGTGAAGGAACTAGTGAAAGTGACAACCATGAAGAATTTGAAAAAGTTCTATCGTTTGAAGAAAGAAAGATCGTAAAGAAACGAAAGGGGAAGAGTGATCAAAATCAACAAAGGCTGAGCCAGCTTCAGTTGCAGTGTATGCCAACTAAAACTCAATTGTCTGCAAGGAGTTGCCTCTGTAAAAAGCTACCGACATTCTCGGGAAAGTCAGAAGAATGGCCACTATTTTACGGTGCGTATCAAGCATCTAATAAAGCATGTGGATATACTGACGTGGAAAATCTTGTTCGGCTGCAAGAATGCCTGAAAAATCCGGCTCTCGAGATGGTTCGGGGACAGTTACTGTTTCCGAAGTCGGTACCAAAAGTTATTGAGAAGCTGCGGATGCTGTACGGTCGACCGGAGCAAATTTTGCAGAGTCATTTACACAAAATTCGTCACTTGGAATCACCAAAGGCTGGTAGGCTCACCAGTTTCATTCCCTTCGGTACTATAATCGAACATTTAGAAGCAGCGGGTCTCAAACAACATTTAATGAACCCCCTTTTGGTTCATGAACTGGTACAGAAACTGCCAGACAATGATAAACGCAACTGGGTGAGATTTAAAACAGGTGTAAAGAAAGTAACACTTCGGACGTTTACGGATTTTGTTTCCGGAATAGTGTCAGAAGCATGTGAAGCAAATGTTAACTTGGGGTATAAAACTAAGAACGAGTCAACTGATGATGATCATTTAAAAATTAGAAATAGCGTTGTGGAGACTCTCCTGGACCACTGGAGAGTCACCGGACAGATCTCACCGAGAAAACATGTTTGCAAGTTCAAAGAGGGCTGCAACGTCGCAGAGTGCCGAGGAGCGCATAACACGCTCCTGCATCCAATGAATCACCTAATTGAAACAAGTGCACATATGCAAACAAGAAGAGATACGATGTTCCGAATGATTCCGGTTACATTGCATTATGGAAGACGTTCGATTACAGCACTAGCGTTTCTGGATGAAGGCTCGTCGGTAACTCTTCTTGAACGCAACTTGGCAGATCGATTGGGAGTAAAAGGTGTGAATGAAAACCTCACCATTCAGTGGACGGCTGATATTGAACGGATCGAGAGGCATTCAACGCGTTCGAATGTATGGGTGTCAGCTTTAGGAATGGATGAGAAGATACTGTTACCCACAATTCACACCGTCAACAAGCTGATGCTACCAGCGCAGTCTGTAGATGCTGAGGATCTGAGCCGACAATATGAACATTTTAGAGGATTACCCATTTCTTCATATGATGGACAACCTCAGATTCTTATTGGTTTGAATAACCTTCATTCATTCGCGCCGCTTGAAGCAAAGATCGGTGCAGTTATGGAACCGATTGCAGTGCGTTGTCGACTTGGGTGGACTGTATACGGACCATTACAAACTTCTAACGCAAAAATATCAAATGGATACATGAACATACATCAGAGCAGCATAAATGGAGAAAATAAATTCCGGAAACATATCAAACCAGTGGTTGACGACAGTTTTGAGATCAGCCAACTGAGTTTCTTCAAAAATCGGAATATCAGAAACATACGTACGATTAATTCGTATTGCGCTTGAACAAATATTTTCAATACGAAGAAATCCGCGCAGCAACAGGACATGATCTCTGAGTTTTCTAGATGATTTCTTGAACTAGCGGTGTTGTGGAGTAAAGCTAAATCCTAGAATTTCTAGGAAATACAGGATGTTACGGGCTGGGGTATGTTGACACCGTGGTATTTCTCAGTGTAGCAAACTATTACGGTAAGAGGAGCTCAGTTTGCATACCTCATTGGTATTGCTGTATTTGGTCTATTCCACCTACTGATGCCTAGATGAAGAGGAAAAAAGCGGATATTCGTAGCAAAACAAATAGGCGGCACTAAAAGTAGTGCAAAGTAAGAATTGTACTTACATATAGATTTTGTTTTAGTAGGGTTTTGGTCACCGTGAATTTTTATATCTTTGGGTTGTTGATTTTTTTCGGTGAAAAACGACACACACAATTCCCGTTTTTTAATAACGTTTCGGCTTATTCCATTCAGCCATCATCAGATCTGCGAAAATGTTTTATTAATTACTTTTGAATTTAAATACAATTTTCTTTTCACCCACTTACATTGAAAAAAACGTTCACATCCCACCAGTGTGGTCTAATAACTAACCCCCCTTTTTTACTCGATCTAACACTATCAGCTCCTATGTGTGTATTGCACCATGTGCGTCATCGTCGCTGCCGAGTGGACGTTCGCCTGTTCAACGATCGTATTTTGCACACTAGTGCGTTGTAGGCCGAGTCTATACCACCGCATTCTCGTTGCAGATTTACCGTCACGTCATTGCCCATCAACTTTATGTGGAAAGCCTCCGCGATTAACCTGCTCTCCTGGTTTTCGATTTGTTCCAATATAGTTGTGTTGTTGAAATCAAAATTGTGTCCGTCTGTCAAATGATGTTGCGCAAGACCCGTCCTCGACTCCTTCTTTCTTATGCTGGAAACGAGAATCAACGAACATAGAACCAGCATAAGAAAGAAGGAGTCGAGGACGGGTCTTGCGCAACATCATTTGACAGACGGACACAATTTTGATTTCAACAACACAACTATATTGGAACAAATCGAAAACCAGGAGAGCAGGTTAATCGCGGAGGCTTTCCACATAAAGTTGATGGGCAATGACGTGACGGTAAATCTGCAACGAGAATGCGGTGGTATAGACTCGGCCTACAACGCACTAGTGTGCAAAATACGATCGTTGAACAGGCGAACGTCCACTCGGCAGCGACGATGACGCACATGGTGCAATACACACATAGGAGCTGATAGTGTTAGATCGAGTAAAAGAGGGTTTAGTTATTAGACCACACTGGTGGGATGTAAACGTTTTTTTCAATGTAAGTGGGTGAAAAAGAAAATTGTATTTAACTAAAAGTAATTAATAAAACATTTTCGCAGATCTGATGATGGCTGAATGGAGTAAGCCGAAACGTTATTAAAAAACGGGAATTGTGTGTGTCGTTTTTCACCGAAAAAAATCAACAACCCAAAGATATATAGATTTTGTTACGGCAAGATTAGCAGGTCGTTTAGTGCAAATATTAGGGTTAGAAACCAATCATTGTAAGTTAATTGAAGTGATGAATTCTAATAAAACCATATTATAGTTTAAGCTGCTACAATAGGAAAACGGCTGCTTTAAAAATTGGTTATCCCGAACACCGACTATTGGGAAGTTCCAGCCCCAGTCAACATTTTGGTACCTATATCTCTTGATATAGGTTATTATATAAGAACCAACTTAATCGTATATAGTGCACAGATTGGCTATATACGTACCAAAGTGGAGGCGATATAGGTACATACGAGTTTAATTATACGATTTTTCCCGACATCATGAGAACAGTACACCCAGGTTTTTTTTACGCGGTTGGAATTCATTAATTTCTCGGTTAACCTGAACTTTTACAGCTTTTCAAATACCCCCTGAATTTTCTTTGATTTTTTGTGAATTTTTTGGTGGGGTTAACTCATTGCTTCATTGACCCTGAAGGTCTTAAACGACCAAAACCAAACCGTGTAAAAAAAACCTGGGTGTATTACGATTATACATAAAAATATGAAAAATAAAAAAAATCTTACCAGCACCAAGCCTCGAAACATGCGATCTTTGGATTTGCAGGCGGATACTCTACCACTGCACTATACTGCATATCTTATACTGATTCGGATTTTTGTCCAACTTAAACTACACAATTTATATCTTTACAACTGCTTGAAACTTCAACAAGCCTTTTCGTTTGAAGTGGTTTCGATTGTATTACGATTCACATAGACATTCATTCGCACTCATATAGGATATTGCAAGGAGTATAAGTCATTACGAGTTTTTATTCACACAATTATGATTGATTTTCGCTACGGTAAACATTATCGTATACGATGCATTCAATACAACATCTTTTGACAATAATCTGACAAAGTTTAATATACAATGCGATTCAGATTTTTGATGGACGCAAATGCGACTTTATTTGCTGTTTGTTATACGATATGTGGTTTACTGGGGCACTTACCGGCTGACGAACGAAAACGGCCTACCACTAATTGATTTCGCCGCCTCCAAGAATATGGCCATTCGCAGCACCTACTTCCAACACAGCCTCCCGTATCGGTACACCTGGAGATCACCACTGCATACAGAATCACAAATCGACCACGTTCTAATTGATGGACGGCACTTCTCCGATATTATCGACGTTAGGATTATCGTGGCGCTAACATCGACTCTGACCACTATCTGGTGATGGTTAAACTGCGCCCAAAACTATCCGTCATCAACAATGTTCGGTACCAACGACCTAGAGCGACTGAAGCAGCCTGATGTCATCACTGCATACGCGCAGCATCTCGAGGCAGCGTTGCCGGAAGAGAGTGAGCTCGATGGGGCCCTCTTGAGGACTGCTGGAATACAGTCAAAGCAGCAATTACCGACGCAGCGGAGAACAACGTCGGATTTGTGGGACGAAGTCAACGGAACGATTGGTTTGACGAAGAGTGCAGACAGATTGTGGAGGAGAAGGACGCAGCGCAGGCGGTCGCGCTGCAGCAAGGTACCCGGCAGAACGTGGAACGTTATTGACGGAAGCGGAGACAGCAGACCCGCCTTTTTCAGGAGAAGAAATGTCGCCTGGAAGAAGCGGAGTGCGGGGAGATGGAACAGCTGTGCCGTTCTCAAGAAACACGAAAGTTCTACCAGAAGCTCAACGCATACCGCAAAGGCTTCGTGCCACGAGCCGAAATGTGCCAGGATAAGGATGGGAGCATCTTGACGAACGAACGTGTGGTGATCGAAAGGTGGAAGCAGCACTACGAGGAACATTTGAATGGCACTGAGAGTACAGGCAGTGAAAGTCAAGGCAGCGCCTACAAAGTGATATCCCAGATCATCTTCCGTCGTCTGTCGTCATTAGTGAGTGAGTTCGTGGGAAGTTATCAAGCCGGCTTCGTTGACGGTCGCTCGACAACGGACCAGATCTTTACTGTACGGCAAATTCTTCAAAAATGCCGTGAATACCAGGTCCCAACGCACCATCTGTTCGTTGATTTCATGTCGGCATTCGACAGTATACACCACGTAGAGCTATGGAAAGCACAGCTTTCCTAGGAAGCTTACCAGACTGATCAAAGCAACGGTGGATGGTGTGCAAAACTGTGTGAAGATTTCGGGCGAACACTCCAGTTCGTTCGAATCGCGCCGGGGACTAAGACAAGGTGATGGACTTTCGTGCCTGTTGTTCAGCATTGCGCTAGAAGGTGTCAGGCGGAGAGCCGGGTGTAGCAGTCGGGGTACGATTTTCAACAGATCCAGTCCAGTTTATTTGTTTCGCGGATGACATGGACATTGTCGGCCGAACATTTGCAAAGGTGGCAGAACTGTACAACCGCCTGATACGTGAAGCAACAAAAGTTGGATCGGTGGTGAAAGTATCGAAGACAAAGGGGGCAGAACAAGCGCGACAGGGCCCTCCTGGGAAGCAGTGTTACGATAGACGGGAATACCTTCCAGGTGATCGAGGAATTCGTCTACTATGCATCCTTGCTAACGGCTGATAAAAATGCTGGTCTTGAAATAATAAGAAAGAAACTGCGATCAAAAAAGATTCACCATCGCACCAAATGTGTCATGTACAAGACGCTTATAAGACAGGTAGTCCTCTACGGACATGAAACATGGACAATGCCCGAGGAGAACTTGCAAGCGCACGGAGTATTCGAGAGACGGGTGCATAAGACCATCTTTGGCGGTGTGCAAGAAGATGGCGTGTAGCCGCGAAGAATAAACCACGAGCTCGCCCGTACGATGGGCAGGGCATGTTGCAAGAATGTCGGATAGAAACCAAAGATGATGTTCGCTTCCGATCCGGCAGGTACGAGACGGCGTGGAGCGCAGCGAGCGAGGTGGGCAGACCAGGTGCAAAACGACTAGGCGAGCGTGGGGCGCATTCGAGGATGGAGTGATGCGGCCTCGACCCGTGTATTGTGGCGTCAAATTGTTGATTCAGTGTTATCTGTTTAGATCAGAGGCGCATCCACGTCCCGAGTCGTGGGTAGGACAAATAGGAAATGGCGATTTGGGCAACAGTTCTGGCAGTACTAGCATTAAACGATTCGCATGATTATTAGGTATTACAAGCCCAGACTATTGTAGGAGAGTCGTGATGAACTTATAATATCTAATAAAAAATCACGATAAAGAAAAAAAATGTTTTGGAGTAGCATCATTTCCATCCGTTACCACAGATATTGATTTTGGACTAATCACTATCTCTTAGATGGAAGCAACACACTCTCCAACAGTCGAGATCTTTCCTGACCACTGCCCTGTGAATGCTGGAGGGAAAATGATTATAATTATAATAAATTACTGGCTGGACACATACTTAAGAAAGGAGCAGAAAACTATGAATTCTGATATATGCCACGTAGTGTGGACTGTGGAACCTATAGCAGTAGAAATCGTTTTGGTAGAACGTGAAACACAGAACAAACATACAGAACATACAGACATACAGAACAGCAATCTTCTGCTTGTAGGCATAAGCAATAGCTACTAGACCACCAAACTTGTCTCCGATTTGAGCAACAGTTCTCGTGTTGAGAAATCAAAAATAATCAGCGCTTTTCAAGTAGTGCATATGGCCAGAATGCCCATAATTTGAAAAAAAAAATCCTTGATTTCTATGACATTGCTTTTCCCAGATTGTACAAGAATTTCCATGAGGCTTGACATACATCTTGGAATTCTTACCATTATCGAATATCTTTCCAAGTTTGGAGAAGTCACGGATCACAAAAATTCGAAAAAATATTCAATGATTTCATTCAATTTAAGCAACAACAAAAAATCAGAAATGTTTATGGATCTAGTATTTTAAAGCAAACAACCAAAAACATATTTTGGGAGCTCAGAATCCCTTACTGACTAGATTAAACCGGGATCTGAAGTGTTTCTGGTTCCCCAGATTTCAAAAAATCTTTCAAAATAATCCTGGCTCGTCTCTTGGCTAACTTTAAAGTTACCATTTGCTAACATTTACCAGCCAATGACTTCATATGCCCATACCATAATCATGGGTAGGACAATGCTTTGACTGTCCTACCCAGGAAAATTCATGCGTAGAACATGTCCTACTTGTCCCACCCACTCCCGGCGTCACTGGTTTGGATGTAAACTAAATAAATGAAATGAATCCTGAAGTAAATTGTAAAGTAATTCTCTTAAATTTCTTCTTTCAACTTTTGAAAGAACAACCGGTGGAATTATAAAAGTACTTTTAGATTATCCTTTGATTGAACTGAACTTGAGTTGCGTGCTCTTGCCTACGCAATGCAGTCGGGTCTGAGCTTGACGACCGACTGGCAAATAGCTTACTCAACCTCACTTGATCAGTACCGTTGCTGATGAAGAATGTGTATAGCCGCCAGACATTCTAAATACTCACGCTCCTCTAATGTGGACGTGTACAATACACATGTGGAAGTATTGGCTTGATAAATGGATTGCGCGTGATTTGACTATGCGTCCAATTTGGGAATCTCGAGCTCGTTCAGTAGCCGCTAGGTTGCGAAGGCCGACGGAGGTCCTTCGTAGCTTAGTTGGTTAAAGCACCAGTCTAGCGTACTGTAGGGTCATGGGTTCGAGTCCCATCGAAGGGAAAGTGGTTACCTCCAATACATTTTCCAAATCAATATCTTCCACATAACGTACATACTCACATATGAGTTTTCTTAACATTTTAAATTAACGTCCAAGTCGGGTGGTTTAATCCCCGGAAATAGGCAATTACCTTTGATTGAACTATCTTGCGAAGTTATTTCCGGAGGATTTTTAGAGAGAGTCACTGAGAGAGTTTTTGTAGGAAGTCTTGAGGGAATATTCAAAGGAATTCATATAGTAATCTAGGGGGATTTTCTGGAACTAAGTAGATCGGTGGGAAAGTTTTGAACTTATTTCTGAGGGAGATTTCGGGAGAGAGCCTGGAAGGTTTTCCGAAGGAATTACTGAATTCGTTCTATAAAGATGTTTTGAAGGAATCTTTCTAGGAATTTCCGAGGCATTGTTTTTCAGTGGATTTTTGGAGGAGTTTTAGAATGAAATTCCTGATGGAATTAACGGAACAGTTCCATAAGGAGATTTCGAAGGAGTTCCTGAGGGAGTTTCTGAAGAAAATTTTGGTGTAGTTTAGAAATTTCGCAAGAGACTCTAATAAGTATTTCTACGGAAATTCTATTTGGAATTTCTTGCACAAATCCTTTGGAAGTTCTTTCAAAAATGCGAAGAAAATGAGCCGGGGAGTCGGGGAACAATATGATCATATTAGGCTGGGGGAACCTTAACACTCATCCTCCCTTAATTATTTTTAAGGCCAGTTGCCCAGAATGGAGATATTTGGCGTTGGCTCTTAGGGTTACTCAGGACTAATGGATGAGTGAGACATTATTGTAATTCGACAGTGCGACTCGGGTCATATTAACCCGATATTAACGATGAACTCGTTCTCTTTTCCAACGAACTCGGCGTAATGATCGAAAGTGTTATAATTTGCCTGCAATTATTTCTTTTTCATAAACCAGTGAAAATTAATGATACAAAGCATAAACAAGCCGGCACAAAAAATAAATTTGGAATAAGCGATAAGGAACAGCAAATAGCCTACAAGCGTAAAGCAAGCAACATGACAACAAAATAAAGCAAAAGTCCTTTCTTAGAATGTGCATTTGAAAAAAGTTTCCTCCATATAGACATGATAGAATTGAAATACACTTCAGTTTCCCTTTGCCTTGAAAGTCAGAAAGATAAAAAAAAAACTACATAAATATTACGTTAGACATAAAAGAGACAAGTTCAAATATGCCACTAGGAGCGCTTCCCTTTGAGCCATCGTCTCTCCACTAGAATTAATAAAATACAATCATGCAAAGCTGGGAGATCTGCACTGCTTCTCCGGTTTTGCTGATGATGTGAAATGAATTCTAAGATCCCATGGACGAAAAAAGACTTGCAAAATAAAAAAAAATCTAGCGGACGACTTGAGTACAACTTTGGGTCGCACATCTCGTGGCGTAAAGCCGTGGAAAAGTGCAATGTTCAAAGTGAATACAAAGGGAAGCGAAAAACCCAAACAGAGACAACTAGCAGTGTTGGAGTTTGTCTCGTGTAGTCGTGTTGAAATTTACAATTTTCGTTTAGATTTTTTTATTTAAAGCTCATTAGATGAAAAGCAATCTCTTTTTTTTCTGTTCATTCATTTTGCTGTGGTATAATATGTAGTTAGTTAATTGAATTGTTTCATATTTCCGTCATTTTAAAGCGGTCAGAGCACCGTTTTTGAACTGAACATAAAGCCCTTCGGTGTACTCGATATATGAAAACGGCAGAAAATCCAAAGCATACCTAAGCTATAAATACTGCAGCAATCCAGCAGAGCACCCAAATGTAAATGCGGAAAAGCGGAAACCGAAGTAGGAGAAATTGCAGTTTATTTCTCGATGGCAAGGACGGCCAACAGACTGGCTGTGCACCAGCCCAGCCATGGCTAAGGAACCACCACTCCACCCGGGCGGATGCTGGACTGCTTTATGGCAGTTTTATGCTTGGCGGAATTGAATAAATATTTGTTGCGCGCGCCAACCGAACAGGCAAATGGTACCACAGCGAGCGGGACGAAGAAGAAGACGAAGGTACTCCTGGCTCCAGCCACTGCTTTCTACCGGGAAGCATTTGCTGGATGTAATCTCGTTTTGCTTGTTTATGACTCGAAAATGCAGATCCCAATCCGGAAAAGATCTCAAATGTGGGCGATTGAAATGGTTGACCATTATCGCCTTTCCAGTGCACGGGGGTATGAAGAAAGGCTTTCAGATCACTCCAGAAATAAATATTTGTTAGAAGATACAGACGGCTGAATGTCCGACCGACTTAGTGCGATGATTTTTTTTATTGAATTGATTAAATTAATCAAAACAAGAGTTACATTCAACAGTGAATTATTACTTATTTTCGATATTGAAATCGGTTATTGCATCAAAACCACTTAATGTGAATAACAAGAAATCTAATTTGAATGGTACCATTATCACTATGTTTATAATCTGTTGATTTTATTATTTAAATGAATGGAATACATAAAAAGGCAGCATCATCGTTCAGTGATTTAATCCTGGCTTTAAATTTGGTTTTGTTAGGATATTGTTGGAATATTTGTTTCAAGCTTCGAAATGGATCTAGATTGAACCGTGACAGAGATAATCATTTGAAAATAATGTGCTGTAAAATACAATGGAAATTAACATTTTTTTATGGTCCCACACTTTGGAATGGGGATTTTCATCTAAAAAAGTATTTAATACATCATCCAACATTCTTTTTCCGGTGATACTTGAGCCAGCATTTCCTCATGGTGGACGCTCGTTCCAAGTCCGTTTAAGTGCTTGGTGTGTCTGTCGATTGGAGCCTAACCTTCCTTTCCCACTACCGCAGGGTTAAGATCGACTGCAAGTCAGCCTTATGATATAGAAATGCAAAAAAGATGAGTTTACTAACTGCAATTAATAGTGCTTAAGCTTCCTAGTGATAATAGTAATATAATAGATAATAGTCGGACAATCGGAAAGAAAACAAAACGTGGTGGAATTAAATAGAAAGTACTAAACTCGTCTTAGACAGTTGACAAAATATACATTATCTGGGAGTTGACGACTGAAGTTTTGCTAGATTGATTTCTTTCGATAATAGCAATTTTAATAAGTAGCAAATACTTTGTTGTTTCGGTTAATTTATATAATTTATAACTACTAATTAAGGCTGCTCCACGCAGCGAAAAGTTTTACAATTGAATTAAAAGTAAATATAGTTGATTCTAATAATTAATTTAAGGGATTTGGGATTTGATTATTGATTTAACAATTCACGTAGATTGAAACAACAATATTGATTTAATTCTAATAATATTTATTGTTGTTTAAACCATGCTTGAATATCAATAAGCGTGTTTTTTTAATGTGTAAAAATCAGTCATGAGAGTTTTAACGGGGAAGGATCGTTTGGCCGAAACCCATTTGGCCGGATGCCACTAGGCCGAACAAACCATTATGCCGAAACCCATCTGGCCGAATGTCATTTGGCCGAAAAGGTCATCCGGCTTTATAGATCATTTGGCCGTTATGGTTATTTGGCCGAATAGGATATTTCCCAGTCAACACAAATTCGTATGTGATGCAACATAAGATGCTAAAGTGGAGGCGATATACGTACATATTGTATGGGGACAGTGGCGCCGGGAGTGGGTGGGACAAGTAGGACATGCCCTACGCATGAAAATACCTGGGTAGGACAGTCGAAGGGACAATGCTTCGATGATTATGGTAAGAAAATACCATATGGATGACTAAAAGATCTAATACTATCAATACTGTTTTAATTTCTAGATCTAAAAAATATCATTGAACGTTTCACAGTTAATCAGTGGTAAAACTGACAGTCGTGGAAGTTTCCGGGATTGGAAAGAAGAAATCTATTCCGAAAAACTTCTTAGAGTCTATGAAGAATTCTTTCCATTTTAAAAAGTTCGTAATGGTGTATTGAGATTTTCCAAGAAGTCTTCAAGTTTCTAATAGTTTCTGCTGTTCCATATATTTGTTGAACATTTTCTGGAAGTACGTAATTATTTCTGCTAGTTCAGGGAGGCTCAGAGAATTTCTGAAATTTTATAAGAATTGACAGACTGACAGGTGAAGTGATCAAAAGATGAATATCTAAACAAGAATATAGCTTGGCTTAACTTAGCTAAGACTGACTGTACTTTTCAATGGTTGCTTCTCCGTGACTGATCATAACTTGTGTAAATTGTGCTACGATCCAAGTGAATAAAGGTTGGTATTCACTACATACGGGGAAGGATGTTATCGATCATTTAGTAATTTTCGTTCGATCATTTAGTAGTTTGTCAATAACTCATTCCAGAAATAAAATTTTAAAATGAGTTGTATGGTGGACTTCTAGTGCGAAGGTTTTTCAACAACTCTGCCTAATGGTTTGGTGTTAGAATTCTTGTTATTCTTGTTATACTCAACGTATCCCCGGGCCGTGGCCAATCTACGTTGTATGACACTAGGCAATACGTTTACACTGCTGGCTTAAATTGTCAACGTGACGATTAATATATAGAACTCATGAAATCAATGTGAACTCGACTCGTGGAAAACTTATTTCAGGTTATCAGAGGCTTGTGATAGACCCTTTATCACAACGGATCTTTCCATCCACTGACTGGTAGGCTCGAGCGTCCCGTCCTCTGCTTCAGACCCATAAGGGGTCCGAAACAGTTCAGTTTCAGGATAGTAAACTTGTGAGAAAATAGAAGATAGAGGAGGAGAGTGTGCAGCGGCTTGTGAACCGCTTCCGGCTCTAGCGACTGCTATGGAACCTATTTATTAGATAATTGATTGTAAAGATAGAAACGGTTGTGTTTATGTTCATGATGGATGTTTAGACAGTGCGGGATCGCAACGATAAAGTTTGTTATAGCTTAGAAACTTTTCAGATGATTTATACTTATGGTAGAAGGGAAATAATTGAAATCCGTTTTCTGATGATTGTCGAAAAAGCTATGTAGATTGATATAATAGAGGTACGTGCAGTTTGGGATTAGCATAGAATAAATAATAAAAGCATAAAATAGAAAAGGAGGGAGCAGGAGGGGTAGGGGAACAAATACCTAACCATTTGACGTAGAAAGATTAAAATAATTAAACTGAATTGAAATTAATCAATTACATTTTACACTTTTGATCGAACTTGAGTTAAAAATGTGTTCCAAGCGTGCCCACCGAATTAAGTATATTACGAGTACTGATAACCTATGCTACTAAATAAAGCTCGTGATTAAAAAATGGAGGTTGGCTCATCAAAACATAATATTATTCTAGATATTCTCTTAAGTATGAAAACTGAATCCTAACTGTTTCGAAACTGATTTCACAATTTTGCCGCCCCGACCACAGCCGCCCATGCTACTCATATGTAATGTCCCTCCCATCGCCTTGACAGCCTCCAGAAGTATCTACCAAAATATTTCAGAACTAGAATGAATTACTAACATGTCCAGCCATTGCATAAAATGATTTGTTCAAGCAAAGGCGCCATAGATCCGGGAACGACATCGCCATAAACGACACGGGACAACCATGCTCCACACGACAATGCACCAAATCTGGGACCTCCTAAACTGTTCTATGCAACGCAGAGTTTTACCCTCTCTTGCGTTATGTGATGCCGAAAATAAGCTCCTAATCATTTGATGGCAAAAAAAAAAATAAAATAAAAACAATCAAACAAAATTAAAATATTCTAGCTAAATTTTACTATTTTGGTCGAGCATGGGTCAGCCGCCTGACACCCGCGTTGAAAAATATGTTCCATGCGTGCCCCCCACATAAAATAATAACGCGTGCTAATTACTAATGATACTAAAAGATTTAAATGGAATTAGGTATTGTTCCCGCTTATCATTTTAGCACCGCCAGGGGGAACTTGGCCAGTACCCACTGCTCTTTTCTTTCCCTTACCACAAACAATTACCATCATTTGTGATATTTCAACGGGATCTTATTGGGAAATCTGAAAAGGTAGACAATCAATGCAGTTAGATTGCCAGGTAATACGTGCACATCGTAGCACTGGTGATGCATCACAATCGTATATATACAGGAGTATATGCACTATATGATGACACTGACCGGAAGATTAGATAAGCATTTCCCCCCAACTCTGCCTAATGGTTCGGTGTTGGAATTCAACTAATAACGTAGTTACAGCGCTAGTTGCAGTAACTTAAACTAAATGATTGGAATTTTGTTATCATTTAGTCTAAGTTACTGAAACTATAGCTTTAACTCCGTTACTAGTGGAATTCAAACAACGAACCATTAGGCAAAGTTGTAGAAAAACCTTCACACTAGAAGTCCACCATACAACACATTTTAAAATTCAGCTTTTGGAATGAGTTATTGACAAACTACTAAATGATCTAACGCGAATTACTAAATGATCGATAACATCCTTGCATACGGGTCCAGTCAGTTGGGAAAGAAGAGAAATGTTAGTGTGGTTATTAATGATTGTAGTCCATGCGGATGTCTGGTAGTAAGCTTATGAGAGAGAAAAATGTTGAAAGCTTTTAAGGGTTTAATGGAATCTGCAGGAATCACAAATATACCCACGTTTGCATAAAATCTAAGAAGTTAGAAAGAAAACTGAAAAACTGTAAATAGTACTGTAAATAGAACTCCCTTAGAGATTTTTGGACGATCATAAGCTTCATTTATAGATCGTAGCTGTTTCCGAATATTTCTAAGGGTTCGAGTTCTTAGAAGTTAGTGATAATTGCTTGAGACCATCAAATATTTTATAAAATTTAAAGACTGTCTTAACAGGGAATTTATAATTTATCTGAGGATGCCCGAAAACATCTCTAGAAATGTATGGGGGATCTTCGCAAAGTCTCTAAAAGTATTCAATAGATTTGATGATCCAGTTTGTCCTACCCACGTCTCATAACGTGGCGGCGCCTCTGTATGGGGAAGTACCTATATGGCCTCTACTTTAGCATCTTGAGCAACATCATATACAATCTTGTGTTGACTGGGTTAGTCAAATAGGACATTTGGCCAAATATGACATTTGGTCGAATAGGACAATTGGCAGAATTGATCATTTAAAAAGTAAGAAAAAAAGGAGTTAGAAATGAGACATCTCACTACTTACTTTGCGCTTCTAACTTTTCTAACTGTAAAAAGTGAAAAGCGCGAAGTGAGACGTCTCATTACTCACTTTGCGCTTCTAATTTTTCACTGTAAAGACTGTCACTGTCTTCACTGTCATCAGTGTCAAAACTTCACTATCTCATTTCTCACTGCCTATTTCCCACTTCTCACTGTGAAAAGTGAGTAGTGCGAAGTTACAAGTGACACGTCTCACTACTCACTTCTCACTTCTCATTTTTCACGGGGAGGAGTGAGAAGGGAGGCGCCTATCTTCTCAATTCTCACTACTCACGTTTTACATTGAGCAGTGAGAAATGAGAAGTGAGTAGTGAAACGTCTCACTTCTCTCTCCTCGTTTCTCACTTCTCACTGTAAAACGGGAAACGTCTCACCACTAACTTCACGATTCTCACTGTTTGTTTTTCAATTGAAAATTTTTCAATTTTCAATTTTCGAGTGTTCATACGTCGAACGTTTTCCAATATGGAACCATATAGCGGGGACTATTTGTCCAATGAACTTACATTTGAGAATAGAAATCGGTACGTGCTGAATGTTTTTTCCATTCCGACCATAGACAGGAGTACTTGTCGTTAACCTAACCCTATCTCTAATTACATAGGTTAGCTACATTTTATTATTCCATTGCACTATTTTCGATGGATGCATTAAAGCAGCACTACGTTTGTGAAGGTTGCATTCTATGATGAGTTAGGTTAAGTTTCAATGTTCCTGAAGGGGCTTACTTTGGGCAAAATTATTCCCACTACCATCTCTCTCTTATGGGCCAGCTGGTAAGGGCGATGACAACTGCAGCGTCGGGTGGCAAGAGCGTGAGTTCAAATCCCGCTTGAAGAAAGTAAAAAAAAAAATCAGATGTGAAAACACAATAACGATATAATATGACAAAAAAACTATCGGCTGGTACCTGGTGCTGGGAATTTGGTTTCATCAGTACCCGCTAAGCTGCGGTGGACGACGGAGGTCCTTCGTAGCTTAGTAGGGAAAGCACCTGTCATGCGAACTGGGGTCGTGGGATCAAACCCCACCGAAGGGGCGGTTACTCTCCAATACCTTTTCCAAACTAAATCTATCACATGTTGTACATATGCATAATCAAGTTTCAGACATAGTAAAAAAACTATGTAAAAAAGAATTTGAAAAAAATGCTATTATAAAACCTTTTTTTTTGCTTTTAAAATTAAGCATTTATTCAGCATTTCAGATGCTGAATAAATACTACTTAGAAAAATTTCTACTTTATCGATAACGTAGGATTAAGCCATATATTGGGCCAAAACCTGCATTAAAATAGCATTATGGGCGACTATAGGACTTATTGACATTTGATGTTTTGCAGTAAAGGCGCATATAATGCCACTTAAATGCTTTATGTAATGCTTACATACTTACTTACTTTGTACTCATTTATTTATTGTTTTTAATCAGCGTGTAGCTCCATGGTAACGCAAAAATGTTTTCGGTTTTTCGTTCGTGTCAGAACGAATCGACAACATAGAGTTTGCTGAGTATTGTCGCGACGAACGGTCGAGCTTTGAAACCTGACGCAGCCGGTAGAGTTGTATTCATTTTTTTTTTCAAGTTGGTTGACCTCCCAGGCTACATCTGCTGGAATCGGTGTCATCGGAATCAGGTAAAAAAAAAAATGTACATTAAAAAGAGTTTTGAGAAAATGGAAGACAAAATAAAAAAAATGCTAGCGTCCCCGGTAGACTCCCTGACGGAAGGGCAGAGGAGTAGGCCTGGGTGGTAAAAAAAAGTTGGCACAAAACATAAAAGTGGCAAAGAAAGATTAAAAAAGCACAAGAAAAAGACAGATGAATGCTATAGCTTTCCCGGTAGACTCTCCGGCAGTATGGCAGAGGAGTAGGTTGGGTGCCAAAAAGTAGAAGGTTGTATCAGAGGCACGACCGCAAAATTAATGTAGAATCACGTATTAGTGTGCAGCGACTCAGAACAGTAAGTATAGGTTTCTTGCCTTTAATTATTTTTCGAATTTGTTAAAAATCATTTATCATTCAATCGCCAGATATGTTGGCAATTAACTTTGTATAACAAGTTTTCAACAGTGCCTAAAGAAATTCAATTTTTCAATAGTTGAGCGCCTTTATTCGATTGTTCTTAATAGTTGTGCAAAATCTTAAAGAAATTGTCGATCGATTGATACAAAAAACATCAAAATCGGTTGAAAGATTACCGAGTTATTAGCCCATACATCCTGACCACTTTTCGTGACGGTCTCAAATTTAATTCTGCAGAATGACGCTATGACCCTATGTTTTCCCGAAGGACGTATTCTACGTCAAAAAAAATGAAAAACACAGAAAAGGCACAATGAGAAAAATGAATCTAAAAGGCAAGAGAATTTGTAAAATGAAGAACCAAAAAGTTGGCGGAATGAAAACAACAAAAAAATGACAAAGATGAAAATAAAACAAAATTAGAATTTGGATCGGATTTAGATTGATTTTTGGATTGGATTTAAATTGAATTTTTGCGAACAAATTCAAATTGAATTTGGTTTGAATTTGGATTGGATTTAGATTTGACATGGATTGGATTTGAATTGGGTTCAGATTGATTTCGGATTGGATTTGGGTTAGATTTGGATTTGATTCGGTTGGTTTTGAATTGGATTTGTATTGGAGTTGCATTAAATTTGGACTGAATTTGAAACGGATTTGGATTGGATTGAGACTGGATTTTTGGATTCACATTGTTTCGAAATTGGATTTGAATTGGTTTTGGATTGAATTTAGATTGGATTTGAATTCGAATTGGATTTGGATTGAATTCGGATTGGATTTAAAATGGTTTCGGATTTGGATTAGATTCGGATTGGTATTTGAATTGGTTTTGGATTTAGATTGGATTTGGATTTATATTGGTTCTGAATAAGATTTGGATTAAATTTAGATTGAATTGGATTATGAGTGGATTGGAATGGATCTTGATTGGATTTGGATTGAAGTCGGATTGAATTTGGACTGAATTTGTATTCGATTCGGATTGGGTTTGATTGAATTTGGTTCAGAATAGGATTGAACTCGGATTGTCTTTGGGTTGAATTCCGATTTGTTTAGAACTGGATTTGGATTGGAGTGTCATTTATGTTGGACTGGGTTTGGAATAGATTTGGATTGAATTTGAATTAAATGTGGGTTGGATTTGGATTGTTTTTGGATTGGATTTGGATTTAGATTGGTTTTGGATTGGTTTAAGATTGATTTTGGATTGGATTTAGATCGATTTTTTTATTGGATTTGGATTGGACTCGGGTTGAATTTGGATTGGATTTAAATTGAATTTGGATTGGATATGAATTGTATTTTGAATGTATTTAGATTAGATTTGGGGGTTTGAATACAATTTGAATTAGTTTAGGATTATATTGAGTCGTTCGCATATTTTTCTTCATTGTTGAAAAGGGGGTAATTCAATATTGATTTAAAAGGAATCGAAAATGATATTTATTTTTTATGTTTATGGTATTTTATGTTTATTACACCTCCAGAGTAGACGAGGAAAGAATGTAGTGGATAAGATTGGAATGAGGAGTTATTACAAAATGCCTTTAAGATTATTACCTTGTAACGATTTGTACTCATTTATTGATTGTTTTAATCAGCGTGTAGGGCTAACTTGAGCTCCATGGTAACGCAAACATGTTTTCGGTTTTTCGTTCGTGTCAGAACGAATCGACAACAGAGTTCAGTTTGCTGAGTATTGTTGCGACGAACGGTCGAGCTTTGAAACCTCGTCCGGGTCACGACACCTGGGAAGGCATAAATTTTGGCTGTTACGCCCTTTTCAAATGTTGGTATAGTATTCTTGACTGATGCGCGGTCATACAAATGCTAACTTTGTTTTATATGTAAAGATGATCAAAATTGAAAAAAAATATGCAAATTTTGCGAAAAACCATTTTGTCGAAAAGATTGAGCATTGCTCATCAAAGTATTCCAGTTTCATTATAACGTTTTTTCTTGAAAATAGGAGAAGGAAACGAATATAAATTAATAAAAGTTGGACTGCCTATTGTTTAGTGATGTGCGGTCGTTCAAATTCCAACTTTGTTTTATATATAAGAAAAGAAGAAAAAGAAAAGAAAGAAAAGAAAAAGAAGAAGAAGATGCAAAACAAAGTTTAAATTGTACCAATATTCATTTTAATTTATTTTTATCCTTAAATCAAAGAAAATAAATAAATCCTAATTACAAGATATGTTTCAAAAAAATATATTAAGCTCTTTTAGTGGAATGTATTAAACCGTCTAAGACGAATTAAGTACTGTCCATTTAATTCCACCAGTTAATTTTCGTTATCTTTGCAGATACGTATTTCGACCACAACTGTGTGGTCGTCTTCATTGTCTTGTACTTGACTCGACTTAAGTCGAGTCGAGTCAAGTACAAGACACTGAAGACGACCACACAGTTGTGGTCGAAATACGTATCTGCAAAGATAACGAAAATTAACTGGTGGAATTAAATGGACAGTACTTAATTCGTCTTAGACGGTTTAATATATGTTTCGTTATTTCAGCTTGTTATTTTTTTTTGTTATTTATCTGCCAATGCGACACAACTTATGAGGGATTCTGTTCCAAATAACCATTGAATCAAATTCACTTTACTATAGTCTGGATAGCTCAATAATGCTTTTCTATCCGGGTAGAAACCAGTTGTTTTCATTTATTAGAAGACCTGTCGAACTTCGTATCGCCCAAAATAGTTAGTTAGCACAAACATTTCTTTTGTGTTCACAAATAAGGTTTTAACGTTTGCTCTAAGATTCGATTTCATTTGGCAAAGCAAACGTTAAAACTTTTTTTGTACATGCAATATTCTCGAGTTATGCAGAAATTACTGTTTTATTTGTATGGGAGACCCCCCCCCCCCTCTAGAGCGCGGAGTGGCTTCGAACCATCATAGAAACATTTATTGTCTTCGAATACCTTCTCATACCAAATTCGGAACCATTTGCTTGATTAGTTCTCCAGTTATGCAGAAATTTGTGTTTCATTTGTATGGGAGCACCCCTTTTCAGAGGGGGCGTGTCTTGAACTATCTTAAGAAGCTTCCCTGGGCTCAAAAACCCCTGTATACAAAATTTCACGTCGATCGGTTCAGTAGTTTTAGGCAGACAGAAATTCATTTTCATAAATAAAGATGGCTTGAAATTATAACTTTTCGTTATTTTTTTTTAAATCTCTCACGGCTTTCGTAAGTCTCTTCATAGTAATGCAAATATTCTGGCATGTGAACAATTATAAGTTTCCCTTTACAAATATTCCGTTTGCTGAGCGGCCACTTATGCACAAGAAAAGCAACACTGATAAATGTAGCGCATCTTCTGATGGCACTTTACATCTAAGATGTCTGTAATCAGAAACTAAATCAGATTTCCAAGAAAAAGATATTGCTTTTTGCATTGAAAATTTTCGTTTCGTCACAGAAATCATTGACACTTTGTCTTCAGTGACTGCTTCCGCGATAGAGCATTTGCACTATAATGTATTCAAGTTATATCGTGATTTATAAACATGTCTGTTTGTATCGCTATTTAATTCAATATTTTAATTTTTCACTAAATTATAAAGTAGGATGGAGATGAGAGAAAATGTAGCTTGAGCAACGCTACGTAGAGATTTTAGTGTACAAAAGCAGCGGATTTCCCAAACTAACATTATCGGGGTTTGAATCCAAAAAAGAATGAAAAAACCTCTCACTTATCATCTCTGTATACACTCTCGATAGGAAGCATACCGTAAGAGATGTTTGATGTGGAAGATATTGATTTGGAAAATGTATTGGAGGTAACCACTTTCCCTTCGATGGGACTCGAACCCATTACCCTACAGTACGCTAGACTGGTGCTTTAACCAACTAAGCTACGAAGGACCTCCGTCGGCCTTCGAAACCTAGCGGCTACTGAACGAGCTCGAGATTCCCAAATTGGACGCATAGTCAAATCACTCGCAATCCATTTCTCAAGCCAATACTTCCACATGTGCATTGTACACGTCCACATTAGAGGAGCGTGAGTATTTAGAACTCCTTGTTGTTTATGTTAATGGAAAAATAACTTAATGTTAAGGCGATTATACAATGGATCCCACATGTTATCCAATCCCATTTCTAAAAGCCCAAATCTGGCATAATAATATTCGTATAGTGCTGAAATTTAAGTCGATTATTCAGCATAAGTAAGAAAACGATACACAAATTGTTTCAGCCTGTTGCGTGTAACGGTTTTCCCAGTTTGTGCTCTTGAAAAATTACTAAAAAAGTACGTGGTTTCCAAGATGGCCGATTTCTGGCTTTGTTGTATAATCACCTAAGTTTCACCCATTTGAGCTTATAGAAGTCCAAGAGTAGTGCATAAATAATGTTCTATATACTTGAAACCTTAAATTAATCGTATTGTATAGATTTGTCGACAGTCGTTACTGATCTTTGTGCTACGGCACGCTGAAAAACATTAAATCAACATGACTTTGATAGGATGTCATTTGTAGGCATTAAACGAAAAAGGCAGTAAACGAAAAAAATCGAGGACATGTAACTAAGAACATATTAAAGAACATTCAAAATTTGAAAATGAGGTTTTGGCCAGCCATTTGTTTTGTTTGTCAACTGCTGGTAGTTGGTTTGTTCTAGGTACCGTCAACTGGGGGGAAGATGATCATTTTTAAGACGAAACATGCAATAACAATGTGTGTTTACATTTTTAATCGAAACAAATATTTTCAAAACATGTACTGCTATACGTTGCAATAATCAACAGCTTTAATTTTCTGAAATGCGTTCGCATTTATTAAATTAAATTAAATTATCACACATTTTTTGAGTAATCTGGTTTGGGGCTCTACCAAAATAATTATGACCTAGTAGTCAAAATACACTAGGTTATTTGTATGAATGTTGAATTTACTACGTAAAGAAGTCTACGAAGTCAATATTTGAAACGAAAATAGCGTCATTTATGACTATCTCTCTCTTTCTTCCACAAAATACATTTTCATGATTATAATCGAAAAACTCGGATTTCTACTTAGCGGTAACATTACTTGAACGGAGAATATTGTTGACTACCGTTTCATAAAAAATTTTGCACTTTTGACTGACACATCAAATGATCATCTTCACCTCAATGATCATCTTACCCCCAGTTGACGGTATTTCAACATTTTTATTTAGGTGAATTCGTTATGAGCTTTTTGTGTCAAAAATATAAATTACTTTGACCACGTGGTTCGGCTGCTGACTTCTGCTCTCCACATGAGGCATAGTGATATTTTGCCAATACCCTTCTCGCCTCCCATATGACCTGGTTCCTGTATATTAGACCTGTTCACCATTTTCAAAAGTATTCCAGATTCAAAGTGCCACCCCTCTATTTCAATGAGTATCTTAAATGGAGTCTCCTGACCAATTTTCAGCCAAATCCATGAAGATTTGGAGGTGCATCAAACGAGATTTGTGATTTTTTAGACTTTTTCGTAGAAATGTCGTCTTAATGCATCAATTTAACTCCACATAATAAAAGGATTAGTCGTTGATAGCTTCTTTAGACTATTATCTACCACTTTGTCATTGATACTAGGATGTTTAGATGGCTTATTCTATGACTTTTTATTAGATTTAGCTGAAAAAAATGCCTGAAAACCAGAAAAATAATTTTAGGTGCTTCTGGGGGTAGTATACATTTTCAATATGTGCCCAATTCAATTTTTCCTTTCATTTCCTTCGAGTGTTGCGGAAGTTTCGTCCATACATCACTTTATTTTGAAAAATAAACTTCGCCATGTAATAATGCAGTTTTCATGAAATACTCAACATTTGAATAGGGTAGTCAAGCAAGACCATTCCCCCCATGCTAAAACAAAGTTGACCATGATTTATGAGCAATGTCATCCAGTATTTTCGACCCACTGGTATGGATCTAGAGTGGGCTATGTGGTAGTGTCAGGGCCTGCAGATCAAGAGGTCCACGGTTCGAGGCGCCTAGCAGTTAAAAATATTTTATTTATCAAGCCATGTATCTAATTCCATTTTGTCGATAATCTGTCGCGGTCGGAAACATACTTTAAATTGAACGTGATAAAAAAATCTTATAAAGTTTAAAAAACATCTTGATTTACTAGTTATCCTCTCCTTAGTTATTGTACCACACTCATGGCACAAACAAAACCTGATCGATCCCTCCCATTAACAAACCATTACTCCACAATTGATGACTGCAATGATGGACATGAACTTATTATAATCTCAATCAGTGAAAGTTGTTTGAAATTAGTCAGTGGCATGAGTGATGCAATAACTAGGAGGAGGGTATAGAATCAATCACATTCAAATGTAGTTAACGACCCCAAAAGGTCATTGAAAACATGGCATTTCCATAAGACTTGACAAGAAGAAATCTTTATCTACTCGGCGCCTCGAACCGTGGACCTGTTGATCTGCAGGCCCTGACACTACCACATAGCCCACTCTAGATCCATACCAATGGGTCGAAAATACTGGATGACATTGCTCATAAATCATGGTCAACTTTGTTTTAGCATGAGGGGAATGGTCTTGCTTGACTACCCTATTCAAATGTTGAGTATTTCATGTGTAGCAAGTACGCCATATTTATTTATTTATTTATCTAATTGTTCAGTTTATCTCTGTAAATATATTTATTTGGTTATTTATTTAAATTATAAAACTTTGCATGTCCAGTTGCGTCTTTTGAAATAAATCTTTGTATTGGATCACCGCAAGAATAGTCTAGAAGAAGTACGCCATTGAGTTACCTACGCTAAAAATTGAGTCTTATGAGTTCCCTACAGTCAGCTACCAAAGAAACACATGGGGTTTAGTCAGCATATAGCGCATCATGACGCCAAAAGTAGCGCGTGGCTTGCGGCCAACGACCCGCAAGCCGGTCTTTTGAAGTTGCGTTGACCTTTGGCTTGTCCGGCATTCCACGCTTGGGACGATTCTTAGCGAGCAAGCTTACTGGCTAATTTGAATCGTCTGTGGGAATGAGATGCACGATTTTGGGGGATTTCGTGGATAAATTCTTTTGATGCTCGGGTTCTCAAATTTCAACTTCGTTGAATTTCGCGAACTCTGGAGACAATGTCTAAAATTCCGCGGTATCTGAGGAATTTTCCAACTCAGAATCGTTCACTTTGTTCCGTTCCGTGGAAGAGGCAAAAGCGGTCACTTTTGATCCGTGCCGTAGTGTGTTTTTTAAGGTGAAATGTGACATAGTTTCTTTGTAGGTTGTTAGCTAATATACGTTCTTTGTTTCCCTCTAGTAGAGCATAAGTTAGTAAAGCTCAGTATCGTCTATCTTGTGAGAAAATTGTGCAAGTGCAGATCCGTGTTAGAAGAGGTAAATCATTGAATTTGTAATATGTTAGATAGTGTCTCCAACTTCGTGCGTATGTGCTATTGTGTCTTGCAAATTAGGTCCGTGGCAGCATTGGTGAAGCCGACACACTACCCCTATTATTACGACCGTTTTGACCCCACGCAACGGCTACAAAGGTTCCCGGGGTACACTTGGCCGGAGAAGGTTGCGAACCGTCTATTGCGCACCTTTGGCAGGCGAAGCCAACCACCGCAAATCACCGTAATCAACCACCGAAAACACCATCACTTTTCCATCGTTTCATCGTCCTCCTACGGCATAGCAGCAAATCGCCGTTGTCGTCGTCATCGTCAAGCAAAGTACCGACGGCGCATCAACTTTTCGTTTGCGCGCCAGGAGGACCATCGGCGCTTGTACCGCGCCCATGCGTAAGCCCGCGCACCGGAGGAAGTGTGAGACCAGCAACATCGACGCAATTAGCCGTCCGTCGGTGTGAGTTCCGGCCCGGAGTAGTGCTTAAAGCAGCTCCGGCCCATCCGTAGGTCCTCCCCATCAAATGACTAGCTAGTACAGAGTGAGTAAAATGCATGCATAATTGTTTGTGTCGTCCATGGCCATGTGACTCAGTTAGAGGCACAACAATTTGTTTTCGTGAGTCGTCAGTAGCCCATTGAGGACGGCTCCGTGTGAAGCTCATCGCATGTGAGAAGGTGAGAGTGAGAGAGTACCGGAGAAGTTTGTCGGAGTAAGCAGATGCCGGAGATACCGCTGGCGAAGAGAAATAGCGAAGAAGAGGTGTAAAGAGAGTGTACGCACGTAGAGAGTAGAGATTAGGGAATTGCACGCACACTATAAAGCGAGTTAGAGGGAAACCAGAGGGAATGCTAGGCCTAGGCAAATGCAAGGAATAAAGAAAGTGCATTAAAATCCATGTAATCTTGATTGGGAGCTTCATGTATGGGAGGAATCAGAGCCGAAATAAAAATCTAAAGTTAAAGCGTTAGACTGGTTCAAATGACAATGCGTGCAGTTTGAATGTATTTAGTTGATGTCCTTTAAAGATTTTATGTCGCTTCGTGGTCGAGTTTAGTTCTTTGTTGTTGTTGTATTTACTGGGTAGTCACCCGATTTGACTTTGACCGGTTTCCAATCTTGGACGGGGTGAAACAGGAACTTTTGGGTTGGTCCGATGAGGAAAACCCCGCCTGAATGACTTTGTTTCCGGGCCGGAAATCGGAGGAATTTATTCAGGAAATCTCTTGGGATTAGTTGTGTCCGCTCGGAAACGAGAAGTACGACGGACGCATTTAGGTTAGCCAGTCAGCTTTCTCTTTAAGAAAAGTGACCCTTCCCCTAAGAAGGTCTCAAGCCGGGCAACGAAGACTTGTTGGGCGGTCTCCTTCCAGGAGTGGCGCATAAGCCGCCCAATTTTAAACCGGAAACGCAACTGGCCGACCCATTATATCTGGCGCCCAACAAAACAAGGCTTTTTCGGAATTTTTTGTAGCTGATTGTTTGTAAAATAACTTTTTATATTCAAGTTTGAATTTTTGTTGCATGAAAAAGCACATATTTATTTTGAAAGTGGAAAATTCATTGGAAGGGAACTCGAATTTCGGAAATTTAGGTTGAATATATGATATTTTTGTTTTCTGTATTCATATTTATATATTATTCACGTTTATTTCAATAAACTTACATATTTGTTACATTATTGTTAATTTATTATAAATTATTTACATTTTTGTTTCACAATTTATTTTTCTTGTTCTATATTATTTATTGCTGAGTGTTATTTATTATATTATTCTGTTTGAATTTGGAAAATCATTAAAAGGTAACTCAAAACGTATACTAGACTTAAGCCATAAAATTTACATCTTTGCGGTAGATCTTTGTTGAGTGTAATTTTTCTTCTGTTGTTAATTTGTTGGCACTATTTCAAAATGAATCAAGTTTTTCCCAGAGCCGAGGATCTGAACTCCGAGGAGATCGATTATGAGCTCGCGATTCGACAACAACCAGAAGAAATTTTTAAGCTTGATTTGTCTGGAAGGCAAAGAACATTGAGACGTTTATTTAAGGAAGATCAGAAAGATGGACGCAACTATCGTTCGCCTTATTCCATTAGCGAGGAAGCGGCACACGTTGAAGGTAGAATTGAAAATTTAACAAAAGCATTGGAAAAGAGAGTTGAAATTAAACTAGAATCTCGAGTGATCCACTACTGGTATCGGGTTAAACGGGCGGTAGCTAGGAACGACGAAGAGAAGAAGTTGCGAAGAGATTTGGTAAGAAGAATCGAGACTGTTATGCAGAACTTTCAGTTTGGTCCCTCGCTTTCACCACACAAACAACAAATAAATAAAATTATTCAGAGTAATGATGATGAAGCGAGTGGTCAAACTATGGGTGGAGCAGTAGGAGGACCAGGTGTATCAGAGGACTATTCTCATTTTCTCGATAATCCTCGCAAATCGATCGATTATTCTAAGGGTGCCATTCATAAAGAAACCGTGCAGACTAAGCAGGGGACAAGGCAGACACCGGATTCAGAGTTTGTGGTCTCGCGTCAAGAATGGGATGAAATGAAAGCCATGATGCAGTGTTTGATGAGTAAGTTTTCCGGGGATGGTCAGGTCAATCAGGTTACGCTTCCGAACGAGGAACACCGGAGGCAATCAGGAATATACGATAAACGACAAGAACTGCCGAGACAGAGAGAATCACGAAACAGCTATCGACAAAGGGAAATTCAGCCACACCAGGATTCTTTAAGCCTTAGTGAGGACGGACACCAATACAGAAGACATCAACCTCCAAGAGACAGCTCGCAATCAAGCGATGACGAGTGCTACAGGGACGACATCCCACAACTCCGAAGTTGGCCAAGGGTACATCATGGCGAGCAACGTCATCGGCCACCAGTAAACCACAACCGAGTCGAGAAGTGGAAGCTCCGATTTACGGGGGAACCTAGGGGCATGCCGATCGAAAACTTCCTGTACAAGGCGAAGAAGTTAGCCGAACGAGAAGGTGTGTCGAGAGACATTTTGCTTCGCGACATCCACATGCTTCTCGAAGGCGCAGCTTCCGACTGGTTCTTTACCTTCGTGGATGAACTGGTCACTTGGGACGTCTTCGAATCTAACATCGTCTACCGATTTGGAAATCCGAACAAGGATCAAGGGATCCGTTCAAGAATTCACGAACGCAAGCAGCAGAGAGGCGAATCTTTTATAGCGTTCGTAACGGAAATAGAGAAGCTTAATAAAATGCTGTCTCGTCCGTTGTCTACACGGAGGAAATTCGAAATAGTGTGGGACAATATGCGGCAGCATTATCGCTCCAAAATTTCGATTGTAGAGGTGAAGGACCTACAGCAGCTGACAAGACTGAACTACAGGATCGACGCAGCTGACCCGCAGTTGCAGTATCAAGCCAACGACAACCACGTCCGGCGGCCAATCAACCAGATTGATGCGGAAGAAAGCGACTATGACAGCGACCGTTCAGCACCGATTAACGCGATTAGGGGGCGCAACGATACAGGAGAGCGTCAGAGGCAAACCAACGGCCACGAGAGACGCGGCCAACAGCATAACGAACAAGAACGACAAGCAGGTAACCAAGCAACATCGCCGATGATGTGTTGGAATTGTCAAACTCATGGACACGGATGGAGGCAATGTAACAGACCGAAAGTGGTATTTTGCTACGGCTGCGGTAATTTAGGAAGGATAACTCGGAACTGTGAGCGTTGCTCCAGGAATCAAGTCCGAGGTACCGATCAGCGGGGAAACGAATAGAAGGATGTCGGTCTGGGAACGCGAACATCCAAACAACGAAAGAAGTTCCCAAAGTAGCTGCGACAAACCTACCATACGATCCATTACTAGAAGTGTACCATATTAAGATTCGCGTCGGCAAGTGTCCCCATATTAGAGTAAAGATTTTCGATACAGACTGGGAAGCGCTGTTGGACTCTGGAGCAGGGATAAGTGTCCTCAACTCAAGGGAAGTAGTCGACAGATACGGACTGAAACTTCAACCAGCGTCGATCAGAGTTTCCACCGCAGATGGTTCCAATTATAGGTGTCTGGGATATGTCAATATTCCATTCACGTTTAAAAACATGACCAAAGTGATTCCTACAATCGTTGTTCCGGAAATCTCGCGACAGCTGATACTCGGAGCAGATTTCTGGGAAGCTTTCGGCATACGACCGATGATCGACCTTGGAAATGGTCCGGAGAACCTCGAAATCACCGCTCCGGGCGATAATGAAGCCATTTGCTACACGATAGAACCATCAAACCAACTACCGATGATAGAACAGGAAGAAAGCGACGAGACCCTGGACATTCCTGTCTACGAAGGACCGACAGAAACAGCAGCCGATCCGGAGAATATAGAGACGGAGCATGCATTAACGGATAGACAACGAGCGCAGCTGATCGACGTAATAAAACAGTTCGAGCTAACGTCAGAAGGCAAACTCGGGAGGACACATCTCATCGAACACGAGATTGTTTTGAAGGATGGAGTGAAACCTCGAAACCCTCCAATGTACAAGTGTTCACCGTACATCCAAGAGGCAATAAATGCAGAGGTAGAACGCTTCAAACAGCTTGACGCCATCGAGGAGTGCTATAGCGAGTGGACGAATCCACTCGTTCCCGTTCGCAAGAAAAACGGAAAAGTGCGGGTGTGTTTGGATTCTAGAAAGATCAACAAACTGACAGTAAAAGACTCTTACCCAATGCGGAATATGCAGGACATATTCCGACGGTTGGGTAAAGCCAAATACTTCACAGTGATCGATCTAAAAGACGCCTACTTTCAGATCCCTCTGAAAGAAGGTAGTCGAAATTATACTGCATTCCGTACTGCGAAAGGGGTGTTCCGTTTTAAGGTTCTGCCGTTCGGAGTGATGAATGCACCGTTCACGATGTCACGGCTGATGGACAAAGCGCTTGGATTCGATCTCGAGCCGTTCGTTTTTGTCTACTTAGATGACATTGTCATCGCTTCCGAGACGTTCGAAGAACATCTTCGGCTATTACGAATAGTGGCAGAGAGACTAAACCGAGCAGGACTGACGATTTCTGTAGAGAAATCCCGTTTCTGTCGGAAACAGGTCATGTACCTTGGGTACCTTTTAAACAAGGACGGGCTGGCGGTAGATGTATCTCGAATCCAGCCAATATTGGACTATGCACGACCGCGTAATCAGGAAGACATTCGTCGTCTCATGGGTCTGGCTGGATTCTATCAGCGGTTCATCAAGGACTACAGCCGGATCACAGCCCCAATCACAGACCTGTTGACCAAGGAGAATAAGAAGGTAGTATGGACCAAAGAGGCAGAACACGGGTTCAATGAATTGAAATCGGTACTGACCTCAGCACCCATTTTAGGCAATCCTGATTTCACAAAGACGTTCACCATCGAATCAGATGCTTCCGATCGCGCAGTGGGAGCAGCTCTGGTCCAAGAGCAGGACGGAGAGACGCGGGTAATTAGCTATTTCAGCAAGAAGCTGAATCGGACGCAACGACGATACTCCGCAGTGGAAAAGAGTGCTTGGGAGTACTGTCCGCCATTCACCACTTCCGGCACTACGTCGAGGGAACCAAGTTCCGCGTCATTACGGATGCTCGCAGTCTGCTGTGGCTGTTTAACGTGGGAGCAGAGACGGAAACGCGAAGCTGTTGAGGTGGGCACTCCGGATACAGGCGTACGACTTCGACTTGCTGTATCGGAAAGGGAAGGCGAACATCACCGCCGATTGCCTGTCTCGAAGCAGTACAAATTGACGTCATCGCGGCCTCACAACCGGACGCTGAATATGAAGATTTGATGGAGGAGATTCGGAACAACCCGATAAAGCACAAAGACTACCGAATCGTAGATGGCGTGGTTTATCGGTTCGTAAAGGTAAAGATCGGATGAGTGACCCTAGGTTCGAGTGGAAGCAGCTCCCTACCGAAACGCAGAAGAAGGATGTCATTCAAAGGGAGCACGATAAGGCCCATTTCGGATACGAAAAGACGTTAGCCGCGATCAAGCAACGGTATTTCTGGCCAAAAATGAATGGGGAAATCAAGAAACATTGTAGAGAATGCTTAACTTGTCAGGTGAGCAAATCTGGCAATGTGAACGTAACGCCACCGATGGGAGCACAGAAGCCAGTGGAGTACCCGTGGCAGTTTGTAACCCTGGATTACGTTGGACCACTGCCACCCTCGGGAAAGAATAGGAGCACATGTCTCTTGGTGGCCACTGATGTCTTCAGTAAGTTTGTTCTGATTCAACCGTTCCGTGAAGCGAAGGCAAACTCGCTAGCTGAATTCGTGGAAAACATGGTGTTTCGACTCTTTGGTGTTCCGGAAATAATCCTTACCGACAACGGATCCCAATTTACCTCAAAGCGGTTCAAGGACCTACTGGAAGCCTACCACGTGAACCACTGGTTAACGCCGGCCTACCATCCTCAGGTAAACAATACGGAACGAGTGAACAGGGTCATCACTACGGCTATCCGTGCGACGCTGAAGAAGGACCACAAACACTGGGCAGACGATATCCAGTCAATCGCTAACGCTATTAGAACCACTGTACATGATTCGACGAAATACAGCCCCTATTTCGTTGTTTTTGGACGAAATCAGGTTTCCGATGGCAGGGAATACAGCAGAATTCGCGATAGTTATAAACCGATTGATGACAAGGATGAGGAGAATGCCGTTGCCGATAGGCGAAAGAAGCTGTTCGACGAAATTAAGACCAATCTGTCAGCAGCATATAAGAGGCACGCCAAAGCGTACAATTTGCGTTCGAATCCAAGCTGTCCTGCGTACAGGAAAGGAGAGAGGGTCCTGAAGCAAACTTTTGAGCTTTCAGATAAGGGAAAAGGGTTCTGCAAAAAGTTAGCTCCTAAATATGAACCTGCGGTGGTTAGGAAGGTTTTGGGTACAAACACGTATGAACTTGAGGACGATTCCGGTAAAAGAATCGGAGTTTACTTCGCCAATCGACTCAAGAAGTTGCATTCCCCTCCGTGTATTCCATAAGCGGAAATTTTGTCCAGCTATGTACCTCTTTTAGAGCGACAATTCACCGATGAACGAAAACACCTACGGGGTCATAACATCTACGGACAGATCGACGGACTCGTGTTTAGGAGGTTCTTGGACTGACTAGCACTGAGGGTACCGACTGAGCCTAAAACTACGACAATTTAAAAAGCTATGCAACTTTCTGAAAGTAACTACGAACAACTAAGCTTCGCGAAAATACCGTATCTCGGGCAGAAATTTCCTAAACAAACCACGATTTGAGACATTGAAGACGCGTATTCCCGATTTAAACTTTCTCACTCTCCAGTGAGCTGTAAATATGTAAATATTAGTTTGTTAGTTAGCCTATTTCCCTATCACTTAAATTAGATTAGTACTTAGCCTAAATTAATTAAATATTAAAACCACTCACGATATCCACTGGGATTCGTTCTGGTCGTTCACATCCTTCGGGTAACGACTGGATTTATTCTCCTGGTTACTTCGTAAAGGAGGAGCCAGCGTTGTAAATATCCTAAAAGTAAAAATTGTTATTCTTTGTTGTTTGATTACTTACGTTATTTATTATTTATGCTTAGTCTTTCGTAGTTCCGTTTTGTCGATTGAAGTAAATCCGTTTTTTTCTCAATTTTGTCCCTTCCTCATTCGTAATAGTCCGTATCGTCCTTTTAAGCATCCTTATAACGTAGTTTGTCCTTTGTTTGTTTAGATTATCGTCCATTAGTTCTTATTTGCTGCCTGTTTTGGTAGTTTGTGTTGGTCTTCCGTCCGACGCAGTAAGTAAATATTCCCGTACCGTTTATCCATCATTCCTTCGTCCATCAGGTTTTCGTTTTTGTTCTCGTCCATTCAACCTTGCAGGTTCATATTAGTTTGCCTTTTCTTCTATCTCCTTTCCTTCGTCCATGTTGTCCGACGCTATTTCACCGCAGATTTGTTTTTCCCGATTACCTGTAAATATAAAAACAAAACAACTTACACCAGATAGGTTTGGAACAACTAGAGGTTCACTCTCCTGAAGATTTCCATCGCTGGCCGCTCCATCGCAGATTTCCACCAACTTTTTGGGAAAAGCATGGCTTTCCCGTCCGCGAACTGTTTTGTTGCACTTTTTTGTCCACTTTCTGTTTTCGCAGTTCTCTTTTGATGTTGACATTATATGTTTGGTAGACCGGTCTTAAGAGAGAATGAGTGCGCGCGTGTCGGAGTTCAACTGGAGTTGGATTCTGATGCGCATGTGAGTGCGTGAGATGAGTGAATGATTGATATATTGCGTCTTGCGTGTTTTTCTTGGAGTACTTTATAGCCGGATATTTCTAGGCGTAGAAAGTACTCTTAAGCTAATTTGAGTTTCTATGTTATGGTGAGCGTATATTGCGGATGAAAGACTCCGTACATGCGAATCGTAAATAGAAACGGACCCTGTTTTGGCAAGAAAGTTGGTGTCTCGCGTTGCTCGCTACGTGCTGGGTGAGAGGCAACCATTCTGACTTGTTAGTTTTATTCACATGTATGTGAATGTTTCGTAAATGTTATTTTGTATATCGGCGTAGTCCTGGTGTAGAATAATGTTTCAGTATTTTATGTGAGCTTGCTCAGAGTTGTGCACGACTCTAGAGTTGAAGCCGTTTAAATGTTGTATTTTGAGAATTTATGTGTATGAATGAGGTCATCTATCATCATAGACTGTAAAACAAGTAACTTCCATAGACTCTGTTTTTGCTTTTCATAGACTTTCAAGTTATTTTTCGGCCACCACTTTCAAGCTATTTTTTTTTCAAATTTCTATAAGTGAGCGTAGCGGAGAGACAATGATTAGATTTTCGCTGGAGACCGGAGACTCACGTCGCTGATGGTCAGTGGCAGCCAGTACCGATAGGAACTTGTGCTGTAAATTGAGAAGGAGTCAACTTCTGTTGACGATGATCTTATATGACCCCGAAAATCGAAAGTTGTTAATCCAATGCGTCTTGCTTGGCCTACGAAAATTTGATTGGCAATTTTTTATCTCCATTTTCAAATGCCAATCAAATTTTCGTACTTTTAGTGGGGAATGTTGTAGCAAGTACGCCATATTTATTTATTTATTTATCTAATTGTTCAGTTTATCTCTGTAAATATATTTATTTGGTTATTTATTTAAATTATAAAACTTTGCATGTCCAGTTGCGTCTTTTGAAATAAATCTTTGTATTGGATCACCGCAAGAATAGTCTAGAAGAAGTACGCCATTGAGTTACCTACGCTAAAAATTGAGTCTTATGAGTTCCCTACAGTCAGCTACCAAAGAAACACATGGGGTTTAGTCAGCATATAGCGCATCATGACGCCAAAAGTAGCGCGTGGCTTGCGGCCAACGACCCGCAAGCCGGTCTTTTGAAGTTGCGTTGACCTTTGGCTTGTCCGGCATTCCACGCTTGGGACGATTCTTAGCGAGCAAGCTTACTGGCTAATTTGAATCGTCTGTGGGAATGAGATGCACGATTTTGGGGGATTTCGTGGATAAATTCTTTTGATGCTCGGGTTCGCAAATTTCAACTTCGTTGAATTTCGCGAACTCTTAGACAATGTCTAAAATTCCGCGGTATCTGAGGAATTTTCCAACTCAGAATCGTTCACTTTGTTCCGTTCCGTGGAAGAGGCAAAAGCGGTCACTTTTGATCCGTGCCGTAGTGTGTTTTTTAAGGTGAAATGTGACATAGTTTCTTTGTAGGTTGTTAGCTAATATACGTTCTTTGTTTCCCTCTAGTAGAGCATAAGTTAGTAAAGCTCAGTATCGTCTATCTTGTGAGAAAATTGTGCAAGTGCAGATCCGTGTTAGAAGAGGTAAATCATTGAATTTGTAATATGTTAGATAGTGTCTCCAACTTCGTGCGTATGTGCTATTGTGTCTTGCAAATTAGGTCCGTGGCAGCATTGGTGAAGCCGACACACTACCCCCTATTATTACGACCGTTTTTGGCCCCACGCAACGGCTACAAAGGTTCCCGGGGTACACTTGGCCGGAGAAGGTTGCGAACCGTCTATTGCGCACCTTTGGCAGGCGAAGCCAACCACCGCAAATCACCGTAATCAACCACCGAAAACACCATCACTTTTCCATCGTTTCATCGTCCTCCTACGGCATAGCAGCAAATCGCCGTTGTCGTCGTCATCGTCAAGCAAAGTACCGACGGCGCATCAACTTTTCGTTTGCGCGCCAGGAGGACCATCGGCGCTTGTACCGCGCCCATGCGTAAGCCCGCGCACCGGAGGAAGTGTGAGACCAGCAACATCGACGCAATTAGCCGTCCGTCGGCGTGAGTTCCGGCCCGGAGTAGTGCTTAAAGCAGCTCCGGCCCATCCGTAGGTCCTCCCCATCAAATGACTAGCTAGTACAGAGTGAGTAAAATGCATGCATAATTGTTTGTGTCGTCCATGGCCATGTGACTCAGTTAGAGGCACAACAATTTGTTTTCGTGAGTCGTCAGTAGCCCATTGAGGACGGCTCCGTGTGAAGCTCATCGCATGTGAGAAGGTGAGAGTGAGAGAGTACCGGAGAAGTTTGTCGGAGTAAGCAGATGCCGGAGATACCGCTGGCGAAGAGAAATAGCGAAGAAGAGGTGTAAAGAGAGTGTACGCACGTAGAGAGTAGAGATTAGGAATTGCACGCACACTATAAAGCGAGTTAGAGGGAAACCAGAGGGAATGCTAGGCCTAGGCAAATGCAAGGAATAAAGAAAGTGCATTAAAATCCATGTAATCTTGATTGGGAGCTTCATGTATGGGAGGAATCAGAGCCGAAATAAAAATCTAAAGTTAAAGCGTTAGACTGGTTCAAATGACAATGCGTGCAGTTTGAATGTATTTAGTTGATGTCCTTTAAAGATTTTATGTCGCTTCGTGGTCGAGTTTAGTTCTTTGTTGTTGTTGTATTTACTGGGTAGTCACCAGATTTGACTTTGACCGGTTTCCAATCTTGGACGGGGTGAAACAGGAACTTTTTTGGGTTGGTCCGATGAGGAAAACCCCCGCCTGAATGACTTTGTTTCCGGGCCGGAAATCGGAGGAATTTATTCAGGAAATCTCTTGGGATTAGTTGTGTCCGCTCGGAAACGAGAAGTACGACGGACGCATTTAGGTTAGCCAGTCAGCTTTCTCTTTAAGAAAAGTGACCCTTCCCCTAAGAAGGTCTCAAGCCGGGCAACGAAGACTTGTTGGGCGGTCTCCTTCCAGGAGTGGCGCATAAGCCGCCCAATTTTAAACCGGAAACGCAACTGGCCGACCCATTATACATGAAAACTGCATTATTACATGGCGAAGTTTATTTTTCAAAATAAAGTGATGTATGGACGAAACTTCCGCAACACTCGAAGGAAATGAAAGGAAAAATTGAATTGGGCACATATTGAAAATGTATACTACCCCCAGAAGCACCTAAAATTATTTTTCTGGTTTTCAGGCATTTTTTTCAGCTAAATCTAATAAAAAGTCATATAATAAGCCATCTAAACATCCTAGTATCAATGACAAAGTGGTAGATAATAGTCTAAAGAAGCTATCAACGATTAATCCTTTTATTATGTGGAGTTAAATTGATGCATTGAGACGAAATTTCTACGAAAAAGTCTAAAAAATCACAAATCTCGTTTGATGCACCTCCAAATCTTCATGGATTTGGCTGAAAATTGGTCAGGTGACTCCATTTAAGATACTCATTGAAATAGAGGGGTGGCACTATGAATCTGGAATACTTTTGAAAATGGTGAACAGGTCTACTGTATATATTGTCGTAATACTTAAAATTATTTTCTGATAGAAGAAGTGTATTAAAATAAGAACAGTGAACCTTTCTTCTGTTTCTTTCTATATGTTGGTAGAGTAGATGCATAAGTATTAGATTGCTAATGTCGCTCCTGTTCGCGTGACTTACATCTAGGTCACTTCGATCTGGCAGCCAAAGTACTGGTACTACAAGTGTCAAACCGATGTTGGTAATGAAACAAAACATGTACTACAACATGTACAGATTATGGCCAATTGAAGGTTGTTGAACCATAATTTAGCAAAATAATTTGATTGACTACAGCGCCACTAGCATTCTACTACTTATGCTTCTACTGTTGGTAGTCAAATATTCTATGCTCTCATTATTTTGCTGTCAATCAATCACCTCCCGTTACTTCACCTCTAGCAAAAATTGCTGTTTTCATTCAAAATGTACAGAACGCTGCATTCTCAATTCAAAAAAAGATTCTTAAGCTGCCAAAAGATAAATTCAATTAACTCAGCTGAAGAAAACAACAAATAAATCCACCCTACCAGAGCTTCTCTGCGGCTTCAATCTGATGGAAATTTGTTCCTACAAACTGTCGATAACAACACAATCGAATGATAAACAAGTCTGTCATCCGCCCCCTTACCTTGAGCTTGAACAAGGAAAACGATTACTTTGTTGCTTCACTGTGAAGCTTCCTCATTAAACTACATCGCATTGGGACGTATTGATTGAGCCGTGATAACGAACTTCTGCTAGATTTATTCCGCTTTTGTTCCACTCCCAAGTCCCAACAGCTGCCGGAGCGCCGCACGCCTCCGCCGTACCATTAGGGAATGTCGGTCTCTTTTCATGGGGACAAATCGCATCAGCCATATCCCGTTCCATCTACTGCATCAAAAGTAGTTAAGGCAGCCGTAGCCCGAACAAACGACGGAGCACGGAAAGGTTTGCAATTTGCCAACAAAGTATGGACTTCCATACGGCTTCCTGGAGAGGGCTTCATTGGACATGCCTGGAGCGACGCGGCGTGCCATGCTCCGGAAAGGAACAAACAGAAGCACAGTTACCAGGGTGACGAATTGGGTCAATGGCTGCGGAATCCTAAGGCTGCTTTTGCCTATCGTCTTTCAGCACATATCGCCATCATTCCAAAAGCCATCGTGAACTGGTGTGGGCCACCGGGATAGAGAAAAAATCCTGACTTTGCGGACAAATGTGGATAACCCGTGCGCTTGTAGCACAAACCCGCTGCCAATTGTGGACTATTATTGCTCGGATACATCGTTTTCTTCTGCTCTATCTTCTGGGGCAGAGGTTCCAAACGGTGACAAAACGTGCCTTCTGTTAAACTCAGTTCCCGAACAATTTGAGAACCCCGTGGCAGATTTCGAAGTCGTTGATATTCGCAAACGGATGGTCAGTACTTAGGCGAAATGAGACAAAGTAATTCTGTTTTACTGCCTCGGTCAACACCGGGAGCTATTCTTACCCTGAGCAACAGAGATTTGGGAAGACTGGTTCAGAAGTTTACGCCGAATCGCAACTGTTCTTGCTGAGGACCCATACACTTGACTTGCAATCTCTGTCTCCTGCTGTGTAATGTTACTTCGGAATGACTCGAGCTGACGGCTAACGATGGATGCAGTGCCCTATGCTATGTGTGCCAGTCTCCTGGAAATGAATATGGAACGCTGCCAAATGGCCGTGGAAAAAGTTCACAGATTTCTGTAATTTGGGTCATGTTTTCTCCGATTGCCGGCATGAACCCCACTAGCCTGGATTTCGTTGACCAGTAGCCAGCAGTAGCAGCGACCATTCCCATCATCATTGCGGGAAACACTCGGTAGCGGTATGTACATATGTAGTACGTGCGAGCACAAATGTGTTTGCATGAGGCGAACGGACGGCGAAAAAGTGCACTTCATAAAGCGAGCAGATGTTACGGAAATAGATAAAAATAACAATGTAAGAGCGCATATTTTCGGGGAGCTTTACGGAATCGTTCGCCCCTTCGCTCGCCGACGGAGGATTTCCCGCTTTTCTCTGCTTGGTTAAAGTTTATCTCCGAAGCCATAAATAAAACCGGTAACCCAGTCCTGTGGAGGACGGTTTGCCAAGCAAAGTCCAGATCTAGAGCGGAGGTTTTAAGAGCTTCCACGATATGGAGGATGAGCATTGTGTAATGCGTTGTGGTTGATATGTTCCAAATGTAGTGTTTTGCAAATAAAAATCAGGATTTGCTTTGATAAACAAGGCAGTGTGTTGGTGTCTGCCGGCATAACAAACTGCTTAATCATTTATTATTGTCTTTCGAAATAAATTTCAATATAACTCTTGCCCATACTAGAATCGAACGTATCCATGTTTTGTGGTCATACATCGGACCGGTTTGCCATGGAAGACAACATTTTTGTATGATAATTGTGCGTTTTGCATGAACAAGAAATGACCTGAGGTAAATGATCTTAGTCTGTCGCTAAAAATCTCCACCATCGGTACATGCCCGATCATCAAAACATATCAAAATTAAAACGCAATTATTCCAATGGTTGTTAATTAAAACAATGTGTGTTATAACTAGATAATTTGATGGAAATGCTTCTTTGACCAGTTTTCTTTTATATAAAAAAAAAACAACAATAGTTATATGTCTATTTTTCAGAAATTGCGTGACAGTTTTTTTTGTGCCCAAGTTTTGGAAAAATCGAATACAATCTCCTGCAGAATAACTTGAACAATATTTATAGCAGGAAAAAAGTTAATTGCCTACATCAGCAGTTCTAAACCTTTTTCTTGAATGGTACCCCTTCAAACTTTAGCAATTATTAAGGTACTCCCTATTTTTTCCGCTGTAAATGAAAATAAGCGTAACTCATAGCACGTATGAACAACGAACCTGAAAACTAACGGAATATATGGCAACACAATATATGGCAATAAGAAGTTATCTGAAATTTTTGTTATTCGGCGAAACTTTCAAATTCAGATTCAGTTTATACTGCTCGCTTGAAATGATGCTTCCGAGCCTCTTGAAAGGAGGCTTCCGAGCCTCTTGAAAGGAGGCTTCCGAGCCTCTTGAAAGGAGGCTTCCGAGCCTCTTGAAAGGAGGCTTCCGAGCCTCTTGAAAGGAGGCTTCCGAGCCTCTTGAAAGGAGGCTTCCGAGCCTCTTGAAAGGAGGCTTTCAGGCCTCTTGAAAGGAGGCTTCCTGAGCTCTTGGAAGGAGGGTTCCAATGCCTCTTGAAAGGAGGCTTCCAATGCCTCTTGAAAGGAGGCTGATGCCTCTTGAAAGGAGGCTCAATGCCTCTTGAAGGAGGCTTCAATGCCTCTTGAAAGGAGGCTTGCCTCTTGAAAGGAGCTTCCAATGCCTCTTGAAAGGAGGCTTCCAGTGCCTCTTGAAAGGAGGCTTCAATGCCTCTTGAAGGAGGCTTGCCTCTTGAAAGGAGGCTTCCAATGCCTCTTGAAGGAGGCTTCCAATGCCTCTTGAAAGGAGGCTTCAATGCCTCTTGAAAGGAGGCTTCCAATGCCTCTTGAAGGAGGCCTGAGCCTCTTGAAAGGAGGCTTCCAATGCCTCTTGAAAGGAGGCTTCCAATGCCTCTTGAAAGGAGGCTTCCAATGCCTCTTGAAAGGAGGCTTCCAATGCCTCTTGAAAGGAGGCTTCCAATGCCTCTTGAAAGGAGGCTTCCAATGCCTCTTGAAAGGAGGCTTCCAATGCCTCTTGAAAGGAGGCTTCCAATGCCTCTTGAAAGGAGGCTTCCAATGCCTCTTGAAAGGAGGCTTCCAATGCCTCTTGAAAGGAGGCTTCCAATGCCTCTTGAAAGGAGGCTTCCAATGCCTCTTGAAAGGAGGCTTCCAATGCCTCTTGAAAGGAGGCTTCCAATGCCTCTTGAAAGGAGGCTTCAATGCCTCTTGAAGGAGGCTGAATGGCTTCAGGCCTCTTGAAAGGAGGCTTCCAGGCCTCTTGAAAGGAGGCTTCCAGGCCTCTTGAAAGGAGGCTCCAGGCCTCTTGAAGGAGGCTTCCAGGCCTCTTGAAGGAGGCTTCCAGGCCTCTTGAAAGGAGGCTTCCAGGCCTCTTGAAGGAGGCTTCCAGGCCTCTTGAAAGGAGGCTTCCGGGCCTCTTGAAGGAGGCTTCCAGGCCTCTTGAAGGAGGGCTCAGGCCTCTTGAAAGGAGGCTTCCAGGCCTCTTGAAAGGAGGCTTCCAGGCCTCTTGAAAGGAGGCTTCCGGGCCTCTTGAAAGGAGGCTTCAGGCCTCTTGAAAGGAGGCTTCCAGAGCCTCTTGAAAGGAGGCTTCTGAGCTCTTGAAAGGAGGCTCTGGAGCCTCTTGAAGGAGGCTTCAGGCCTCTTGAAGGAGGCTTCCTGAGGCCTCTTGAAAGGAGGCTTCTGGAGCCTCTTGAAGGGCTTCCAGGCCTCTTGAAGGAGGCTTCCGAGCCTCTTGAAAGGAGGCTCTGAGCCTCTTGAAAGGAGGCTTCGAGGCCTCTTGAAAGGAGGCTGAGCCTCTTGAAAGGAGGCTTGAGCCTCTTGAAGGAGGCTGGGCCTCTTGAAAGGAGGCTGGGCCTCTTGAAGGAGGCTTCCGAGCCTCTTGAAAGGAGGCTTCCTGAGCCTCTTGAAAGGAGGCTTCCGGGCCTCTTGAAAGGAGGCTTCCGGGCCTCTTGAAAGGAGGCTTCCAGGCCTCTTGAAGGAGGCTTCCAGGCCTCTTGAAGGAGGCTGAGCCTCTTGAAGGAGGCTTCAGGCCTCTTGAAAGGAGGCTTCCGAGGCCTCTTGAAAGGAGGCTTCTGAGCCTCTTGAAAGGAGGCCTGAGCCTCTTGAAAGGAGGCTGCCTCTTGAAGGAGGCTGAGTGCCTCTTGAAGGGAGGCTTCCAGGCCTCTTGAAGGAGGCTGATGCCTCTTGAAAGGAGGCTGTGCCTCTTGAAAGGAGGCTTCCAATGCCTCTTGAGGAGGCTGTGCCTCTTGAAAGGAGGCTTACCTCTTGAATGCTGTGCCTCTTGAAAGGAGGCTTCCAATGCCTCTTGAAGGAGGCTGTGCCTCTTGAAAGGAGGCACAGTGCCTCTTGAAAGGAGGCTTCCAATGCCTCTTGAAAGGAGGCTCAATGCCTCTTGAAGGAGGCTGTGCCTCTTGAAAGGAGGCTTCCAATGCCTCTTGAAAGGAGGCTTCCAATGCCTCTTGAAGGAGGCTGTGCCTCTTGAAGAGGCTGATGCCTCTTGAAAGGAGGGCTGAAGTGCCTCTTGAAAGGAGGCTTCCAATGCCTCTTGAAAGGAGGCTTCCAATGCCTCTTGAAAGGAGGCTTCCAATGCCTCTTGAAAGGAGGCTTCCAATGCCTCTTGAAAGGAGGCTTCCAATGCCTCTTGAAAGGAGGCTTCCAATGCCTCTTGAAAGGAGGCTTCCAATGCCTCTTGAAAGGAGGCTGCGGAGCTTCCAATGCCTCCTCTTCAAAGGAGGCTTCCATTGCCTCTTGAAAGGAGGCTTCCAATGCCTCTTGAAAGGAGGCTTCAGGCCTCTTGAAAGGAGGCTTCCAGGCCTCTTGAGGAGGCTTCAAGGCCTCTTGAAGGAGGCTTCCAGGCCTCTTGAAAGGAGGCTTCCAGGCCTCTTGAAAGGAGGCTCTGGGCCTCTTGAAAGGAGGCTTCTGAGCCTCTTGAAGGAGGCTTCAGAGCCTCTTGAAAGGAGGCTTCCAGGCCTCTTGAAGGAGGCTTGGGAGCCTCTTGAAGGAGGCTTCTGGGCCTCTTGAAAGGAGGCTTCAGGCCTCTTGAAGGAGGCTTCCAGGCCTCTTGAAAGGAGGCTTCCAGCCTCTTGAAGGAGGGCTTCTGAGGCCTCTTGAAAGGAGGCTTCCTGAGCCTCTTGAAAGGAGGCTCTGAGCCTCTTGAAAGGAGGCTTCAGGCCTCTTGAAAGGAGGCTTCTGAGCCTCTTGAAAGGAGGCTTCCTGAGCCTCTTGAAAGGAGGCTTTGAGCCTCTTGAAGGAGGCTTCCAGGCCTCTTGAAAGGAGGCTTCCAGGCCTCTTGAAAGGAGGCTTCCTGATGCCTCTGAAAGGAGGCTTCTGAGCCTCTTGAAAGGAGGCTTCTGAGGCCTCTTGAAAGGAGGCTCTGGAGCCTCTTGAAAGGAGGCTGGCTGAGGCCTCTTGAAGGAGGCTTGGAGCCTCTTGAAAGGAGGCTTCCAGGCCTCTTGAAGGAGGCAGGCCTCTTGAAGGGCTGGTGCCTCTTGAAAGGAGGCTTGAGCCTCTTGAAAGGGAGGCTTCCGTGCCTCTTGAGGAGGCTGTGCCTCTTGAGGAGGCTGATGCCCTCTTGAAAGGAGGCTTCCTGAGCCTCTTGAAGGGAGGCTTCAGTGCCTCTTGAAGGGCTTCCAGTACCCTCTTGAGGAGGCTCTGTGCCTCTTGAAAGGAGGCTTCCAGTGCCTCTTGAAGGAGGCTGATGCCTCTTGAAGGAGGCTTCCAATGCCTCTTGAAAGGAGGCTGATGCCTCTTGAAAGGAGGCTTCCAATGCCTCTTGCAAGGAGGCTTCCAATACCTCTTGAAAGGAGGCTTCCAATGCCTCTTGAAGGAGGCTGATGCCTCTTGAAGGAGGCTGCCTCTTGAAAGGAGGCTTAATGCCTCTTGAGAAGGAGGCTTGATGCCTCTTGAAAGGAGGCTCAATGCCTCTTGAAAGGAGGCTGTGCCTCTTGAAAGGAGGCTTCCCTCTTGAAGGAGGCTGGTGCCTCTTGAAAGGAGGCTTCCAATGCCCTCTTGAAAGGAGGCTTCCAATGCCTCTTGAAAGGAGGCTGAGTGCCTCTTGAAAGGAGGCTTCCAGTGCCTCTTGAAGGAGGCTTGTGCCTCTTGAAGGAGGCTGATGCCTCTTGAAAGGAGGCTTCCAAGGCCTCTTGAAAGGAGGCTTCCAATGCCTCTAGAAAAGAGGCTTCCAATGCCTCTTGAAGGAGGCTGATGCCTCTTGAAAGGAGGCTTCCAATGCCTCTTGAAGGAGGCTTCCAATGCCTCTTTGAAAGGAGGCTTCCCTCTTGAAAGAGGGCTTCAATGTCTCTTGAAAGGAGGCTTCAATGCCTCTTGAAAGGAGGCTTCAATGCCTCTTGAAAGGAGGCTTCAATGCCTCTTGAAGGAAAGGAGGCTTCCAGGCCTCTTGAAAGGAGGCTTCCAATGCCTCTTGAAGGACGCTTCCAATGCCTCTTGAAAGGAGGCTTCCAATGCCTCTTGAAAGGAGGCTTCCAAGGCCTCTTGAAAGGAGGCTTCCAATGCCTCTTGAAAGGAGGGCTTCGGGCCTCTTGAAGGAGGCTTCCAGGCTTCTTGAAGGGGGGCTCCAAGGCCTCTTGAAAGGAGGTTTCCAGGCCTCTTGAAAGGAGGCTTCCAGGCCTCTTGAAAGGAGGCTGAGCCTCTTGAAGGAGGCTTCCGGGCCTCTTGAAGGAGGCTTCCAGGCCTCTTGAAAGGGAGGCTTCCAGAGCCTCTTGAAGGAGGCTTCCGGGCCTCTTGAAGGAGGCTTCAGGCCTCTTGAAAGGAGGCTTCCAGGCCTCTTGAAGGAGGCTGAGGCCTCTTGAGGGAGCTTCCAGGCCTCTTGAAGGAGGCTTCCAGAGCCTCTTGAAAGGAGGCTGAGGCCTCTTGAAGGAGGCTTCCAGGCCTCTTGAAAGGAGGCTTCCTGAGCCTCTTGAAGGAGGCTTGAGCCTCTTGAAAGGAGGCTGAGCCTCTTGAAGGAGGCTGAGCCTCTTGAAAGGAGGCTGAGCCTCTTGAAAGGAGGCTTCCAGGCCTCTTGAAAGGAGGCTTCAAGGCCTCTTGAAAGAAGGCTTCAGTGCCTCTTGAAAGGAGGCCTCTGAGCCTATTGAAAGGAGGCTCCTGAGCCTCTTGAAGGAGGCTTCCGAGCCCTCTTGAAAGGAGGCTTCCGAGCCTCTTGAAGGGAGGAGCTCTTGAAGGAGCTGGTGCCTCTTGAAGGAGGCTGATGCCTCTTGAAAGGAGGCTTCTGAGCCTCTTGAAAGGAGGCTGATGCCTCTTGAAAGGAGGCTTCTGAGCCTCTTGAAGGAGCTGATGCCTCTTGAAGGGAGGCTGTGCCTCTTGAAGGAGGCTGTGCCTCTTGAAAGGAGGCTTCCAATGCCTCTTGAAGGAGGCTTCCAATGCCTCTTGAAGGAGGCTTGGTGCCTCTTGAAGGAGGCTTCCAATGCCTCTTGAAAGGAGGCTGGTGCCTCTTGAAAGGGAGGGCTTCCAGTACCTCTTGAAGGGCTGATGCCTCTTGAAGGCTTCCAGTGCCTCTTGAAAGGAGGCTGAATGCCTCTTGAAAGGAGGCTGATGCCTCTTGAAGGGCTTCCAGTGCCTCTTGAAAGGAGGCTTCTTGGAGGCTGAAGTGCCTCTTGAGAGGAGGCTTCCAATGCCTCTTGAAAGGAGGCTTCCAGATGGGCCTCTTGAAAGGAGGCTTCCAATGCCTCTTGAAGGAGGCTGTGCCTCTTGAAAGGAGGCTGAAATGCCCTCTTGAAGGGAGGCTTCCAATGCCTCTTGAAGAGGCTTCCAATGCCTCTTGAAAGGAGGCTTCAATGCCTCTTGAAAGGAGGCTTCCCAATGCCTCTTGAAGGAGGCTTCGAATGCCTCTTGAAGGAGGCTTCCAAGGCCTCTTGAGAAGGAGGCTTCCAATGCCTCTTGAAGGAGGCTTCCAAGGCCTCTTGAAGGAGGCTTCAGGGCCTCTTGAAGGAGGCTTCCAATGCCTCTTGAAAGGAGGCTGGGGCCTCTTGAAAGGAGGCTTCCAGGCCTCTTGAAGAGGCTTCCAATGCCTCTTGAAGGAGGCTTCAGGCCTCTTGAAGAAGGCTTCCAAGGCCTCTTGAAAGGAGGCTTCCGAGCCTCTTGAAAGGAGGCTTCAGGCCTCTTGAAGGAGGCTTCCAGGCCTCTTGAAAGGAGGCTTCCGGGCCTCTTGAAAGGAGGCTGGGCCTCTTGAAGGGAGGGCTTCCAGGCCTCTTGAAGGAGGCTTCCAATGCCTCTTGAAGGAGGCTTCCAAGGCCTCTTGAAAGGAGGCTTCCAATGCCTCTTGAAAGGAGGCTTCCCAATGCCTCTTGAAGGAGGCTTCCAGGCCTCTTGAAGGAGGCTTCCGAGCCTCTTGAAAGGGGAGGCTTCCAGGCTGAGCCCTCTTGAAAGGAGGCTTCCGGGCCTCTTGAAGAGGCTGGGCCTCTTGAAGGGAGGCTTGAAGGAGCCTCTTGAAGGGAGGCTTCCAGGCCTCTTGAAAGGAGGCTGGAGCCTCTTGAAGGAGGCTGAGCCTCTTGAAAGGAGGCTTCAGGCCTCTTGAAAGGAGGCTTCGAGCCTCTTGAAAGGAGGCTTCCTGAGGCCTCTTGAAGAGGAGGCTTCCGGGCCTCTTGAAAGGAGGCTGAGCCTCTTGAAAGGAGGCTGGGGCCTCTTGAAAGGAGGCTTCCTGAGCTCTCTTGAAGGAGGCTGGCTGAGCCTCTTGAAAGGAGGCTTCCAGGCCTCTTGAAAGGAGGCTTCCTGAGCCTCTTGAAGGAGGCTTCCGGGCCTCTTGAAGGAGGCTTCCGAGCCTCTTGAAAGGAGGCTGAGCCTCTTGAAAGGAGGGCTGGGCCTCTTGAAAGGAGGCTGGGCCTCTTGCAGGAGGCTTGAGCCTCTTGAAGGAGGCTTCCGGGCCTCTTGAAAGAGGCTTCCAGGCCTCTTGAAAGGAGGGCTTCCAGGCCTCTTGAAAGGAGGCTTCTGAGCCTCTTGAAAGGAGGCTTCCTGAGCCTCTTGAAAGGGAGGCTCTGAGCCTCTTGAAAGGAGGCTTGGGCCTCTTGAAAGGAGGCTTCCAGGCCTCTTGAAGGAGGCCTGAGCCTCTTGAAAGGAGGCTTCAGGCCTCTTGAAGGGAGGCTTCCGAGCCTCTTGAAAGGAGGCTGGGCCTCTTGAAGGCTTCAGAGCCTCTTGAAAGGAGGCTTCGGGCCTCTTGAAAGGAGGCTTCCTGAGCCTCTTGAAAGGAGGGCTTCCGAGCCTCTTGAAAGGAGGCTTGAGCCTCTTGAAGGAGGCTTCCGAGGCCTCTTGAAGGAGGCTTCCGGGCCTCTTGGAAAGGGAGGCTTCCAGGCCTCTTGAAAGGAGGCTCTGAGCCTCTTGAAAGGGCTTCCGGGCCTCTTGAAAGGAGGCTTCCAGGCCTCTTGAAAGGAGGAGGGCGAGCCTCTTGAAGAGGAGGCTCTGAGCCTCTTGAAAGGAGGCTTCCAGGCCTCTTGAAAGGAGGCTTCCAGGCCTCTTGAAAGGAGGCTTCCGAGCCTCTTGAAAGGAGGCTTCCGAGGCCTCTTGAAGGAGGCTTCCAGAGCCTCTTGAAGGAGGCTTCAGAGCCTCTTGAAGGAGGCTTCCAGGCGAGGGGCTCTGAGCCTCTTGAAAGGAGGCTTCCGGAGCTCTTGAAAGGAGGCTTCCAGGCCTCTTGTTGAAGGGGCTTCCTGAGCCTCTTGAAAGGAGGCTTCCGGGCCTCTTTGAAGGAGGCTGGCTGAGCCTCTTGAAAGGAGGCTCTGAGCCTCTTGAAAGGAGCTCAGAGCCTCTTGAAAGGAGGCTTCGAGCCTCTTGAAGGAGGCTTTGGGGCCTCTTGAAAGGAGGCTTCCGGGCCTCTTGAAAGGAGGCTGGGCCTCTTGAAAGGAGGCTTCCAGGCCCTCTTGAAAGGAGGCTTCTGGGCCTTGAAAGGAGGCTGAGGCCTCTTGAAAGGAGGCTTCCTGAGCCTCTTGAAAGGAGGCTGGAGCCTCTTGAAGGAGGCTTGAGGCCCTCTTGAAGGAGGCTTGAGCCTCTTGAAGGAGGCTTCCAGCTCTTGAAGGGCTTCTGGGGCCTCTTGAAGGAGGCTTCCAGGGCCTCTTGAAAGGAGGCTTGAGCCTCTTGAAAGGAGGCTGAGCCTCTTGAAAGGAGGCTTGAGCCTCTTGAAGGAGGCTTCCAGGCCTCTTGAAAGGAGGCTTCGGGCCTCTTGAAGGAGGCTTCCGAGCCTCTTGAAGGAGGCTTGAGCTCTCTTGAAAGGGGCTTTGAGCCCTCTTGAAGGGAGGCTTCTGCTCTTGAAAGGAGGCTTCCAGGCCTCTTGAAAGGAGGCTTCCGAGCCTCTTGAAGGAGGCTTGAGGCCTCTTGAAAGGAGGCTGAGCCTCTTGAAAGGAGGCTTCCAGGCCTCTTGAAGGAGGCTTGAGGCCTCTTGAAGGAGGCTTCCGGGCCTCTTGAAAGGAGGCTGGGCCTCTTGAAGGGGAGCCCTCTTGAAAGGAGGCTTGAGCCTCTTGAAGAGGAGGCTTCTGAGCCTCTTGAAAGGAGGCTTCTGAGCCCTTGAAAGGAGGCTTCTGAGCCTCTTGAAGGAGGCTTCCAGGGCCCTCCTTGAAGGGAGGGTATCCAGGCCCGGGCCTGAAGGGCTTCGGGAGCCTCTTGAGAGGGGCTGGGAGGCCCTCTTGAA